>NC_133575.1:60907536-62107536 GCF_048773025.1 Camelus bactrianus
ATTTTCTTTTTCTGTTGATTCATCGTTAGTGTAAAGAAATGCAACTGATTTTTGAACGTTAATCTTGTAACCTGCTACCTTGCTGAATTCTTCAATCAGCTCTAGTAGTTTTTGTGTGGACCTTTTAGGGTTTTCTATATATAGTAACATGTCTTCAGCATATAGTGACAATTTTACCTCTTCTTTACCAATTTGGATCCCTTTTAATTCTCTCTCTTGCCTGACTGCTGTGGCTAGGACTTCCAAGACTATGTTGAATAGGAGTGGTGATAGTGGGCAGCCTTGTCTTGTCCCACATTTTAGTGGGAAGCTTTTGAGTTTTTCACCGTTGAGTACTATGCTGGCTGTAGGTTTGTCATATATAGCTTTTATTATGTTGAGATATGTTCCCTCTATACCCACTTTGGTGAGAGTTTTTATCATAAATGGGTGTTGAATTTTATCAAATGCTTTTTCTGCATCTATTGAGATGATCATGTGGTTTCTGTCCTTTCTCTTGTTGATGTGATGTATTACATTGATTGATTTGCATATGTTGAACCACCCTTGTGTCCCTGGGATGAACCCCACTTGGTCATGGTGTATAATCTTTTTTTATGTTATGTTGGATTCTATTTGCTAATATTTTGGTGAGGATTTTGGCATCTATGTTCATCAGTGATATTGGCCTATAATTCTCTTTTCTGGTAGTGTCTTTGCCTGGTTTTGGTATCAGGGTGATGGTGGCTTCATAGAATGAGTTTGGGAGTATTCTCTCCTTTTCAATCATCTGGGAGAGTTTGTGAAGGACTGGTATGAGTTCGTCTTTGTATGTTTGGTAGAATTCCCGAGTGAAGCCGTCTGGTCCTGGGCTTTTATTTGTAGGGAGGTTTTTTACTGCTATTTTATTTCATTTCTAGTGATCGGTTTGTTCAAGTGGTCAGTTTCTTCTTGATTCAGTCTTGGTGGACAGTATGTTTCCAGAAACTTGTCCATCTCCTCTACGTTATCCATTTTGGTTCCATATAGTTTTTCATAATATTCTTGTATGCTATTCTGTATTTCTATTTTATTTGTTGTAATTTCTCCATTTTCCTTTCTTATTTTGCTGATTTGTGCTCTCTCTTTTTTCTTCTTTGTGAGTTTGGCCAGAGGATTGTCGATTTTATTTACTTTTTCAAAAAACCAGCTTTTGGTTTGGTTGATTTTTTCTATGGTCTTGTTAATCTCCATTGTATTTATTTCCTCCCTAATCTTTATACTTTCCTTCTTTCTGCTGCTTTTTGGGGCTTTTTGTTCTTCTTTTTCTAATTCATTCAGCTTGTGGGTTCAATTGTTTATTTGAGATTGTTCTTCTTTTTTGAGGAAGGCTTGTATCGCTGTAAACTTCCCACTTAGCACTGCCTTTACTGTGACCCATAGATTTTGAGTGGTTGTGCTTTCATTGTCATTTGTCTCAAGATGTTTTTAATTTCATCTTTGACTTCCTCATTGACCCATTGATTTGTAATAACATATTGTTACTCTCCATGCTTTCCTTTTTTTCTCCTTTGTTTCTCTGTTGTTGATTTCTAGTTTCATGGCATTGTGGTCTGTAAAGATGCTTGAGGTAATTTTTCTTCTTAAAATTGTTGAGGTTCCTTTTGTGCCCAGGTACATGATCAATCCTAGAAAATGTTCCATGTGCACTTGAAAAGAATATATATCCTATTTTGGGGGGTTGTAATTCTCTGAAAATATCCACCAAATCTAATTTTCCTATTGTATTATTTAATTTCTCTGTTGCCTTATTTATTTTATGTCTGGAAGATCTATCTAATGATGTTAATGTGGTGTTAAAATCTCCAACTATGAGTGTATTCCCATCTATATCTCCCTTTATCTCTGTTAGTAATTGTTCTATGTACTTAAGTGCTCCTATATTGGGTGCATATATATTAACGAGTGTAATAGCCTCATCTTGTATCACTCCTTTAATCATTATAAAATGTCCTTCTTTATCTTTCTTTATGGCCTTTGTCTGAAATCAGTACTGCAACACCTGCTTTTGTGGCTTTTCCATTTGCATGGAATATCCTTTTCCATCCTTTTACTCTCAATCTATATGTGTCCTTCTCCCTAAAGTGGGTTTCTTGCATGTAGCATATTGAAGGTTCTTGCTTTATCATCCAGTCTGCCACTCTATTTCTTTTGTCTGGAGCATTTAGTCCATTAACACTTACAGTAATTAATGATACATGTGTGTTTATTGCCATTTTCACCTTATCTTTGCAGTTGAATTGGTATTTCCTCTTTCTTCCTTTCTTCTTCCTTTTGTGGTTTGCTAATTTTCCTTTGTGTTATCATGGATTTTATTTAGTTTTTGTGACTCCCTTGTAAGTTTTTGACTTGTGGTCACCCTTTTTCATAAATCTATTAACCCATTACTATAACTGTTTTTATTAAACTGATAGTAACATGATCTCAAACCCATCCTACCGAGAACAAAAAAATTTAAAGAAGAAAAAAAATTCTATATTTCCCTGCCTCCCTCTTCCACTCTCAGTGATTTGTACGTCTTCTTTTATAATTTCGTGTTTATTTTATTTGTAGTTCATGAGTTATCACCTTTCCAGTTATGAGTTTTTCATTTCTGTAGCATCCTGCTGCTTTTGTATTTAGAATAGACCTTTCAATATTTCTTTTAGCATTGGTTTAGTGTTGCTAAACTCCTGCAGCTTTTTCTTGTCTGTGAAATTCTTTATGTCTCCTTCTATCCTAAAGGATAGACTTGCTGGATAAAGTATCCTAGGCTGCATCTTTTTTTCATTCAGGACTTTGAATATATCTTGCCACTCCCTTCTGGCCTGTACTGTTTGTGTAGAGAAATCAGCTGACAGCCTTATGGGGGTTCCCTTGTAACTTAACTTACTCTTTGCTTTTCTCTTGCTGCCTTTAGCACCATTTCTTTATCCTTGACTCTGGCCATCTTGATTATGATATGTCTTGGTGTGGGTCTATTTCAGTTCTTCCTGTTTGGGACCCTCTGAACTTCCTTTACTTGGATATCTGATTCCTTCTTTAAGTTTGGGAAGTTTTCAGTCATGATTTCTTCAAAAATCTTTTCAATCCCCTTTGATCTTTCTTCCCCTTCTAGGACCCCTATTATGTGAAGATTGGGATGCTTTATATTATCCCATAGTTCCCTTATGCTATTTTCATTTTCTTTTGTTTGTTTATCTTGTAGCTCTTTTGATTGGGTGCATTCTATTGTCCTGTCTTCTAGGTCACTGATTCATTCCCCTGCATTATCTAGTTGGCTTTGCACAGCTTTTAGATCATTCCTCATCTCAGTCAATGAGTTTACCCATTTTACTTGGCTCTTCTTTATAGCTTCAATTTCAGTTTTGACATATTTTATATCTCTAAACACTATCTCTTTTAGTTCCTTCAGCACTTTGATCACTCCTTTTTTGAAGTCTTGATCTAGTAGGCTATTGATGTCTATTTCATTGATCATTCTTTCAGAGGATTTCTCTTGTTCTTTTAATTGGGAATGGTTTCTCTGCTTCTTCATCTTGCTCATACCTCTCTGGCACTGTGGTTTATGGAGTATCAGTTATCTATTGTGGTCCTTAAGGAGTTTATCTATCTAATGCATATGTAGGAATACAACTTAGAGAAAAAAAAGAGAGAGAGAAATAATTTTAAGAGAAGGGAGAAAAAAAGGTTTGAAAACAGTTTATAATGAATAATAGAAGAGCAAGTTTCAGCAGAATAACAATTGGGTTGAGACATCCTTTTAAAACCCTTAAAAAAAGGAGAAAAGATAAAATATGTATTTGAAAACTGTGTATAATCAATAACAGGACATCAAAACCCAAGAGAAGTAAAAATGAATTAAGAAGTAAAAATTAAGAGGGTAATAGAAAATAGAACAGGTAAAAACAGATAAAAAAAAGTGGGGGTGGTGTTCTCCTGGAGACTGTGTGCTTTTAATGTGAAGTCTTTCTGTCTTTGCCCTGTTTTGGAAGCTCAGCTTGCTGTTTCCAGAGGCTCTCCATTGGCGCCCTCTTCTGTGCTGCTCCCAGTGTCTGTCGGCAAGCAGATCGTGCCTCCTCCCAACAGTGGGTCAGGTGCAGCTCTCCTTTGCTGTGGGCAGGCGGGTCACTGCCCCTCCCAATGCCACAGTCAGATGTTGCAGACTGGCCAGGTAGGAGGGCGGGTCGTGCCCCCTCCCAGCACTGTGGTCAGGGGTTGCGTTCCTGCCCAAAAGGTAGGGGGCCGTCCTCCCTCTCCTGGCGCCGGTTGCTCCATGTTGCTCTTTGCCGCTGTGCGCTGTGCCTCGGGTCAGCACTCCGCAGGTTGGCCCAGGGAAGACCAAGGAACAGCCTTGTCCCTGCTCCGGGCCAGAACCCAGCTCCTTGTTTGTCTTGGTGGAGCAAGTTCTCTGAGGGACCAGGATGGAAGGATCCTATCTGCCTCGGGCTGTAGACACGTCTCCGTCTGGCCTTTGAGTCTGCTAAGCCCTTAGGTGCGGATGCAGGTTTCACCCCCACCCCCTCCTGGATGCTCAGCGCTGGAGGATATGGCGGCTGTGCCTGAGCCCCACCTCTCTTCCCACGAAAACTTTCCATGGGTTTTCAGAGATGGGGGTATGCACCCTTCCCCCCAGGGCACATCAACCGTGTTGTTTTATGGAGGGCCCAGGTTGTTCTGCCCTGTGCACCCACAGCCATGGTGCACAGCCCCCTGCAGTACCCTGGGGCTGCCTCAGTGCAGCCACCCCCATCCTCCGCCTGGCTCGGGCAGCCTGGCCCTGCCCCTAGCTGCTGGCCTGCATTTCAGGCTGGGTGTCGAGGGTACCCTCTGTGCCTTTACGTTAGTTCTGTTGGTCAAGGGCTGGTCTGTACAGATCCAAGCCTCGGAGGCTCCCCCTCCATCCCGCTGGCCTCTCAGTTGGAGAGGGGAGACCCAGCGAAGGAGCGGCAGCCCTCCTTTGCTGCTCCCTCCTCACGGGACCTGTCCCGCTCTGCTTTGCCTTTTCTTCTTTCTTTTTTCCTACCAGATTTTTGGCATCTCTATCTTTTGAAGAGGGCGATGTTCTTTCGGAGTTCTGCAGGTGCTCTGGTTGGCTGAGTGGGTCTGTGGATGTGAGTCTTGGTGCATTTGTGGGAGAGGGTGAGCTATGAGCGTCCTTCTACTTCGCCATCTTCTCTCTTCTCCAAAGTAAATATTTTTATGTTTAACCATATGGAATACATGAAAATGTTTACACACATACATACACAGAATTAGTTTAAACAGATATATCTGTCAGATTCCTCCTTAACATACAACTAGGGAGGAGGAACAGTCTTCTGAAGGCAGAAGTCCACCATTATCTGACTGTGTGACTTTAAGCAACTTCCTTTTTTCAACTATAAGCTTGAAGTTTTTATCTGCACCATGCAGGGTTGAACCAGATGGTCTCTAAAGGCCTTTTCAGATCTGCCCATTCTGAGCTCCTTTTTAGCTGTGTGGGAAGCAGGAACAGAGCCCAAAAGCTTCCCTTGGGTTTGCTTAACAATACTAGCTGTTTTACCAACACAAGCTCAAAGTATAATGTTCCATGTAAGTTCCAATCACCATCAATCCCAGAGAGATGGGTTCAGTAAGAAGCAGAATGGAACTGTACATGATATAAGCCTCCTCCCTAGGCAGAGTTCTGTGTTACCCAAGAAACAAAGGCATTGTGAAAGCCAACTTTTTAGAGTTTAAAAAGAAGGGAAGATGAACCAAAACTTGTACTTCAGTGGTTAAGACACATGTCACTTCTTGGTGATCCATGGCTGTTTAATCACACTGGCTAAGAAGGACACAATTCCAGTAAATCAAAGTGCTTTCAAAATGTCACTCTTTCTGTTCACCAGATATGGAGAGGTAATATTTGAGAGAAAGTAATGCCTACCTCCCAGAGGAGAGTTGGCCACTCAGGGCAATCTGTCACACTACTATTACTCCCTACTCTTAAAGGTCCTTTGTCAGGCTAAACCCTTCAAGAAAATAATCCTTGACTCCCATGAACAAGAATGTGCTAGCTTCAGACCTTGACATTACTTCAATAGCTTTGTAGGAAAGAAAGATGGCTGAGAAAGATGTGCTTCCTCACTTTCAAGGATAGTGTATATATGTGTATATATATATATATTATATATATATATAATATATATATAATATATATATATGTATTATATATAATATATTTATCACACACAGTACACCAACCTCAAAACTAAAGGGCTATATTACCACCTTGTAAAAGATTTAAACTGCCAAAAGTCTTCCTAGCCCATTCCAGCTTCCCTATAGCCAAAGGGAAGATTAAAACAATAGAGGTGGAAAATAAACCTAAAATTCAATGGAGATTTCCAAATCCTATCAATCTGCAAGAGAATTAAGGAGTGCCTCATTCAGAAAGGAACACAAGGCTATTCTGCCACCTCCACATTTAGCTATACTTAAACCTAATAGCTGTTTTTACGTTTCATTCTTCCCCCAATTAGGACTCTCAAGAAGCCCAGCTGTCAGTATGACAGACAACTTGAGAAACTCTGGTTTTTGCCTGAAATTCATGGCTTTGAAGCCAAAGGGGCTTTCTGCAAAATATTTCTTAGGGCAGAGTCTTGCTTCCATCTTTGTATTTAGGTAATTTTCATAAGGATCAATGTGAACATTTGGGCCCAGTTACTATAATTTTCTTACCAGGTTACGAAATTTTTTAACTTTTTTTTTCTCCCCAGTACATCTGCTACCAACACAGAAGCTCCACTTAGATGGCAATATAGGTTTTTAAAATTTTTAATTTTTATACATTTTTCCCACAAATAAAATTATAGTTATTCCTTCTATTAAATATCCCTATTGATGTCAACTTAAAATATTTAGTCTCATGGCCAGCGTTCAATAATGCAACAATCACAGGGTAAGTGGAATAATACAGAAAAGGAAAAATCAAAGAGAAAGATGCATGGGAGAGAAGGGCAAAGAAAGGGGGAAGTGGAGAAGGAAAAAAGAAACATGGAAAGAAAAGAGGGAAAGTAAAATAGCTGGAGAAAAACAGGAAGCAAAAGAAATAAAGGGAAAAGATGATAGTGAAATAATAAAGAAATGAAGAAAAGACTCAAATCACCACTGCTTTTTAATTTTATTGAGTAGTGATACTGTAAACCTAAGAATATTTGTTGCTGAGTGTGCAATAAATTGGACTCCAATTGCTATTTGTGTGTAGAGGGAGATTTCACAAAGGCCTTGATGAAGGCCTGCCTGGTTCTCTTTCACAAGTCCACTGACTCATTCTCAACCCAGCTATAGGATTTTATTAGAATAGGGAGTTAATGATCCAGATTTGTGCTGGTTTTAGGGCTTCCAACAAAAAATGCTTCTGACGTCTCATGGAATTAAAGATCAATCAGCCACTTCTTCCCTTGTTATTTACCCCACCGGCCAGTAGCACACACATGCACTTCCCTCAAATCTGGGGATTTAGCTGGCCCAAAAGAACAATGAACTCTCAAAACTCAGTAAAAGAACATTACATATTGATAAGACTCTATTTATCAAGAAAATATAACAATTATAAATATACAGACACCTAACATCAGAGCTGCAACATATATGAAGCAAAAACTGACAGAATTGAAGGAAGAAATACACAGTTCTATAGTAATAGTTGGAGATGTCAATATCCCACTTTCAATAATGGATATAGCAATTAAATAGAATATCAGTGAGGAAATAGAGGACTTGAACAAAGCCACAAGCCATTAAGACCTAATAGAAATATAAACATTATACCCAACAGCAGAACACACATTTTTCTCAAGTGCACATGAAACCTTCTCCAGGCTAGGTCATCTATTATGCCACAAAACAAGTCTTAAGAAACTCAAAAAGATTGAAATCATACAAACTACCTTTTCCAAACTGTAAACAAAAAATAGAAAACTAGAAACAAACAAATATGTGGATATTAAACAACATACTCTTAAACAACCAATAGTTAAAGAAGAAATCACAAGAAAATTAGAAAATAGTTTGAGATGAAAGCAAAAACATAACATTCCAGAAGTTATGGGATGCAGTGAAAGCAGTGCTCAGAGGGAAATTTATAACTATATACCTATATGTAAAAAGAAGAAAGATCTCAAATTGATCCTCTAAATTTATAACTTAAGGAACTAGAAAAAGAATAGCAAACGAAGCCCAGAGAGAGTAAAATGAAGGAAATAATAAAGATCAGAGTGCAGGTAAATAAAACAGAGAATAGAAAAACAATAAAGAGAAACAATGAAATTATAAGTTGGTTCTTTGAAAAGATCAAAATTTAGAAACAATTGGCTAGACTGATTAGGGAAAAAGAAGCTAAGACTCAAATTACTAAAATCAGAGTGGAGACATTACTACCAATCTTACAGAAATGAAAAGGATTATAAAAGAATATTATGAACAATTGTATACCAACAAAATACATAAGCTAAATAAAATGGACAAATTCCTAGAAACACACAAACTGCCAAAATTGACTCAAGTGGAAATATAAAATCTGAACAGATCTTTAACAAGTAAAAAGATTGGATCAGTAATCAAAACCTTCCTAACAAAGAAAAGTTCAGGATCAGATAGCTTCACTACTGAATTCTATCAAAATTTAGAGAAGAGTTAACACCAATTATCCTTAAACTTCCAAAAATAGAAGAGGAAGGAACATTTCCTAATTCATTCTATGAGGCCAGCATTACTCTGATACTAAAATCAAAGACATCACAAGAAAACTACGGACCCAATATTGCTTATAAATATAGATACAAAAATCTTCAACAAAATACTAGCAAACAGAACTCAGCTGCATATTCAAAGGATTATACACCATGACCAAGTGGGATTTATTCCAGGAATGAAAATGTGGTTCAACATGCAAAAATCTATCAATATAATATACCACATTAATAGAATGAAGAAAAAAAAAATCACATGAGCATCTCAATTAATGCCAAAAAATCATTTAGCAAAATCCAACAACTTTTGTGATGAAAACATCAACAAACTATAATTTCTTCAACATGTTAAAGGATATTTATGAAAACCAACAGCTAACATAAAACTCAATGGTGAGAGTCTGAAAGCTTTCCCTGTAAGATCAGGAACAAGACAAGAACAAGATACTTTCATAACTACCATTCAACATTGTACTGAATGTTTTAGCCAGAGAAATTAGGTAAGAAAAAGAAATGAAAGGCATCCAAATTGCAAAGGAAGAAGTAAAACTATATCCATTGATAGATGACATAACCTTTTATATAAAAAAATCCTAAAATCCTCCCAAACACCGTGAGAGCCAGTGAATAAATTCAGTAAAGTTGCAGGATACAAAATCAACACTCAGAAATCAATTGTATTCTTATACACTGGCAATGAACATCCAAAAAGGAAATTAAGAATCAATGTCATATTTAATTGTATTTGTTGAATGCATATATGTATTTTTAAAATTGTTATTTTAGTGCATCTAAGATTTTGCACTTATCAATATCTCAAGAGCTTCCCATCCTGTCATTCAGTTGTTTAGAAAAAATAATTCTATCCTTTGGATAGACTACAGTATGTTAATTTCCTTATAACTGAACAATAACTTGTTTCCAATTTTTAAAATAAAGACACTGTGATGAATAAAAAAGAAACAATTTCTTTTACAATAGTAGCAAAAAGAATAAAATATTCATGGATAGATTTAACCAGGGAAGTGCAAGACTTGTACACTGAAAACTACAAAACACTGTTGAAAGAAATTAAATAAGACCTAAGTTAATAGATATCCTGTGTTCATGTATGGGAAGACACAACATTGTTAAGAGAGCAATACTCAGGGTGAAGGTATAGCTCAGTGGTAGAGTGAATGATTAGCATGCTCAAGGTCCTGGGTTCAATCCCCAGTACCTCTGTTAAAATAAATAAATAAATTTATTGCCCTCCTCCAACAAAGCAAGATAGCAATACTCCCCAAAAGATCTACAGAATTAATACAATCCTTACCAAAATTTCAGTGACCTTTTTGCAGAAATAGAAAAGCTAATTCTAAAATTCATATGGCATTGTAAGGGACTCAGAATAGCCAAAATAATCTTGAAAAGGAATAACAAATTTGGAGGACTCACATTTTCCAATTTTTTAATGTATTGCAAAGCTACAGTAAACAAAATAGTAGGGTACTGGTATGGGGATAGAAATACAGATTGATGGAATATAATTTAGATTCAGAAATAAACCCATATATCTATGGTTGAGTTCAACAGGGGTACTGAGGCCATTCAATGGGTGAAAGAACGGTCTCTTCAGCAAGTGCGGTTGGGACAACTGGATAGTTGCATGCAAAAGAATGAAGATGCAACCTTACCTCACACCATATAAATTTAAAAAAATTTTTGATCCATATGAAAATGGATCCAAAACTTAAATGTAAGAGCTAAACCTATAAAACTGTTAGATGAAAACCATAGGGGTAAATCTTCATAATCTTGGGTTTGACAATGGTTTCTTAGATAACACTAAAACTATAAGCAACAAAAGAAAAAATAGATAAATTGAATTTTATAAATAAAAACTTTTGCATCTCAGTGGACATTATCAAGAAAGTGAAAATACAGTCCATGAAATGGGAGAAAATATCTGCAAATCATATATCAACTCAGGTATCCAGAAAATATAAAGAACTCTTACAACTAACCAACAGAAAGATAAACAACTCTGGGCAAAGGACTTGAATAGACTTTTTTTTTCCTCCCCAAAAAAGATATACAAATGGTCAATAAACAAATCAAAAGATGCTCAGTGTCATTAGTCATTACAGAAATGCAAATCAAAACTACAATGAGATACCACTTCACATCCACTAGGATGGCTATAAAAAAAAAAGGAAAAGTTGAGAATGTAGAGAAACTGGAACACCGACACATTGCTGGTGGGAATGTAAAATGCTTCAGTCTCTATAGAAAACAGTTTGGTAATTCCTCAACAAGTTAAACATAGAACTACCATACAATCGTGCAATTCTACTCTTGGGTGTATACCCAAAAGAACTGAAAGCCAGGGTTTAAATAAAAACTTGTATACAAATATTTATAGAAGCACTATTCATAATAGCCAAAAGGTGAAAATAATCCTAATGTCCATCAATTAATAAATGGATATATCAAATGTTGTATATCCAGTCAATGGAATATAATTCAGCCACAAAAAGAAATGAAGTACTGATACATGCCATAACATGAATAAACCTTGAAAACTTTCTGCTAAATGAAAGAACTAAGCCACAAAAGGCCACATGCTGTATGATTCTATCTATATGAAATATCCAGAATAGGGAAATTCATAGAGACAGAAAGCAGATTAGTGGTTAGGAGAGGCTGAGGGGAAGGGGAAATGACGAGTGACTGCTTAAGGGGTATGAGGTTTCATTTTGGGGTGATAAAAATGTATGGAACTAGAGAGTGATGATGATCGCACAACATTGTGAATGTACTAAATACCACTGGATTGTATACTTTGAGATGGTGAACTTTATGTTATATGAATTTTATCTCAATTTAAAAAAAACAAGGAAAGATTCAGCCTTTAAAATGTCATAACTTACTGAATTTTAGAGGAGCATTTGGAATGAAGCTCCTTCTGCTTATATTGCTTAACAGCCCCCAATCCAAACAGGCAAACTCTTACAGATAAAAATGTAGGAGAGAGTCTTGAACTTGGAGTGAGGAGGAATCTAAGTTCCAGTCCTAGCTTGCCACTAATTTGAACGTGACCTTGAGAAAAAAATCCCTCCTTTCTGGTCCCTAGTTTCTTCCTATGTAAAATGAGAGTGTATGTGGAAGAAAGGGCCTTGAAGATCTTTAAGGATCCTTCTATCCTGAACAATTTAAGTGAAATATTTGTTCACTGAAAGCAATATCCTTAAGAGCTCTGAAAACTCTCACAATTGTAAGGCTATTATTAGCTTTTCTAAAAGCTTTCTAAAATTCCTCATCCTGTTCTTATTTAATACTTTTAAAAATTATGAACAGTAAAAATCACGTTTCTTGTACAGTCCTATGAGTTTTGATAAACACACACAGTGACGTACCTGCTACCTCAACAATTAAGATACAAAACAGTTCCATCAAACCAGAAATTGCCTTGTGCTCTCCCTTTGGAGGCAATCCTTTCCCAAACCCCTTGTATCAACTGAACTATTTCCTGTTCCTATATATTTGTCTTTTCCAGAATGTCTTATCCTTTTTTTATAGCTGCAAAATATTTATTGTATGGATAGATCATACAGTAGAGCTTACTTAGCTGGCCCCCTGCTGATGGACGTTTCCAATCTTTTGCTTCAAAGGCTATCAGATATTGAGTACTTTGTGCCAGACCCCATGCTAAATTTCTTTTATTGATTCCTGTTTATAATCTTCCCAATAATGTTACAAGGTAGCCACAATTAACTCCATATTTCTAAAAGACAAACCACATCTCAGAGAAGTTAAATAACTTGTCCATATCATATAGCTAATAAACAACAGCGACAGGGTTCAAACTCAAATCTAATCCACTCTTCTCATTAGTACCTCCACACACTCGGACAGTTAAGTAGGGCCAGTACTATCATTTTCAAATACAAATAATACTTTAATGTAGTTTTTCTTCTTTTGTAATGAATCAATGTTGATACATTATTAATTGAAGTCCATAGTTTACATTAGGGCTCACTCTCTGAGCTGAACATTCTATGGGTTTTGGCAAATGTATAACAATATGTACCTATCATTTCAGTATCATACAGAATAGTTTCGCTGCCCTAAAAATCCCCTGTGTTCCACCTGTTCATTCCTCCCTCCCTCTCCTTGAATCTCTGGCAATCACTGATCTTTTTTATTGTTTCCATAGTTTTGACTTTTCCAGAATGACATATAGTTGGAATCTTAAGAGTATATAGCCTTTTCAGATTGGCTTCTTTCACTCAGCAATATGCATTTAAGGGGTTGCTGAGGCATTTACGAATCTTCCTTATCAACCCTGGTGAGTAAATCTCAAGCAGCCAGCTTGCATAAGTGTCACCAGGAAGGTTCCTTCTTTTGAGAGCATCAAATCCTCAGTTAATGATTCTTACTTTACTCCCTCTAGTATTTTCTGTAGAAGCTCCTTTCATTCTTTAATTTGGTATTCAGCAATTTTCATGCCTTGAGAGCTCATTTCTTTTTATTGCTGAATAATATTCTATTGTGTGGATGTACCATGGTGTGTTTATCACTTATTGAGGGACATTATGATGCCTTCTAAGTTTTGACAATTAAAAATAAAGCTGCTATTGTAATAGGGAAGAAAAAAATCTGACTCCATATTAGATCTGTTTCTTTAGTTCTAACCTTGTGCTCTATTTCCTGTGCTTAGTCATGCTGGTTCTGTACCTTTTATAAAGGAGTGTTGCCTATAGCCTGAAATATAAAGGACAGCCCATTCTTAAGGCTCTGATCTTTAAGGTTATAACATTTCCCATTCATACAAAGGTAAAAAGTTGCAGAATACAAAATAACATTTGTCTTATTAGAGGTTTGCAGGGACATCATGACCTGACCAATGTGGACAACTGCAAGAATAAAGGATTCCTGACACCAAGAAGTTTGCAACAACCAACCACACCACTTTCCCTTTTTAGTATAAAAGAAGCCTGAATTCTGACTTGGGTGAGATGGTTCTTGAGGACATTAACCTGCAATCTTCTTTGTCTGCTGGCTTTCCAAATAAAGTTGTTATTCCTTGCCTTAACACCTTGTCTCCTGATTTACTGGCCTATTGTATGGCAAGCAGAATGAATTTGTACTTGGTTACACTATGAACACTGTGTGCAGGTTTTTGTAGAGACGTAAGTTTTCAACTCATTTGAATAAATACAAAGGAGAACAATAACTGGCTCATATGTCCAGAATATGTTTAGTTTTATAAGAAACAGTTAAACTGTCTTTCAAAGCGATTGTGCCATTTTTCAGTCCCACCAGTAACGAGTTCCTATTGCTCCACATCCTTGCCAGCATTTGGCGTTGTCACTATTTTGGATTTTTTTGTTCTAATAGGTGTATCTGTTATACTGTCTACTGGTATCTCATTGCTGTTTTTAATAGCTGATTTTTTATGTGTGGTGAAAAATACATATAAAATTTACCATCTAAACCATTTTAAGTGCAGTTCAGTAATGTTAAGTATATTTGCATTGTTGTCACATAGCTTTCCAGAACCTTCTTGCCAAACTGACTCTACACTCATTAAACAACAAATTCTCTTTGTTCCCTTCCCCAAGTCCCTGGTAACTACCATTCTACTTTCTATATCTATGAATTTGACTACTTCAGCTATGTTATGGAAGTGGACTCAACAGTATTTGAAATTTTCCCTTCAGGACCACAGTAGATAACGTACACCATAAGCCATAGAGCAAGAGAAATATAAGTAAAATGAGGAAGCAGAAGAACCACTCCCAATTAAAAGAACAAGAGAAATTCCCTGAAAGAATAATCAATGAAATAGATCTTGATAGACTACTAGATCATGATTTCAAAAAAGGAGTGAACAAAGTACTGAAGGAACGTAAAAAGATTGTGAATAGAGACAGAGAATACATCAAAAAGGAAATTGAAACTATAAAGAGGAGCTAATTAAAAATGGAAAACTCATTTACTGAGATAAAATCTGAGCTAAAGGCTGTAAAAAGTAGCCTAGATAATGTGGAAGAACGAATAAGTGACTTAGAAGACAGGAGAATAGAAGTCATCCAATCAGAACAGCAGACAGAAAAACAAATAAAAATCAATGAAAAAAATATAAGGGACCTATGGGATAATATAGAGTGTGCCACCCTATGCATAATAGGGGTCCCAGAAAGAGAAGAAAGAGAAAAAGGTATTGAAAAGGTATTTGAAGAAATCATGACTGAAAACTTCCCAAACCTAAAGAAGGAATCAGATATCCAAGCACAGGAAGCACAGAGGGTCCCAAACAAGAAGAACCCAAAGAGACTCACATCAAGAAATATTATAATCAAGAAGGCCAAGGTTAAAGATAAAGAAATGATTCTAAAGGCAGCAACAGAAAAACAAAGAGTTAGTTATAAGGGAGCCCCTAGAAGGCTTTCAGTTGATTTCTCTACACAAACACTGCAGGCCAGAAAGGAGTGGCAAGATATATTGAAAGTCTGAAGTGAGAAAAAGGTGCAACCTAGGATACTTTATCCAGCAAGGCTATCCTTTAGAATAGAAGAAGAGATAAAGAACTTCACAGACAAGTAAAAACTAAAAGAATTTAGCAAAACTAAACCTATGCTAAAAAAATATTGAAAGGTCTACTCTAAATAGAAAAGAAGTAGGATGCTACAGAAAGTAGAAAATCACAATTGGAAAGGCGATAACTAAATCAGTTACAACAGAATAAACATGAAGTTGTAAAAGAAGACATCAAAATCATTAAGGGTGGGAGAGGGGAGCAAGAAAATATAGATATTTTTGTCTTTTTTTGGTTGTTCTTTGTAGGATGGGTTTGAGCTTATATCACTATCAGTTTAAAACAGATAAAGTAATGGGTTAATATACGTACAAAATAGGGCAACCACAAGCCAAAAGCTTAAAATAGTCACAAAAACTAAAAAGAAACCAAGATAATTACAAAGGAAAGTTATCAAACCACAAAAAGAAAAAGAAAGGAACAAGAAGAAAAAACAAATCAAATGCAAAACTAAGTTCAAAATGGCAATAAACACATATTTATCAATGATTACCATAAATGTCAATGGACTAAATGCTACAATCAAAAGACACAAAGTGGCAGACTGGATAATAAAACAAGAAGCTACAATACACTGCCTACAAGAGACTCACTTTAGGGAGAAGGACACACATAGATCAAAACTGAGAGGATGGAAAAAGATATTCCATGCAAAAGGAAATGACAAGAAAGCAGAAGCAGCAATACTGATTTCAGACAAAAGAGATTTTAAAACAAAGGCCATAAAGAAAGAAAAAGAAGGGGAGGCCAAGATGGTGGAGTAGTAGGACACACGTAGCTCACCCTCTCCCATAGATAAACCAAGACTCACATCCACGGACCCACTCAGCCAACCAGAGCACCTGCAGAACTCCGAAAGAACATTGTCCTCTTCAAAAGACAAAGACACCAAAAATCTTGTAGGAGAAAGGAAAAAAAGGAAGATGAAACGGCAAAACAGTGTGGGACCAGTCGAATGGGGAGGGAGTGGCAAAGGAGGACTAGCGCTCATTCGCGGGGTCTCCCCCTCTCCAACGGAGAGGCCAGCAGGACGGAGGGGGAGCCTCCGAGGCTCAGATCTGTACGGAGCAGCCCTTGAGTGACAGAACTAAGTTAAACAGGCACAGAGGGTCCCTGTGACACAGAGCCCGAGACCCAAGCTGGGAGCTGGGGGCTGAGACAGGTTGCCCAAGCTGGGCGGAGGACAGGGATGGCTGCACTGAGGCAGCCCCGGGGATGGCAGGGTGCTGCGTGCGCAACGTGGATGAGTGGCTGCACAGGGCAGAACCACCCGGGCCCTCCATATAACAGCACGGCTGATGTGCCCTAGGGGGAAGGGTGCATAACCCCATCTCTGAAAACCCACGGAAGGTTTTTGGTGAGGAGAGGCGGGGCTCAGGCGCAGCCGCCATATCCTCCAGCACTTGGCACCCAGGAGGGGGTGGGGGCGAAACCTGAATCCACGCCTGGGGACTCGGCAGCCTCAAAGGCCAGACAGTGACTTGTTTGCAGCCCGAGTCAGATAGGCTCCTTCTGCCCTGGTGCCTCGCAAAGTTTGCACCACCAGAACAAACAAGGAGCTGAGTTTGGACACGGAGCAGGGGCAGGGCTATTCCGTGGTCTTCCCGCGGCCCGCCTGCGGAGTGCTGACCCAGGGTGGAGCGTGTGGCGTTGCGGAGCGACTGGTGCCAGGAGACGGTGGGTGGCCCCCCACTTTCCAGCAGGAATGCTGTGCTGGGAGGGGGCGTGATCTGCTTGCTGACAGGGCGCAGCACAGATGAGGGCATCAACGGAGGGCCTCTGGAAACAGCAAGCGGAGCTCGTGAAACAGGGCGAAGACAGAAAGACTTCTCATTAAGAGCACACAGTCTCCAGGAGAACACCCGCTCCCCCCCTTTTTTTAAATCTCTTTTTACCTGTTGTATTTTCTATTACCTTTTTAATTTTTACCTTTTAAACAATTATATATCCTCCCAGTTTTAATCCCTTTTAAATTTTTCTTTTAAAATAATATTATTATTTTAAAAAATCTACGTCATGTCATTTTTATCTCTCTTGGTTTTGAGCTCCTGTTATTGATTATACACAGGTTTCAAATATATTTTTTTCCTCTTTTCTCCTATTTTAAAGTTGTATAACAGAAGTCTCAACCCAGTTGCTATTCTGCTTCAACATACTTTTCAATTATTCATTATACAGTTTTCAAACATTTTTTCTCCCCTTTTTCAAAATTCTCTCTTTGCCGTATCTTTTTTATCTGTTCTATTTTTATTACCTTTTTACTTTCTAATTTCTAAACAATTGTATATGCTTCTAGTTTTAATTCCTTTTTAAATTTCTCTTTTAAAGTAGTCATATTATTATTATTATTTTAAAAATCCACCTGATTTCATTTTCATTTCTTTTGGTTTTGATCTCCAGTTATTGATTATTAATAAGTTTCAAATATCGTTTTTGGATCTTTTTTCTTTTCAAAGCGCTTTTAAAAAAAGACGTCTCTACTTGAATGCTAGTCTGATTCAAATTATGCTTCTATTATTAATTATACATTGTTTTCAACGCTTTTTTCTCCCTTTTTAAAAGTCTTTCTTTCTCCTTTTTTAATTTTTTAAGTTTCATTCCTACATAGGCATTAGATAGATAAATAAACTCCTTTAAGGACCACAATAGATAACTGATACTCCATAAGCCACAGTGCCAGAGAGTTATGAGCAAGATGAAGAAGCAGAGAAACCATTCCCAATTAAAAGAACAAGAGAAATCCCCTGAAGAAAGATCAATGAAATAGACATCAATAGCCTACTAGATCAATATTTCAAAAAAGGAGTGATCAAAGTATTCAAGGAACAAAAAGAGATAGTGTTTAGAGATATAAAATATGTCAAAAATGAAACCGAAGCTATAGAGAGCCAAGTAGAACTGGTAAACTCATTGGCTGAGATGAGAACGGATCTAAAGACTGTGCAAAGCAGACTAGATAACGCAGAGGAACAAATTAGTGACCTAGAAGACAGGACAACAGAAAGCACCCAATCAGAACAACTGCAAGATAAACAAATAAAAACAAATGAAAGTAATGTAAGGGACCAATGGGATAATATAACACGTGCCAATGAATGCATAATAGGGGTCCCAGAAGGGGAAGAAAGATCAAAGGGGATTGAAAAGGTATTTGAAGAAATCATGACTGAAAACTTCCCAAACCTAAAGAAGGAATCAGGTATCCAAGTACAGGAAGCTCAGAGGGTACCAAACAGGAAGAATCCAAACAGACCCACACCAACACATATCATAATCAAGATGGCCAGAGTCGAGGATAAAGAAATGATCCTAAAGGCAGCAAGAGAAAAGCAAACAGTGAGTTACAAGGGAACCCCCATAAGGCTCTCAGCTGATTTCTCTACACAAACACTACAGGCCAGAAGGGAGTGGCAAGATATATTTGAAGTCCCGAATGAAAAAAAGATGCAGCCTAGGATACTTTATCCAGCAAGGCTGTCCTTTAGGATAGAAGGAGACATAAAAAATTTCACAGACAAGAAAAAACTAGAAGAGTTTAGCAACACTAAGCCAATGCTAAAAGAAAAATTGAAAGGTCTACTCTAAATAGAAAAGAAGCAGGATACTACAGAAATGAGAAACTCATAACTGGAAAGGTGATAACTCATGAACTACAAATAAAATAAACACAAAATTGTAAAAGAAGACATTTAAATTATTAAGAGTGGGAGAGGGAAGCAAAAAAATAGAGTTTTTTTCTCTTTTTCTTTTTTTAACTTTTTTTGTTTTCGGTAGGATGGGTTCGACATATAGTAATGGGCTAATAGACTCACAGAAAAGGGTAACCACAAGCCAAAAACTTACAAGGGAGTCACAAAAACTAAATAAAATCCATGATAATACAAAGAAAGATTACCAAACCGCAAAAGGAAGAAGAAAGGAAGAAAGAGGAAATACCAATTCAACTGCAAAAATCAGTTGAAAATGGCAAAAAACACACATCTATCATTAATTACTGTAAATGTTAATGGACTAAATGCTCCAGACAAAAGACATAGAAGTGGGTGGCAGACTGGATAATAAAGCAAGAACCTTCAATATGCTGCATACAAGACACCCACTTTAGGGAGAAGGACACATATAGATTGAGGGTGAAAGGATGGAAAAGGATATTCCATGCAAATGGAAAAGCCACAAAAGCAGGTGTTGCAGTACTGATTTCAGACAAAGGCCATAAAGAAAGATAAAGAAGGACATTTTTTAATGATTAAAGGAGTAATACAAGATGAGGATACTACACTCGTTAATATATATGCACCCAATATAGGAGCACCTAAGTACATAAAACAATTACTAATAGAGATAAAGAGGGATGTAGATGGGAATACAATCATAATTGGAGATTTTAACACTACACTAACATCATTAGATAGATCTTCCAGACAGAAAATACATAAGGCAACAGAGAAACTAAATAATACAATAGAAAAATTAGATTTGGTGGGTATTTTCACAGCATTACAACCCCCCCCAATAGCATACACATTCTTTTCAAGTGCACATGGAACATTTTCTAGGATTGATCATGTACTTGGGCACAAAAGAAACCTCTACAATTTTAAGAAGATAGAAATTATCTCAAGTATCTTTACTGACCACAGTGCCATGAAACTAGAAATCAACAACAGAGAAACAAAGGAAAAAAAGGAAAGTATGGAGATTAAACAATGTGGTATTAAAAAACCAATGTATCGATAAGGAAATCAAAGGTGAAATTAAAAAATACCTTGAGACAAATGAAAATCAAAGCACAACTTCACAAAATTTATGGGATACAGCAAAGGCAGTGCTAAGAGGGAAGTTTATAGCAATACAGGCCTTCCTCTAAAAAGAAGAACAACCTCAAATACACAATTTAACCCACCAACTAAAAGAACTAGAAAAAGAAGAACAAAAAAACCCAAAAGGAAGCAGAAGGAAGGAAATTATAAAGATCATGGAAGAAATAAATGAAATAGAGATTTTAAAAAACATGGAAAAAATCAATCAAGCCAAAAGTTGGTTTTTTGAAAAAGTAAATAAAATTGACAAACCTCTGGCCAAACTCACAAAGAAGAAAAAAGAGAGCACAAATCAGCAAAATAAGAAAGGAAAATGGAGAAATTACAACAAATAAAATAGAAATACAGAATAGCATACGAGAATAGTATGAAAAGTTATATGGAACCAAAATGGATAATGTAGAGGAGATGGACAAGTTTCTAGAAACATACTGTCCACCAAGACTGAATCAAGAAGAAACTGACCACTTGAACAAACCGATCACTAGGAATGAAATCAAAATAGCAATAAAAAACCTCCCTACAAATAAAAGTCCAGGACTGGACAGCTTCACTCAGGAATACTACCAAACATACAAAGAAGAACTTATACCAGTCCTTCTCAAACTCTTCCAGACAATTGAAAAGGAGGGAATACTCCCAAACTCATTCTATGAAGCCACCATCACCCTGATACCAAAACCAGGCAAAGACACTACCAAAAAAGAGAATTATAGGCCAATATCACTGATGAACATAGATGCCAAAATCCTCACCAAAATATTAGCAAATAGAATCCAACATAACATAAAAAAGATTATACATCATGACCAAGTGGGTTTCATCCCAGGGACACAAGGTTGGTTCAACATACGCAAATCAATCAATGTAATACATCACATCAACAAGAGAAAGGACAGAAACCGCATGACCATCTCAATAGATGCAGAAAAAGCATTTGATAAAATTCAACACCCATTTATGATAAAAACTCTCACCAAAGTGGGTATAGAGGGAACATATCTCAACATAATGAAAGCTATATATGACAAACCTACAGCCAGAATAGTACTCAACAGTGAAAAACTCAAAAGCTTCCCCCTAAAATCTGGGACAACACAAGGCTGCCCACTATCACCACTCCTATTCAACACAGTCCTGGAAGTCCTAGCCACAGCAATCAGGCAAGAGAGAGAAATAAACGGGATCCAAATTGGAAAAGAAGAGGTAAAAGTGTAACTGTATGTCAATGACATGTTACTATATATAGAAGACCCTAAAAGTTCCACACAAAACCTACTAGAGCTGATGGAAGAATTCAGCAAGGTAGCAGGTTACAAGATTATCGTTGAAAAATCAGTTGCATTTCTTTACACTAATGATGAATCAACAGAAAAAGAAAGTAAAGATACAATCCCCTTTAAAATAGCACCCAAAGTAATAAAATACCTAGGAATAAATCTAACCAAGTAGGTGAAAGGATTATACACAGAAAATGATAAACCATTGATGAAGGAAATTAAAGAAGAATTAAATGGGAAGATATCCCATGCTCCTGGCTTGGAAGAATCAATAGTGTTAAAATGGTCATACTGCCCTAGGCAATCTACAGATTTAATGCAATCCTTATCAAATTACCCAGGACATATTTCACAGAAGTAGAACAAATCATAATAAACTTTATATGGAATCACAAAAGACCCAGAATTGCCAAAGCATTACTGAAGAAAAAGAATGAAGCTGGTGGAATAACCCTCCCAGACAATACTACAGAGCTACAGCATTCAAAACAGCATGGTATTGGTACAAAAACAGACTTATGGATCAATGGAACAGAATAGAGAGCCCAGAAATAAACCCACAAAATTTTGGTCAATTAATCTTTGACAAAGGAGGCAAGAACATACAATGTAATAAAGAGTCCCTTCAGCAAATGGTTTTGGGAAAACTGGACCACAGCATGTAAAGCAGTGAATTTAAAATACTCCCTCACACCATACACAAAAATCAATTTAAAATGGCTTAAAGACTTAAACATAAGACAAGTCGCAATAAACCTCCTAGAAGGAGATGTAGGCAAAATATTATCTCTCATACATCTCAGAAATTTTCTCCTAGGTTAGTCTACCTAAGCAATAGAAATAAAAGCAAAAATAAAGAAATGGGACTTAATTAAACTTACAAGCTTTTGCACAGGAAAGGAAACCATAAGCAAAAGAAAAAGACAACTTACAGAATGGGAGAAAATATTTGCATAAGATGAGACTGATGAGGGCTTGATTTCCAGAATATATAAACAACTCGTACAACTTAATAAGAAAAAAACAAACAACCCAATCCAGAAATGGGCAGAAGGTCTAAACAAGCAATTCTCCAATGAAGACATATGATTGGTCAATAAGCACATGAAAAAATGCTCAATATCAGTAATTATCAAAGCAATGTAAATCAAAACTATGAGATATCACCTCATACCACTTCAAAGTCCACAAATGTTAAATGCTGGAGAGGCTTGGAGAAAAGTGAACCCTCCTACACTGTTAGTGGGAATGTAATTTGTATAGCCATTATGGAAAACAGTATGAAGATTCTGCAAAAAATTAAAAATAGACTTACCATATGATCCAGCAATCCCACTCCTGGGCATATATCCAGAGGGAACCTTAATTCAAAAATACACCAGCAGCGCAATATTTATAGCAGCACTACTTAGAATAGTCAAGACATGGAAACAACCTAAATGTCCATTGACAGATGACTGGATAAAGAAATAGTGGTATATTTATAACATGGAATACTTCTCAGCCATAAAAAATGATAAAATAATGCCTTTTGTTGCAACATGGTTGGCCCTGGAGAATGTCATTCGAAGTGAAGTAAGCCAGAAAGAGAAAGAAAAATATCATATGATATAAGATATCATTCATATGTGGCATCTAAAAAAAAAAGACAAATGAAATTATATATAAAACACAAACAGATTCACAGACATAGAAGACAAACTTATGGTTACCAGGGTGGAAGGCGGTGGGAAGGGATAAATTGTGAGTTTGAGATTTGCAGATACTGACTGGTACATATAAAATAGATAAACAAGTTTATACTGTATGCCACAGGGAACTATATTCAGTATCTTGTAGTAGCTTATTATAAAAAAAGAATATGAAAATGAATATTTGTATATTCATGTATGACTGAAGCAATGTGCTGTACACCAGAAATTGATACAACATTGTAAACTGACTATATTTCAATAAAAAATAACTAACTAAATAAATAAAAACTAGTAAAAAATAGTATTTTTTGTTTGACTGGCTTATTTCACACAATATAATATCCCCAAGGTTCATCAATATTGTAGCATGTGATAGCATTTCCTTCCTTTCTGTAGGCTGCATGGTATTCCATTGCATGTATATGCCACATTTTGTTTACCCATTCATCCATTGATGGACTTTTGGGTTGCTTCCACCTCTTGGCTATTGTGAATAGCACTGCTCTGAACATGGATGTGCTCAGTGATGTTTTATTTTGCAATTCTTTCATGATATAAGATGTCCAGCATCTTTTCATATGCTTATTTGCCATTGGTGTATCATCTGTTCAGATCTTTTACCCATTTCTAAATTAAGTTGTTTGTTTTCTTATTGTTTAGTTTTAAAAGTTCTTTATATATTTTGGACACCTGTCCTTTAACAGATACGTGTTTTGAAAATATTTTCTCCCAGTCTGTCATTTGTCTTTTCATCTTTTTAACAGTGTCTTCCACAGAGCAGAAGTTCTAAGTTTTAATGAGTCCAACTTACAAATATTTTCTTTTAATGGTTCGTGCTTTTGCTGTTGTGCGTAAAAAGTCATCACAAAACCCAATGTCACCTAGATTTTCTCTTATGTGATCATCTAGAAGTTTAACAGATTGCATTTTACATTTTGGCCTATGATAAATTTTGAGTTAATTTTTGAAAGAGATAAAATATCTGTGTCTAGATTCACTTTTTTACATATGGATGTCCAACTGTTCCACCAGTATTTGTTGAAAAGACTATCTTTACTCCATTGAATTGCCTTTGTTCCTCTATAAAAGATCAGTTGGCTATATTTGTGTGTGAGTCTATTCTCTTTCATTGATCTATTTATGTATTCTTTCACCAATACCACACTGTCTTGACTACTGTAGCTTTATAGTAGGTTTTGAATTTGGATAGTGTTAGTCCTACAGCTTTGTTCTTCTCTCTCAATATTGTGCCTTATACCTTTCCATATAAATATTGCAATGTTTGTTGATATCCGCCAAATAACTGGGATTTGATTGAGATTGGGTTAACTCTATAGATCACATCTGGAAAAACTGACATCTTAACAATACTGACTCTTTCTGTCCATGTACATAAAATATCTCTCCACTTATTTAGATCTTTGATTTCTTTCATCAAATTTTTGTTGTTTTCCTCATATAGATCATATTTTTGTACATTGTACATATTTTGTTAGGTTTATACTTATTTTTGGTGCTAATGTAAATTATATTGTTTTTTAAATTTCATGTCCTAATTTTTCATTGCTGGTATATAAGAAAAATATTGACTTGTGTATATTAACCTTGTTTCCTACAACCATTCTATAATCAGTCATTATTTCCAAGAGAGTTTTTTGTTGTTGATTCTTTGGAATTTTCTACATAAACAATCATGTCATCAGTGAACAAGGATAGTTTTATTTCTTCCTTCCTAGTATTTTTTATTTCTTTTCTTGTTTTACTGCATTATCTAGGACTTTCCAGTACAATGTTTAACAGAAGTGGTGAGAGTGGACACACTTCTCTTGCTCCCCATCTTTGCAGGAAAGAATCTAGTTTGTCACCATTAGCTATGACATTAGCTGTAGGTTTTTTGGTAGTTGTTGTTTATCAAATTGAATTTCCCCTATATTCCAGTTTGTTAAGAGTTTTTTTTTTTAATCAAAAAATGGGTTTTAGGTTTTGTCAAATGCTTTTTCTTCACCTACTGATTTCTTCACCTATTGATTCTTCTAAAGAAGAAAAATCATATGTTCATGTGAAGAATTACATGAAGTGTATTTAAAATGTTGACAAAGCCTTTCATATCTGGAATAAATCCCACTTGGTTGTGTTGTGTAATTCTTTTTATATATTATTGGATTTATTTGCTAATATTAATATTTTTTGAGAATTTCTCCATCCATGTTCATGAGAAATACTGGTATGTAGTTGTCCTTTCTTGGTCTTTTGGTATCAGGGTAGTGCTGGCCTTATAAAATGGTTTAGGAAATATTCCCTCTAGTTCAATTTTCTGGAGGAAATTGTATAATTTTTTCCTTAAATGTTTGGTCTAATTCACCAGTGAAGCAATCTGGGCCTGGTACTTTCTGTCTGGGAAGGTTAATTATTGATTCAATTTCTTCAATAGCTATATAGATCCTGTTAGCTTTTACATATGGCATTCCAAAGCTTTATAATCTACCAACAAAAATTATTCCTTCAAATTACAATGGAAATGGAAAGGAGATTTTTTGTTGTTGGAGGAGGGAGTACATTTCTGCCTTTTAAAAAAAGTTCTCTTTCTTGTCACATCTAGAACATTGTTTCTACTAGGAATAAAAAGCAGAAATCAAAATAATAATATAATTAAGATTGTAGGACCATTCCTGTGCCCAGATGGGGCAAAGGTAACTTTTCACTTCAGGGTGTATGGCTTTGAATCTATGAAACATGGAACTCTGTTTCACAGGAAACCTGAAAAGTCAAAGAACTGTATTTACATTGTGTTTATTTATGGAACTCTCAGAAGAGTTGGTCACTTCCCAGAACTCCAAAATTTAGCTAAATGGCCTGAAATATCTAACCAGGAATTTTGGGCCAACACTGGACCAAAGGACACTAAGCAGAGATACTAGTTTAGTGGCCTCATTTAACAGATGAAGAAACTGATTCATATGACATGTTAGAGCTGGAATTCAGGTTTCCTGATGCCAAATCCATTGTTTTTTATATGGTATTAAAAACACGCTGCTTTTGCAGCTCCCCCCAAACACCCATACCCACAGTATCTGGGCTTCAAGACTTTCCAATATCAATCACACTTGCATCTCATGCAGTATTTAACACACAGGAGGTACTCATTATTTGGTTGAATGATGAGGTGAGGGTGTTTGGTTTACTGCATGTGAAAGAGCAGAAATAAGAGAGTGGAGTAATAAACATTGGAACCCAGGAAACTCAAAGTCAGTTATTAGTGGAATTGCTTTTTAAAAAGGATTACAAAATAATTCTATAATAGGAGGCTCTATCAAGAGGAAGAAAGAAAATATAACAACATGTCTTTGGTATTTTTGAAAAGAAGAAAATTTCAGTGTGTTTTCTTCTCTAGACAGAGAAAGATAATGATTACAAGTTATAAACTGAATCATCCTTGAAAGCTGCATTTCTTTGCAATTAGGGTTTTTTTTTTTTTTAGAAAATTACAATTACAGAAAGCTTGTCTCAAGGATAAGAGGCCTTTTTATTTATTTTAATTTTTAATGAACGCTAGACTTCAAGGATAAGATGAGGAGAGATGTGGAGGTGGAGACTTTCTAGTGGGTTTACATTAAATAACATACATTAGTATGTAAATTATTGTTCTTGCTTAATCTTGTGCCAATCATATAGCTTTATCTTTGAAAGCTACACAATATGGTCTACCTTAGTCTTGGCAGAAACAAATTAAAGTAACCTAAGCTCCAGTTTTGGGGAGTATGGTGCAATGAAAAGAACACTGAATTGAGCATTAGGAGATTTGGGTTCTAGTCCTACACCCGACATTATGATGTCACCTTAGGCAATTCATTCTCCTTAGTTTTCTCATGTGTAAAATGGTCCTAACAACTTCTAAAGGCCATTGTGAAGATTGAATGAAATAATATAGATGAAGTTTATCAACTGCTCTACAAATTAGAAATGACATAATGGCTAAACAGACAGCAACCTCATTTACTTCTTCCAAAGCTCCATTGCCAGGCTGGAATCAAAGGGCTGTAATACAGGTGCAAGGATTACTCATAACAGCTACTATTTATTGAGTACCTACAACATGCCAGAAACTGAACTTTATATACATTATCTCACATAATATTTACAACATTTAATATTAGCAACTATGCAAGAAAAATTACTATTATACATATTCTATGAAGGAGAAAATGAGGCACACAAAAGAGGCAGAAACATAGCAAAGGTCCTACAGTAGGTATCAGAAGGAGGAATTCAAAGTCAGGTTTGTTTAAACCCTAGGGATATACTCTTCTACACCTATATAGTCCAGATCACAACAAGACTTGCTCTAATTGTATATGTAAACAATACATTTTAGATCCCTCAGCCTGGCATTCAAGGTCTTCCATAATAAGGCTTACATTTTTTACCTTTCCAATGTCACCTCCCAATATGACTTACCCTTTCATTTTTCCCTTTCCTTCCATATATCACCTTTAAGCCATGTTCCATGGGGCTGGTTCCTTCCTATAATAAATGCATAAGGAACCATCTTACTTGAAGTAGAAGCTGTCTGTCTCCATTTCAGGGTCTCATTGTTGATAACATTTCCTTATGTTTGGTGTTAAAAACTGCAATTCACATATTTATCATAGTAATCTTATAGACAAATCCAAATCCTCCACCAGCTTCAGGTATTCACTTACAGCTCTATTCCTTAGCTAGTAGCAGTTGTCACACAGCCTAGACTGAGGAGATCAGCAGTCAGGGGTAAGACTGAGTTCACATGCTGTCAGCAAAAGTCATTCATTCCTATAAGCAAGACAGTGTTACCCAGGCATCTCCCTGAGCTTGTAGGCTAGTTAGAATCTTTGAACCCA
This sequence comes from Camelus bactrianus, assembly GCF_048773025.1. Classification (NCBI taxonomy): domain Eukaryota; kingdom Metazoa; phylum Chordata; class Mammalia; order Artiodactyla; family Camelidae; genus Camelus; species Camelus bactrianus. The sequence continues at coordinate 60,935,502 of NC_133575.1, forward strand.
TCCTCCCACAAAAACTTAGAGAGGAGACAGACAGCATCATACAGCAAGCTTCCCACTTTCTTAGCTACCTCCAGCACAGTAACAGAATTCTCTTTTTTATCATAGGGCCCCAGGATGCTAAACTTCTGAGTGATGTAGGAAGAAAGCCTCTGTGTTCCTTACCCTTACCTTCCAGGCATTAAGAAAAATCTGTAAGTAAGGGAGTTGGGTGGGTATGATAAATTCACATCTGAACATAAGAAAAGGAAAACTCTAGCTTCAAAGAGAACATTTACATGGTTCAATTAATCCCTTTCCATCCAATCAGATATTTATATCATAATTTGTTGAAAAATATGTTTCTATGATTTAGTGAAGATTACATAGAGGGCAGAATTGGACCCTGGGAATAATTAAGAAGTAGAGTTTCATGCTATCAGTATTTCTAGCATTCTGCCTCAGTAAATAGTGACTAATACATCTCAGAAGCTATCTATTCACTATTAATCACTAACAATAACTCATCTGGCACATACAATTACACATCAGATCCAAATAACTAAACTAAACTTTATACACACATATACATGTAACTCCCCACATCAAATTAATATAGTTTCCCTAGCTCAATAGCTTCTTTTAATAGCCTCTTTAAAAAAAAGTATTTAAATAAACTTTGTTAGTTCAAAGTAATATAGATATTTACCAAGTTATTTATGATCTTTAATCTTCATTGTGTTTCATGTTTCACATTCTTTTGACAAGTAATAAATTAAGATATTGTACCCTTTGTAAAGATGCCAAATCAAGCTCAGTTTCTCTTCATTCAAGGATAACGCAAGAAACAGATCAGCTAAATATTACATAGGGCAATATGATACCAAGAGGAGGAGAAGGGTAACAAAGACTGGAATCAGGGCTATAAGAGACAGAAAAAGTCTTAGGAGGACAAGAAATTGGAATAAGAAAAATTGAGAATAAAAGAAAATCAGAGTAAAGGAGATAAGATTTGAGAAAGATAGCTAAACAGAGAGAGTTTCAAGAAAAGCTTATCATTTATCTCATTTTTCATAAACCCCAAGAGCTTAACTGCTTGTCCAAAGGTCATAAAAGGGGCAGAATTAGGACGAGAGACCAAGTCTTTTGACTCCAAGTGCAACACAACTGTAGCTTTCTCTCCTGGTGCAGTGGATCACTGGTGGCTGATTTGGGAAAACCTGCTGTAATGAACAAAACATAAATCTAAGAGTAACACTTACTGCTTTTTAAACCCAGAAAATATTGGCCTACCTATTTATTTTCTTTATACCTTAGTTCCTCCTGCTGTCAAACAGGAATCATATTAAAAGGCCCAAATTCCCAAGGAGGATGTGAGGCTAAAGAAGAGAGAGAAAAAACACTTAGAAAATAATTATTTAATTTAGCTTATATTCTTTGAGGAGCTGCAATAATTAGATGGCACAGCCTTAATTAAACAGAAAGACAGAAGCAAACAATTCAGAGCCTCCACATTACTCTGCATTAAATTCTAAATTTAAATAAAACAAAAAGCAAAATGAAAGGCTGATGTCTAAAATAACATGCTGAAAAAACTCACACTGTAAATAACTGTTCCCAGGTTCCTTCTTGAGACAAAGCACCTTACCAAATGCTGCCCACAGGTGCCACCAGAGACCAGAAAAATTCTATGCATTCTAAAGACAAATTTTATAAACTTTGACAATAGGTGAGATTAAACCAGTATTATATTCAAGACAACAATATATTTGAGACAATAAGGGTCTTGTGAAAGCACCTAGGTAAGAACACGTGCATGCATGAATATAAACACATACATTTTTCTCTCACAACTAGTACGCTAGTAGCTACACCATAACTAGAAGCCAGGTTTCTTCACTCAGAGTTCAATTCACCAGAATGTGAGCTCCATGACAACAGGGATTTCATCTGTATCATCTGTATTTTCAGTGATGTACTGCCAGCATCACCAGTACTCAGTGGTTTTATTAAGAACATGTACTCATTTACCATGTATTAAGGACTCAATAAAGAAATTAATGCTTTTAATGCATTTATTTCAGTTGTGAAGGTCAAATGAGAACGGTTGTAAAAAAACATTTTGGTCATAAATGACAATGCATATGAAAAGGGATCATAAGAGTTATAATCACAGCATTTCAGAGTTTAACAGTAACTTAGTATTGATCATGGGTACTGTTACTCATAATCAGAATTTCTGAATTGATTTGTTGTAAAGACAGATTTATTGTCATCCCTGTAGCACATCTCAACAAAATGGACAATGGGCTACCTGTTCTTACTACAAGGAACTGGTGCTGTGAGGGTATTGATATGTTATTGTATTTAACCATCAAAACCAGTTGCCAAGGTAGGAATTATTGTCCTATTTTGCAGGTAGGGAAACTCTGAGCTCAAAAAGTTTAACTGGCCAAGTGGAAAAGCCAAGAACTGACCATTAATCAGTCAGATCCTGTCATTTTACAGATAAGTATGTATTTCTACTTTGCACTTTGTATCCTGCATGATTCTACATGAATAGAATCTCTGGGAATAATCTAAAAGGAATATGAAGTCACCTTGCTGGTGTAAGTCAACATTTACAGCACTGCTGTGGAATCCAAAGTGTTATAGAGGTTCACAATAGTATATGGATCCAGACTTAAAAATTCTGAAATACCTTATTCTACTTCAGTGCTTAGCCATGTGCTAGGTCTCATGCTATTCACTTGGAGAACAAAAGAGAAGCATAGCCCTTGTCCCTGCGGAGCTTCCAGTTTACCTAGGAATGCTCCATCTGATGCATGTGAAACAAACAATTTGACAATAATATAAGGCAGAATATGTAATTGACACAAACCAATTAGCCAACAATACACAACTGAATATATAATTGACATGAAACAATTACAGAACAATTGAGACTAAATATATAATTGACTTCCTGCTTCTCAACTCCCTGTTGGTTCATAAATGATACTCCATACGTTCTTGTGTTGTCATGGACCCTCAGGAAACTTTCTATTTGCTTTAATTTCTAGACAAAGTGGGCTGAGCTCTGGGACTGGCTTGGCAATGTTCCAGTCCCTGTTGTCAGTGAGCTGCCTTGCTTTTCAAGAGAGACCCCTAGAGGGAACAGAATCTTTGCATTGATGGAATAAATCATGTCAATTTAAATCACTAATCAAGAAGAGTCAATTTAATTTTTCTATAAAGAATGTGTACTGGTTTGATTTAACCTTAATACATATTCTTTACAACTCAGACAGATGTAGGATTTATTTTTAGAAGACATATAGGTATACAATTAAAGTAGTGATTTATATTTTACATTTTAAGATTAATTTTCACTTCATCATGAAACTTAATGATGATTTTTTTATTTTATGTATCAAAGCTAACTGAAATAAATCCTTTCATGATTACTTAGAAATATCTAGAATTAAGGCCCTACTTCTATCAAAGGCATTATCATTTCAGGATTTCAAATCTGAGTGACTGTGAGCCATTCCTATGCCCTAAAATCTACTGGAGTCACCAAATCTAATTTCTATTGCATGTTTCTGCAATGCTAATAGTGTCTTATGCTAGGCCCTCATTATCTTACAGTCGGGTTAAGGCAAGAGCTTTGTAGCTGCTCTCCTGCAAAAACATTTTCTACATTGCTAGAAAAATTCTCTCTTTAAAAATATCCCTTTGCATATGTCCTCATCTCCCTACTCAAAAACCATCAGTGGTTTCCTACTGCTGACTGCTCACAATAGCTATAGCTCAATATTAAGGAGCTTTATGATCTGAACCTTGTGCATTTCAACGTCCTCAACCACTACTCCCTAATATGAATTCTTGACCCATAAACAAACCGTTGCACTTACTTCCTCCACCAAATGGCAGTATTTCCACTTTTGTCTGTGCACCTTAGCACCATTTATTAACTACATAAGAATTCCATTCTTTTCCTTGAGTTCTAGTTTTCCTTCACCATCACGTTCAAGTTCTACCTTTTGCAAAAAGTTTTCTTCAACTATCCTAATTCACAATGACCTCTTTCTTCTTTTTTAAGTTTATTTATTTAAAAAAAATTCCAGCTTTATTCAAAAGCTTCCCACTAAAATCTGGGACAAGACAAGGCTGCCCACTATCACCACTCCTATTTAACATAGTCTTGGAAGTCCTAGCCACAGCAACCAGGCAAGAGAGAGAAATAAAAGGGATCCAAATTGGAAAAGAAGAGGTAAAAGTGTCACTATATGCCGACAGCATGTTACTATATATAGAAAACCCTAAAAGGTCCACACAAAAACTACTAGAACTAATCGAAGAATTCAGCAAGGTAGTAGGTTCCAGCTTTATTGAGATATAATTGACATATAACAGTGTAAGTTTAAGGTGTACAATGTGTTGATTTGATGCATTTATATATCACAACGATTGCCACAGTAGAATTAATTAACATCTCCATCACCTCACATAACACCTTTTTTTTTTTTTTGTGGCGAGACCATTCAAGATCTACTCTCAGCAAAATTCAAGTGTACAATACAGTAAGTACCACTAACTATAGTCACCATGCTGTACATTAGGTCTCCAGAACTTATTCATCTTATAACTGGAAGTTTGGACCCTTTGACCAACATGTTCCCATCTACCCCACCCCCCAGTCCCTGGAAACCACCATTATACTGTTTTTATGAGTTTATATGTTTTAGATTCCACATAATAAGTGATATTATACAGTATTTCTCTTTGTCTGATTTATTTCTCTTAGCATGATGCCCTAAAGGTCTATCCATGTTGTCACAAATGGCAGGATTTACACACACACACACACACACACCCCTTTATATACACCTTCTTTATCCATTCATCTGTTAACACTTAGATTGTTTCCATATCTTAGCTATTGTGAATATTGCTGCAATGAACATGGGAATGAAGAGATATCTCTTCAAGACCCTGATTTTACTTCCTTTGGATATATATCCAGAAGTAGGATTGCTGGATCAAAGGGTAGTTCTATTTTTATTTTTTTGAGGAACCTCCATACTGTTTCCACAGTGGCTGAATAAATTTGTTTTCTCACCAACAGTGCACATTGGTTCCCTTATCTCCACAGACTCATCAACAATTGTTATTGCTTGTCTTTTTGATGACAGCCATTCTAACAGGTGTGAGGTGGCATCTCTCTGTGGCTTTAATTTGCATTTCCCTGATGATTAATGATGTTGAGCATGCTTTCATGTATATATTGGCCATCTGCATGTCTTCTTTGGAAAAATGTCTGTTCAGTTCTGTTACCTATTTTTAAATTGGATTTTTTTTTTTTTTGCTATTGAGTTGTATGAGTTCATTATATATTTTGGGATTAACTCCTTGTCAGATATATGATTTGCAAATATTTTCTCCCATTCTGTAGGTTGCCTTTTCATTTTGTGGATTGTTTCTTACACAAAAAAATGAGCATTTATGTTATTTTTATTTAGAGCAAAATTATCTATATGTTAAATGAACATATCTTTGAATCTTACAAATCTAAGGTAAGTTTTTTAAAAGAAATTCAAGCCCAGTCAATATGAAAAGAAACTAAAATATTGGCTTTTGTAGCTAATTTATTCAACCATTTCCTTTATAGATTGGAAAAGATGAGCTCCTGCTTTTTAAATTCCCAAATGATTTATTCTATTTAGAATGAATAGATAACGAATAAGCAAACACCCTCTTTACACTTAGAGGTAAAAGCATTGCTTTTAAAAACAAGATTAACATTTTAATGGTTTTTGATAATCCTCCCACTTCAGTGCATCCCCTCCACTTGGTATGACTTTCTTTAAAACCTCATCAGTAAACATAGATTCCCGAATGAGTTATCCCTAACCCTGAAATTTCTTACTTTTATATGAAGAGATGATGGCAAAATATCCATATAACAAGTAATTCTCTCTTCAGCAGTTGAAGCCTTGGTAAGAAAATGGGTCTGAGGTAGCATAGCATCTACTGTGACCTATTAAACTCTCCTAACAACTTAAATGATTACATAATGAAGTCTGTGAATAGTAAGATATTAAAATGTATTTTATATAGATTTCTTATACAATGCATTTAATACACTTTAGAGTCTAATTTGAAATCTGATTTCTCCACTTAAATTATTCTTATTCACCCTATTCTGTCCTCATTTGTACTATTAGAATATGAAAGTATATTTCATTTACTAGTGTAAAATAAAAGAACTTGAGAGATTCAGAAATGTTTTATTCTGTTGGGTTTCTTTCTAATCTAGGCAAAAGCCTTCAGTAAAACAAATAATTAGTGTTGGGAGTAGAAAGCTAAACAGAAATTCAGTCTTCAAGAATGGAAGATTACTGTAACATCAATGCTGTGGCCAGTCTTAAACTACCAGTTCTTATTGAAGAAGCCCCACATTATACTAGTCATCACACAGTTCATACAATATCATGGTCCAACTTCCAGAAGATTAAAAGACAACAAAAGCTTCCTACACCATCTTTTAAAAATAGTAAAAGAAAACACACCAGATTCCTTTAACAGTCTCTGTACCACAGGGTCAGGTAGATCTTAAAAGTCACCTAAATTAAATATCCATCTGATGCTGAATTATCTCCACTGAAGAGTATGCTCACTACCTCCCAAAAGCAGTCACTCCATTCCATCTTCACCTATGTTGAGACAAACTTTCTTTCCCTACAGCTTCTACCATATAATAGACACCTAATTCCTCTGTCTTTTAAGCCTTTAAGATATATAAAGACAGAAATCATGCCACCTCTTTCCAGTCTTCTCTTTTTTATTTTATTTTATTTATTTTTTTTCAGTCTTCTCTTTTTTAGAGTAAACAACCCTACTCCTTTAATCTTTTCTACAAATCCACTTTCCTAATAATAATAGCTCTAATTTCTTTAGTCCCAGGTGGTGTTACACAGTAGAAGCAGTAACTTTAATCTCCATGCTTTAGTAGAAAATAACTGCTTCTTTTAATAAGGTCCCTTTTCTGACTTCTCTTACTATACCTCCTCTATTCTTTTCCCAACATTATTTTCTTTCTCTCCTTCCCCTTTCTTCTTCTCTATTCTTTAACTGGTCATTATATAAAAGTAAAGAACATTTAAATTATTTGTGATATTTACTTTGACTCTTGTTCTAAATTTTAAAAAATCAGGTGAGTTTGTCCTTATGCAGATTTTATGAGGTACATATATGTAGAACCTGAAAAGGCTGAATTCATAAAAGAGAGTAGAACAATGGTTGTCAGGGGCTGGGGAGGGGGTGGGAAATGGGGAGATGTTAGTCATAGGTACAAACAGTGTTATAATATGAATAAGTTCTGGAGACCTAATATGCAGCATGGTGATTATAGTTAACAATGTTCTATTATACACTTGAAAGCTGGTAAGAAAGTAGATCTTAAATGTTCTCATCACAGAAAAGAAATGGTAATTATGTGATGTGATGGATGTGGTAATTAACCTTATTGTGGTAATCATTTTTCAACATATATGTGTATCAAATCATCATATTGTACACCTTAAACTTATACAACATTAAATCTTAATTATATCTTAATAAAACTGGAAGAAAAAATGAGTGATTTGTTATTGAGAATACTGTAGCAACCTGAAATTGTTTGCAGAGGAGTTGTCTATAGGAATGTCAGAGACACAATAATACAAACATCAGAATAAGAAGTGTTCTGGACATGTTGCCTATCATACATAATCTGCAGTTTGAAGACAAATACTGTCAAAATAGAATTGAGTTCATTCCTTCCAGTGTTGCCTTTATATTCAAATATGTAGCATCTTGAATGACTCATTTACCTTAAAGAGGCTCTTGTAAATATCTAACTCATTTTCAGTACCTAAAACTTATCTACTCAATTAAATAGCAGCTATCTTGAGTCCACTGAAACTACTAATATAGTTTTAAAGACAATTTTCAAGAGTTGTAGATGATTCTTACCACTTACATTATAACTCTTACTTGCCTGATTTCTTAGGCCTGGTTTTATACCTTCCAGACTCAAATCTCTAAATGGACAGATAGATATATAGATATAGATATAGATGGCTTCTAGTAACAACTTTTTGACAAAGTTCACAAAGTACTGGAGGCAGACAGGGACTTAGAGAAAGTTTTTGACCAAGAATGATTATGAAACAGGTAGTCATATGCTGATAAATGTTTAACAACCAGCTTGAGGGGTAGGGAGGACTGATTTGTTGCCTTTGCTGATTACCATGGGGTAAATACTTCCACAATGACTAATTTCAAGCTACCAATCACTGTACATGAACTCATCAATGAATATGACTTTGGAGTTGGGAAGTGAGGTGCACAACTGGTTGTCAAGAGCTGATGCAAGTCAATTCTAATACACCACTGGATAAAGGCTGGGAATAAATTAGAACAGATCCTTCTCAATCCCACTCCACTCCCAGGGACAAGAAAGCTATTCCCAAGATACTTTGTCTCATTGCCTTTATGGGTAAAGTGCACAAGAGCCAGATTAAACTAAAGAGATACCCCACACAACTGGTGCATATAGTTTCTCAACTATGTAGTAGAGAAACCAGTATGTCCCATACCACATCTTCAGTGAGGAGTTAAGATTAGAGGAAGGAAGCTACAAAGACAATGATGAAAGCAGGGGTTGGAGACAGGTTTAAGTTACTTGGCTCTTTTAGCATGTAGAAAAGAAGTTGCAGAGTAGAGAAAGAAGGTGGATGGGTTTTTAGAAAGAAAAATCATTCTTTAATAGGAAATGTTTTTAAACTGTTTTGGATAAGATAAAAGGAGGAGGGAGAGGAGTGTGACTAGCTAATAATCTCCAATGAGGATAGACAATGAAAATGGGGCTTAAGCTGCCGTGGAAGGTATTTGAGGTACTATGTTGAAATAGATGACACAGTGCTTGTAGGAATACAGTATGCACCATACAAAGTTCCAAGTACTACATCATTTCAGAAACCCATTCTGTTGTTGTGCTATAGGTATCCAGTATGCATGCTGATTACCATATAATTGACCCTGTAACTAACAAATTCAATTTGGCTTTCAAGAATAGGAAAGGAAATGGAAGTCTAGATTGGTATTATCATAAAATTAATGCTACCAACTTGCTGTGTAATTTCAGGTCAGTCTATTGCTTCTTTCTTTTTTAAGGGAGCAATGATTTTATATATATATATATATATATATATATATATATATATAATATACACACACATATATATACATATATATATAGTCAGTTTACAATGTTGTGTTAATTTCTGATGTATAGCATAATGTCTCAGTCATACAAAAACATACATATATTCATTTTCATATTCTTTTTCACTATAAGTTACTACAAGATATTGAATATAGTTCCCTGTGCTATATGGTATGAAATTGTTGCTTAACTATTTCATATATATTAGTTAGTATCTGCAAATCTCAAACTCCCAATTTATCTGTTCCCACTGCCTTACTCCTCTGGTAAACATAAGTATGTTTTCTATGTCTGTGAGTCTGTTTCTGTTTTGTAAATAAGTTCATTTGTCTTTTTTTTGATTCCACATGTAAGTGATATCATATGATATTTTTCTTTCTTACTCTGGCTTACCTATGTAGAATGACAATCTCTAGGTCTGTCCATGTTGCTGCAAAGGGCATTATTTTATTATTTTTTATGGTTGACTAGCATTCCATTGTATAAATATACAACTTCTTTGTCCAGTCATCTGTCAATGGACATTTAGGTTGTTTCCATGTCTTGGCTATCGTAAATAACGCTGCTATGAATACTGGAGAGCATGCGTCTATTTGAATTAACATTCCCTCTAGATATATGCCCAGGAGTGGGATTGCTGGATCATATGGTAAGTCTATCTTGAATTTTTTGAGGAATCTGCACACTGTTTTTCATAATGGCTGCACCAAACTACATTCCCACCAACAGTGTAGGAAGGTTCCCTTTTCTCCACAGCCTCTCCAGCATTTATCATTTATGGACTTTTTGCATGATGGCAATGCTGAATCATGTGAGGTGATACCTCATTGTAGTTTTGATTTGCATTTCTCTGACAATTAGTGATATTGAGCATTTTTTTGATGTGACTATTGGCCATTTCTACATCTTCATTGGAGAATTGCTTGTTAAGGTCTTCTGCCCATTTTTGGACTGCGTTATTTGTTTTTTCTTATTAAGTCATGTGAGCTGCTTATATATTCTGGAGATCAAGCCTTTGTTGGTTTCATCTTTTACAAAAATTTTCACCCATTCCATAGGTTGTCATTTTGTTTTGTATATGGTTTCCTTAGTTGTGCAGAAGCTTGTAAGTTTAATTAGGTCCCATTTGGTTATTCTTGCTTTTATTTCTATTGCTTAGGTACACTGCCCTAGGAGAACATTTTTGAGATGTATGTCAGATAATGTTTTGTTTCTAGGAGGTTTATTGTATCTTGTCTTATGTTTAAGTCTTTGATCCATTTTGAGTTTATTTTTGTGGTGTAAGAGAGTGTTCTAGCTTCATTGATTTGCATGCTTCTGTCCAGTTCTCCCAAAATCATTTGCTGAAGAGACTGTCTTTATTCCATTGTATATTCTTGGCTTCTTTATCGAAGATTAGTTGACCAAAAGTTTGTGGGTTCATTTCTGGGCTCTCTATTCTGTTCCATTGGTCTATATGTCTGTTTTTGTACCAACACCATGCTGTATTGATGACTGAAGCTCTATAGTATTGGCTTTAGTCTGGATGGTTATTCCTCCAGCTTCCTTCTTTCTCTTCAGTAATACTCTGGCAATTCTAGGTCTTTTGTGGTTCTATATACATTTTATTATGATTAGTTCTAGTTCTGTGAAATAAGTTCTGGGTAATTTGATAGGGATTGCATTAAATCTGTAGATTGCCTTGGGCAGTGTGACCATTTTAACAATATTGATTCTTCCAAACCAAGAGCATGGGATATCTTTCCACTTTTGTAAAATCTTGTTTAATTTCCTTAATCAGTGTTTTATACTACTCTATGTATAAGTCTTTCACCTCCTTGGTTAGATTTATTCCTAGGTATTTTATTACTTTGGGTGCTATTTTAAAGGGGATTATTTCTTTGCATTCTTTTTCTGTTGATTCATCAATAGTGTAAAAAACATGCAACTGATTTTTGAACGATAATCTTGTAACCTACTACCTTGCTGAATTCTTTGATCAGCTCTAGTAGTTTTTGTGTGGAACTTTTACGGTTTTCTATATATAGTATCATGTCATCCACATACAGTGACAGCTTTACCTCTTCTTTTCCAATTTGGATCCCTTTTGTTTCTCTCTCTTGCCTGATTGCTGTGGCTAGGACTTCCAAGACTATGTTGAATAGGAGTGGTGATAGTGGGCAGCCTTGTCTTGTCCCAGAGTTTAGTGGGAAGCTTTTGAGTTTTTTACTGTTGAGTACTATGCTGGCTTTTATTATGTTGAGATATGCTCCCTCTATACCCACTTTGGTGAGAGTTTTTATCATAAATGGGTGTTGAATTTTGTCAAATGCTTTTTCTGCATCTATTGAGATGGTCATGCGGTTTCTGTCCTTTCTCTTGTTGATGTGATGTATTACATTGATTGATTTGCGTATGTTGAACCAACCTTGTGTCCCTGGGATGAAACCCACTTGGTCATGATGTATAATCTTTTTTATGTTATGTTGGATTCTATTTGCTAATATTTTGGTGAGGATTTTGGCATCTATGTTCATCATTGATATTGGTCTGTAGTTCTCTTTTTTGTTAGTGTCTTTGCTGGTTTTGGTATCATGGTGATGGTGGCTTCATAGAATGAGTTTGGGAAAACTCCCTGCTTTTCAATCTTCTGGGAGAGTTTGAGAAGGACTGGTATGAGTTCTTCTTTGTATGATTGGTAGAAATCCCCAGTGAAGCATCCGGACCTGGACTATTATTTGTAGGGAGGTTTTTATTGCTAATTCAATTTCATTTCTTGTGATCATTTTGTTCAAGTGGTCAGTTTTTTTCTTGATTCAGTCTTGGTGGACTGTATGTCTCCAGAAACTTGTCCATCTCCTCTAGGTTATCCAGTTTGCTCCCATATAGTTTTTCATACTATTCTCTATGATATTCTGTATTTCTATGTTATTTGTTGTAATTTCTCCATTTTCCTTTCTTATTTTGTTTATTTGTGTTCTCTGTTTTTTTCTTCTTTGTGAGTTTGGCCACAGGTTTTTCGATTTTATTTACTTTTTCAAAAAACTAGCTTTTGGTTTGATTGAATTTTTCCAATGTTTTTATGATCTGTATTTTATTTATTTCCTCCCTGATCTTTATTATTTCCTTCATTTTGCTCACTTTAGGGTGTTTTTGCTCTTCTTTTTGTGATTCTTTTAGCTGATGGGTTAGATTGTTTATTTGAGATTTTTTTTTTTTTTTTTGAGGAAGGCCTCTATCTAAACTTCCCTCTTAGCACTGCCTTTGCGGTGTCCCATAAATTTTGTGATCTTATTATCATTTGTCTCAGGGTAATTTTTAATTTCAACTTTGATTTCATCATTGACCCATTGGTATTTTAATAACATTGTTTAATCTCCATGCTTTCCTTTTGTTCCCCTTTGTTTCTCTGTTGTTTATTTCTAGTTTCATGGCATTGTGTTCAGTAAAGATGCTTCAGATAATTTCTATCTTCTTAAAATTGTTGAGGCTTCTTTTGTGCCCAAGTACATGATCAATCTTAGAAAATATTCCATGTGCACTTGAAAAGAATGTTTATCCTATTTTTTGGAGGTGTAATGATTTGAAAATATCCACCAAGTCTAATTTTTCTATTGTATCATTTAATTTCTCTGTTGCCTTATTTATTTTCAGTGGAAGATCTGTCCAGTGATGTTAATGTGGTGTTAAAATCTCCGACAATGATTGTATTCCCATCAGTTTCCCCCTTTATCTCTGTTAGTAATTGCTTTATGTACTTAGGTGCTCCTATATTGGGTGCATATACATTAATGAGTGTAATATCCTCATCTTGTATTACTGCTTTAATCAGTATAAAATGTCCTTTTTTATGGCTTTTGTTTTAAAGTCTATTTTGTCTGAAATCAGTACTGCTACATCTGCTTTCTTGGCTTTTCCATTTGCATGGGATATTTTTTTCTATCCTTTCACTCTCAATCTATATGTGTCCTTCTCCCTAAAGTGGGTCTCTGATATGCAGCAAATTGAAGGTTCTTGCTTTATTATCCAGTCTGCCACTCTGCGTCTTTTGATTGGAGAATTTAGTCCATTAACATTTACAGTAATTAATGATAGATGTGTGTTTATTGCCATTTTGAACTTAGTTTTATGGTTAATTTGTTTTTTCCTCTATGTTCTTTTCTTCTTCCTTTTGTGGTTTGGTAATTTTCCTTTGTATTATCTTGGATTTTATTCAGTTTTTGTGACTCACTTGCAAGTTTTTGGCTTGTGGTTACCCTTTTCTGTAAGTCTATTAACCCATTACTATAACTGTATTAAACAGAAAGTAATATAAGCTCAAACCCATTCTACTGAGAACAAAAAAATTTAAAAAAGAAAAAAAAAACTCTTTTTTTGCTTCCCTCTCCCACTCTTCATGATTTTGATGTCTTCTTTTACGATTTTGTGTTTATTTTATTGTAATTCATGGGTTATCACCTTTTCAGTTATGAGTTTCTCATTTCTGTAGCATCCTGCTTCTTTTCTATTTAGAGTAGACCTGTCAATATTTCTTTTACCATGGGTTTAGTGTTGCTAAACACTTCTAGTTTTGCTTGTCTGTGAAGTTCTTTATCTCTCCTTCTATCCTAAAGGATAGCCTTGCTAGACAAGTATCCTAGGCTGCATCTTTTTTCATTCAGGACTTTGAATATATCTTGCCACTCCCTTGTGACCAGTAGTATTTGTGTAGAGAAATCAGCTAAGAGCTTTATGGGGGTTCCCTTGTAACTCACTCTTTGCTTTTCTCTTGATGCCTTTAGGATCATTTCTTTATACTTGACTCTGGCTGTCTTGATTATGATATGTGTTGGTGTGGGTCTGTTTGGATTCTTCCTGTTTGGTACCCTCTGAGCTTCCTGTACTTGGATATCTGATTCCTTCTTTAGGTTTGGGAAGTTTTCAGTCATGATTTCTTCAAATACCTTTTCAATCACCTTTGTTCTTTCTTCCCCTTCTGGAACCACTATTATGCATAGATTGGTATGCTTTATATTATCCCATAGGTCCCTTATATTGTTTTCATTGGTTTTTCTGTCTGCTGTTCTTATTGGGTGCTTTCTGTTGTCCTGTCTTCTAGGTCACTTACTCGTTCCTCTGCATTATCTAGCCTGCTTTGTACAGCCTTTAGGTCAGCTCTCATATCAGCCAATAAGTTTACCAATTCTACTTGGCTCTTCTTTATAGGTTCAATTTCATTTTTGACACATTTTATATCTCTAAACATTATCTCTTTTAGTTCCTTCAATACTTTGATCACTCCTTTTTTGAAATATTGATCTAGTAGGCCATCAATGTCTATTTCATTGATCATTCTTTCATGTGATTTCTCTTGCTGTTTTAATTAGGAATGGTTCCTCTGCTTCTTCATCTTGCTCATAGCTCTCTGGCACTGTGGCTTACTGAGTATCAGTTTTCCACTGTGTCCTTAAGGAGTTTATTTAATTATCTACCAAAGCCTATGCAGGAATAAAACTTAAAAAAAGAGAATTTTAAAAGAAGGGAGAGAAAAATTGAAAACAGGGTATAACCAATAATAGAAGAGCAAGTTCAAGCAGGATAACAATTTGAGATGTATTTTAAAAATCTTTTAAAAAGGAGAAAAAACAAAAAATACATGAAACCTGTGTATAATCAATAACAGGAGATCAAAACACAGTGAAATAAATGAAATGAGGTGATTTTTAAAAAATAATAATAAAAAATATTTTAAAAGAAAAATTTTAAAGGGATTAAAACTGGAGACACATACAATTGTTTAAAAAGTAAAAATTAAAAAGGTAATAGAAGAAGAGGGCAAGATGGCGGAGTAGTAGGACGCTCGTAGCTCACCCTCTCCCACAGATACACCAAGACTCATATCCATGGGCCCACTCAGCCAACCAGAGCACCTGCAGAACTCTGACAGAACACTGTCCTCTTCAAAAGACAAAGTCGCCAAAAATCTGGTAGGAGAAAGGAAGAAAAGGAAGACAAAAAGGCAAAACAGTGTGGGACCAGTCCTGCAGGGAGGGAGCAGCAAAGGAGGACTGGCACTCGTCCACTGGGTCTACCCCTCTCCAACAGAGTGGCCAGCAGGATGGAGAGGGAGCCTCTGAGGCTCAGATCTGTATGGAGCAGCTCTTGACTGACAGAACTAAATTAAACAGGCACAGAGGGTCCCTGTGACACACAGCCCAAGACTCGAGCCAGGAGCTGGGGGCCGAGACAGGTTGCCCAAGCTGGGCGTAGGACAGGGACGGCTGCACTGAGGCAGCCCCGGAGGAAGGCAGGGTGCTGCGCAACATGGTTGAGTGGGTGCACAGGGCAGAACCACCTGGGCCCTCCATAAAACAGCATGGCTGATGTGCCCTGGGGGGAAGGGTGCATACCCACATCTCTGAAAACCTATGGAAGGTTTTCGGTGAGGAGAGGCGGGGCTCAGGCAAAACCACCATATCCTCCAGCACTTGGCACCCAGGTGGGGTCAGGGGTGAAACCTGAATCCACGCCTGGGGGCTCGATATCCTCAAAGGCCCAACAGTGACTTGCTTGCTGACCAAGTCAGATAGGATCCTTCCACCCTGGTGCCTTACAAAGTTCACGCCGCCAGAACAAATAAGGAGCTGAGTTTGGGCACGGAGCATGGGCGGGGCTGTTCTGTGGTCTTCCCAGGCCCAGTCTGTGGAGCGCTGACCCATGGCAGAGCAGGTGATGGCGCGGAGCTTTGGAGCGAATGGAGCCAGGAGATGGCAGGTGGCACCCCCACCCCAAGGTGGAGCCCGCAGCGGCATGGATCTGTGCAGCGACTGGCAACAGGAGATAGGGGGTGGTCCCCTGCTTTCAAGCAGGAATGCTGTGCTGGGAGGGATCGCGATCTGCTTGCTGATAGGCACTGGGAGCAGCACAAATGAGGATGCCAATGCAGGGCCTCTGGAAACAGCAAGCAGAGCTTGCGAAACAGGGCGAAGACAGAAAGACTTCTCATTAAGAGTAGTCTCCAGGTGAACACCCCCTCCCCATTTTTTAACCTGTTTTTACCTGTTGTATTTTCCATTACCTCTTTAATTTTTATTTTTAAAAAATTATATATCCTCCCAGTTTTAATCTCTTTTAAATTTTTCTTTTAAAATAATATTATTATTATTTTAAAAAATCCAGGATATGTCATTTTTATCTCTCTTGGTTTTGATCTCCTGTTATTGATTATACACAGGTTTCAAAAATATTTTTTTCCTCTGTTCTCCTATTTTAAAGCTTTTTAAGAGACATCTCAACCCGATTGCTATTCTGCTTCAACGTACTCTTCAATTATTCATTACACGTTTTCAACATTTTTTCTCCCCTTTTTCAAAATTCTCTTTATCATATCTTTTTTATCTGTTCTATTTTTTAGTACCTTTTTAATTTCTACTTTCTAAACAATTGTATAGGCTTCCAGTTTTAATTCCTTTTTAAATTTTTCTTTCTAAACAGTTGTATATGCTTCTAGTTTTAATTCCTTTTAAATTTTTCTCTTAAAGGAGTTATATTATTATTTTTGAAAAAATCCACCTGATTACATTTTCACTTCTTTTGGGTTTGATCTCCTGTTATTGATTATAAATTGGTTTCAAATATCATTTTTTCATCTTTGTTCCTTTTTTAAGGGTTTTTAAAAATATGTCTCAACTCAAATGCTAGTCTGATTCAAATTGCTCTTCTGTAATTGACTATACACTGTTTTCAAACCCTTTTCTCCTCCCTTCTCTTAAAATTCTCTTTACTTTATCTTTTTTTACCTGTTCTATTTTCTATTAACGTTTTAATTTCTACTTTCTAAACAATTGTATATGCTTCTAGTCTTAATCCCTTTTTAAATTTTTCTTTTAGAGTAGTTATATTATTATTATTTTTAAAAAATACACTTGATTTCATTTTCATTTCTTTCAGTTTTGATCTCCTGTTATTGATTATAAATAGGCTTCAAATATCATTTTTGGATCTTTTTTCTTTTTTTTTAAAGGGTTTTAAAAAATACATCTTATGTTGAATGCTAGTCTGATTCAAATTGCACTTCTATTATTGATTATACAGTGTTTTCAAACCATTTTCTTCCTTCTTTTAAAATTCTCTTTATCTCTCTCTCTCTCTCCTTTTTTTATTTTTTAAGTTTTATTCCTACATAGGTATTAGATAGATAAATAAATAAACTCCTTTAAGGACCACAATACATAACTGATACTCCATAAGCCACAGTGCCAGAGAGTTATGAGCAAGATGAAGAAGCAGAGAAAATATTCCCAATTAAAAGAACAAGAGAAATCCCCTGAAAAAAGATCAATGAAATAGACATTGATACCCTACTAGATCAATATTTCAAAAAAGGAGTGATCGAAGTATTGGAGGAACTAAAAGAGATAGTGTTTAAAGATATAAAGTATGTCAAAAATGAAATTGAAGCTATATAGAGCCAAGTAGAACTGGTAAGCTCATTGGCTGAGGTGAGAACTGATCTAAAGGCTGTGCAAAGCAGACTAGATAATGCAGAGGAACAAATTAGTGACCTAGAGACAGGACAACAGAAAGCACCCAATCAGAACAGCTGAGAGAAAAACAAACAAAAACAAATGAAAGCAACATAAAGGACCTATGGGATAATATAACACGTGCCAATCAATGCATAATAGGGGTCCCAGAAGGGGAAGAAAGATCAAAGGGGATTGAAAAGGTATTTGAAGAAATCATGACTGAAAACTTCCCAAACCTAAAGAAGGAATCAGGTATCCAAGTACAGGAAGCTCAGAGGGTACCAAACAGGAAGAATCCAAACAGACCCACAACAAGACATATCATAATCAAGATGGCCAGAGTCGAGGATAAAGAAATGATCCTAAAGGCATCAAGAGAAAAGCAAAGAGTGAGCTACAAGGGAACCCCCATAAGGCTCTCAGCTGATTACTCTACACAAACACTACAGGCCAGAAGGGAGTGGCAAGATATATTCAAAGTCCTGAATGAAAAAAACATGCAGCCTAGGATACTTTATCCAGCAAGGCTATCCTTTAGGATAGAAGGAGAGATAAAGAATTTCACACACAGGAAAAAGCTGCAGGAGTTTAGCAACACTAAACCCATGCTAAAAGAAATATTGAAAGGTCTACTTTAAATAGAAAAGAAGCAGGATACTACAGAAATGAGAAACTCATAACTGGAAAGGTGATAACTCATGAACTACAAATAAAATAAACACGAAATTGTAAAAGAAGACATTTAAATCATTAAGAGTGGGAGAGGGAAGCAAAAAAATAGAATTTTTTTAATCTTTTTCTTTTTTTAACTTTTTTTTGTTTTTGGTAGGATGGGTTCGACATATAGTAATGGGCTAATAGACTCACAGAAAAGGGTAACCACAAGCCAAAAACTTACAAGGGAGTCACAAAAACTAAATAAAATCCATGATAATACAAAGAAAGATTACCAAACCACAAAGGAAGAAGAAAGGAACAAAGAGGAAATACCAATTCAACTGCAAAGACAAGTTCAAAATGGCAATAAACACACATCTATCATTAATTACTGTGAATGTTAATGGACTAAATGCTCCAGACAAAAAACATAGAGTGGCAGACTGGATAATAAAGGAAGAACCTTCAATATGCTGCATACAAGAGAACTAATTTAGGAAGAAGTACACATATAGAGTGAGAGTGAAAGGATGGAAAAGGATATTCCATGCAAATGGGAAAGCCAAAAGAGCAGGTGTTGCAGTATTGATTTCAGAAAAAGGCCATAAAGAAAGATAAAGAAGGACATTTAATAATGATTAAACGAGTGATACAAGATGACGCTATTACACTCGTTAATGTATATGCACCCAATTCAGGAGCACCTAAATACATAAAACAATTACTAACAGATAAAGGGGGAAATGATGGGAATTCAATCATAGTTGGAGATTTTAATACCACACTAAGATCACTAGACAGATCTTCCAGACAGAAAATAAATAAGGCAACAGAGAAACTAAATAATACAATAGAAACATTAGTTTTGGTGGGTGATTTCAGAGCATTACAACCCCCCAAAATAGGATACACACTCTTTTCAAGTGCACATGGAACATTTTCTAGGATTGATCATGTACTTGGGCACAAAAGAAACCTCTACAATTTTAAGAAGATAGAAATTATCTCAAGCATCTTTACTGACCACAATGCCATGAAAGTAGAAATCAACAACAGAGAAATAAAGGAGAAAAAAAGGAAAGCATGGAGATTAAACAATACGTTATTAAAAAACCAATGAGTCAATGAGGAAATCAAAGCTGAAATTAAAAAAATACCTTGATACAAATGAAAATGAAAGCACAACTACACAAAATTTATGGGACACAGCAAAGGCAGTGCTAAGAGGGAAGTTTATAGCGATACAGGCCTTCCTCAAAAAAGAAGAACAACCTCAAATAAACAATTTAACCCACCAACTAAAAGAACTAGGAAAAAGAAGATCAAAAAACCCCAAAAGTCAGCAGACGGAAGGAAATTGTAAAGATCGTGGAGGAAATAGATAAAATAGAGATTGAAAAAAACATTAGAAAAATATCAATCAAACCAAAAGCTGGTTTTTTGAAAAAATAAATAAAATCAACAAACCTCTGGCCAAACTCACAAAGAAGAAAAAACAGAGAGCACAAATCAGCAAAATAAGAAATGAAAATGGAGAAATTACAACAAACAAAATAGAAATACAGAATAGCATATGAGAATAGTATGAAAAACTATATGGAACCAAAATGGATAACCTAGAGGAGATGGACAAGTTTTTGGAAACATACTGTCCACCAAGACTGAATCAAGAAGAAACTGACCACTTGAACAAACATCACTAGAAATGAAATCAAAATAGCAATAAAAAAAAACCTCCCTACAAATAAAAGCCCAGGACCAGACAGCTTCACTCAGGAATTCTAGCAAACATACAAAGAAGAAATCATACCAATCCTTCTCAAACTCTTCCAGAAGATTGAAAAGGAGGGAATACTCCCAAACTCATTCTGTGAAGCCACCATCACCCTGATACCAAAACCAAGCAAAGACTCTACCAAAAAAGAGAATTATAGGCCAATATCACTGATGAACATAGATGCCAAAATCCTCACCAAAATATTAGCAAATAGAATCCAACAACACATAAAAAATATTATACATCATGACCAAGTGAGGTTCATCCCAGGGACACAAAAGTGGTTCAACATATGCAAATCAATCAATGTAATACATCACATCAACAAGAGAAAGGACAGAAACCACATGATCATCTCAATAGATGCAGAAAAAGCATTTGATAAAATTCAACACCCATTTATGATAAAAACTCTCGCCAAAGTGGGTATAGAGGGAACATATCTCAACATAATAAAAGCTATATATGACAAACCTACAGCCAGCCTAGTACTCAACGGTGAAAAACTCAAAAGCTTCCCACTAAAATCTGGGAAAAGACAATGATGCCCACTATCACCACTCCTATTCAACATAGTCTTGGAAGTCCTAGCCAAAGCAGTCAGGCAAGAGAGAGAAATAAAAGGGATCCAAATTGGAAAAGAAGAGGTAAAAGTGTCACTATATGCCAATGACATTTTACTATAACTAGAAGACCCTAAAAGTTCCACACAAAAACTACTAGAGCTGATCAAAGAATTCAGCAAGGTAGCAGGTTACAAGATTAATGTTCAAAAATCAGTTGCATTTCTTTACACTAACGATGAATCAACAGAAGAAGAAAGTAAAGAAATAACCCCCTTCAAAATAGCACCCAAAGTAATAAAATATCTAGGAATAAATCTAACCAAGGAGGTGAAAGACTTATACACAGAAAACTATAAACCATTGATGAAGGAAAATAAAGAAGACTTTAAAAAATGGAAAGATATCCCATGCTCTTGAGTTGGAAGAATTAATATTGTTAAAATGGTCACACTGCCCAAGGCAATCTACAGATTTAATGCAATCCCTATCAAATGACCCAGGACATATTTCACAGAAGTAGAACAAATCATAATAAAATTTATATGGAACCATCAAAGACCTAGAATTGCCAAAGCATTACTGAAGACAAAGAAAGAGTCTGGAGGAATAACTCTCCCCCAGACTTCAGGCAATTCTATAGAGCTACAGTCATCAAGACAGCATGATAGTGGTACAAAAACAGACATATGGACAAATGGAACAGAATAGAGAACCCAGAAATGAATCCACAAACTTTTGGTCAACTCATCTTCGACAAAGGAGGCAAGAATATACAATGGAATAAAGACAGTCTCTTCAGCAAATGGTTTTGGGAAAACTGGATAGCAGCATGTAAAGCAATGAACTAGAACACTCCCTTACACCATACATAAAAATAAACTCAAAATGGATCAAACACTTAAACATAAGACAAGATACAATAAACCTCCTAGAAGAAAATATAGGCAAAATATTATCTGAGATACATCTCAAAAATGCTCTCCCAGAACAGTCTACTCTAGCAATAGAAATAAAAGCAAGAATAAACAAATGGGACCTAATTAAACTTACAAGCTTCTGTACATCAAAGGAAACCATAAGTAAAACAAAAAGACAACCTACAGAATGGGAGAAAAGTTTTGCTAATGAAACCGATAAAGGCTTGATCTCCAGAATATATAAGCAGCTCATACGACTTCATAAGAAACAACCAAACAACCCAATCCAAAAATGGGCAAAAGACTTAAAGAAGCAATTCTCCAAGGAAGAAATACAAATGATCAATAGTCACATCAACAAATGCTCAATATCACTAATTATCAGAGAAATGCAAATCAAAACTACAATGAGGTATCACCTCACACCAGTCAGAATGGCCATCATTCAAAAATCCACAAATGACAAATGCTGGAGAGGCTGTGGAGAAAGGGGAAC
The DNA here is from genome assembly GCF_048773025.1 of Camelus bactrianus. Lineage (NCBI taxonomy): Eukaryota > Metazoa > Chordata > Mammalia > Artiodactyla > Camelidae > Camelus > Camelus bactrianus. The sequence goes on from NC_133575.1 coordinate 60,957,630, forward strand.
CCGTCTACATTGCTGGTGGGAATGCAGTTTGGTGCAGCCACTGTGGAAAACAGTATGGAGATTCCTCAAAAGTCTAGGAATAGACTTCCTGTATGACCCAGGAATTCCACTCCTGGGCATATATCCAGAAGGAACCCTACTTCAGGATGACACCTGCACCCCAATGTTCATAGCAGCACTATTTGCAATAGCCAAGACATGGAAACAGCCTAAATGTCCATCAACAGGTGACTGGATAAAGAAGAAGTGGTATATTTATACAATGGAATACTACTCAGCCATAAAAACTGACAAGATAGCGCCATTTACAGCAACATGGATGCTCCTGGAGAATGTCATTCTAATTGAAGTAAGCCAGAAAGAGAAAGAAAAATACCATATGAGATAGCTCATATGTGGAATCTAGAAAAAACAAACAAAGCATAAATACAAAACAGAAACAGACTCATAGAAATAGTTTACAAACTTGTGGTTGCCAAGGGGGCGGAGGGTGGGAAGTGATAGAAGGGATTTGAAAATTGTAGAATAGATAAATGAGATTTTACTGTATAGTACAGGAGATATACACAATATTTTATGGTAGTTTACAGAGAAAAAAATGTGACAATCAATATATATATGTTCATGTATAACTGAAAAATTGTGCTCTACACTGGAATTTGACACAACATTGTAAAATGATTATAAATCAATAAAAATATTATATTGTAAAAAAAAGGTAATAGAAGTTAGATCAGATAAAAAAAAAGATTTAAAGAACGGGGAGGATGTGTCTCATGGATACTGTGCAGTCTTAATGATTTTATGAAGAGGTCTTCCTATCTTTGCCCTGTTTTGTGAAATCTGCTTGCTGCTTTCAGAGGCCCTCCATTGCCACCCCTGGTCTGTGCTGCTCCCAGTGCCTGTTGACTAGCAGATCGTGCCCCCTCCCAACACTGCAGTCAGGTGTTGCGTTCTTAACATGGTGGGTCACTCCCCCTCCCAATGCCATGGTAAGATGCTGCGCTTGGTTGAGGTAGGTGGGTGGATTGCACCCCCCTCCCAGCACCATCGTCAGGTGCTGTGCTCCTGCAGGGAAGATGGGTGGCCACTCGCCCTCTCCCAGCGCCAGTTGCTCCCCTGCTCTGTGCAGCTGCCCACTCTGCCTTGGGTCCATGCTCTATAAGCGGGCTCGGGGAAGATAGGGGAACAGACCCACCCCTGCTCCATGCCAAACTCAGCTACTTGTTTGTCTTGGCATCCTGCGTTCTCAGAGGTACCAGGACAGAAAGATCCTATCTGCCTCTGGCTGTAAACAAATCTGTCTTCCTTTGAGGTGTCTAAGCCCTTAGGTAAGGATTCAGGTTTCAACCCTGCCCCTGTCTGGGTGCTAAGCATCAGAGGATATGGTGGCTATGCATGAGCCCTGCCTCTCTTCTCCCAAAAACCTTCAGTGGGTTTTCAGAGATTGGGGATATGGCACCCTTCTCCCCAGGGCACATCTGCCATGTTGTTTCTTTTTTTCATAGTTAAGGGAGGGCCCAGGTTGTTTTGCCCTGTGTACCCACTCATCCAAGGTGTGCATCACCCTGCAGTCCCCCGGGGTTGCCTCTGTGCAGCCTGTCCCAGTCCTCTGCCTGGCTCAGGCAGTCTGTCCCATACCCTAAGTGCTGCTTTGCCTCTAGGGCTGGGGGTTGTAGAGACCCTCTGTGCCCATTTAACTTAGCTCTGTTGGTCGAGGAGTGCTCCGTACAGATCCAAGCCTAAGAAGTTCCCCCTCTGTCCCGCTGACCTCTCCGTTGGAGAGGGGGAGGCCCAGCGAACAGGCACTATTCCTCCTTTGCTGCACCATCCCCATGGGACTTGTCCTGCACTGTTTTGCTTTTTCTTCTTTCTTTTTTTCCTTTCTCCTACCAGATTTTTGGCGTTTTTTATCTTTTGAAGAGGACAGTGTTCTGTCAGAGTTCAGCAGGTGCTCTGGTTGGCTGTGTGGGTCCATGGATGTGAGTTTTGATGTATTTGTGGGAGAAGTTGAGCTACGAGTGTCCTTCTACTCTGCCATCTTGGCCCCCCTCTCAGCTTTTTCTTATTCAGGACGTTGAATGTATCTTGCCACTCCTTTCTAGACAGCAGCGTTTGTGTAGATAAATCAGATGAAAGCCTTATAACTAACTCTTTATTTTTCTCTTGCTGCCTTTCAATAATTTCTTTAACTTTGACTATCTTAAGTATAATATATCTTGGTATAGGCCTGTTTGGGTTCTTCTTGTTTGGGACCCTCTGTGTCTCCTGTACATGGATATCTGTTTCCTTCTTTAGGTTTGGAAAGTTTTCAGTCCTGATTTCTTCAAAAACCTTTTCAATCCCCTTTTCTCATTTTCCTCTTTCTGCGACCCATATTATGCATAGGTTGGAATGTTTTATATTGTCCCAAAGGTCCCTTACATTGCTTTCATTGATTTTTACTTGCTTTTCTGTCTGCTGTTCTGATTGGTTGACTTCTGTTATCCTGTCTTCTAAGTCACTTCTTCATTTCTCTGCATTATCTAGCCTGCTTTTTACTGCCTTTAGCTTGGCTGTTTTCTCAGCCATTGAGTTTTCTGTTTTTAACTGGCTCCTCTTTATAGTTTCTATTTCCTTTTCATAGTATTCTCTGTCTCTGTTCATAGTCTCTATCATTTCCTTCAATGCTTTTATCACCCCCTTTTTGAAATCATGTTTTAGTAGACTGTCAAGGTCATTGTTTGTTCTTTCAGGAGATTTATCTTGTTCTTTTAATTGGGAGTTGTTCCTCTGCTTCTTCACTTTACTTATATTTCTGTGGCTCAATGGATTTAGGTGTATCAGTCTTCTACTGTGGTCTTGAAGGTCTGTTTGTTGTTTGTTTTCATTTAAAGTGGGAGAATTCCTGTGTAGACTGTGTGCATCTAATAGTTTTGTTGTGATAGCTGCTCTTAGCATGGATGGTTGCCATGTCTTTCTTCCATGTGTGTTGGCATTTATCTGTTTGATTGGGGGTGTGGATGGCATTGTGGTGAGCAGAGCCTGCCCTGATTGTTGTTGTTGAGTGGGGCCTCCTTTTACGTTCTGTGGTTTTCATACCCTTAACAGGGGCCAAGTCTGCTCCCCTGTTGCTTCTAGACCTGCTTCTTGCTTCCTTGTATCTGATTTCTTCTCAAAAATAGAAGACTTAAAATAATAGTAATACCTTCTATCTCATAGATAAAATGTCTTATGATTGCTTCTGGTTTTAGTAGTCCTCTTGCCTTCCAGGCAACTGTGAAATGATAAATTAAGCTAAAGTCACTTAGGGCAACAAATGGCCACAGGAAAGCACTGTTTCTAAAAGGTTTTTGGTTTTTTTTTTTTTTGTCATTCTAGCCTTAAAAAGAAGCAGGAAATCTCATGTTCACTAAACCTCTTGAAAATTACCCCTGTCTAACTTCCCTTTCCTCATCTGTGCTATGGAGTCAGCAGCCAACAATCCCCATTAGGGGCTATATTTTCTATTATGCATCTAAAACTAAGTAGCTCATAATTTATACCACCTGCACATGCTGAGAATCCACCTTGGAAAATTATCTAGGAAAGGCATCACATCATAGGTCTAAACAGGATGGAAATTCATTTCCCCTCAGTCTTCTACACATTCCAATAGTCCTATATGCCAGCAAACACAAGAACTGACTTTTTTTTAAATCTCCCTACACTGATTAGATTCTCATTTTGGCTATGTAATAGGGGAGGACATATTAATTACCTGCTAACATAAACAGACTATATAATTTTTTTCCTGCTTTTGTCACATTCCACAGTTCAGCCAATTTAACAGAAAGGGAATGAACAGAAGAATGTCTTCAATGTCGTGTCCTGCCCCTCTTTCTTCCTACCATTTCTGCATTTTTTTCAAAAGTACCTTTTCATCTACAAAGGTAAAAATGCAAACATCAGAGAAGGGGTGTCCAGACTACTGTGAAGAAAGCAAAACAAGAGTAGCAGTGCAGGTCCAAAAATGAAAGAATCAGGTTATCAGAGGGTAATCATCCATTGGGGACAATGATTATATGTAACCATTCACTTAGGTTTTTATAAGAGGAAATAACAAATGAGACACTGAATGGAAAAAATAAACCCTGAACTCATGAGAAAGCCACAGAGATTTCTTATTTAAGTTGCATAATATGCAATTACCCATCTATAAATATGTATGTGTATGCATATGTGAGTGTGTGTTTTCCAAATAACTGGTGAAAAAGAAGAGAGAGCTGACTATTGTAGATGAAAGAAGTAATCAAAAAAGGTTCCAGATAGGAAATACCATGGATTTACAAGCCTTGGACCTGAAAGAAAAACTAGTTTCAGTTTAGAATAAACTGGAATCTGAGTAAGTATACAGTTTAATTAAAAATAATAAAAACTGGAACATAGAAAACCCTGGTGTTTTGTTGCAGGTACATGTATATGCACAATGTGCTAAAACCTGCATTTGGATGAATGCAGTCCCTACAATCTGAGTGATAACTCTAACCAGGTTGAACATGGGGAAAACAAAGGCTGACAGAACTCCATTTTTTTTAATTTAAAAGCAGCTTAAATTGAGTTTTCTAAAAGGAAAAATCTTATGATACTTGATATTAAGTTAAACAGAAAATCAGTTTAAAACAGTAGGATCAAAGTGGAGTAATTTTACCTTAAATTTGTTCTTCAAAGCAAGTTTTGAAAACATGTAATAATATCTTTTGATTAACATTTTATTATGCTTCCAATGAATATTTCTCTATATCTGAACTGGTCAGCCTCATCAGCCTGTTTTCCAACGGGCTGTTCCTTGGATGGGTGTTATTAACAACATGTGGAAACGATACATGGATGCCCTTTGAAAGCTCCAGACAATGTATACAACTTTTGCTCTGCTCCAGAATCCTCATTTTTCTTTAAACTGTTGGGTTTCTAAGGCTCTGCCTTAAGCTCTCAGTCATGCTGAAGCTGGAGAGCTCTCACCATCAAACTGCATCCTACCATACCTGGGTATAAAGAAAACAGGGTTTTCATACATCATTTAGTATCATCCTTATATATCATTATGGTATAAAGAGAACATAGGATGGCAAAATTTTAATGGAAACCTACAAATATATATGAGAATAAACCTACAATTTTAATTCTGTTGTATAGTTTTGTGATAAAATTCTAGTAAACCTCTCAATCCTTACTTAGGATATAAATAATTATCTTTCTTTTCTCAAAGGAGTGCAATTTATTGTCACTATGAACTAAGTCCAGTTGCCATTAAAAATAATTATCCTGGAAAAACAAACATACATTCTCTATCCTGTGATAATCTCACTCACTGAGTTATTATAGATCACTCTTATCTCTTCCCAGCACCTTGCGCCATTTATAACAGTTAACAAAAATTGCCTCACATTGTTCTTTATTCCTCTTCACCTAATTCGACTAAAAACTATGTGGTGTCAAGAAGGTCAGATCATGTTCATCTCTGCATTCCCCACAGAGTTTTTCACATAGTAGGTATTCAATGCCTACTTAAGAATAACCTTTGGGTCTCCTCCTAGAGATCTGAAATATTCCAGCTACAGACTCTTCTTTGGTCAGTATCACTGAGGAAAGCGTCTAACTATAACTCTGTAGCATTTTTCATTGCTATACCTGGCATTTAAAATCATCATTATTAATGAAGGCTCTCAAAACTAATGGGTCCTGTTTTGGGTTTTCAATACTTTCCCCCGCCTCCTAAGTCTCCTTCCTCCCCACATCACTTACTGCAAGGTAAAAAAAAAAAAAAAAAAGTTGCTTGCAGTAAATCTCCTCAACTCCCCTAGTGAGTCTCACAAACACCTAATACAAGGGGGCTAGAGAGGAGAAGCTGAGATCTCTCATCTACAGATGACTTGCTTGATTTCTCTTTAAGTGAGCTAAGGAGCCTTGGTTACAAATCTAAAACAAAATAATAGACTTTCTCTATACTTTTGGCTGTAACTATATCAAAGCTCCAAAACATTTTGTAAGAGGCACTGTTGATGATTTGATAATTATTAGATCTGTGGTTCAACTCAATAATTCAACAAGCATTTTCAGAATGCCTCCTATGTACAAGGAAGGTAAGAAGAAATATAAACACAAGAGACTAGGATACCACTTTAACTGTATATAGTAATATATCCTCTACCATTTTTTTCAGCAAAACCCGTTGGACATGAATGTTTTAAAGGGGCCAGGACTTGCCCTCATTGGTTAGAGACTGAAGATATAGCAATTGGGGTAGCTAATAAATTAAATAAACAAATCCTACAAGGGCAGCTATTTGTAAAGATAATTAATGGTCCTCTATTATTAACTATTGTTAACTATTAAGTGATTAAACTTTCCCTGGCTACAGGAAATAGAATACCTGAATTAGATCTTATTTAATTAAGTATATACTATGTGCATGACCAGGTAATTGGTGCTGAGGGGGATGAGTCACATAGGGAAGTAGAAGCCATTGATAAGTAAGCATGACTGACTAAATCATAATTTTCCCTCTAGCATAAAATAGAGGCCACACCTCTTGCTTCACCACTAATATACTATGCCTTGTTTATCCCCTTCAGGCAATGGACAATCTCCTGAGAGGATACACATGGATCAAAAATGAACAAAAATAAAAGTGCTGTTTCCCCCTAAACAGGCAAATTCTCTATTGAGACACTGTTCAAAAAATGCATGTTCTATATCCTTATTTGGGGTGAGGGCTAGATATTCCAATCAAGAGAGTCAAGCATGCAACAAATATAGATCAAGAGTTCAAGGTATATTGGGGGTGGGGAATGAAGGAGATAGAAAGAAAAGAAGGAAAAGTGAAGATGCTAAGCATATGGGCCTATATGGCTAATTAAATAACAAGTGAATAAAGCTCTATTATTTCCAGTATACATAGTGCTATTCCAACATCATAAAACTCATTTGTGTTGTAATTCAAGAATTCAAGTGGACAATGTATTTGACCACTGACAAAAACTGAGTCTTTCCTCCTAAAAGTAAGTCATAATTTGCCTTAAAAAGAAACAATAGCAATCCAAAGGGGAAGAAACTATACACCAAACCCCTTAAACCCTAATTATTACCTTCTCTCTCAAAACATTTCCAACTACACTGTTCCTAAGAACAGTGTAACAGAAGAGGAGGCACCAAGCTCATTTCATTATGCAACCGAGTCTTCCCCACAAGTTGTAGAAAAGATTCTTTACTGGCAGCGATTTAGTTACCCACCTAATGCTTACTTAATGTGTTTTCAGAAAACCTGCTACAAGAATTTTTAAATAGAAACAATTAGCACCCATTGTAATTAGCATCTTCTTTCCCAAAGCTAGAGGCTCTACTTTGCCAAAACCATTGATTCTCCCCACAGCCACCCTCAATTGCTACAGCTGCTAGCTAAAGGGCCCAGCTTTAAAAGATGAAACCAACTTCAATTTTTTTTCTCTTTTTAAAATACTTAACTATTGTTGAGCTACAATATTATTTAGTTTCAGGTGTACAGCATAGTGATTCAGTATTTTTATAGATTATACTCCATTAAAAATTATTACAAGATAATGGCTATAATTCCTTGTGCTACACAGTATATCCTTGTTGTTTATTTATTTTCTATGTAGTAGTTTGTATCTCTTAATCCCATACCTCTAATTTGCCCCTCCTGCCTTACCTCTTCCCTTTAGTAACTACTTTGTTTTCTATATCTGTGAGTTTGTTTCTGCTTTGTATAAATATTCATTTGTATTATTTTTTAGATTCCACATATAAGTGATATCATACAGTAGTGGTCTTTCTCTGACTTATTTCACTAGGCATAATATTCTCTAGGTCCATGCACATTGCTGCAAATGGCAGAATTTCATTCATTTTTATAGCTGAGTAATATTCCATTGTGTGTGTGTGTGTGTGTGTGTGTGTGTGTGTGTGTGTGTGTGTGTTATGTATTACATCTCTTTTAAACATTAATCTGTTGGAAACCATCTTTAATTTTATCTACCACCATCTTCTTTGCACCCCTTAAACAAGCCCCTTTATCCAGAGGGAGGTAGGTCACAGAGAAAGAGAGAACATTCCATTTCACCACATATTTTAGTTACACGATTCTTCTTTTAATTTTTTTTATTGAAGTAGAGTTAATTTACAATGTTGTGTTAGTTTCTGGTGTACAGCAGAGTGAGTCAGTTATACGTATATATATATATATATATATATATATATATATATATTCTTTTCATATTCTTTTTCATTATAGGCTATTACTCTTTCTTTTTTGGTGGGGGAGGTAATTAGGTTTGCTTTTTTATATATATTTATTTACTTATATTTTAACAGAGGTACTGGTACTGGGGATTGAACCCAGGACCTTGTGCATAGTAAGCATGCACTTTACCACTGAACTGTACACTCCCCCACCTTGCTTCTTTCTTATAAGGACATATGTGATGGCATTTAGGGACCACCCAGATAATTCAGAGTGATCTCCTTATTTTGAGATTCTTAATTTAATTATATCTACAAAGACTCTTTTTTTCCAAATAAGGTATCTTTCACAGGTTCTGGGGATTAGGATGTTAAATGATCTTTTTGAGGACAACCATTTAGCCCACTAAGATACTCAATGCTTAAAAAAATAAAGATATTTATTAATAGTGCCTAAAAAGTTTGAAATAGCTAAAAAACTAATAAGGAAGTCTTGGTTAAAAAAAAAACTGAACATTTAAAAGACAACTGTAATAACCTATAATGAAAAAGAATATGACAAAGAATATATGTATAACTGAATCATTATGCTGTACAACAGAAACTAAAACAACATTGTAAATCAACCATACTTCAATAAAAAATAAAAATAAAAGATAGGAGTAATTGTTAACATGTTTACAAAGACAGTAGGATATTGAATATACAAATGGGCACAACTTTCATCTTTCCAGCCACATCTGCCTATAAAGATAGTACAACTTACAGTGTCATTATGTTTAAAACAATAAATATAAGCTTATAAAACTACAGACTTTCAATGAGATATTATCTTGAGAGTGAAAGATGTTAGGCATACGTAGGAAAACAGGAAGAAGGCAGGGCATCTTTGCTCCAAAGATATCTTTAAAAACATGTAATATTCTCATCAGTTCAGGATGAAGGTGGGGTGTCTTGAAACCACCTTAATGATGATGACTCATCAACCCAAGGATTCTAGTAGTAACACTTCCATTCCACAGTTATAATTAACATAGGCACTGATTTACTTCTTTTGGAGTACTCAGCAAACACAGGAATATGCTAACGCTATAGAGCAGTGGTCTTAAAACCATGGCCTGTATTGTGAAGATTTTTCAGTGGATAAGGAAGCAATGATAGTTTCAAGAGAATCAATTTGAAGAATCTAAGCTTCCATCTGTATTCTTTCCTAAATCTGAACTGCATGAGAAAGAATTAGAGAAAGGAGTCCCCTTTCACTATGGCCTTTATCCATCTTTACTAAAGAAATGTATACTTCTCACATATTCTGAATCTTAAAACATGCAAAGCCCCAGAGAATAAAAACCTCCAGAGTACTAAATAAGGAATAATCTCCAAACACTGGTGTAGGTGTTGAAAAGTCAATTGTTCTATTAACTGGGAAACACATTTTCCAAGGCAAATAGCATCTAATTCTCTATTTTGTATAAAATTAAAGGAGGCTATTCAGCTTATAAATCATTAATATAATTTTTGATAATACTTTATTGTAATTTGCAGAAAATAACTTGAAACGAGTTACAAGAACTAGGTAATACTGATCAATGAAAGTTCCATTCCCATTCCATTACATGAGCAAAATTATAATCGCTTATATCTTTAAAAAAATGAAGGAAACATACTAAACTAGTCATACTCTCACAATAATTAATTTGAGCCACAGACATATCAACTATTAAAAAAGTCCTATCCATTTCATTGATATGCATTTGCTACACAGGTTTTGTAATTTCTTAATTGAGTTATAGTCATTTTACAATGTTGTGTCAATTTCTGGTGTACAGCACAATTCTTCAGTCATACATTAATATACATATATTCATTTTTATATTCTTTCTCACTATAAGCTACTACAAGATCTTGAATATATTTCCCTGTGCTATACAGTATAAATTGTTTACCTACTCTATATATACCTGTCAGTATCTACAAATCTCAACTCCCAGTATATCCCTTCCCACCTGCCTTTCCCCTGGCAACCACAAATTTGTATTCCATGTTTGTGTGTCTGTTTCTGTTTTATTTTAAGTTCAATTGTCTTCTCTTTTTTTTTTTAGATTCCACATATGAGTGATATCATATGGTGTTTTTCTTTCTCTTCCTGGCTTACTTCACTTAGAATGATATTCTCCAGGGGAGATGTTGCTGCAAATGGCATTATGTTGTCATTTTTATGGTTGAATAGTAGTCCATTGTATAATTATACCACTTCTTTATCCAGTCATCTGTCGATAGACATTTAGGCTGTTTCCATTTCATGGCTATTGTAAATAGTGCAGCTATGAATATTGCACTGCTGGTGTCTTTTTGAATTAGGGTTCCTTCTGGATATATGCCCAGGAATGGGATTACTGGGTCATATGGTGTGTATTCCTAGTCTTATGAGGAATCTCCATACTGTTTTCCACAATGGCTGCACAAAACTGCATTCCCATTAACAGTATAGGTGGGTTCCCTTTTCCCCACAGCCTCTCCAGCATTTATCATTTGCGGACTTTTGAATGATGGCCATTCTGGCTGGTGTGAATTGATACCTCATTGTAGTTTTGATTTGCATTTCTCTGATAATTAGTGATATTGAGCATTTTTTCATGTGCCTATTATTTGTCATTCAAATGTCTTCATTGGAGAATTGCTTGTTAAGGTCTTCTGTCCATTTTTGGATTGGGTTCTTTGGGGTTTTTTTTCTTATTAAGTCATGTGAGCTGCTTATATATTCTAGAGATCAAGACCTTGTCAGTTTCATTTTTTGCAAAAATTGTCTCCCATTCCATAGGTTGTCATTTTGTTTTACTTATGGTTTCCTTTGATGTGCAAAAGCTTGTAAATTTAATTAGGTCCCATTTGTTTATTCTTGCTTTTATTTCTATTGCTTGGGTAGACTTCCCTAGAACATCGCTGAGATGTATGTGAGATAATGTTTTGCCTATGTTTTCTTCTAGGAGGTTTACTGTGTCTTGTCTTATGTTTAAGCCTTTAAGCCATTTAGAGTTTATTTTTGTGTATGGTGTGAGGGAGTATTCTAACTTCATTGATTTACATGCTGCTGTCCAGTTTTCCCAACACCATTTGCAGAAGAGACTGTATTCATTTCATTGTATGGTCTTGCCTTCTTTGTCAAAGATTAATTGACCAAAAGTTTGTGAGTTCATTTCTGGGCTCTCTGTTCTGTTCCATTGATCCATATTTCTGTTTTTGTACCAATACCATGCTGTTTTAATTACTGTAATTCCAGGACCAGATGGCTTCATTGGGGATTTCTACCAAACATAGAAAGAAGAACTCATATCAGTCCTTCTCAAACTCTTCCAGAATCCTGAAAAGAAGGGAGTACTCCCAAACTCATTCTATGAAGCCACTATCACCATGATACCAAAACCAGGCAAAGATACTACCAGAAAAGAGAATTACAGACCAATATCACTGATGAACATAGATGCAGAAATCCTCAACAAAATATTAGCAAATAGAATCCAACATCACATAAAAAAGGTCATAGACCATGATCAAGTTGGGGTCATCCCAGGAACACAAGGATAGTTAAACATACACAAATAAATCAATGTAATACACCACATCAACAAGAGAAAGGATAAAAACCACATGATCATCTCAATAGATGCAGAAAAAGCATGTGATAAAATTCAACACCCATTTGTAATGAAACCCCTCACCAAAGTTGGTATAGTGGGAACATATCTCAACATAATAAAAGCTATTTATGACAAACCTACAGCCAGCATAGTACTCAATGGTCAAAAACTGAAAATGTTCCCACTAATAACTGGGACAAGACAAGGTTGTCCACCCTTACCACTTCTATTCAACATAGTCTTGGAAGTCCTAGACACAGCAATCAGGCAAGAAAAAGAAATAAAAGGGATCCAAATTGGAAAAGAAGAGGTAAAAGTGTCACTATATGCAGAAGACATGATACTATATATAGAAAACCCTAAAAGGCCCACACAAAAACTACTAGAACTAATAAAAGAATTCAGTAAGGTAGCAGGATACAAGATTAATGTAGAAAAATCAGTTGCATTTCTTTACACTAACGATGAATCAACAGAAAAAGAAAGTAAAGAAACAATCCCTTTTAAAATTCACCCAAAGTAATAAAATACCTAGAAATAAATCTAATCAAGGAGGTGAAAGACTTATACATGGAGAACTACAAAACATTGCTGAAGGAAATTAAAGAAGACTTTAAAAAATGGAAAGATATACCATGCTCCTGGATTGGGAGAATTAATATTGTTAAAATGGTCATATGGCCGAAGGCAATCTACAGATTTAATGCAGTCCCTATCAAATTACCCAGAACATATTTCACAGAACTAGAACAAATCATAATAAAATTTATGTGGAATCGCAAAAGACGCAGAATTGCCAAAGCATTAGCGAAGAAAAAGAAAGAGGCTGGAGGAACAACCCTCCCAGACTTCAGACAATACTACAAAGTTTTGTAATTTTAATGAAGACTCATTCCAGAGGAATTTTTAACTCTTATGGATTTAAGACTCAGGACAAAAAATTGTTAAGTATATACATATATACAATTGGTTCAAAACAGCTTGTGATATAGTACCTTGAAAGGTAAAAGGGTTATAGATATTTAGACGAACAAGAACACCATTGTTTGCATTCAAGGAAAGTTTCATGGAAGCATAGTTCAGTTTTTCAGTATAATTTGGTTATTCAATATTTAAGCATTCAATATTTAGCACCTACTGTATCAAGGCACTATTGCTTAGTGCTATATAGGTTTCAAAATGAATAAAATAAGCTCTCTATCTCCTCAGAGTGTATAATTTGATTAACTAGGAATAAGAATAGTGAAGATTTCAATAGTCAGATATGGAGGAGGAATCCACAGATGGAAAGAATAGTATGAATGTGGGGGAATTTGGCAGAAAAAGGGCAAGAACATAATCAGTGCAGAACAAGTTATCCAAAAGCAGGATACCTGACATTCAACCATTTAGAAGAGTAAAATAGAAGGTATCAAACTGAAGCACCTAATCCCTTAGATCTCTAAAGTGCAATGGATACAGTGTTAAGAAACACTAAGCTAAAGCTACAGAATTCTGTTAGGTAGCAAATTTATATTGCAACAATTAAAATTAGATAAGGATTAAAAATTAATTTTAAAAAGCATTTTAACACAAATAAAAAATGGACCAATTTTAACCAGAGTTTTGCTGGTTAAGATAACTTAGGAACAGACAGTCAAGCTATGGTAACATGGGTAAGCAGATAATGGAAATCTCCAGACCCAAGGCAGTCATCAGCTTCAGGCCATAAATGTGTGTGTGCATTTTCAGCAGATGGTAAGACAATGAAGGGTGGAAAAAACATTGGGAAGTCTAGGCCTAGCATTGGAAAAGAGTCTAATGTGCTGCCCACTAGAAAATAACCACTTCAAATTAATATTTGGGGAGCAGTGGTGTTGAATATTCAAGAAGATAATTGAGGGGCAAAAAAATGAAGGAAGAATGATTTCTCTCTATGTTAAGGTGTAGACTTTCCCATAATGATAGAATTTTTTGTTTTTTTTAGGAAAGCTATCACACATTCATAACACTAATTGATTTTCACAAAGAAGTGTATAGATGATGTCTCTTTGGGAAATGCATGCTGCATTTTGGCTTGGAAAAAAAAGATCTATGCTAGTGCACCTGGGCTCTTCATACAAAATTTAATTAACAAGGTCTCCTGGAAGGAAAGCTCACTGTGGTCCCCAGCTATCTTGTGAAGCTCCTCACTCATATATGTTGTGATAAATTAAACTCGAGCAAATCATACCTGTCATGTGTTCAGTATCGAAGGGATAGCAGTCAGAAGAGGAAGGGGATAGTTTGAGACATCAAACTAAAGGAGAGAAGCAGGAGAATGCCATTGCCTAGGAAGACTCTCAAAATATACTTGAATCCAGGGGGCTACATATCTTTTCCTTTTTACTAACCTGACAACTCTTTTGGACCTGAAGTGGGAGGTTTCAGAATGAAGGAGAAATGGAGAGTTTCCTAGGCTACTATTTAAGATGATCTTTTGAAATATTATTCCTAGAAAAATTTCTATGGCTCTTCTCTCTTGTGAACTTGGAAGCAAATAGGGGGATCCACTGAGAAGACTAAAGAGACATGACAACTGAATATAGTACATATACCTGGAATAGATCCTGAATTGGAAAAAATGCTGTGAACATTATTGGGTCAATTGACAAAATAGGAATACAGAAGATAAAGTATCACCTCAATGTTAAATTTACTGAATATGATAACTATACTGTAATTATTTAAGATAATTTTCTTACTCTTTGGAAACATACACTAAGGTAGTTAGATTAAAGGGCCATGATATATGCAAGTTATTCTCAAATGGAAAAAAGATTTTATATATATTATATAATATATATATATATACACACATACATGAGAAAAAGTGATAAATCAAGTGGAGCAAAATATTAATAGGTGAATTTGGGTAAAGTGTATACAAGTATTCTATATATTATTTTTGCAAAACTTCTATAAACTTGAAATTATTTCTAAATAAAACAAAAAGTCAAATTATATATCCAGGAATTCAGAGTGACAGCAACAGGAATGGTAAAGTAGAGACCTCAGAAAATCCTCTCCTTCATTCAACCAATGAGATCACTAGAAAACATGGTCAGAATTAACATTTTGGAACTCTGGAAATTAACCAAAGGCTTGCAACAGTCCAAGATGCATTTATTCAAGAAAAGTGGTTGTAGTTGTGTAAGAAGAGTGAGCTTTGATAGTTTTTAAACTTTTCCTATTCCAGTCCTCTTCCCCAACTCCAAAGTAGCCTTGAAAACCAATAGCCCACAAACACAGTGAAAAACCAGCAGTCACTTGTGGGGGTAGAATAGGAACAGAACTCCTTCAAAGCCCCATTTTCAGAGAATTGTCATTATTTGGCCTGTCTGTTGGTTCCCTGGAATATCCTATTCACAAAGCTTGTCTATATTTGACCTGACCAGAAGCTCTCCCAGTGCAATTGGCCTTTTCCCTGGGGAATTTGTTGAAAACAAGTTGTGGCAATTGTTTAACATCATGACTGTCTGAAGCAGTGGATAACAGATGGGGCAAACAACAGGCTAACCAAAAAGCTTAAAAGGAAAAGCTGGGGAAACATCTCTGGGGATTGAAAAACTCTAACATATCCCTGGGAATCTCAATGACCACATTCATGTGTAGGGCTGTGCTCCTGCCCAGGGCTATGTGCATGCTCAGGAAATACCTGAGAAGGGTCTTAGCTCTCACCTCTGGCTGACTCTGAGGCTCTACACAAGCAGGAAGCGAAAGCTAAGGTAAAGTTGTCAACTATCTGCCTGAGTGTTGAACACATGTCCCTAACATACACACAGAGCCCCTTGGCAAAGACTGGGAGATTTATTGGTTCCAGGTGTTTAAGGAAATCTCAGTCCAATCATTAGCTGACCATTAAGCTAGCCAAGCAGAGACTTAAGTGGTCATATACAACAAAGAATACAGACTCTATAGATTAATTCAGAAATAAGCAACAACAAACCTGGGGGATGTAGGAGAGGATTTGATTTCTAGATATGCCATACTGTATTATTTAAAATACCCAGTTTCAACAAAACAATTTACCAGATGTTCAAAAAGCCAAGAAATTATGGCCCATACACAGGATAAAAAACAAAGCAGTCAATAGAAACTTTTCCTGAGGAAGCCCAAATGTTGAACTTAATAGAATTTAAATCTGCTAGTATAAATATTTTCATGAACTAAAGGAAACCATATTTTAAAAACTAAAGGAAAGTATGGGAACAATATCTCACCAAATAGAGAATATCAATAAAGACACAGAAATTATAAAATAAACCAAATAGAAATTCTGGAATAGAAAACTGTAAAACTGAAGTGAAAAATTAACTAGAAGAGCAAAACTACACATTTGAGCAGGCAGAAGAAAGAATTAATGAACTTGAAGATAGGTTAATTTGGATTAACAAGTGTAAGGAAAAGATAGAAAAAAGAATGAAGAAAAATGAACAGAGCCTTACAGACCTGTGGGACACCATCAAATACACCAACATACACATGAGAAGAGCCCCAGAAGGAGAGAACAGTGCAAAAGGGGCAGAAAGAATATTTGAAGAAATAATGGCCAAAATCTTTCCATATGTGATGAGAAACATTAATCAACACATCTAAAAAGCTCAAAAATTCCAAGTAGGATAGACTCAAAGATATCTACACCTGGACACATCATATATCTATGATAAATTCATCAGAAATAATTATATTTAGATGATGATATAAAAATGGGAGAGGCTAGTGAGAAGAAAGCAAAGAGAAAGAAAAAGGGAGGGGAAGTTAGGATATTTAGACAATTGTTTATCACTTAAAGATTCGGGCTATAGTATTTAGTATGTGAAAACACCAAGGAAGTAAATTTCAGGAAAGCTGTACAAAGAATACATAGAAAAGAGTACTCCCATTTCAAGAATGTACTGACATTTAGAATGGTGGTCTGATTTTGAGCCATCTCTAAACACTGGTCATAATATCTGTAGACTATGTAATTGAACTATTTGTTACCCAGAGTTACTCCCCTTGTGTACTATTTGATATTTTATTTTCTCTTTAATTCCACTCTGACTTGTCATAGTCTCCTGACACATATAGGTGAAGCTCATTTTTTAAAAATCATAATAATACACAACTCAACAGACAAGACTTTCAAATCACCTGGTACTTGGGATTATCTGTCCCACTGCTTTTCTCCTTTGTAATGGATAATGGAGAAATGATCATATATTGATTTTCAAATGCATTCTCTAATTATCATACCAATAAATACCTCCAACATTATGCATACATGTATAAATTCATAAGTACTCACCATTGAACTGTATTATATATGCTAACGGCTGCCAGGCTCAACTGCAACACCTGACCTTTAGAACTTAAATGCATCTTTTTTCAAATAGTGGAATTTTTACACAAGGTGGACTATAATTAGAAAAAATATCTTATTTCCACATCACCTTATCTTACACCCTTCCAATACAGAAACCCCACACAAACTGAGAGGGGACAGCAAAAAAGGAGGAATGAAAATCAAACATATCTTCCTAAGGAAGGCCATAGACTAAACTCCCTCTTCCACCAGCAGCAGAACTCATCATTCAGCATCATGCCACCCCTGAATTTCAGCTGATATAATGAGGATGGCCTAAGAAGAGAAGGAAGGAAGAAATTGAAAAGGGCCAGGTTTCCAGGACTTTATCAACATTTGCCCTTGGTTACAATATTTTGTCATTCTCAGAGCCCCAATCCTGTATTCTAAACCTTAACCTTCTGTGCACTACAGGTAGATATTTTTTACAAGAGTTTGCAATCTCTTCAGGGCTGCACTGATCACACTGAAGGAATTCTTATCCCAGTCTGTGTTTCTACTTAAACACCAGCACTGTGGTAAAGCCTAAAAGAATGAGCTTCATTTATTATCTATAATGTCAAAATTGAAAAGGTTAATCACCATTAGTCAATGGAAATTAGGAGCAGACAGGAAATTATTTATCACACAAAGGAAAGGGCTTTGAATTGAAGCCCACATACAAAATGACAAACACATACCCAGATGCTCAGGCATCCTTTCTACATACTAGATGGCTACACCCCTTCCTCCCATGTGCACTGCTCTCTCCTTGGATGCTTCATGTTCATGACTGCAGTGGTTGGGTTCATTACAGTATCTTCTTATGCATAAGACTGATGGAGAAAAGCCTAGGCAACCATCACAAGTGCCACCCCCCACTTTTCCTCTCAGCTCAACCTAAGGGAAAGAACCCAATCCATCCTCAAACCCCAGGAGCACCTCTGCAGACAGCTTCTAGGCACTTCTGGCCAGATTCATATCCTAAAACTTACAGCAGCCCCTGATGCCTGCTCTACAAGTAGGAATTGAAGCATAAGAAGTCTGGAAATCACTAGAGTCAGAAGTGAGACAGACAAAGAGACATGCCCAGGCAAGTGTTGGCAGATGATTCTGTGTCCTCAGGTGTGCGCACTGTACCCCCAACCCCAGAGGAACCCAGTACCTTGAGTGAATCTTCCCTTAAGTGCACCATGATGCACACTCACTTCTTCACAATACAATGAAACTGTTCAGGTGCTCTGAGAACCTTTTCTATATTTACTTAAATGGATAACCCCCAACATACACAAATGCACATGCACACACACACACACACACACATGAGAGAGAGCAAATACAGAGGAAAAAGCAGAGATCAAGTCAAAACAACTTCTATGGGACCCAGGCTCTTCACCTAGATCAGAGTTTCTCAATCTGGGCACTACTAACATTCTGGGTCAGATAGTTCTTTGTTTGTGTGTGTGTGTGTGTGTGTGTGTGTGTGTGTGTGTATGTGTGTGTATAGTGGGGGGCAATGGCACAGCTCTCTTATGAATTGTCAGAGGTTTAGAAGCATCCCTGCCCTGTACTCATTGGAAGCCAGCAGCAACCCTCCACCCAGTTGTAATTAAAAATGCCTTTAGACATTGCTAAATATCCCAAATGGCAAAACTTTCCTTTTTCCCCCTTGAAGACCACTGACTTAGACAAAAAGGGTTTGCCCAGTATGGCTCCAATCAGCACACAAATCGCCACATTACAAAAATAGATGCAATATTAACTAGTCAATCCTTTTAGTACAGAGTCAGGGAGGACATTAGAGATTTTCATAACCAGACATCCCTCTCAGCAATGTGAAAGTATCCCTGCCACCTAGAAATGAGTCTTCCCTGTGATGATCCAACCTAGGATTATTTGGCTTCCTTCTGACAGTTTCCCACATAATGCTCAAGCACCAAGAAACCCAGTTGGGTCCCTCCATGTGTGATTTCCTGCCAAACAATTTTCCACATTTGCTCTCTCAGCAAATTCTCATATTTTCCAAGTAAGTCTATATATATGTATGTATGTGAATATATACATGAATATATATATATATTTTCCTTTTCCAAAAAATAGCAGGAAAGGAATTAGGCTAGGGAACTGATGGTGGGTTAAGTGTAGCAGAACTTATTCTTCTAAAAACCTTATTGGCTCTATCCTTAGCTGTATGGCTATGAACTAGAATGGCATAATAATCCATGCTCTGCTTACCTACTGAAGTGTGGTGAGGATTAAATGAGATAATGAATGTGAAAGTACCTTGAAAATATAAAGCACTATACAATTATAAGGTACTTATCATTTCCATTAATGTCCAGGTCTGCAAAACTGGGAGGAAGAAATAAGCTGTAAGGAGGCAGGATGGGATATTAATTCCCAGCACCAAAGTGGAAAGGTAGAAAAGAATGGAATAGGATGGGAAAACAACTTGTTATGCTTTGAAAATGAAAACCACAGCGAGATGGACAGATGCCAAGTACTAACATCAGATGGTAAGAGGTTTTCTTTTTTGGGGGCACAGTAGTGACAAAGACCAAATAGGCATGGGAACCAAAAATATAAAGGAAACACCATTTTATTTAAAAGCTTCAAGCCCTCTAAATTTCAAAAACAAAAACAGTGTTTCCTAAACTGTATACCTTGGAACACAAATATTTCTCAAAATACTAATAAGCTATTTTCAGCAAATGAGTTTGGGAAAAGTTGCATCTTTTAAAGTCATAATATGCATTAACAGAAAGGCTCTAGGAAGATGTATATGAAAAAAACCTGTTTTATTTTGTTTAATCCATTATTTCCTAAACATATTTGAACTGAGAACTCTAGTTAGTTATTTAAATCCCTGCTAAGATCAGATTGAAAAATGTAACACTCAAAGGATTTCAAGATCAGAATGGACTATAAAGAAAATGAGTCAGTTAGATGGTTGCTTAGCATACATGTGGTTACAAGTATAAAAATACAAGCCAGAATAGTAAATCTATTTTTCCAAAACACTGATCAAATTCTTCCTGAGCTAGCACATCCAGTTTTGGGCTCCTAAAGGCCATGTAAAAGACAGAGTTTAAAAAAAAAACATGAAAGTGATAAAACTCATTAAGAGAATGGGTTGAAAGATCTATGTTGTGTACATCTCAGAGATGGCTTAAGGACAACTTAATAAGAACAGAGAGAGAAAGAGCAACAAGGGGTGTACAGTAAACAGTCATAACCGAAGACACACTGCTCCTGAGTCTGCTTTAGTTTCCTTCTCTCTGTCTGCCTGCTTCAGGTCCTTCCTGACCCAGTGTCTCAGTATCTCTCTCCTTCCAAACTTGTACTTAGTTTCTTCCTCCTCCCCACAGCTCACTATATTATACATTTGAGTTCTTGTCCATAGGATCTTGTTCCCATCTTGGTTGCCCAATGACTATGATCTCATCTTAGGTCTTTGATACTACACCTACGTGTCTCTCTCAACCAACTAGAGGAGGGGTATGTGTTACATGTGAGGAAGATATTCCTAACAGAGTGGGTGTAGGAGACAGGCTTTCACAGACAGTATTAAAATCGAATACCCTTCTACCTTTATTAATTAGATGCAATTTTATTTAGAGGAGAGAACACAAGCTATAGAAAGAAGTGAAGCCAAGAGAGACCAAGAACATCCAGAAGCTACATTTTAGAGTAGTTGGAAATTGACAACTAGCCTGAAAATAAAAACATTTAGGGAATCAGATACAGGCACTCTAAAGAGTCCTAGACAAAAATTAAAAATTAAAAAGGGAAACGTCAATATTAAATAATGTGGCTGTGCTCCAAAATGCATCATTTGAATTATGTGCATGTTCACAAATATATTCTTGATTACTAGGCTAGAAAGACATTTTATTCCTTTTCCAAAATTCCTCAACAGAAGCTGCAGCCACAAGGACAAACCCACTCTTCATTGCAACACTTGAACATTTCCAAACTTGGAAACTAAACCTCCAACTCTTTCAAGCCATATGTCAGAGGGACAGTCCGAGTGTGAAATCACAAGAGGTGGTGAGAAGTGTGGCCACGGCAAGCCTTTGAAGCTTTGACCCTGCTTGCCAGACCAGAGAACCGCACAGGGGAGGGGAACAAGGCAAACAGTGGCTTCTCCACACTGTAACTGCGTCTTGCGGTATCCATTCTGCCACAGCCACAAAATAAATAAGGGAGGAAAAATCCTTTCTCAAAACAGACCTAGAGTGGGTGTGTGGCTTCGATCTGACAGTCTCATTTTACTTCAGTGCTTCTGGGGAGGGTAGAGAGGAAGAAAGGAGAGAGAGGAGGAGGTGAGAGAAAAAACACAGCCATTTTTGTAATTAAATTTCCAAATCTTTTCATTATGCAGTTTCAATTCATTGAAAGTTTTTTTTCCTTCCAGCCCCCTCCTCCTTCCTTAAAACTCTTGTTCCATTCACTACCCACTCGTGAACACACACACACACACACACACACACACACACACACACACACACACAGTGTTACCCTTGATATGAATAGAAGCAGGCAGAGCAGCTCCGCCTTGGTACTCGCCTTTGTAACCAGGGATGTAAACAATATTCAGGAGGTTTTTTGGCCTTGAGAATGGTTTAACAATAATGGTGCGGTTCCACTTTTACTCAGGAAAAGCTGAAAGGAAACTAAAAGGCTTAATAGGTACAAATATTGTGCTTCTGCTACATCAATAAATAATGCCAAAGTG
Organism: Camelus bactrianus; assembly: GCF_048773025.1. Lineage (NCBI taxonomy): Eukaryota > Metazoa > Chordata > Mammalia > Artiodactyla > Camelidae > Camelus > Camelus bactrianus. Next base: position 60,979,564 of record NC_133575.1, read on the forward strand.
GAAGAATGGCAGCACGTGGCAACATATTGAATGATGCTGTTTCTGCTAATCCTCCAGTGAAAGCCTTTGTGAAGTTTTATGCCACTAATCACATTAAATTGACCTCTGTGGGCCAGGACATGATGTTCTGTTATTGTTGTGTGTTTGTTTGTTTTACTGTGTAATGGCTCTCATTTTTAAGCTTAACTTAAATAGGGGATGATGCAGGAAAAAAAAAAAAAAACAAGCAACTCAAGGTTTGACTTGATGAATCTGTCCAAGAAAGAGTATTAGATTTGGACACAGATGCTTAGGCCTTCGGCCAAGGAGAAATTATTGCCGTGGAGCATGAGACTGGGGAGGCCAGGGCTTCCGTTTTGAATTAATCAAGCTATGTTCTTTAGACATTTGATTCAGTTTATTCTACTTCTCCAAAATGGCTCCTGTTCCCCTCACCTTTTCACAACTCAGCCTGGAATGGAGTTGTAATGAATACAGCATAGAAAGCTGCATGTTCACGAGCTGGGATAGTACAAAACATTTCCCCAGGGTCAGAACTACTTGCAAGTACAAGGAGATATTTTAAGGGAAGTTTTACCAAGTCCTAAATACGTATTTTTTTTCTCTCAGGAATTCTATGCAGCAAAATTAGTTGACTGGGCCATAGGCCGTAAAAGCTAATTAGTTCTGTAAGATTGTTTAATATTTAAGCCTAACCATCAGTGGATAGCCATACAGATCCAAAGAGGTTTCCTGAATTCAAAGGCTCAATGCAGAGGGACAAAAGCTAAACACAAGATAGAAAGGAATCAATTTTTCTTTTAATCTGGGCATCAGGGAAAAACAAAAACCTGAGGAGGGAAAGGAGATATTAGTTACAAGGCTTCCAGGATACTACAGGGCTCTGGGGAATTGACCAAAGATCTTACACAGGGCTAATACAACATCTGTATTTTTCTTTCTAGGCACTCAGGCTACTATACACATAGTATATTCCTCATTCTCTCCATAGCCTGGTAAACTAGGAGAGGCAGGTATCTTTATCGCCACCACCCTAACATCACCTTAGAGGTTCTGTCCTCCTATCAGTCTCCAGGGTTTCACCACTGAGTGATACAGATACATATTACTTAAGCAGTGTTGAAGTGCTGCCTCTAATTCAGCTTCTTTATCAAAGCTCAAATCCACAGAACAATGATCAACTTTGCATTCATTTTCCAACATCAGCCACCTCATTTGAATGACACTATTTTAATGACAATAAATGTTGCATGGGCACCGTGAAGTGAGAAACATCACCCTGCATTAATACCCCATCTGCCTGCCATCTCCCTAAGATCCTGAGGCACTTTTCAAAGCAAGCATAGGAGAATTTATACCTAATTAAAATCACAGGGGGAATGGAATGTCAGAGGCAGAATTTGGTTTCTTTTTTAGAATTAGAGTATTTTTGAGGCGTCAGACTAGTCTGTCCACCAGATTTGCCGAGGAGGGAGAGGTGGAAAGAAGAAGAAAATACACACTTACGGGAATAGGGGTGAGCGAAGAGGAAGAACTAGGCAGTTATTCTTTTAAAGTAAAGATGCTGACTTACAAATGAAGGAAGTACAATAAAACGGACTGATTTTTGCCCCCACATTTTTCTGTTTTTCCCTACATGCCTAAGCCTGGCACTGCTTTTCTGGTAGAATCAGAAAAAAAAAAACATATATATGTATGTTTTGGTAGAAGTGACACTGAACAGCTGAAGAATGAAGACATAAGAGTCTGAATAATCCACAAAGCAGATGGCTTTAGATAATAGAAAATTGAATGTGTCTCATTTTATCATTCAAGAAGCTAAAGCACAAGGAAGAAAAGGGACTTGGCTTTTCTTTTTTTTAAGTTTAGTATCTATCTTTGTGCCACCTAGTTCTAAGTCCTCAGGCTGCAGAGTAAATGGAAGAATAATAATCTAAAAGTTTTCTTTTTTCTCACCCTCACTTAAAAAAAAAGACTTAAAGTATTCATCCAATTATGGAGCTAAGACTTATATAGACTATCTTATGCCTGACCTTAAAGTCAAAGCTAAGCAAGCCATTTCATTCTGTGTTCAACATTATTATGCTTAATCTTGTGAATTCTACAAACACGGGAGAGAGAAGTGATGAGACAATTAGGAGATAAGGCACCCAAGATAGAGATGGGAAGACTGGCTTCAGGTAAGTTGGAAGATTTAAAAAATATCTAGCACCCATGTACACACAATCAGATAATATCTATGGATGGTGTGGAAGCTTTTCCTCAGAGTCTTAACTTGGGCTCATCAGACCCTTTGCAGAAGTTCTTGTCTCCTAGATTTATACAAAACTGTCCAACCACCAGGGTTAATCAGGGCCATTTGGAACTGGAACCACTACCTGGCTCTGCCATTAATTTAGATATCTCCATCTAGGGAAGAAGTATGTTGATCACAGTTATATAGACAAAATTTGGGGGGTAAAGGAGAATTTAAAAGTTCAGGTTTCCAAAGGACATAGTTTTTCCTCAAGTAAAAAGAATCATATCATGAGAATTCACATTACTCACTCAACTCACCTCAGAATCTCTTTCAGGTAGCAAATAAATAAAATTCATATGTTCAAATAATTAAAAGCCACCCCATCGCCCCTTTTACTACAGCAGATTCAACTACTTAGTCATGCTTCCCAGGTTCTACTATCAACCCTCTATCTCAGATACTCATAAAATATTAAAGATAAGAGATAACACTCACCAACCCCTACTCTTGGAGTAGGTATTTGTGTCTATACCCACTTACTCCTTCCCTCCTTACCAGAGTTGTAAAGTCAAGCTCTCAGTCTCTTTGATGCCCTCCTTATCTGGATAATACCCCTCTATCAGCCCTGAAATTCAGCCTTTCCCATCTGCCAGCCAAACCTCAGACCACCTCCTAACAAACAAATTACTTTCTCCAGCCTACCCTGGCTAGTAGGTGGCACCACAGACAGCTAGCTCTTTGAAGGCAGCAGGCCCTTTGGGTATGGTGATCATCAATCCTGAAGAGTTGTGATCTGATATATTCTGTATATAGCACAATGTCTGGTTTGTACAGACTAGTTTTAACATTGAGGGAGTGTCTCATTAATATATATGCACCCAATATAGGAGCACCAAAGTACATAAAGCAAATACTAACAGAGATAAAGGGGGAAACTGATGGGAATACAATCATTGTTGGAGATGTTAACACTCCATTAACATCACTGGATAGATCTCCCAGACAGAAAATAAATAAGGCAACAGAATATTCAATGATATAACACGACACCTAGAGTTGGTCGATATTTTCAGAACATTACACCCCCCCAAAAAAAAATAGAATATACATTCTTTTCAAATGCACATGGGACATTTTCTAAGGTTGATCATGTACTTGGGCACAAAAGAAGCCTCAACAATTTTAAGAAGACAGAAATAATCTCAAGCATCTTTTCTGACCACAATGCCATGAAACTAGAAATCAGAAACCAGAAACTAGAAAAACAAAGGAGAAAAGAAATGACAGCATGGAGATTAAACAACATGCTACTAAAAAACCAATGAGTCAATAATGAAATCAAAGATGAAATTAAAAAATACTTTGAGCCAAATGACAATGAACACACAACCACACAAAATTTATGGGATGCAGCAAAGGCAGTGCTAAGAGGGAAGTTTATAGCAATATAGGCCTTCCTCAAAAAAGAAGAACAATCTCAAATAAACAACTTAACCCACCAACTAAAAGAACTAGGAAAAGAAGAACAAAAAACCCCAAAAGGCAGCAGAAGGAAGGAAATTATGAAGATCAGGGAGGAAATAAATAAAATAGAGATTAAAAAAAATTAGAAAAAGTCAATCAAACCAAAAGCTGGTTTTTTGAAAAAGTAAATAAAATCGACAAACCTCTGGCCAAACTCACAAAGAAGAAAAAAGAGAGAGCACAAATTAGCAAAATAAAAGAGGAAAATGGAGAAATTACAACAAATAAAATAGAAATACAGAATAGCATATGAGAATAGTATGAAAAACTATAGCGAACCAAACCGGATAACCTAGAGGAGATGGACAAGTTTCTGGAAACATACTGTCCACCACGACTGAATCAAGAAGAAACTGGCCACTTGAACAAACCGATCACTAGATATGAAATCGAAATAGCAATAAAAAACCTCCCTACAAATAAAAGTCCAGGACCAGACGGCTTCACTGGGGAATTCTACCAAACATACAAAGAAGAACTCATACCAGTCCTTCTCAAACTCTTCCAGACAATTGAAAAGGAGGGAATACTCCCAAACTCATTCTGTGAAGCCACCATCACCCTGATACCAAAACCAGGCAAAGACACTACCAGAAAAGAGAATTATAAGCCAATATCACTGATGAACATAGACACCAAAATCCTCACCAAAATATTAGCAAATAGAATCCAACAACACATAAAAAAGATTATACATCATGACCAAGTGGGGTTCATCCCAGGGACATAGCGGTGGTTCAACATATGCAAATCAATCAATGTAATACATCACATCAACAAGAGAAAGGACAGAAACCACATGACCATCTCAATAGATGCAGAAAAAGCATTTGATAAAATTCAACACCCATTTATGATAAAAACTCTCGCCAAAGTGGGTATAGAGGGAACATATCTCAACATAATAAAAGCTATATATGACAAACCTACAGCCAGCCTAGTACTCAACGGTGAAAAACTCAAAAGCTTCCCACTAAAATCTGGGACAAGACAGGCTGCCCGCTATCACCACTCCTATTTGAACATAGTCTTGGAAGTCCTAGCCACAGCAATCAGCAAGAGAGAGCTAAAAGGGATCTTAACTGGAAACGAAGAGGCAAAAGTGTCACTATATGCCAATGACATGTTACTATATATAGAAAACCCTAAAAGGTCCACACAAAAACTACTAGAGCTGATTGAAGAATTCAGCAAGGTAGCAGGTTACAAGATTAACGTTCAAAAATCAGTGGCATTTCTTTACACTAACGATGAATCAACAGAAAAAGAAAGTAAAGAAACAATCCCCTTTAAAATAGCACCCACAGTAATAAAATACCTAGGAATAAATCTAACCAAGGAGGTGAAAGACTTATACACAGAAAACTATAAACCATTGATGAAGGAAATTAAAGAAGACTTTAAAAAATGGAAAGATATCCTATGCTCTTGGATTGGAAGAATCAATGTTGTTAAAATGGTCACACTGCCCAAGGCAATCTACAGATTTAATGCAATCCCTATCAAATGACCCAGGACATATTTCACAGAACTAGAACACATCATAATAAAATTTATATGGAACTATCAAAGATCTAGAATTGCCAAAGCATTCCTGAAGAGAAAGAAAGAGGCTGGAGGAATAACTCTCCCAGACTTCAGACAATACTATAGAGCGACAGTCATCAAGACAGCATGGTATTGGTACCAAAACAGACATATAGACCAATGAAACAGAATAGAGAGCCCAGAAATGAATCCACAACGTTTTGGTCAACTCATCTTCGACAAAGGAGGCAAGAATATACAATGGAATAAAGACAGTCTCTTCAGCAAATGGTGTTGGGAAAACTGGACAGCAGCATGTAAACAATGAAGCTAGAACACTCCCTTACACCATACACAAAAATCAACTCAAGATGGAACAAAGACTTAAACATAAGACAAGATGCAATAAACCTCCTAGAGGAAAATATAGGCAAAACATTGTCTGGCATATATCTCAAAAATTTTCTCCTAGAAGAAATAAAAGCAAGAATAAACAAATGGGACCTAATGAAACTTACAAGCTTCTGCACAGCAAAGGAAACCATAAGTAAAACAAAAAGACAACCTACGGAATGGGAAAAAAGTTTTGCAAATGAAACCGAGAAGGCTTGATCTCCAAAATACATAAGTAGCTCATACAATTCAATAAGAAAAAAATAAACAACCCTATCCGAAAATGGACAGAAGACCTAAACAAGCAATTCTCCAAGGAAGACATACAAATGATCAATAGGCAGATGAAAAAATGCTCAATATCACTAACTATCAGAGAAATGCAAATCAAAACTACAATGAGGTATCACCTCACACCAGTCAGAATGGCCATCATTCAAAAATCCACAAATGACAAATGCTGGAGAGTCTGTGGATAAAAGCGAACCCTCCTTCACTGCTGGTGGGAATGCATTTTGGTGAAGCCACTGTGGAAAACAGTATGGAGATTCCTCACAAGAATAGGAATAGACTTACCGTATGACCCAGGAATCCCACTCCTGGGCATATATCCAGAAGGAAGCCTCCTTCAAAATGACAGCTGCACCCCAATGTTCATAGCAGCACTATTTACAACAGCCAAGACATGGAAACAGCCTAAATGTCCATCGACAGATGACTGGATAAAGAAGAAGTGGTATATTCATACAATGGAATACTACTCAGCCATAAAAACCGACAACATAACGCCATTTGCAGCAACATGGATGTCTCTGGATAATGTCATTCTAAGTGAAGTAAGCCAGAAAGAGAAAGAAAAATACCATATGAGATCACTCATATGTAGAATTTAAAATAAAAAATCACAAACAAACAAACAAAACATAATACAAAACAGAAACAGACTTATAGACATAGAATACAATCTTGTGCTTGCCAAGGGGGCTGGGGGTGGGAAGGGATAGACTGGGAGCTCAAAATTTGTAGATACTGATAGGTATATATAGAATAGATAAACAAGATTATACTGTATAGCACAGGGAAATATATACAAGATCTTGTGGTAGCTCACAGTGAAGAAGGATGTGACAATGAATTTATGATGTTCATGTATAACTGAAAAATTGTGCTCTACATTGGAAATTGACACAACATTATAAGCTGACTATAACTCAATAAAATTAAATTAAAAAAAAAAACGATTGAAGGAGTGTTAGGTAGCAAGGAGGAAAATTTTTCTAGCTTTCCTTTTCTTCACACCTCAATGCTAGCTCAAATGACAAGACTCTTACTATCTTCCTGCCTTGGTTGTGAATGAACAGAGACATCTCAGGAAGAAACGCTGGTGCTTTTTGCCAAGTCTACCAGTACAGTCTCTTAAACCTCCAAAATAGAAGAGCAAGGACTGGGCACTGGGTTATGCATGTGTGACACAATATTACTGTATAAATTATTTGGGGATTATACACTGTTTGGGATTAGCTGCACCTCAGCACCTTTCCATTAGAATTTGATAGGTGGTGAAAAAGAGACAAAGCTAGCTGCCTAATATTCACAGCAAGCAAGGACAATTAGAAAACATTCATTTTTGTTCTGTTCACACTTCTATTCCCAAAGCTAACCATATGCTTTCTAGGCTCTGGCTTGACCATCCAACTGATATCTAGTAGCACACAAAAACAATTTTTATTTTTAAAAATATTTCATAAACGTTTGCATTTCAGACATAGCTTTCATATTTCATTTTATATCAGAGGCTAATTTCAGCCCATATGCAAATATATGGACAATTATGATTGATGTTGAAGTTCTGACAAACAATTAGTAGCCTAAACAGTCAAAGTTTAAACAAAATGTAAAGGTTATTGGACAGAGAGTCAAGAGAACCCAGTTCCATCTAACTCATATGGCGACTTTGGACAAGACACCCTCTCTGAGCCTTTATTTTCTGGGCATATCGCTACCTGCCATACCTGTCTCACAAAGGGATTAGAAGGGTCAAGGAAATGAGTTTCTAAATGGCTTTGAAAAATATTAAGCTCTGTACAAAGCAGAAGCATTATATCCCCAAGGGGGTCTTCATTCTAATACAGGGTCATTTATTTATTCAGTGATAAAGCCACTGTACTACATATTGTCACAAATAGATTCTAGAAGTGGAACTACTTTTGATTTCTCTCAAATTTTATAATGCAATGTTTGAAGGGTAATAAGAGTGGGAGGAGGTAGTTCAAGTAACTGGCAAAATGGAATTTTTCCAGAAGAAAGCAACTAGGAGAGAAAGGAGTCGATAAATCTGTCACATGAGGACTGTCTGAAAAATGGGTGGAAAATGTTTAGTCTGGAAAAGACTAGAGGATGTAATGATGGCTGTTTTTAGAAATTGAAGGGCTATCATATCCAGGAGAGATTAAGTTTTTTTGTGGCACAAGGCAGAAAGAACCAGGCTCAAAAGAAAAAAAAATTAACCCATAGTGATGGAAGTATGTTAAAGAGACACAGGAATCAACTGAAATAGCTCCCCATGGCCAAAGCTGGAGCAATTTGACAAAATAAACAAAGTAGCATTGGACTACAACCCAAAGTTTAAAATAAATATCCACGAGTCAATAGTGATATAAATAAATGATTGAATAAATAAATGAGAGCAAACTGACACATCTCCAGTGCACAAGAATTCCAAATAATTTATGCAGATACTCCATCCTCAAAGAGGTGGTGCATAACTCCCCAGTCTTAAAGTGTAGACTGCCCAAAGTAATTCCTTCCAAAGAGTACATTATGGAAATGGAGAAAAAGTAACTTTACCCTGGAAAAGCCTGACAAACATTACCTCAGTCAGGTGATCATGGTCAGCACCAACAGTGATAAATCATGTTTATAGTATGTACTCATGATATGATGTGATGAGAATAGTACTTTACCTTTGTGATCATCCTCCCTAAAACATACTACCCCAGTCTAATCATGATAAAAACATCAGACAAATCCCAAGTGAGGGACATTCTACAGAATACCTGACTGCTAATCCTCAAAACTGTCAAGGGAAAGTCTGAGAAACTGTCACAGTCAAGAGTAGCAAAGAAGACACGATGACTAAATGTAATGTGCTATCCTGGATGGGATACCAGGACAGCAAAAGGATGTTAGGGGGATACTAAGGCAGTAGGAATATGGACTTTAGTTAATAATAATGTATTAACATCTGTTAATTTTCACAAATGTACCATAGTAATGGAAGATATTAATAACAGGGGAAATGATGTGAGGTATATTTCTATACTATCATCACAAGAATTCTGTAGATCTAAAACTGTTCTAAAATTAAAAGTTTATTTAAAAAAAAAACAAGGAAAGCCATAAGAAAACATATTTCAACTCAATTTAAGAATAGGCTTTCTGAAAAGAAAGAAAAGGCATCCAAATTGGAAAGGCAGAAATAAATTCATGTCTGTATACAAATGAAACGACATGATCTTATATATAGAAAACCCTAAAGATTCCACAAAAAACTGCTAGAATAAACAAATGCAGCAAAGTTTCAAGATACAAAATCAACATGCAAAAATCAGCTGTATTTCTATACACTAACAATGAACAAGCCAAAAAGGAAATTAAGAAAATTTATCCCATTTATGCTAGCATAAAAAAGAATAAAATATTTAGGAATAAACTTAACCAAGGAGGTGAAAGACTTACACACTAAAAAGTACAAAATGTTGCTGAAGGAAACCAAAGAAGACACTAATAAATAGAAAGATGTTCATGTTCGAGGATTATAAGATGTAATATTGTTAAGATGTCAAAACCTCCCAAAGTATTCTATAGATTCAGTGCAATTTTCTTCTGTATAAAAAACTCAATGACATTCTTTGCAGAAATAGAAAAATCCATCTTAAAATTCATACGGAATCCCAAATAGCCAAAATAATCTTGAAAATAACAACAAAGTTGGAGGCATCACACTTACTGATTTCAAAACTTACTACAAAACTACAGTAATAAAATTTTTTTTTTGGTACTGGCATAAGAACAGACATATAGACCAACAGAATAGAATAGAAAGCCCAGAAATAAACTTTCACATATGCGGTCAAATAATTTTCAAGAAGGGTGCCAGGACCACTCAATGGGGAAAGGACAGTCTTTTCAAAAAATGGTGTTAGGAAAATGGGATATCCACATGCCAAAAAATGAAGCTGGACCCTTACCTTACAACATATAAAAAAATTAACTCAAAATTGATCAAAGACCTAAATGTAAAAGCTGAAAGAAAACATAGGGCAAAAGCTTCACAAAGTTGCATTTGGCAATAATTTCTTGGATATGATATCAAAAGCACAGGCAACAAAAGAAAAAACAGATAAACTGAACTATAGCAAAATGAAAAACTTTTGTGGATCAAAAGAAACTACCAACAAAGTGAAAAGTAAATTCACGGAATGGGAGAAAACATTTGTATATCATATATCTGAAAAAGGATTAATATCCAGAATATATAAAGAACTCCTACAACTCAGCCAATAAGCTTATGAAAAGATGCTCAACATCACCAATCATTAGAAAAATGCACATTAAAACCACAATGAGATAGCTCCTCACAAACATTAGAACGGCTATTACAGCAAAACTAGAAAATAACAAATGTTGGCAAGGATGTAGAAGTTTGGAACTCTGTGCACTGTTTGTGGGAATGTAAAATGGCACAGCTGCTATGGAAAACAGTATTGAAGTTCCTCAAAAAATTAAAAATAGAATTACCATATGATTTAATGATTCCATTTCTGGGTGAATGCCCAACAGAATTAAAAACAGGATCTCAAAGCAATATTTGTTTATAGCAGCGTTATTCATAATAGGCAAAAGGTGGAAGCAAGTCAAATGTCCACTGAGATGAATCGATAAACAAAACGTGATATATACATACAATGGAATATTATTCAACCTTAAAAAGGAAGGAAATTCTGACACATACTACAACATGAATGAACTTTGAGGACTTTATGCTAAATGAAAAAAGACAGTTACAAAAGGACAAATATTGTATGACTCCACTTACATGAGGAACCTTCACTAGTCTAATTCATAGAGACAAAAAGTAGAATGGTGGTTGCTAGGGTCTGGGGAGAGGATGGAAATGGGGAGTTATTGCTGAATGGGTACACAGTTCCAGTTTTGCAAGATAAAAAGAGGTCTAGAAATGGATGGTTGTGATGGTTGCATAGCAATGGGAATATACTTAATTCCACAGAACTGTACACTTAAAAATGGTTAAGATGGAAAATTTTATGTTATGTGTATTTTGCCACAATTAAAAATAATAAAATAAAATAAAAAGACTGAATGTCTGGTATGTACTGCCTTTGGAGGTAGTTGCCTATTCATGGATATATCTAGGCAAGGTAATCTATAAGAAGTGATTACTGTATCAGATAAAATGGTTTAAATGATCTCCTAGTTATTCCCAAGAGGTAAAAAACATTTGTGGCCAAGTTGTCAATGTGAGTCTTAATGAGTAAACATACAAATGGCCAGGGTGGTAGTGCTTCTAAATTTTGTTATGATTTGCTGCACAAAGCACTGGTGAAGCACAACTTACAACAGTTCTTCTGCTAGTAAGCAGTTAGAAATAGGCAGTTGGTTTACCTGGTTCCATCATACACCTTTCAGTCCCAGGGAAGAAAGTATTATATACGAAATTTACAACCCCCAGAGGCATGCACTATCTCACGAACAGCCTTAGAAACAGTCCTGTGCACAAATTTCTCCCCTAGAATAACAGTTTCCCTGAAATGGGAGCTATTGAACTCACCTATCACTCCACTATTACTGCTACCACCTCCCTCCTCCCAGTGATAGTTTCTTAGACTTAGTAGGTCTTCTTTAAGTATATTATATCTATGAATGACTTTGAGCTCCAGATAAATGGAGTGAGAGAGCTCCTTTAATAACCCTCCCAGAAGCTGAGGGGCTGTCTCAAATCCCAAGGCAGTTTCAAACCATCCTATATGACTTTAATGTATATTAAGGTCTGTTTCTGCCTGACTGTTGAGTTGAGACATTGGTTTTCTCCTGCCCTTGGACTGGAACTTACATAACTGGCCCTCTTGGTCCTTTGGATTCAGACTGGAAGTACAGCACCAGCTTTTTTGGGTCTTCAGTTTACAGACAGCATTTGTGGGACTTCTCAGCCTCCATAATCACAGGAGCCAATTACTTACTGTGTGTGTATATTGATTCTGTCTTACTGTGTATGTGTGTATGTAAATAGATAGGATAGATAGACAGACAGACAGACAGATAGATAGATAGATTCTGGCTCTCTGAAGAATCCTAATATAGATTTTGACTGAGAGTCCCCTTCATGACCTTTAAAATATTTAATTACAGATGAGTCAAAGTTATAAGCCAGAAGAATCACAGAGGAAGCCAAGTATAAGGATACAAACTGGCCCCCAGTGGGATGAGTTTTAATCCCAGCACAAAGATTAACTTTCTATTTGGCCAAAGCCTTAACTCGCTAACTCAAAGATGCGGGGAGGGGTTAACTAGATCAGTAGTTCCCAACCTGAGGTCCCTGGTCATCTTAACAGATCACAAAGATAATCACTGGGATCCTCAAGTCATTTTCAATATTTCAAAACTTTAAAGAAAACAGAGCACTTAACTATCATACAGCTGCCCTAGTTATCTAAATATCAAGTTTCTTTGCTTTTCCCTGGAATTAAAGCAACCAAGCACAATAATATTGGTTATCCATGCTGATCAGACACACATGTGTGTATTGTGTATGAACATTGAGAAGCTATTATTTAATAAATGTAGCTTTTTCAGGGGGAAAAAAAACCTCTTCAAAGCACTAGGCCTTATGAAAAAAAGATAAAGGAAGGGTTTGGGAGGGTATGAAAATATTGGCAAGCACTGATCTCACTGATCTGTGGCTGAGATCCCTCGCAACTCTTCCACATCTACTTGCCTCTCTTGTCTTTCCTAGTGAGGACTGCAATCATCACTTACCTGAGACACTGGAGACAGATGAGTAATGGACTTCTTCATCTGCCACCATCCTTGGGTCTCAGAATAGCTGTGAAATTTCTGCTGCCACCCCACCCCTGTATCCCCTACACCCACACATTCAGACCTAATGGGTTAAGTGGGGGCCTTTGGATAGGGAAAAAAAGCAAGATTTCCCACAGCCAAGCTAGTCAGCATACAGGCAAGTTCTTTGGAGTTTAGATGGAGTAAGTGCCACCTCACATTTTCCAAAGCCTTTGATAGGTGTGGTAGGTTCAGACTCCCACACAGAAGTTGTCTGCCTAGTTTGAAGGGGAAATGCTACTCGGTGCTTAAAGCCACTCCTTGTTATAAAGGCAGCTTTAGCTCTGCAGCTTTTGCTAGGGGGGAGGGGAAAAGGGTGTGGAAGAAGCTCCCTTGAATTGAAACTTGAATCTGGGGGTAAACACAGCTGGGACTTGTTCCAACATTTGCTTCTATGACCTGGAAACAAGAGCACCCTATGTCCCAGCAAAACACACATTTGCTGAGTCTCATCCTGTCTATTTCTAAACCTCAATCAATGCAGAAATAAGTATCTTTAAAAATAAAATCTTCTGGCAGGGGAGAGGGTTCTTCTTAGAGGAATTTGTTTAATTATTTCAATTTAAAATCTTGAACATTTCCAATCTTGCATTACTTACTAATTTGCAGGCGTACATGCACTCGTGAACACACACACACAGACGAACACACACATACCAGTCCTGAGCAAGCTTGAGGCAGAAATGCAGTTAGCCACTGGCGTGACTCCTGGATTGCCAGACCTGTGTGAAAGAATAGAGCCTGGAACTGAAAAACTGAAACTGTCAAGCACTTCTGAACAAGTACTATGAATTGACATTTGGCCCATCTAAAGAGAATCAAAGGCGGCAAGGGCAAGTTAGCAATGAATTAAACTGATTAAGGCAGAAGCGTGATGAGTTTCAGCGGGCTAAGGCTTGGCTTTCCAAGACCCAAGACTAAGACTAACGATGCTTTCATTTCACTTTATTTTTTAATCTCAGCATCCTGTTTTTTTTTTTTTTTTTTTTTTTTTTTTTTGCTGTGTGACCTTGAGTGAATAGCTTGATCTCTCAGTGCTTCATTGTTTCAAAAACACTGAACTGTCTAGAATGATAAACCATCACCTCTCTTTCTCCCAGTAGGTCTTGATAGTTGAGTACAGTTTTGCATGTATGACAATGGATGCAACCGAAATTGTACTTAACAATTCTAATCATGTATGTGTGTGTGTAGAAGTGGTGTGGCTTTGTCAAGGATGGATGTCTCTCTCACATAAATGCTGAAGAAGTTTTATAGACTGTTAACCTGTCTGTGCTCAAGCTCTGGAAAAATTGAACACCCTACCTCACCCCATAGATCAGGGAAAACAATCACTATCTTTTCCTTGGGGTGGCTTCTCTGAGCTCAGCAGCCCCAAAATTGACTCCCTGTGGGCCTCAGGGGCACCTCTTACCCTTGGATTGCAGGTGGAGGGGTGTATCAGGGCATCACTTGGTGATACCCCAAACCATTTCAGACCACAATCTAACTGTTTTGAATGAATAATTCAGGAGCAGGAACCCTGACAATGTCAATCTAGGTTTTGTTGTTTGCTTTTCAGAAGAACAAGATCTGGTCAAAGGACAGGAACAAGCTTGCTGGGGAATATATCATGGTCCTTGTTTCCTTCTCTACATAAGTCCCTGCCTATGCTATTTTAATGGCTACATAGCAAAATTGTGCCTTAAAATTATTCATTGGCAAAATTCCAACATATAAATCTGTTTTTTGAAAACTGTGCATTATGACATTATAATGTTAAGTGGGAAAAAAGCAAGATAAGGTACATCCACAGAAACATAAAAAGTGTACAGGAAAAAAGATAAGAAAATAAAAATATAAAATTGGGCAGTCTTTGATTTCTTCATTTTTATACTCTTCTGTATTTACCACACTTTATTAAAATGGATTGTTTTTATAACAAATAATTTCACTTTTCAGTTTCTTTTCTCTCTCTCTCTCTCTCTCTTTTTTTTTTTTTTTTTTTTTTTTTTTTGGCCATGGAGATGTTTCACATACAGGACAGGGATTCAGGAGTGTTGAGTACAGTATTAAATGGACGTGTGCTGTTGCTAAGTAATTTTCCTTCTCTGAGCCTCTGTTACTCCTTTATAAAATGGGGTAGGCAACTGACAAGGAGGTATCCCTAGAGGTTTCTCCAATCTCAGTCTTCAGTGTTTTATAGCCAAAATCACTGGGCTGGCTGAGCTGCCTAGAACCTTTGCAAATTGTTCCTAAGAGCTATCAATTGGTCGGATTTTCCAGTTTTCCTGTAATGTGATTATATATTATCATGAAAACTATCATGAAAAAGTAATGTACATGTAATAGGCTCTAGAGTTCAGTTAGAGTGGAAAAAGGGAATGTAAAAAGGAAAATGGAATACATCCCTGAACAAGATGCTGACTGAAGGAAAAGAAAACTAGCTTCAGAATGACACATACATTAGGATATTATTTATGTAAATTGTTCTGTGTAAAATACACAGAACAATTCTATATATTACTTATATAATTTTAAATGACATGTAAGAATACATACCAAATTAATCTTTGCCTCTGGGAATGAATAGAGAGGAATAGGGGGCAGAATTTAACTTGTCTGTAATGTATTATTTCTAGGCACTGGGAAAAAAAATCTAAAGCAAACTTTATGTTAAAAATGGTCACAGTTGTCATGCAACATGAATAATTTCTAGAGATCTGCTCTATAACATAGTGTGTATAGTTAACGATACTATATTGTAAACATAAAAATATGTTAAGTGGTTAGGTATGTTAAGTGTTCTTACCACAATAAAAAATGTTAAGATTATCAATTCTGAGTAGAGATCTAGGTGTGTTTGTTACATTATTCATTCTGAATGTTTTTCAATATTTTTCTAATTACTCTAAATAAAATGTGTCATTTTTTAAAAGGGAAAGTTTGATCATTTCTTTTCTATAGTTTTAAAAATCTGTGAAATGTTCATGGATTATTCTGATAAATGGTAAGTGAAGTTAGTTTCAAAACTAGGGAAATAGGAAAGAGAAAAAAGTAACAGGACAAAGACAAATGAAAGAGGGGGGTCACTAAGATCAGATACAGTGAGGCCCTGGGAGCCTCAGGAACTTTTTGCCCAAAAGTAACTAACAAACTCCATAAGCCAAAGATTTAATAAATGGACCCATTGCAAAGTGGGGGCTCCTGGGTGTTCCAGTCCCCATCCCCTACTATATGTATTTAAAACCCTACTCTGTTTCATTGATTTTCTCTGGACAGAAACTTCCAATGAGTCCCCTCCAACTATCTAGCCTTTCAGGGACAAATTTTCCATCTTGGCTTCCAAGGCGTCTGTTACAACACCACAAATCACCTTCTGCCATCCCTTCTTGAACCAAACTCCTACTGGTTTCCAGGAATCATATGGGGAATATGGGTCTCTGAATTTATTCCCTCATAGTACTCAGTTCACAACATTTCTTAAGCTAAATGTCTTACTACAAAAGCTGAACCTGCTGAAGATAAAAGCTCTTCATTTTTCCCCTACTGTCCTTCCCCAAGCTAAATAAATCCCCATCACAGTCAGAAATGCCATTTTATCCCCCAACTCTGAAAAATTCGCAGTCATCTTTACTCTTTGCTGCAGACTGATTGACAATTGAATCCATCTGCTTTTATCAACTCAATGTCTCTTGATTTCCCCCATGCCCCATTTTGTCAGCCCTTTCCCCTCAGCCTTCCTTGCTGTTTGTGGGTACTTCACAATACAATATTTTTGAATAGCTCTTCCTGCCCTGACTCTCTGCCACACCCAGAAGCCATAGCCTCTCTTGGCTGATATAACTGAAGTGCTGTCTCTAGACTTTACTCTCTAAGGGTAGCAATGACCTTGCATCCAGCCACACAACATGCAAGGAAAGTGGCTATAGTCAAATGAGATATGGATCCCGGGCAACATCAAGGGGATGGTTGAGGCCCTGCTGATAAGTGAGGGGGGTGGGTAGGCTGTGAAGGCGAGGAAGAGTGTTAAGTGGAATGGAGCACAGGCTTTATATATTCAGAAGCAAGAGTTCCCCTTACCTCACTGTTCAAAGAGACCACTTGCAGGGCAATCTAAAGGAAGGGATCAGGGATTGGACTATAATAAGCATTCTGTCCCTGATTTACAGTGTGGCTTTGGGAAGCTCACTTTATAGTATCTGAGACTCAATTCCCCCATCTGGAAAATGTTACCATCATGGTAACTGTTGTTGTGGGAAAAGATCTTAGAGATTAGCTCTAGACCAAGCCTTCATTTCACAGTTTGAAGACTCTGAGGCCCAGGGAGGGGAAGTAATTTGTTCTATGTGATCTTCAGTATTTACTTTTCCTAAGTCCATGAGGTTTTTTGTGAGGTCAAATGAAATAAACATAGGAACACTTTGAATCCTTTAGAAGAGGGGCTACAGAATTATAAGGTGTTATTATTGGCAGTTTTAGTGCCTATGGTCCTCTGGACAGAAACTTCCAGTGAGTCCCTTAACAAAACTGAATGAAGACACACCAGTGTTAGTTTTTTACTTCCTCAAAACCACTGAACACACAGCTGTCCCCCTCAGCTGGCTATCTCAGCAACAAGCCCAGACAGCAGTTCTCTGCCCTATGATCCACTGCTGCCTCTCCCACCTCAGGCTATCCCAGCTGCTTGAGCACTCCTTCTATCTGAGGGTCTGGAAACAGCTGGTTACCCCAGCATCCTCCTTGGAGCTCATCATAGCTGATGATGCTACCTCACATCGTATGACACCCAGCATTTCAGTGCCATGAATAGAACACATGGAGAAGGGAGAAGCTCATAACAAAGGGCCTTCTAAAGGGATATTGGGAGTGAGGTCAGAGCCATGTAGTTCAGAGAAATGCTGAGGAATCCCAGAAGTATAGAGGGCAAAATAAAGAGCATACCTAGGATCATACTTTTCATTTCAGTGCGTATTATGCCAAAATGGCTTTTCATTTAGAAGAGCAATTTGAGGGTACTCTTGTCTAGTATGTAGCCTGGCTGTCTGAGGTAGGTCTGTGGATTCTTAAGCCTAATAAACTGAATTTTCAGAAAGTAAAGAAACCCCATTCTTGGCATTAGCTGCATCTACTTTAGGCCTCCATTAATCAATGGTGCTCAGCTCTGGAAGATATCAAAGTCATACCTGAGGGTAGAATGGTAGAGGTGAAAATCAAAAGGGAGAGATTAGTCCACCTACCTGCATTTCAGCATCTTTCAGTGGTTGGCTAGAAGTGACTTGTCCTTGATGAATCATGAATCATTGGTGTCAGCAATATCATGACATTACCACCTTATCTGACAATAAACAAATGGGTCTTTTCATTTATTCAGGTGCTAAATATATGTACATATAGCTACCAAAGCATTATTGACATAGGGCACAAAACAGTGGCTTATAGGAAAAGGGTAAGATCAATGGCAAGAAAGGCTGATCCCAGATTCTCTTCCCAGGTCTGTACAGCAGTATCCAGATCCTTCGGCCTTCTGCTTAACTGGTGACCACTGACTTCAAAATTAAGTGGTGTATATTTGGAGACTTTCTGAGACACAAAGTGACAAATCAGGATTTTGGTTGCTCCCACTATATCATCCCCATATTTCTGAGTAGCAGACCTGGAATACTCACCTCTTCCCTACAAATACACATATGGAAGAATCTAAGTGAGCCATGGTCCTGGATTTGCAACCAACACCTTGACCTTCGGTTATAAATCATGCCTATTTCTCTCTTTATAGCCTAACTTTCAAACTGCTTCTTCTTCAGATAAGTATGTGTTTTTGTTTAGATTTAAGTCAAGCAAAATAAATCTGAAAAACTTACTGTAGCACTGGCACAATTCCCTTTCCTTTCATCTATTTAGCCAAATGGATTTGACTATGTCATTTATGAAACATCTTAACATGTCAAGGCCACAGCTATATACATATTGGATTTGCTATGGGAAAAGGCAATGTGACTTATATATCATACATAATATATACATTCAATAGACAATGGGTATACCTTTTCCCTTGCCAAGAGGCAAAGTACATAGGCAACCATAAAAGCAAGCACTCAGAGATGTATTCACAAATACAGAGAGCCAGTAAGACAAAATGTTACTGAACTGCCCCAAGGGGAAATTGAGAACACTGACTCGACACTGAGGACATTCCTACAAATCTAAGTAAAGAGAGATCTGAGAAGGCAACAGTTATGCCAGTGTACAAAGAAGCTGTGTAACAGGATCTACTGACTTTCTGGGCCTTGGACAAAAAAAGTGCCAACAAGTCAACACAGAGCTCCGTGAAGGACAGAGCTCTTTCACAAATGCCCCCCAACAGGATGAGCATTCTGGAAGCCTCAAGGATCAGAACATTGGGGCCACCATGATGCCAAATAAACCCTAGATTCTACAAATCAAATGAATACTCTTTTCATAAGCTACTCTTTTTTGTTAACATTTCCTCAATCAATGGTTACTTCAGTCATGGAGGTGGAGTTTGTTACTATGAATAAACAAAGTAACCTCTCCCCAATCAGGGAGAATTTCCCTTTAACCAAATGGAGTGGTACAGGGGTCTGCAGTATGGCACTCTGCCTCTCTTACAAGGATTGAGAGGAGGAAACTTGGTTAATACTATGGTATGGTTTCTACCAACTCTACTGGGTTGATAATGTCCAGTTGAGTTCCCTGTATCCATATCTCTCCGGTAGTTAGAATACCTCAGGTTTTTTGGGGGAAAAAAAAAGCAGCCATAGACCTCAAATCCAATAACTAGGTCCTTGTCTTATTCTACCTGTGCCACAGTATCTAACCCCAAACCTCAATTCTTATAGGAACGAGTTACCTTTCCCATCCCTACACTTCCTAGACAGTGATGGAAATGTTCTACACATGTGTTGTCCAATATGGTAGCCACTAACCACATATGGTTATTAAGCACCTGAAATATGACTGAATTCCAACCCCCACCCAGCAGTAATGAGAAGCCCTGCACTTCAAGTGTCAACAGAGGTTCAGAGGGGAACCTGAACGTCTACTTCTACCTGGCAGTAACAAAGGAAGCACATTCCCTTGCCCTGCTGAAGCTGTGTCAGAAAAATCTAGCTAAAACAGAAAGTTTAAATAAGATCCAGAGTCTCATAATGTACTACGAAAATGTCCAGGTTTCTGTTAAAAAATCACTTGTCATACCAAGAACCAGAAAGACTTCAAGCTAAATGAAAAATGCAAGCAACAGATGCCAAAGCCAAGATGACAGAGATGTTAGAATTATCTGATAAAGATTTTAAAGCAGCCATGATAAAAATGTTTCAATAAGCAATTACAAATGCTCTTAAAACAAATGAAAATAGAAAGTCTCAGCAAAGAAATAGAAGATATGTGGAAGAACCAAGTAGAAATTTTAGTAATGAAAAATACAATAATTGAAATTTTAAAAAAAAAATCTCAATAGGTGAGCTCTACAATAGAATGAAGAGGACTGAGGAAAGAATTAGCTAACCTGAAAATGGAACAAAAGAAATTATCCAATCTGAACGACAAAGAAAATTAGACTGAAAAAAAATGAACAGGGTCTCAGGGACCTGTGGGACTATAAAGAAATGTTTAACTTCCCTGTTATTAGTGGAGGACTGGACCAATAGGATAAAGAAGGCAGGACAGAAAAAGTATTCAAAGAAATAATGGCTGAAAACTCCCAAACTTGGCAAAAGACATAAACCCACAGATTCAGGAAGCTAAGAGTATTCCAAACTGGATGACACCAAAGAAATATATGCCAAGGGACATCATAGTCAAACTTTTGAAAACTAAAGACATTTAAACTTGAAATCAGTGAGAAAGAAATGATGCCTTACTAACAAGGGGAAAACAATTCAAATGACAGCACATTTCTCATAAGAACCCATGGAGACCAGAAGGGAGTGGCACAACCATTTTAAGTGCTGAAGGAAAAGAACTGTCAACTCAGAATCCTATATGCAGTGAAAATATCCTTCAGGAATGAAGTGGAAATCAAGAAATTCTCAGATGAAGGAAAACTAACAGAATGTGTTGCTAACAAACCTTCACTAAAAGAATGGCTAAAGAAAGTTCTCTAAACAGAAAGAAAAATATAAAAGAAGGACTCTTCAAACCTCAGGAAGGAAAGAGTAACAACAGAAAGAGTAAATACAATTGACTTTGCTTCTCCCGTTGAGTTTTCTCAATTATGTTTGATGGTTGAAGCAAAAATTATAACACTATCTGATGTAGTTGTAAATATACGCAGAGGAAATATTTAGGACCATAATATTACAAACGAGGGAGGATAAAATAGCTTAAAAAAAGGTAGGGTTTATTCAAACAGGTAAAATGTTGATACTAGTAGACTGTGATAAGTTATGTACAGGCAGTCCAGAAAATAGTTTTGCAGCTTCTTAAAAAACTAAATATACACTTAACATATGACCCAGTAATCACACCCCTGGGCATTTTCCTCACAGAAATGAAAACCTGTTCACATGAAAAACTACACACTAACCCGTACAGCTTTATTTGTAATGGCCAAAAACTAGAGACAACCAAAATGTCCCTCAACAGGTAAATGGTTAGATTGTCATACATTCATACCATGGAATATTGTTCAGTAGTGTAAAGGAATGTACTGCTTATGCACAAAACACCTTGGATGGATCTCAAGGGCATTATGCTGAGTGAAAAAAGCTAATGTGAAAAGGTCAAATACTATATGACTCCATTTATATAACATTTTTTAAACATTTTTTATTGAGTTATAGTCATTTTACAATGTTGTGTCAAATTCCAGCGTAGAGCACGATTTTTCAGTTATACATGAACATACATATATTCATTGTCACATTTTTTTTCACTGTGAACTACCACAAGATCTTGTATATATTTCCCTGTACTATACAGTATAATCTTGTTTATCTATTCTGCATATGCCTGTCAGTATCTACAAATTTTGAAATCCCAGTCTGTCCCTTCCTACCCCCCACCCCCTTGGCAACCACAAGTTTGTATTCTATGTCTATGAGTCTGTTTCTGTTTTGTATTTACGTTCATTTTTTTTTTAGATTCCACATATGAGTGATCTCATATGGTATTTTTCTTTCTATTTCTGGCTTACTTCACTTAGAATGACATTCTCCATGGGCATCCATGTTGCTGCAAATGGCGTTATGTTGTCGGTTTTTATGGCTGAGTAGTATTCCATTGTATAAATATACCACTTCTTCTTTATCCAGTCATTTAGGCTGTTTCCATGTCTTGGCTATTGTAAATAGTGCTGCTATGAACACTGGGGTGCAGGTGTCTTTTTGAAGTAGGGTTCCTTCTGGATATATGCCCAGGAGTGGGATTCCTGGGTCATATGGTAAGTCTATTCCTGGTCTTTTGAGGAATCTCCATACTGTTAACATTTTTGAAAAGACAAAACTGTAGATTTAGAAAAAAAGATTAGTGATTGCCAGGGGTTAAGGCAGGTGTGTGACTATAAAAACAATAAAAAGATAGAACACACAAAAAAGAGGTAGCACAAGAGAGATCTTTTGTGGTGATGGAGTAGTACTTTATCTTGGTTGTGGTAGTGGTACAGAAATCTACACAACCTATAAAATGACATAGAACTGAACATATCCATTGTTCCAATATCAAGCTCATGGTTTTGATCTTATACTATAGTTATGTAATATATAACTATTGGGGAAACTGGGGGAGGGGTACATAGGACCTGTTTGGCCTTGCAACTTCCTGTAAATCTGTAATTATTTCAAAATGAAAGAAAAAAACCATCAAGTCACTGTGGTAGGCAGAGTAATGACCCTCCAAAGTAGTCCACATCATACTCCTATGACCTGTGAATGTGTTAGGTTATATGGCAAAACTGGAATCAAGGCTGCAGATGGAATTATGCTTGCAAATCAAATCAACTAACCTTGAGATGGAAAGATTATCCCATATTATCCATCCAAGTAGACCGAATTTAATTACCAGCATCTTTAAAAGTAGAGGAGGGAGGTAGCAGAGTGAGAGTCAGAGAAGGAGGTGTGATGATGGAAGCAAGACTGAAGTGATGCAATGTAAGGAATCAGTCCACCATTGCTGACTTTGAGGATGGAGGGGGGCCATGAACCAAGAAATGTGGGCAGAATCCAGAAGCTGGAACTGGCCAGGAAATGGAATCTCTTCTACAGCCTCCAGAAAGGAATGCAGCCCTGATCATACCTTGATTTCAGCCCAGTGAGATCTATTTCAGATTCTTGACCTCTGTAAGATAATAAATTTATGTTGTTTTAAGCCACTAAGTTTTTGGCAATTTGTTACAGCAGCTGTAGAAAACTAATACAACTACCAACTAGGAGTCAAAAACTAACACACTTAGATATGGACAACTGACTTTTTGCAGAGTACATTCAACTCATTACTCAGAAGTCAATAACTGTGTACTATAATCTTAAATCAGTGGTCAACACATCATGGCTAATGCTATTTGCAGTTCCACATCACCAATAATAGCAATGATAGAAATCTTGCCTCAGAATCGCAGGGAAAAAAATATGTTACTCCCTATTAAATGAGACCTGCTAAGCCAATGCAGAAATAAGAACAGAAGCATTTGTGCCATGGAGGCTGGAAATCTTGTCTCAACTTAGCTAGAGGTAATTGTTGGCCAAGGAATTTCCTGCTGTGTTAGAAAACAGGGCATTTATACTTATTTTCGAACAGTGAGAGTATAGAAATAATATAAAAATGCACTGAATTAGAAAAAGGGTGGGGTAAATTAGTAAAGATAGGGAAAAAAAGACCTAGCCAGGAACAAAGCTAATTTCCTATAAGACGGGAAAATCTGTTTTATTATTTTCTCTGTCCCTAATATCCCAGTTCTTAGCACATAGTAGATGCTCAATAAATGTTTGCTGACTTGAATTAGAAATGATCCTTAATGGACCCTTCCAAATTTAGAATTCCATTAGCCCTCATACTCTGCCATATTCCAAACTGCTAAGAAAAGAAGCAAAGAGACAGGCAAGAAACACTTATTCATGGATAGGAATACCACATATTTCTACCATCCCAACTGCAAGGGCCAGATGTACCATATATTCATGTTTGCAGAGGTTAAGGAGATTTGCCTTTAATATATGACGTTAGATCTCCATGATAGCTAATACTCCAAAAGGCCCATGAGTCTCAAGCGTCCTTATGAAGATATCTGAACACCACTTCCCTCTCTGACTTCATCACCATACCTAACAATCAGTGCTATCAACAATTTACTATTTTTGTCAAGGCCATTGGCTAAGAGAAATATATAGAGATAAAGAAACATGAAGAGAGAGAGAGAGAGATGGGGGCAGGTGAGCATGGGTGAGCTTTTATGTAATGCATTTCATATATTAATAATGAACTTGTGGATGGTGAGCGCTGAACAGACATTTTTAAGAATCTGAAATTTGACAATTCAAGGATTTGGAGAGCCTAGCCCTGACTTGTTTTTGGTGAGAATAGTAATATCAAAGTGAGCACTAAATGACTCTTTTTTCATAATTAAAAAAATGCCTGTGAAGGCTAATTAGAAAAATGCTTACAATAGCTGAGAGCTATGAACCACAAGTATACTAATAACAGGCTTTTTTGAGAGTCATTTTCATGGCTTCCATTTCAAGTTACCTTGACCATGACAGCCATGCAACAGGAATTCTTGCAACAACTGGGCAAAGGCTAGTGCAGAGGTTTTAACTCACAATGCATGGTTGAATGCATGCAAGTATCATATATGTATGACAATTTTCTGAAGAGAGTATCCTTGGCATTCATCAAATTTTCAAAGGGGTTCATGCTAAAAAAAAAGGTTAGGAACCACTAAGCTAGATAGTGATGGCCCACTTTTTCTACTCCCCTACTCAGTAAAGCTCTTCTTCAGAATGTGCTCTAGTTATTTAGTAACTAAAGAGGCAGCAGGTCTCTGTTTAAGCAAGTTGCTGAGACCTGGTCTCTGGGTTAATAAATCACATGGATGCCTGGAATGACATGGCAAATATTGGGAAGGAGGATAGGAAAAATTTATTAGCACCACAAAATTTAGGTTACTGCAATAGGCAGGAAAGAAAATATCACTGTTGACATTTTGACTCAAACAAACAAATTCACATATGGATTTCATTTTGGGAGGCATCCCCCTGCCACCCCACCAAGTTCTGGACAATCTCCCTAACCCTACATATCACCTGGTAGGTATATGTATTAAGGAAATGTGGACTCATTTTAACATTGGCTAGGCCGATAAGCAAAGCTCAGTTATGAAGGGGAAGCTTGAAAACATTTGCAAAAGAAGCTCTAGATAGCTTCACATTTATTTCTTGTCTACATTATTTCTTTTTCCATAGCAGGCCAGATTTGGCCTGTGGGCCATAGTTCCTTTTGACCCTGGCCCTAGATCAATGAAAGCCAATCACAGATACTTAGAACTGGAAGGCAGTTTAAAAAGTCACCTTCTTCACTACAGAAAAGGCAAGTGGAACTATACATAATATATGTTTATATATATATATAAAGTGTATTTATTTATTTGTATATTTGACAATACCACATGCAAACTACTCTGGATAGTTACTTGTGTACTTCTCAAAACATGTTCTAAAAGGAATTCACATTTCAGTTGGTACCACACTCTTTGTCTTACAACTGCCATGGTTAGGAAGATCTTCTGAAATCTTAAATACCCCCTGATATGCTTTAAGCTTATTATCTATTACCAGTCTTTCATAGAAGTAAGAACACCCACTCTCCAGCATGTAGATAACACCTGTCTGTGTGTGTATGTGTATGTACGTGTGTGTGTGTGTATACATACATATATATATACACATACATATATATATACACACACATACATACATGTGTGCATGCATACACACACAAATGCATTTTGGAGTCTTTAGACCCAATAGTCCAATTCTGTCAAGCCCAAAGCCTGAATCATTTCTGGAATTCTTATCCTCCAAAAAGACTTCTTAGCTAGGAAAAGGATAGGCTGAGCTGGTTAAGGGACTAAGACATCTTTAAAGTTCATTATCCTCTCAAGTTTTACAAATATAACCATCTCCCCAAATCAAGAATCACAGTTTGATTTAAAGATGACATAGTTAGGGTGACCACAGAATTTCTGGTCCAAACTGGGACATTTTAGAGTGAAATACGTATGCTGGGACAATAGGTATATATCACAACATATGACCCCCTCTACTTATAGTCCTCCATAGAGGAAATGTTTTAACTTCCCCCAAATAAAATGAATCTCTATCCTGGTTCTCAATGGAGGGTAGCACTACTCTAGTAGTCAAATCCACCATATAATCTTGGTCTCTAACCTCCAAATACCCTCAGGTTAAAACTTAGAAGCAACTTCTTGCTTAGGCTATTGTGTAATACTTAAAATGGGCTACTGAGGGAAAGAAGTGTAACTTTTCAAATGGGATTTGGGTGATTGAGAAAATAGTAGATAATTGTTTATATCAAAGTCATCTTACTGGAGATGGGTAAGATGATCTACTCAAGTGCCTTTAGAAAACTAAAAATTATGTACATAGTAGTTGGTCCTGAATACATCAGTCTTTTTTCTACCAGAGAACAAGGGAGGGAAAGACATCGAGTCATAGTGCTTACCAACATTAAAAGAGATGAAAAGGAGTGATTCCCTAGCAGAAACCAAAGAACCACAGTGGGCAATGAGGAACCAGAGGGAAGAGACACAAAGAGGGTCCTCACTCCTTACCTGTAGCTGGCCCAGAAAAGGCCTTACCATCCCTGAAGGGCAGCTTCCCTCAACCCTCCACTTTCCTGACCGACCCCACCCCAAAGCAGATTTCCCCAAGGTTGATATGCTTACTTTGCACAAGGCCAGTGTTGTTTGAGAGTTAGAGGAATGTTCACCTCTGCCAAAAACTAAATTTTCTGGCTCTAACGTTAAAGGTAGCCCCAAGAGATGCTGTCTCGTCCAGTGCCCTTTGTTTTGTTTCCAAGCAGCCCCGAAGAAGTGGCATGAAGAGCCCAACCAAGTCCTTTGTGTCTAACTCTATGACCTTGGGTTTGAAAAGGTGCTTTCTGGTGGAGAAACTGTCGGTTAGGGAGCTAGCTGATGGGCAACTTTTCAGAGGAGCTAAAAGGGGAAAAAGAAAGGAAAACATTAAAATTTCCAAATCTGAAATCTTTAAGATGGGAAAAGCAGGAAATCCAGATAACCTATTCCTTAGTATATCATTTCCCTTCCCTATCATCCACTTTGGGCCTGCTCTCCTTTAGTTGCCACAAGCAGGTACACTTAAATCATGTATGTGCCACCAGATAAACAAGTTTAAAGATAATGTAACAGAGCCAAAGGCCAATTAGAATCTCATTTTCTCCCCTTACTAAGGGATTTGGAGGAAAAAAAGTATTCACTAGAACTGGACTTAGGAACACAGGAACTGCAATCAGTGCTTCTTTGATTAGACTAGTCCCTCTCCTAAACAAATACTTCTGTAAGACCAGGACCTCCATTTTTGATTGTGTCAGAAATCCATGAACGTATCTTTGAGTGTTTAAAATCCAGCACTTATCATTTTTCTCATCTCTCTTCTCCCACCTCCTAAACACAAGCAACACTAACACATCTTTAGGTCTCTCTGCTCACTGGGTAGTTGACAGGTAATCAGATAGTTGTGGAAAAGAGAAAAAAAGGGAAGCGAGACAGATTGAGTAAAATACAGAGAAAGCATCAGTGTTCTGCACTTGTTTGACTTTGGCAACAGGGTGTTATAGGTTTGCTTGTGTGTGCATGTGTGTATGTGTGTTTTAAAAAGCACTGATGCATTGATTATTTATTCACTGAACAGTTGATTTATTTAACAGACTTGACATATGTCAAATTTTACCACGTGCTTATATAATTGTTATCCATTTATCAGAGCTGTTATTTAGCCAAATATTTGTTTTAAAAGCATTTTCCTTTAAACGACTTTAGCCCACTGCACATCAATCTGTGGTTCATTTTAATTATGTTATGTTATGTTATGTTATGTTATGTTATGTTATGTTATGCTATGTTATGTTAACAACAGCTATTTGGTGGAGGTCTCTGAAACCTAATCTTCCTAGGGCCATTTCATCTCCACTCAAAATCTATTCCTTTTTTCCCCTTTGTAATAAATTTCTGGTTAAAATCACATCATAGGGAAAATTTTTAAAAATATGTACAATGCCTTTTCATGTTATGCTCTTGATTTTTAAAAAAGCAGCTTCTCAACATACTGTTAAAATCACAGATGTGAATATTGTTAATGTAAAAAACTGGCTATAAGGACAAAAGGATATGACTTTTTTGTGTTCGTGAGTGTGTGGCTGCGGGGTGTGGAAAGGCAGTTGGGACAGCTAAGGGAGAGCTAGGTGGATAATTAGAATAAGAGAGTCAATGGAGTCAAATTTCAAGACTTAAATGGTGTTGAATCACTCTACTCCATCTGAACACATGTACACAAAAAATTGTATTTTTTCAACTCAAATGCATGCAATCTATCTAGGTTCTGTGGGAGGTAAAATATTGGAAGGTAGTTCCAAGAAACAAAAATGTCTAATCACTAGCTGCCATGCCTGGTTTGAATTCCTCTATTGTAAATATTCCATTTGCAAAAGCAAGAGGCTCATTTTGACCTCCCAGGTCAAGGAGTATGGGGACTAGGAAAGATGAGGCATGGGAGAAAGGAAGGGAAATCCCACCATCACACGAGTAAATCTTTGACCTAGTAAGCAAATATGTTTTTGTTGTTACTGTTGGGTAAAATGTACAAGTATTCCAGAAATTAGACACTGTAATAAAAATGTACCAGCCCAAATTTAAATTGCTCACTAGACAGATGGTTAATTATATTCACAGCCACATATTTCACTGGGATAGAGTTTCAGACACTCAGCCAGTTTTATTTGATTAGCCGGTTTCCCAGTTAATATGTAAAATGACAGTTACTTAGGGCTTTTTTGTTCCCTTCTAAAATATATTTTAAATAAGTGTAAAATTTCCTCAGCCAAGGGAACGTCATTGCTGTAAACCAAACGTTTGTTCATATGTTATCCTATGTGTAAAAGATGTTAAGGAAGATTTATCCCCCCAAACCCAAATGATCTCTATAGTTCAGAGAAGACCATTGGAGCACCTTTTCTCACCAAGCAAAATATTTCAGCAACTATCAGCACGCTCTGCTCCTCTACCAAAAACAACAGAGTAGATATTCATATCCCAGGTTAAAGTGTTTTAGATGCTTTTTAAAAAACAGCCATGGATGCCCTACACACAAATCATGTCTTTTCAGATAACAGTCTAGAAAATGGAACATTAGAAAAAGGCCACATTGCTAAGTATATTGCTGTGCACAGAATTCAACAATACGCTGGGAGCCAAAACCTAGACGCAAAATATGAAACCCACTTATTCCAAAATGCAACCAGGAGTTCGACAAAAATCAAATGTGCTGGTGTCGAAATGGGGGTGCCAATTTTTTTTTAACTTCAAAAAAGACAGAAAACCTTGCGCGGATTATTCGGCCCCTCAAGAATCAGACAGACAGAAGCAGTCATGCCGAAACCACTGGATTCCTCAGCAGAACGGCGCCAACTCAGCGGCGCGTTTTCCACACTTTCCCGGAGCCTGGCCCGGCTCTCCGCGCGGGCTCGCGGCCTCCCCGCCCCACCGGGTGTGCGAGACCGGAGCGGACGTGTGCTGTGGGGCGCGGCAGATCGAAGCGCCAGAAGCCACTCAGGAAAGAGACGATTCGACTGCCACCGAGAGCGGGAAGGGGCCGCGGGCCAATTTCCGCTAAGGTGACAAGCTGGGTGAGGCTCGGCGGAGCCCCCAACTTAGACCCGTCCGCGGCCCTGGTCGGGTGGCGCGTGTCCAGGGGCGCTCTGTGGTCGCCAGGGCAGCCCTGTGCACCGGAGGCTCAGGCGACGGCGCTTCGCACCTTGGCCCCTTTGGCCCTGACTCCGGGTCGCGGCCGCTGCGTGGGTTTGCCCGCTCGCGCTGGAGCCGGCAGTGTTGGTGCCCCTTTCCTGACCAGGATCTCCCGGGCACCAGCCCGAAAGGAGGCGGCACTCTGCTGGTCCCCGCTGCCCGGTTCTGTGCATGCGAGAGCCGCGGCTCTGGCCGCTCGCTTCCCCTCCCCCCCGGCGCAAGCATAGAGGCCTTTCCTAGATTGCAGTGTGCCTGTCAGGGCTGGCCGGGATCTCTCGCCCTTGCGGCCTCACTCCCTCATACACAGACTCACACACGCACGCCATTCTCACACAGACGTCCCCACTTCTGCTTTCCCTTCCTCCTCTTCTCGCTCGGCTTCCCCCAAACCGTTCCACCTCCCGCCGTCGCCCCCGCCACCCGTCGCCGGCAGGGAAGCCGGCGAGAAGGCCGGGTAACTGGATGGCAGCGCTCATACTAACCTCGCAGGCCGACTCCTGAGGCGCACGTCGCCGGCGGGCTCAGGCAGCGGGCGCTGGAGCTAGCGCGGCCTCAGTCAAAGCTGGGCTGCCGCCGTCGCCGCAGCTGCTCGAGCTGCCCCCGCCGCCGCTGCTGCTACTGCTGCCGCCGCCGCCGCCGCCTCTGCCTCAGCTCCATGCGCCGGGCCCGCCAGGTGGACGCGCCTCTCTCCCTCAGGCGCCGCCGCCGCCGCCGCAGCGCTAGATGGAGTCAGAGCTGTCAGGCTCTGGCCCGGAAACTCAGCGCCTCAGTGGCTGCCGGCTGCTCCCGCGGTCCGCTCTTCTCGGGCACCGCCGCTCGCTCCGGCCGGGGCTGCCTCACCGGCAAGCTGCGCGCTCGGCGCTGGAGCCGGTTCAGTGAGGTGGCCGCGGCCGTCCGCGGGAGAGCGAGGAGGGCGGCTGCTACTGTCGCTACCGCTGTTAAAGCTACTGCTAAATGCTGCTACTGCTAAATGCTGCTACTGCCGCTACTGCTACTGCCACTGCTGTGGCGGCGGCGGCGGCGGCGGCTGCTGCTGCTGCTGCTGATGCTGATGCTACTGGTTTTCCTTCCCGGGTTCTCCCCCTGCCTCTTCCCCACTCCCCCCTCCCTTTCTCCACCTCCTCCTCCTCCCCCTTCTCCTCCCTCGCCGCTTTTCTCAGAGCCTCTGCGGGCGCTGCCTGGTCTCCTCTTCTCCCCGAGCTGCCTCTGCTCATTCAGAAAGGTGCCCAGAGTGGGACTGCCGTGGCTGCCACCATCGCTATTGCCCCTGCCATTGTTTCCTCCAACACGGCTGTTCTTAGCTGGACGCGTTCCCCCCTCTACTCCCTTCCCCACCACAGCCGTCCTTTTCCTTCCCGCTCTCTCTTTACCCTCTCTATGGTCCCTTCCCCATGTGCCCCCTCCCACTTTGTCCGTCTGTCCCTCCCTCCCCTCAGGCGCCCGGGAGCGCGCACTGCGCGGCCACCTGTCATAAAGGGCGCGCACCCCCTTCCCCACCCCCACCCCGCCCCCCATTCGCATTCTTGCAGCCTGCCCAGTCCACCGCGCCACTGGCGCGTTCTTCCCCGGGGAGACACGCAGCTGGACACCACTCTTCCATGCCTTTTAGGGCAGTTATGTGTACCGAGAGGGCGCTCTGAAGTTTGGGGAAGAATATTTCAATGGCTTCTTCCACCAAGCATCTAACCATTCAACCTGTATCTATCCTTAACTTCAGAGTCTAGGCACCCCCCGGGGGGGGTTGTGTTGGAAGGATCAGATGAAGGGTTATTCCCCGATGAATTGGAGAGGGATAGGGTTTTTTGTTTGTTTATTTGTTTTTTGGAATAAAGAAGGAGAGAAGGGAACATGAATATGCCTGGAAGGAAATGGGATGCGCCTGACTGCTGTCATAGAGAAATCCCTTGGGTGGTCATTTCCCTTCAGAATTCCTGGGAACCCAACAGGAAACAGCAAGGGATTCAAGAGCAACTTAGAAGGGATCATTTAGCACTCCTGGAGCCCTGGGTGTAAGGTTAGGGCCTGAACCCCTGAGTCACCACCACTAGGAGCCAGGACAAGAAATGGAAAGGTTGGTGCTAGAGCACAAGGGGTAAAACTAAACTACTTCGTGTGTACTTGCTCCAGCACAATTACCAAAGCACAGCTTCTACAGTCCTGCAGGGCCCAATGTCAGGTTTCTCTGCTGCCACAGCTGCAGCCTATTTGGCTGCCAAGGCTCAGGCTTTGAGTCCTGATATGTACAGCTTCTCACCATCACCCTCAACAGAGCCTCTATGGCCTGTCACACAACTCTTCCCCAGAAATAGCACAGGTTGGGGGTGGGGGGCTGTTTCCCTTTCCCTGGCAAAGTACAAGAGACTATGTTCTAGGTATTCCATTGCCAACAAGGTCTGGGTGGCCTTTTCAAGTTTGAGGCACTCTCCATGGGTCTTTCTTTTTCTCTTTTGAGAATTTTTTTTTTTATTGAGGTATAGTCAGTTTACAATGTTGGGTCAATTTCTGGTATACAGTACAATTCTTCAGTCATACATGAATATACATATATTAATTTTCATATTCTTTTTTACCATGACCTACTACAAGATATTGAATATATTTCCCTCTGCTATACAGCATAAACTTGTTTATCTATTTTATATACACCAGCCAGTATCTGCAAATCTCGAACTCCCAATTTATCCCTTCCCACCCTCCTCCCCCTGGCAACCACAATTCTGTATTCTATGTCTGTGAGTCTGTTTCTGTTTTATATATAAGGTCATTTGTCTTTTTTTTAGATTCCACACATGAGTGATATCATATGGTATTTTTCTTTCTCTTTTTGGCTTATTTCATTTAGAATGACATTCTCCAGGGCCATCTATGTTGCTGCAAATGGAATTATTTTATCATTTTTTATGGCTGAGTAGCATTCCATTGTATAAATATACCACCTCTTCTTTATCCAGTCATCTGTTGATGGACATTTATGCTGTTTCCATGTCTTGGCTATTGTAAATAGTGCTGCTATGAATATTGGGGTGCAGGTGTCTTTTTGAATTAGGGTCCCCTCTGGATATATGCCCAGGAGCAGGATTACTGGATCATATGGTAAGTCTATTCCTAGTCTTATGAGGAATCTCCATACTGTTTTCCATAATGGCTGCACCAAACTGCATTCCCACCAACAGTGTAGGAGGGTCCCCTTTTCTCCACCGACTCTCCAGCATTTATCATTTGTTGACTTTTGGATGATTGCCATTCTGACTGGTGTGAGGTGATGCCTCATTGATTTGCATTTCTCTGATAATTAGTGATACTGAGCATTTTTTCACGTGCCTATTGGTCATTTGTATGTCTTCCTTGGAGAATTGCTTGTTTAGGACTTCTTCCAATTTTTGGATTGGGTTGTTTGTTTTTTTCTTATTAAGTCGTATGAGCTGTTTATATATTCTGGAGATCAAACCTTTGTCAGTTTCTTCTTTTGCAAAAATTTTCTTCCATTCCGTAGGTTGTTGTTTTGTTTAGCCTGTGGTTTCCTTTGCTGTACAACAGCTTGTAAGTTTAATTAGGTCCCACTTGTTTATTCTTGCTTTTATTTCTATTGCTTGGGTAGACTACCCTAGGAGAACATTTTTGAGATGTATGTCAGATAATGTTTTGCCTATGTTTTCTTCTAGGAGGTTTAATGTGTATCATCTTATGTTTAAGTCTTTAAACCACTTTGTGTTTATTTTTGTGTATGGTGTAAGGGAGTATTCTAACTTCATTGATTTACATGCTGCTGTCCAGTTTTCTTAACACCATTTGCTGAAGAGACTCTTTTTTTCAGAAATATTAATCAATGGAATGGAATAGAGAGCCCAGAAATGAACCCACAAACTTTTGGTCAATTAATCTTTGACAAAGTGGGCAAGAACATACAGTGGAATAAAGACAGTCTTTCCATGGGTCTTTCATCACTAGGCAGTAAAGTATCTGGGCACAGGGGGCCCTTTTACAATTCCTCATCTCCATGCCTTGGGTTCTGCCATTCCACCTGTTGGGAACACTCTTGTCCTTTCCCACTCTCATTTTATATCTATCAAATTCATCTATAAATAATAGCTCATATTCAAGTAATTGACATTGAGTCCTTACTATATGCCAGATGCTATGCTAAGCAATTTATATGAATTATTTTATTTAATCCTCACAACAAACATAATTTTATTACTCCCATTTTACAGGTGAGAAATTTGAGCCACAAAGAGTTTATATATGCAATATCTTGAGAATAGAAGCAATATCTTCTTTATCTTGCATCTATCAGACACTGTGCAAATTCATTTGCATCTTTCAGGCACTTAGGTAAATATGAAGAAAAATCAGATTTGGCCTCTGCCCTCCCTCAAAAACAAAACAGACAAACAAAAAGGTTTAACATGTGAAATGCCATCTCTCTGTTGACTGGATCTCAATGGCCACAATGGATTGTTATTTTCCTGTTGTTGGAAAGCACGTTGTCTTCACCTATATTAACCGCATATGTTATTCTTCCGTTTAAAGTTAGTCACTTTTTAGTTACCAGTTCTAATTTGTGTCAGTTCCCTCTACCTAGAGACTACCAGGAACACACCTATAATTGAACCAGTTAAGTTTATTACTTGTTACAGTGAAGCAGAATACACACCACAGATGTGGGCTGAACTGTGTCCCCTCCCAAATTCATATGTTGAAGCCCTAGCCACCCCCAGCACCCCCAATACTTCACAATGTATTTGGAGTTGGGCCTTTAAAGAGGTGATTACGCTAAAATGAGGTGGCTAGAGTGAACCCAAATGCAATCTGACTGGTGCCCTTATAAGAGGCGAAAATTTGGACACACAAAGAGACACTATAGAGGCACATGCATACAGAGAAAAGACCATGTGAGAACACAGCAAGATGGCAGCCATCTGAAAGCAAAGGCAGAAGTCTTAGGAGAAACCAAACATGCCAATACTTTGATCCTGGACTTCTAGCCTCCATAGAACTGTGAGAAAATAAATTTTTGAAGCCACTCAATCTGTGGTATTTTGTTATGACAGCCCTAGATGACTCATACAATAGGGAACTATGAGATGTCTTAGTAAAAGAGTGATAGGACTTATTACAAGATTTGAACTTTGGGTAATTTGGGGGAGAGTCTAAGAAAGTAGGGGGTTCATTCAGTATTGAAGGCTGTTAGAAAGCAAGGGCAGTTCTATGATTTCCCTTAATAAATAAATCTTAATAAATCTTACATATAGGGAAGGCAGACTAAAGTGAGAATTAAGCTTTTGTGATTGGCACAGTGACATTTTTGTCCACGCTTAGACTCAATTATGAAGTGGCCTTGTTTTGTCTCCCTTTATCATGTTTTCAGAGTAACCTTGTCAAATGTTGGTATTTGGTGAGACTGTTTATATCCCACAGGAGAACAGCATGGCTTAGCTGTGAGTGCAAGGCCAGATTTCAGATGTCAGGGGCTGCTTTTTTCCCTTTCTAATATGTGACTACTTAACAACCATTATTAGTTGTAACTAATTTGGCCTCAGGAAAGATACTTTACTTCTCTGTGCCTCAGTTTCCTCGCCTATAATTGAGGAAAAGAAAATTAAGCATAGGGTAGTTGTGGGAACTAAATAGCAGAATATACATAATGTCCTTAGAACACTGCTTGGTACATAGACAGTATTCTTTGATTGTGGGCTGTTATCCACTTCTGTCTTCTCCAACAGACTATTTAGTATGAATTACATACAGTTATAGTTATGTATTGGTACTTTCTCCCTTACTAGACTGAGAGCTCCTTGAGGGCAGGGATAATGTCTATTGCCATAGCAATAATAGCTAATTTTATTGAGTGCTTTCAGTGGGCCAGGCACTATTGTTAGTTGTAGTCACTCCAAGAAAACTTCTGAGGCCCCATTCCTACCTACAGGCTAGCCTGGGTGTCCTCCTCTGTGCTCCCACAGCACCTGTGTTTACCTTAATCACTATACTCAGCATATGATGCTAACACTGTCTGCTTATGTGTTTTCTTTCCCTTCTAGACTCTTCACTGATAGAGGGGAGAGCAGGTACTTTTAAAATTTACAAATACAAATTGTATATATTTAAGATGTACAATGTGATATTTTGATATATGTATACATTTTGAAATGATTACCACAATCAAGCTAATTAACACATCCATCACCTCACATAGGTATGATTTTTTTTTTTTTTTGGTGTGGTGAGAACACTTAAGAGCAAATCTCTTAGGAAGAAAATTTCAAGTATGAAATACAGTATTATTAACCATAGCTACCATGCTGTACATTAGATCTTAAGAACTTACTCATCCTGCAGAACTGAAACAGAACTGAAACTTTACACACTTTGACCAACATTTCCCCCACACACAGCCCCCACCAAACATCACTCTATTCCATTTTTGAGTTCAGCATTTTTAGATTCCATGTATAAGTGAGATTATGCAGTATTCATCTTTCTGTCTCTGGCTTAGTTCAGTTAGCATAACGTCCTCCAGGTTCATCCATGTTGTCACAAATTACAGAATTTCCTTCTTTTGTAAGGTTGAATAATATTCCATCATGTATATGTCTGTGTATGTGTGTGTATGTAATATTTTCTTTATCTAACCATTCATCAACTGAAGCTTAGGTTGTTTCCATATCTTGACTACCGTGAATAATGCTGAAATGGACATGAATATCTTCAAGATACTGATTTCACTTGAAAGTAGGTACATTTAACTTTGGTGCCCATGTCTGAGCACAGTGCCTAGCACAACAGAGGCACTCAATATAAAGGCATTAATCAGATTTTCACTACATTCTTTGCCTGGTCTGGAGTGGAACTCAGGTCAACGCAGCTGTCTTAGCTCACATTGCCCCATTCCCTGGGGTTTTATCGACTAAAAAGTAACAAACGACCTCTTACATACTGTGCTCCCTGTAAGGCAGATCTAAAAGAATAGAATCACTGTAAGACTTCAGAGCAAGAAGGTGCCATTTGGGAACAATTGACCTCTGCTATTTAACAGTCAACTGTAGCATGTCCATTGGGACAAAGTGGAGCAATGAAGGAGTATAAGACTAGGACCCAGAGTCTAGGGTTTTGACGTTAATTTTGCTGTTGACAAACTATGCGATGTTCAGCAAATCACTGAACCTCTCTGACCTTCAATTTTTCCAAGCGGCAGGGTGCGAGAATGGAGAGCATAATTTCTTTATTCATTGGCTAATTAAGAGCTTGATAACAAAGATTAAATAGTGTTTACTGGAGTTTCTCTTTGGGGAAAATATTTAACTCTTCCATTACTTCCATGTTACATGTCTGTATGATTCTTAGCCTCTGGAATTGGTATTCCATAATGGCCACAGCCTTTCAGATGCCAACCAAGTGCCACGAGTGTTGTAGTTTTCAGCCTGCCATTCTCCCTAACAGTCCCTCAATTCAGCCTGTTCCCAGTGAAGGAAGCTATAGTGTCAGGAAAGTTTTGGGACATAAGAGGAGCTGTCATCCTGGAGCTGGACCCAGAAAATTCTTTTCATCATGCTGAGGACAGACTCAGGATGTTTTCTGGTCAAATTTATGTTCTACCTTAGCCCAGAGGGATAAAATAAGGTGAATGACAGAATAACACTATCACAGTATCATATGCATATACAAGGGAGGAAATTACATATTTTTCATATAATGTACTGCTATTGTGCCCAGAGACTATATAACAATCATAATAATGGCCTCTGGCTGGGACTTTATGGCACCTTTCCATGCAGAATTCCAAAGAATAGCCCAAAGGAACTCAGGGAGTCCAGATTTCAGAGGTCAGTGAATTGAAACTAGCATCAGCTGTTCCTCTGGTTTGAGTGGCAGTATCCAGCATATTGAAGGCTCCCATTAAATATAATGGACCTGACAAACTGCCTCAATACATCCCTCCTTTGCCCTAAACAGCATTAGAAAACTACAGCTCTCTTCTTCAGATGTTTCAGGGTTTTTTTTTTTTTTTTTTTTTTTTGTTTGTTTCAGAAGCCCTAGGAGGAGGGGCAATGGGATCTTCATTAATGAGTTTTCCAGTTAGTGCTCAATTGGGGCCCTGTGTTAGGTCTCAGGAGGAGAAAACAGACATAACTAAAGGCATTGTCTTTACCTCAAAGGAGCCTATTGTCTATTAGCTTAAGGATGGAAACATAGGATAGCAATGCTCTTAGGCTGTGCAGAATGAGGGCTTAGTGAGAGGTAAGAATAAGTCAGGGCTTCTTTGGCCAGGAGACTAAAGGAGTTTAGGGGTCCCTGGGCATGCACTAAGTGTGGGTGGCCCTGGGGGAGAGGTAGGACTGTGCTAGGCAGTGAGGAAAAGAGCATGAGCTTAGGAAACACTAAGGTGGGATGGTGAGCAACGTATCTGGGAGTCAGTCATATGTCTATCATGGCTGGAGCCAGGGCTTGCTCCAAGGAGTAAACCAAATTTGGATGGGTTGAATGGGGCCAGACTGGGGAGGCTTTGGAACTCTAGGATATTTTACCCTTGAATTCTCACTCTAACTTATAAATGTGGAAAATAAAGGTCATAGCCACATATTAGATAGGTAGCTATATTAGCCACTGAACCTTAGGGTTCAGATGATAACAATGATGAACATTTGTGATTTGTGATGGACTTTTACATACATCATGTCATTTGTTAATGATAATCTGTTAACATACAATGCCTCATTGCAGACATTCCCCTCTCGGAGCTTTAAAACAAACAAAGGAAAAAACAAAACCTGTTGGTTGAGCTTATTGTTCTATGAAAGTAGAGCTGAGTTGCAACAGCTGGGCCCACAAATCAAAACCAGATGAGCAAAGTGCTGATTCCAAACAAAAGTGTCTAGGATGCCCTGTCCCCATTTGCCCAGCATGCTCAGGTGTCTTGGCTGCTGTCTTCAAAGCTAGCCTAGGCAAAGACAGCTTCTCCCATGAGCACTTTCTCAGTGAGCCTTTGAGACATGCTGGGACAGGCTGAGTGACACAAGTTAGGGAACTAAGGTCTGGAGGAAACCATTTCCATCTTCAGTTGCCAAGGGCCATTGGAGAAGCCCCTAGATGAAGCCATAGGCCAAATGTTTGTGGCCTAGTAGCACTGAGAAGGGCCTGAGCAAGGTGGGAGTGGAGGTGTGGGTGGTGAGAAGTGTGTCCAAACTTAGGACAGGACCATGGACAGAGATCAGCAGGCCTCTTTAACCAGATCCTACAGCGAAATGCAGCTCTCCATCATGTGGCTATGCATTCTGTGTTCTCTGGATAATGAACGGAATGTGTGGTGTGGGTTTGGGGCTTCCTTGGATTGGGTGTGATCAGAGTGCCCTGCACAGTGTGAGCTCCCTCTCAAGAACAGACTCACAGGCCTTATTTAGTGTCGCAGGTATTAGTAGTACCAAATGTACACTGTTTGAGATTGCATTGTAATCTTGTGGTTTGAACAGCAGTCCCAGAGTAAAGAGACCCAGCGAGACTGAGCTCAATTAGCTGTAGAAACATCTGGTTAAGGGCTTCTTGGACATAGTTCCCTCTTCTCCTTTAAGGAAAGGACCTTAAAGGATTCTTCTTCATATAAAATCCAATACCTCAGAGTGTACCTCATTCTCCCTCCCTCAAAAACCCTAGAGGAAAGCTGTGTTGTAATAGAAAAGCACTGGACTTGGAATTAAATAACCTTGGGTTCTGCCCCCTACTAATGTAATTCTGGACAGTTTTCCGAGTCTTCTCAAAGCCACAATCTCTTCATCTGTAAAAAGGGGCTAACAATAGTAATCTCTATCTCACAGAGAACTTGTGAGAAGTTCATGAGTTAAGGTGTATGAAAACACTTGGCAAAAGTTATGGCATACACAGGCATAAAGTAAATGTGTTTGCTTGTGCATGCATTCCAGAAGTTCCTGAAGTCTCCCTTTCTGCAGGAAAGCTTTCCTAAGTCATTGATAAAGTCATGAGTTTCCTTCTATCTACACTAATAGTTCCTATTGTATCTTCCTTTTACTTTGTTAATAGCTGCCTCTCCTGCTGTTGATGTTAATAATTGTGACGATGGTGATGGTGATAGTAGGAAGTGGTGAATAATGACCAACTCAGTCCATGGAACAAACAATATAGGTAAAAGAAGAGTGAGGGAAGATTACTTTAGGAAGGAAACAGAAATTCTGGCTGGGTTTGAGGCCTGACATTCCCTGAACTAATCTCTCCAGGCAATCATAGGCAATCATAGGCATTCATGCCAAATCCCCAAGGACATTGCATTGGAGATTATACAGCAAAATGTGTTCTAAGTAGATCCTGCCCAGAATGGAGGATGTATTTCAAAACAGCAAGTGCAGAACAAGACAAGAAAAGAGACGTTCCCATTCATTTAACGTAAATACTCCCTAAGCACTCTCTTTGGCTGCATACAAACCAATCCACAGGCATCTAGGAAATGTGGAGTCAACACATCCAATGTGGCTATTTGTACAGAGCCTTCAGTGAGTGATCTCAGCTTTGTTAAATAACAGGGCATTCTCCCTTGTTACTTCAAACCTTCAAAATCTTCAATGGCTCCCTAAAGTCTGAATAACAAAATGTCAAAATCCCTAGGCTAATTGTCATGAAACAGTTCCAATATCTTTCCAGCTCTACATATCTGGTGCTCCAACCACACAGACATTCTCCGCTTAATATCTTCATGTCTTTGCTCATGCTGTTCCCTCAGCCTGGAATGCCATTTCTGCTCTTCTGCACATCAAAATCCTTCTCTTCCTTTAAGGTGTAGTTGAAGTGTCATGTCCTTTCTAAGGTCTTTCTGTATTATTTTTATAGGAATGTTGCAACACATTACCACAAACTTGGTGGTTTAAAACAGCTGAAATTAATTACTTCACAATTCTGGAGTCCAGAAGTCCAAAATCAAGGTGTTGGCAGGGCCATTCTTCTTCCAAGGCTCTAGGGGAGGATCTTTCCTTGCTTCTTTCAGTTTCTGGTGGCTCCTGATGTTCTTGGTTTGTGGCAGCATAACTACAGTCTCTACCTTCATCATCACATGATCTTGACTATATCTCTGCACTGGTCATCTTCTTATGTGGACACCTGTTATTGGATTTAGGTCCTATCCAGTCAATCCTGGATAATCTCATCTTGAGATACATCACTTAATTACATATGCAAAGACCTTTTTTTTCCTACATAAATTCACATCCATAGGTATGAGGGAGTTAGGACTTGAATACATGTTTTTGGGGGTCACCATCCAACCAACTACATCCTCCAAGACTGAATTAATATCCCCTTTTTTGACTTTACACAGCACATTCCTCATCTATATTATAGGTGTATGAATACAAGTCTGTCTCTCTGACCAGAGGGCAAACTCTTCAAGGCCAGGGAATTATGTCTTATTCATCTCTGTGTAACTCTTTGCTTATCCCAGTGCCTGACATATAGTAGGTGTTCAACTGATTATTGTTAAAATTTAAAAATGGTTGATTTACCAACCACTTCCACAATAGAGGGAAGCAGCTGTGGAAGGCAAGTTGGGGGCAACCATCAGAGTTATGATATAGAATAAGTGCCTGCCTCTGGGAAAGTATCAGCTTCCCTATCACCAAGACAAAGTTGTAACTCCCTAAAGTATTAAAATCGAAATAGCAAGGATTTCTTGAGAATTCTCAAATCAAGCTATTGTGTCCCCCTTAGCATATTTTTTAGCATTTACTGATTTATTCAAGTATCTATGTATCTATGTATCTATCTATCTATCATTCAATTAACTGAGCCCTTATGTGCCAAACACTAGGCTAGGCCTGGTATGTTGATACATAAATCCACAAAATATAGGTATTGCCCTTTATGAGCTTAGAGTCCATTCAGAAAGGAAACACATACACATGTGACATTTATGGGTCCAGGTATAACCATTTGCAGGTAGGTGTGACTGGTGGACTACTGCCAAAGACAAGTTAGAGAGTCCATTACCTCAGTACAACTTGGAGCCATGGACTTATCTAGGAATGCCTGTTTTTTTTTTTTTTTAGAAAAATTCATTCTCTTTGGGCATCCTGTGATATAATATTAATAACCCAGGGCAAATATACCTTGCCCATTTCATGGATCAGAATAAAAGGTGCCTGATTATCAAATTCTATCTAACTACCAACCCTTTAAACACAAGAGTAACCCAACTCTATTCTGTATCAAAGCCCTAGGAGGTTAAAACAGACCACCAGGAGATCTGTTTGCATGATGTCCCCTGGACACACACCATCCGCCCTCTTCCCTGGGAGACACTATGAACAAGACTTTGGAACTTACAATCTTGGGCCCCAAATACTGCAATTAAGATGTCTAAATAAAGCAGGAGAGTTAAAGACTGCCTGAAACTCATGAAATGAAGTAGCATAGGGTGGAGTAAGTAGGGGAGAGTTGAAGGATATATGCTCCTCTTTGGGGCCCAGGAACAAAAAGATAAGAAGGTAAGAACAGAATGGAGGTTGGGTACAGGGAAATAGTTTTTCTTATGTATCCTCCCACATAAACTAATACAAAGTAGCCATGGGGGTGAGGGAATGGAGTAGGGAGTCCCAGCACCAAACTAAGTGGAAGAGGGTCTGGAGGCAGATGGCTGAAACCTGTGATCAAAAACTAAACTCTTGAGCTTTCCTGTGGTGCCGCTTTTAGCCCATGAGAGTTATAATAATGCCAATGTACACTTGTATGTTGCTTAACAACTTATAAACTTATTTCACATCTACTATCACATAGCATTTAAAAGTTGAAAAGAATGGCTAAACTCACACCTCTTCATGATACCAGAATTCCATGTTAACCATTTCATTTGCTTCTCATACAATCTTAGTGGATAAAATGATCATTAGTATTTATTATACTTACCCCTTAACAGAGGAGGAATCAAGCCAAGAGGGGCAAGTGACTTGGCCTAGTCACATAGTCAGTAAGTGATGAAGTTGAACATTTATCAGAAATACTGAACTAGTTGCTATTCCCAGGAGTTGTGTATTCTTTCATGCCTCTATGCCTTTGCAAAACTACTTTTTTTCTGCCTGGTATGGCCTTCCCTCTTTCTCTGGTGATCTTCTGCTCACCTGTCAAGGCCTAGATTGAATGCCACCTCCTTACTGAAGCCCTCAATGACTCTTCCTACCTTCCCTAAAAGAATGAATGGCTATTTCCTCTGAGCTTTTACAACACCTAATATAGTATAAATCTCTATTAAAGCATTTATCCCAGCGTATTATAAGTATTTGGGCATGTGTCTACTCCCACATTGAACTGAGAATTCCTATCTCCCTGAGGGCAGGAAACTTGTTTTCATCTCTGTCTCTCCATTCTTCACACAGTGCTAGGCACTTACGTTTGAAGAATAAAATGTCTAAATAAGTGAATGAGCTGAAGATTTTATGCATACTTTTAAACCAGCCATGGCCCCACAAATGAGTACTCCTAATGGATGTCTCTAAAGAACAGTTGGTTCTCTCTTGAGTCTAGCTCAGTCAACATATTTATCAAAAACCTGATGAAGTGGGCTAATTGCTAGGCTCCTCATTCAGTATGAGGTTACCCTGATAGGGACCACTGTCTCTATAAGAGATTCAGTTCCAGGATTGGTGTCTCCTGAAGATGCCTTCAGAAGATCCCAGAGAAGATGCCCTTATGTCTCTCTGCCTGAATTTAGGTGGCCATGGAGATGGAGAGAAGGTTAGAAGAGGAAACAGGAAGAGAAAAACAGAGAATAGGGAAGGAAAGATAAAGGAGACAAGGAGGTAAAGATGAGAGGGAGAGAAAGAGCTAGAAGGGAGAGAATACCAGAAATAAGCAGATGTGTCACCTTAAATCAGATGATGGATGTTGTAGGTGTTAGCTAATGGTCACTATCTTCATGTAAAGTAGCATCAATTGAGTTCTAGTCATGCACTCTGACCCTAACAATGAACACCTGTGCCCTTTACACTTTGCAAGAATGGTAGCAAGATACAACTGACATAGGCTCTGGGGTGAGGCAGATGTGTATTCAAACCCTGAGCTGTGTGATTTGGGGCAAAGAGCAGCCCTCTGAGGCTCATTTTCCTCATCTTTCAGATGACGATAATATCTACCTTGTAGGGTTATTACCTTATGAATATTAGTGGCACTGTACACAGAGTGGTTGGTAAATAGGCAGTCAAGAAATGACAGCTACTATTATTATGTGCTTTCAGGAGGCTGCATAGTGAAAAAACACAGACTTTGGAGACAGACTAAGGTTTTAATCCTATTTCTGCTATTCATTAGCTAGATTTCATGTCCCCCTTCTGAGAAATGAACTCTGACACCCTTTGAATTGCTACCTAGGCAGTGTAGGATAAGAGTTAGGAGCATGGCCTCTGGATTTTAATGCTGGTTGGTTCTCTGTGTGACCTTGAGTAAATTACCTAACATCTCTGAGCCCTAGTTTCCCCATCTGTAAAGTGGGAGGAATAATAATAGTGCCAATTTCCTAGGGTTGTTGTGAAGATTAAATGAGTTAGTTTACACCAAATGCTTAAAACTGTTTCTGGTAGATACAAGATCTCAATTAAAATTAGCTATTTTATTCTAAAATACTTTCCACATCCACCATTTCATTTATTTCTCACAACATCCTGTGAAAGGTGTATTTCATTCTCATTTTATAGGTAAGGAAACTGAGGCTCAGACTTTTTCAAATTCATAAAGGTAGTAAGTGACAGAGCCCAGTCTAAAAGATGTTCACTCAGTAGCTTTAATGTCTCTCTCTTCTCCACTTTAAACACTAATACCTATACTACTTCTCAGTGCTTTTCTTTGAACATTGTGAAATGTGTCAAGTGAGTCAGAAACTCATTCTGGAAATGCAATATAGACTCATTTTCTATAGCCATGTTGATGGGATTTGACTTGTCTACTTGTTAGAGGAGGCATGACTCCTGAACACCTTCATATCACCTACATATCACCTTCTATG
Organism: Camelus bactrianus; assembly: GCF_048773025.1. NCBI lineage: Eukaryota > Metazoa > Chordata > Mammalia > Artiodactyla > Camelidae > Camelus > Camelus bactrianus. The sequence goes on from NC_133575.1 coordinate 61,024,363, forward strand.
AAAATTAGATCCAACACTTCCCTGCTTTGCAGAAGTCATTGAACATTGGCTTCCCCCTAGAAATCAGAATTCTTTTCCTTTGTATATTTGGTTATCCTGCCAACATGCTTTCACTTTTGTCTGGTTTAATCAGCTGGAATTTAAAACACTAAAATATTAATTTCCACAAACACGTTTGCAACCCAGCAAAGTTGGCTAAAAGCACATTTCTGTTAAAAAAAAAACTAATTCTCTATTGACTTCTATTATAAAGTTGAAGGCATGTTCCCATGGAAACTGTCCCCACAACACACTGCATCAAAGCTTTTGGTGAAGAAAGGTCAACTATGCTGTGTTGGCAAGGACTGGGCAAGACTGAGCAGTTGAAATGATGTACATAAAAACAAAGTGCTGTATTAAATAGAAGATAGTACTAGTAGTAAGAGCAGTACAAGCGTCCACTCTTGGTCCCACAGCCATTCTTGCTTACTTTCAGCTTCTGGAAAGTAGTAGGAGCATCCCTACCTTAGATCTTTGCAATCTGCACTCTACCCCTCCTCCTCAATACCTATCATGAGCACTCTCTATCCTGCTTTTTTGCTTTTTGAACTCCATAGCATTTACCATCTAACATACCAATTGTTTTACATATTTATGTTGTTTATTTTTGGTCCCTTTCCCTTTAGAATGTAAGCAACATAATAACATGGATTTTGTTTGTTTTCTCACTGTTGTATCCTAGCACCTGGAACATCTTGTCTGGTACATGGAAGGTGCTGAATAAATATTTGTTGAATGAAGGAAGGAATGAACGAACGAATGATGACTGTTGCTCCTACTGTCAGAAAATCTCATCTCTCTGCCTCAACCCCCTTCACCTGATTAACACCTCCACAGCCTCCAGAATGCAGTAGAAATATCACTTCCTAAAGGAAGCTTTCCTGTTGCCTCAGTGTTGGTTGGATCCTCCTATCAAATCTTGTCACCCTAGCCTATACTTTTTCTACAGAGCATAACTGCAATTAAATAGCAAATTACATAATATCTTATTTGTTGTCTGTTCCCCTCAAGACAGAAGATCTATGAGGGCAAGGATTGCACTATGTTCATCTCTGTATCCTCAGTGTCTAGGATAGGGTTTGACACATAAGAGGTGGCTTAGTAAATAAGGTATGAATGATGGAATGAAAATTGTGTCAGTTATGGGATGAAGCAGGAGGGTCTCAGCTTAAGCACATAGGATTCAGACATTTCTAGAGGCATGATGGGGTAATCTCTTTAGGGATCTATTTAGATGAGGGATTGAGAAGTTTTCTGGGAAAGAATTTAGTCTAAAAAAAAAAAAAAGAATTGATGTCCACAAAGTTGGATGGGTAGCATGAGAAAGAAAGGTAAAACTGAATAGAGTACTAGTTGCAGTGTCTACCACTTAGCTTGTTCTTTGGCCCAGACCTTGGGACACTCAAGTCTGAATTTTAGAAAGTGTGCAACAGGAGGAGAAATATTGACATCTCTTTTGCCAAAAACAGAGCAGATTAAAAAAAAAAAAAACATGAGGCAGCCCTGCTTTGGGAACTTTTTTTATTAAATGTAGCCTAAAAATGGAGGCATATCCCGGCTAAAAGAAGACCCAGGGTGCAGAAAATGAGACTTTAACATCAGCTCCCGGTGTAGCACCATCTCTGGCATACACTGGCTGTGGTGGCAGTGATGGCAGCAGTTGCTGTAGCAGCTCTGAAATAGGAGAGGTTGACAGCTAAGCGCCACAAGAAAGAAGAAAATGGTGGAAGATAAGCTTCAGCTGACAGGACTGTTCTCGTGAGCACATTTCCTGGCAACACTTGAACATAATTAGGTTACAATATTCTAATACCTGCCCAGTAATTTACTTTGTAGAATTTATTTCTCCAACTCCTGGATATTCTCTCTCTTTCGATAATCACCAGGGACCACCTAGCCTCAGTTGCCCCAGTTACACCAGTGATTTTCAGCAACATTCACATCTCTCTTCGCTCGTGCTTTCAACTGGCTATGGTTTTTTAAATTAAAAATAACAGCTTTATTGAGATATAATTCACATACCAAACAATTCACCATTTTAAAGTGTACAATTCAATGGTTTTAGTATATTCATAGAGTTGTGCAATCAGTTTTAGAACACTGTTATTGCCCTCAAAAGAAACAAGAAACCCTGTAACGTTAGCAGTAACTTTCCATTTCCCCCGATCTGTCCCTGAGCCTAGGCAACCACTCATCTATTTTTTGTCTCTACAGATTTGCCTATTATGAACATTTTATATAATTAAATGGGTCAAACAATGTTGTGAACTTCATTCCTTTTAATTTTATATTTCATCGTATAGACATACCATATTTTATTTATCCATTCATCAGTTGATGGATATCTAGGGTTTTTTTTTTTTTTTCCATTTGGGGGATACTATGAATAATACTGACATGAACATCCATGTACAAGTTTCTGTTTTCATTTCTCTGTGTTTTGTACCTGGGAGTGTAATTTCTAAGTTATATGGAAACTCTATGTTTCATCTTTGGAGTAACTGCCAGACTGTTTTCCAAAGAAGCTGTACCATTTTACATTCCCACCAGCAATGTATGAAGGTTCTGATTTCTTCACATCCTCATCAACACTTATTGTCTTTTAGATTATAGCCACCCTAGGGACTGTGAAATGGTATATTATTGTAGTTTTCATTTGCATTTCCTTAATGGCTAATGATGTTGAACATCTTTTAATGTACTTATTAGTAATTTGCATATATTCTTTGGAAAATAGTTTATTCAGACCCCTTTACCATTTTTAATTGGGTTATATGTCTTTTCATTATTGACTTGTAAGAATTCTCTGTGTATTCTATTTAAAAATTCTTTGGCAAAAATTTGATTTGCAAATATTTTCTCCCATTCTTCAGGTTATCATTTCACTTTCTTAATGATACCCGTTGAAACACAAAACATTTTAATCTTGATGAAGTTCAATTTATCTGTTTTTTCTCTCATTAACTTGTGCTTTTCATACCCTATCTCAGAAACTATTGTCTAATCTAAGGTCACAAAGATTTATTCACATTTTCTAAGGGTCTTATAGTTTTAGCATTTACTTTTAGGTCTCTGATCAATCTTGTGTTAGTGTTTTTATGTGGTGCGAGGTGAGTGTCAAACCTCATTCTTTTGCAGATGGTTATCCAAGTTGTCCTACACCATGTATTGAAAACACTATTATTTCCCCCATTCAATTGTCTTGACACCCTTGTTGAAGATCAAGTGAACATAAATGGTTTTTTTTTTTCTCCTCTGGGCTCTCAAATATATTCCACAGATCTACATTTCTATCCTTAAGCCAATAACACATTGTCTTGATTACTGTACCTTTGTAGTAAGTTTCTAAATTGGGAAATGTGAATCCTCCAACTTGTTCTTTTTCAAGAATGTTTTGGCTATTCTTGGTTCATTGAATTTCCATATGCATTTTATGATCAGCTTATCAATTTCTCTAAAGAATCCAGCTGCAATTTTCACAGGTATCTATAGATCAGTTTGGGGAGTATTGCCATCTTGGCAATATTAAATATCTCAATCCATGAATATGGGATGTCTTGTCATTTATGTAGGTATTCTTTAATTTCTTATAACAGTATTTTCTAGTTTTCAGAAATATAAGTTTTGTGCTTCTTTGTTAAGTTTATTCCTACTAAGTATTTTATTATTTTTGATGCTATTATAAATGGAATTGTTTTTCTAATTTCATTTTTGGATTATTCATTGCTACTATATGGAAATACTAGTGATTTCTGTGCATTGATTTTGTGTCTTGTAATTTTGCTGAACTTATTAGCTCTAATAGTTCTTTGTGGACTTTTGAGGGTTTCTGAAATATAAGATCATATCCACTATAAATAGGAATAGTGTTGCTTCTTTTCCAATTTGGATGCTTTTAATTTTTTTTTCTTGTCTAATTGATCTGATTAGAACTTCCATTATATATACTTCCACTGGATACAAGTAGTGAAAGGAGGGCAACCTTGTTCCTGATGTTAAGAGACAGTTTTCAGTCTTTCATCACTGAGTATGATGTTAGTTGTGAGTTTTTCATATATGACTTTTATCATGTTGAAGAAGTTCCTTCCTATTCTTAGTTTTTTGGATGTTTTTCTCATGAAAAGGTATTAGATTTTGCCAAATGTTTTCTCTGCAACAAGTGAGATGAAATAAAAAATTCAAGAAAAAAATTTTAAAATATGAGAAAATAAACATTTTTTTAAAAGAAAGAAAAAAAAAGAGACACTATTTGGCATAAGAGTAAGCACAACAACCTAAGTCATTGTTTCAGCATGCATATTCTTAAAGGTCACTTTGTTTTGAGGGCTTCCATTACTCACATAGAGAGAAAAAATAAAGTACACATCTGAGGAAAAAAATAGAATCAGTGTGGTAAAAAAATAAGTGCCTTAAGACCTTGATGTTTTAGCCATTGTAGGTAGAATTCTGTTCTCTACAAATGAGGGCAAAATCTACATGACACAAATATTTCTAAGTCCAAACTGACAGCCCACTTCTTGTGATAAGATTGTAAAGCAATAGATGATGAAGCTAAAGTCTCTCTCTGTGAGAATTTTATCTTGACATCACTTTAAGTCAGAAAGACAATGGTCTCTTTTCAAAACACCCACCTTCTCCCCAAATATTAGTTAAACTTTAGGAGAACAAGGAGATGACTTCAAAGTTTGAGGGAATCCCAGAAATGTGTCTACATACTTCTTACTAGTCTCTGAGCATTTAGGGGCCTGGGACTAAATCTTACTCATCCTAGTATCCCCAGCATCTAGCATAGGGCCTGGCCTGGAAAGTAGGCACTTACCCAATATGCAGTGGGAAACCAATGTATGTGTATTCTGAGATTCATGTGGAATAGAAATGATAGTTCTTAATTACCTAGAGTAAAACAATTTAGAAAAATTTTCTCAGAAAATCAGTAGGTCTCAAAAGTTTACAAAGTACATTCATACTAGAGCATGTGACTCTGTCTCTCTCTGAGAGAATTTTCAACAGTTGGTCCTGGCCAAAACTGAAAAACAGAATCTGATATAAATGTCTAGCAAGCATCCTTCCATAACACTATCTGTAATATATTTCTGAACTAAATAAGTATGCCAACATATCCTCTTTACCTATCTATCCTACAGGTACTTCATAATGAACTTGTTACCTTCCCAACAATTCCATCTTGTCCCCTATAAATCTCAGAGTCATCCTTTCTCCTCTTTCTCCCTCATCCAAACCTATTTTACCTCAGAAATCTGTATTGAATATGTCCTTCTCCTTTATGCCCCTACTGCCACTGCTGTAGGTCAAACCCTCATTCTGGACTATTATAGAAACCTCACTAGTTTTGCTACTTTAGGTCTTGTTGACTCGATTTAATCTTCCATATCACAGCTGGTGTGATCTTTTTTAAAATATAAAACTCATAGTATCATTCCCTTGTTGAAAAACCATTAATGGCATTTCAATGCTGATAGGAAAAGCATCCTTACATCTTCAGCATACAAGGCTTTTTACAGTCTATATCTGATCCATCTTTTCAGCCTCATCTCCTACCACTTAATTCCCATATGTGTACCCTCCAGTCATTACCAACCATCTTAAAATTTTCCTAATATGCAATGCTTATTCATACCCCTGTGCCTTTGTACATCTTATTCCCTTTGCTTGAAATGTCCTTCCCATGCTCTCTGCCTGGTCTATCAGTTCAATTCACAAGTATGTTCTTTTGTGAAGCCTTCCCAAGGCAGAGGTAGACAATTTGTTCTCTATGTTGTGTACAATCCTTTGTTACAAGCACATTGCATTATGATTGCTTTTTAAAAAACATCTTTTCCCCACTAAACTCAGCAGTAGGAGCTGGGTCTAAGTTGGAATCATCTTTACATCCTTAGCCTCTAGCACAGCACTTGGTGCAAAGCAGACGCTCAGAAAATATTCGTCAGTGATCAATCCTTCAACAACATAGTCTTGTTATTGAGGTTTCAGCAAGTCACACTGGTAAATGGATAGAAACCTCATAAACACCTGGATTCAGATGCTCACAGTGATCTAGGTTTTAGTACCAGAAATCTTATACAGATAAAGAAGGATTATTTTCACCCATTAGACACATTCATTTTTGAGAAGATATTTGAAAAATATAAAAAATGAATATTAATATTTCACATGTACAAAGAGGAAGGTGAAGATGAAAACTGAGTTCTTTACATAAAATACTTTTAGTTTTTTGAATGAAAAGGGACCTGATTTTATTTAAAATTATGGTTAACTAGATACACACACACACACTTATCACTAAGTAAACAATTTGAGAGCTCATACCCATGCCTTGTTAAAATAATTACATGTATTTTAGCAAAGGAAAAACAAAACAAAACAAAATAAGCTGGTTGTTTTTGTTAAAATAAAACTTTAATTCTCTTTTTTAATACAGTCTACAAAAATAACTCACCAATATTCATGATTAACCTGTTGAATAGTAAATGACTTGCCTCCCAGTGACCTCATAAGCATCTACTTCAATTGGCCTTGGCAAATAAAAAAAATTCATTATTTAGTTTCCTTATGTAGATGCAGTATCAATCTGAAAAGAGTTTCAAAAAATGAGTCATTGCTTTAAAGTGTATTAGTGTGTACCTTTTAAAATGAAGCCTACATCTACTGCTGAGTTGAAGAACCTGCATTAAGGCTATAGCAAACAACAAGAAAGCACTTTTCCAAGAAAAATGTCAGGGATGTTGTAGTTAATAATCTGATTCATGCGTCAAATAGAGGGTTGGTCTCAATGACCTCTAATTTCCCTTCCAATGCCAATATTTTATGGTTCTATGGTATCAAGTTTTCCTAACCTGTGATTTAAATATATTTACTTTAAATAAAATCTGCCTTACCATAAAGCACATTTGTTAATCAAATCACTTTTTCAATGCCTCTCATTACAAAACCAGAGATGGGCTTCCATAATAGGAAAAATTGGGACCAAATGATAATTTTAAAACCACACACTCAAGAATGCAAGAAGTGTTTTAAAATGACAGTTAAAGGGGGGAAAAGGTCATTTTCTGATGAAGTACTAATAACAATTTTCAGTACAAAACAAAAAGTACAAATAGTACCTTGCACTGGAAAAATGAACATAAGATCAGAAACTAACTACTTATAGTAAATATCCTTTTAAAATAACAAACTATTGATCTATTTTTATTTAATCAATTTTGAACTGCTTATAATTTAAAGTTACAATCTCTTTTGATACAATCAGGATGTTTATCTTTAAAGGTGATTCTTTATCTCATGATTTCTTTTAGGGTCAATTTCCCCACATGATGACTTTTCTCCAGGTGTAGAAAACCTCAACAAAGACTTTGAGAGGCATATAACATAGTCAAGGTCACCGGCTCTGGCATCAGTCAGTCTTGGGGGTTCAGATCCCTTGTGACCTTAGGTAAGCTCCTTAAACTAACTGAAGTAAAGTTTCACCAGATATAAAATGGATTGCAATAACGATTAAGCGGGATAACTTTCTTTAATAATAAGTGATCAATAATGGTTGTTATTATTAGGGTGTAGCCCACATATGATCATTGGCATCTGGAGCTGCTTGAGTTATTTTTTTACTATGTAGAGCTTTCTCAATTAAAAAAAATCTTCATTTTGTTTTACCTTTCCACAAAACTCTGTTTTTTTAGTTTTTAATTAAAATTAAAAAAATTAATTTATGTTTATTGAAGTATAGTTGATTTACAATGTTGTTTTAGTTTCCAGTGTACAGCATAGTGATTAAGTTATATATATTCTTTTTCATTATAGGTTATTACAAGGTTATATAGGTTATATACCTTTGTTTTCTTGTTCTTACATAAAGAGAGAAACAAAAAAAGGCAGGAACTTTTAAAGATCACAAATGTGAGCCAGTGAGGGTTGCAAGAGATTTTAGCTGTTCACTTTGATTTACAAACTTAATTTCACTTAATGATTTTTCACTATGGGAGGGGACAAAATGGCCTTCTCACTTCATTTCACAAACATAGGAAACAGGATGAGAATCACTGGCTTAAGTTATAGCCAATAAAAGACCTGATTGATTCACTGAACAAGTAGTTATTTATCTAGTGTCTATAATGTTCAAAGTTCAAGGCAAATTCCCACTATAGGGGACCCAGGTAAGGAAGATGCCCTCTTTGCTCTTGAGGAGCTTACAGTTCAGTGGGTGAGATAAGAAGACACATCTTTAAAGCAAGGCCCAATGTGTGAGATCAATTCTTCTAATATCTTGAAACATTACCTCTTTACATAGCAAATATTCTTTATTCATTTACAGCATTGATCCATGAATCTTAACTGAAGATACAGATCTTGCTTTCATCTACTTATTCTCGACAATAACAAAGCTTATGTCTACCTTCAGCTTCCCACACAAATGGGGAAGGGCAGAAAGTCCTCACATAAACAGAAGATCTCACTTTTTTGGAATGGTTTCAACTGCTTTCTCACAAAGTTCTGTTGTTTATATTATTATGGTATTTCTACTGAGAGCCAAATGGACGTGCATTTCTCTGGCAGCTCAGTCTGCCTCTTTGAATTAAATTGAGCAGATTAACAGGTTGCTAGATCTCTGATTGATGTAGTAGAGGTGGTGACTTGTGGTTGTAATGACTAGCACAATATTAGAGACCTGGGTTTGAGTACTGGTTCTACCGCTAACCATCTGTGAGACCTTGGGAAAGTCATTACCCTCTCTATGCCTTCATTTCCTCATCTATAAAAAATGGAGATAGTAATAATCTCACAGAGTTAGTGTGATGATAAAATGTGAAAGTGCTTCATAATCTACACAGTTGTGTGTATGTGGGTTGGGGAGTTGTTTTTGAGAGCAAGCTGGTCTTCTCCAGCCCACAGCATCTAACAATTTTGGGGGTTTCTCATCCAAACTATTTTTTTTATCACAATGGTGTTGTGATAAGTCAGCTTGTAGGTTCTCAGTTAAACACTTGCAGTTTACTCATCTGAATGAAATATTTAAGGGTCTGGTGATCACTGTTTCAAATCTCTACCTTTATGAAAAGACAAATTTCCCACCATTCCAGAGGTGGGGTTTTGGATAGTATAATCCAGGAGGGAGCAAGAAGATGATGATGATAAACAGTGTTGAAGATGTCAAGGGGCCTTAGAAATTAAATAGTTCAACTTTCTTATTTTACAGTTGAGGAAACAGAGCCTGATGATGGAATTGTTATAATAATAATTACTAGCATTTACATATTGCTTACTGTGTGCCAGGCACTGTCCTAAGTGCTTTACATGCATTATCTCACTTAATCTTTACAATAATCCTCTGGAGTAGGAATTGTTATTATATCCACTTCACAGACAAGGAAACTGAAGCACAGAGATTAATGTGCCCAAGGTCACATGATTAGGGAATAACAGAACCCAAATAATGCAAGGAATCTTTGGCATATTTTTCCTTAAAAAAAACCATACTACCTACTGAAAACAATTTAAACTTTTAAATATGCCATTCAAAACCTTCTATGATTTGGCTGCAGCCTATCTCTCCAGCCTTATTTCCTGTGATTCATCTTCATGGGTCTTGCACTCTAGCAAACAGTTTGCTGAATATGTCACATACTTTTCTGACTTGTTGCTAAGGATGTTAACTTCTATTCCCTCCCTTGGCATCTCTACAGGTCCAAATGTTACCCATCCTTCAATAACCCATTCAAATGTCATTTAGTTCACTTAGAAATGACCTAAGCCTCCTCTGTGCTTCTGAAGCTCTTCACACTGGCCTTCTGCCTAGGAAGGGCTGTATTCTGGTTTAGCCAGGGAGAAGGGATGACAAGAGAACCTCTACTTTTTTCAGTCTCCTAGAGTCCTGTCTGCCTTGCAAGCTTGTCATAAGGATGTAATGAAGCAATGGATATGAAAGGAGCTTTTGAACCATTATTTACTGTAAAGGTCATCATTGCATTTTGGGTATCCCTTTATTGTCCAGGTTTGGGAAAACAGAGCCCTTCTAGTGTGTGCCTGTTTTTAGGGGGGAAATTTTCTATTTCTGATCCATATTAAAAAAAATTGAAAATGTCAACATTGAACAAGCAAAAGGGTAAGGAATAGAAGGTAACATGGACAAATAAAAATACTGACTTTTATTAGGTGATGAGATTGTGGACAATTATGGTCTCAGATTTCTGTTGTTTATACAACAGAAGAAAATGAACAGATGAGAAAAGTAAAGATAGTTGCTTGGAATTAATTGTATATTCTTATAGCTTTGGTTTGATTTGCAAAATCTGTGCTCATTTAAAAGCCCTAAGAGAAGGAGAAGGCTTATGCTCTTTGCTGATAGAGTGATGGGGCCATAGTGCAATAAAATGAAGAGTCGCTACAGGCCAAGGTTTTATATATGTCTATGTGTGCATGTATTAAACCCATCTCTATGTCTCTATGCTAAAGGATGACACTCAAAAGCCTTCAGAGAGACAGTGACATCTGCTATGGGGGAGTCACACTTGGGACAACTTGATTGACCATTTTTGGCACATGCTGGTCTAAATTGGCTTGCCTATTGGCTAACAATCTTTTTTGAATTAGGTCCAAATCTCAGCAGGCACATTTCCATCTGGTTAAGTTTAGAACTCAAGCTGTTTTTTTCTTTTAAACTACCTTACACCAATACTAGTCTAGTCAAAAGATTCTTATATATTATGTCACCCCTGTCTTCCTTTAAAATGCATTTTTATTTCCTTTTGCTTTAAACCAAGGGTGAATGCTGTAGTTTGGGGGGCTTTTCAAGCCTGGGTTTTACAGAAGAACAAGGATCAATTTTCTAAAAAGACACAAAGGGATATAAGGAGGGAAAAATGCAGACATCTGCAAAAATTGGTGCACTTGGATGGTAAAACAGGAAGTTAAGTTAATGTGTTAGGCATCTGCATTCTTACAGTAGAGGGAGTTAGCCCTAATGAACAGATGCTTAGTGCATACAAAGCCTTCTGCTACTTGGGACTCTCAATGCTTCTATGTCAAGCACTAGCTTTTGAGACAGTGTATCATATTATCAAGTCACATAGAGATTCAAGAGACATGATGATAAGCAAAGCCATGTGGTGTATAACATGTACCAGCATGACAGTAAATCAGAGGCCTGAGGGCTTTGCTTGCAATCAGCTCCATGCTGTTGGACTTTCCTTAACAATCTCTGCTCCCCATTCTGGGTATTAATACCTGTAGGAGAGTTGGCTGGTTTAGGGATGGAAGGTGAAGGGCAAGGTACAGGACTGGGAGACATGGTAAGTATTTCCTTAGAACGTGTTCATGGTCTTGATGTTGACAGAGCAGCATGAGGCAGAGCTTCTCATATCCAGGTGCTCTGTGATTCTGTCATAGGGCTGGAGTTTAGTTGGTGTCTCATGGTTACTAAACTTTGTAAAAACACTGTTCACTTGATTCATGGTCTTGATCAGACTAGCAATGTCAGGAAGCAATTTCTAGCAATGGTGCCAGAAATCCAGGCATGTTCAGTTCTTTTTTTTTTTAATTAAGCATTTTTAATTTTGAAAAGAGTTGACTTACAAAAAGTATTATTTTGCAAAAACTAGTAGAGTTCCCGTGTATTCTTTACCCAGCTTTCCCCAATGATACATCTTATATAACCATAGTACATTATCAAAACCAGAAAAATGATATTTGCATAATACTATAAACTACATATATACCTTATTCAGATTTCATCAAGTTTTACATGTATTCATTTCTTTGGGTATTAATTCAAACTAGAGCACTATAAATTTAAGATATTGATTTGTAATCTTCAGAGAAATAATTAAGAAAATAACTAAAAATACATAAAAGGAAAAGGTTAAAGGAATCTAAATGTTACAATACAAAAAATCAATTAAACACAAAAGAAGGCAATATTGAAACTGAGGAATAAAAAATGCTATGGGGGGGTAAGGGTATAGCTCAGTGGTAGAGCCCATGCATAGCATGCACAAGGTACTGGGCTCAAACCCCAATACCTCCAATAAATAAAATAAAATAAAATATAATATAATATAATAAAATGCCTGTAAAAAGTCATTAAAAAGTGTGAGGGGAAGGAGGAGGGGCAGTAGAGGGGTGGGGGAGTTTGAGATACAAACTATTGGGTGTAAGACAGGCACAAGGATGTATTGTACAACAGGGGGAATATAACCAATATTTTGTAATAACTGTAAATGGAATGCAACCATTAAAATTGTATAAATATTTTTAAATAAACAAAGAAGACTGGCAAATAAAAGGTATAAAACACAGAAAACAAATAGCAAAATGGCTGAAATAAGTCTTCCCTTATCAGTAACTATTTTAAATGTAAATAAATTAAACTTTCCAATTAAAAGGCAGAAATTGGCAGAACAAACGAAGAAATGTGAGCAAACTATATGCTGCCTACAAGAACCTCACTTAGATCCAAAGACATAAATAGGGTGAATGGAAATAGTAACCAATAGAGGGCTGAGGTGGCCATACCATTATCAGAAAAAATAGACTTTAAGTGAAAGATTATTACAAGATACAAAGAAGGACATTATATTTTGATGAAAAGATAAATCAATAAATCAAGAAGGTATAACAATTATAAATATACACATATCTAATAAGAGAGCCCTCAATATAAGAAACAAAAATTAACAAAATTGAAGGGAGAAATAGACATTTCTACAATAGTAGTTGAAGACTTTATAATACATTTTCAATAATGGATAGAACAATTGGACATAAGATAATAAGTAAACAGAGGATTTAAGCAACACTATAAACCAACTAGACCTAACAGACACATACACATACAGAATATTCCATAAAACAGCAGAATACACATTATTGTCAAGCACGCATGAAAATTCTCCTGGATAGACCATACTTTTAAAACAAGTCTGGATAAATTTTTAAAGGCTGAAATCATACAAAGTATGTTCTACAACAACAGTGGAATAAAACTAGAAAGCAATAACAGAAATAAAACTGGAGAATTCAAATACATGTGAAAATTAAACAACACATGCTTAGTCAATGGGTTAAAGAATAATTTACAAGAGAAATTGGAAAATACTTTTCAATTAATAAAAACAAAAACATAACACCCCCAAACTTATGAGATGCTGCAAAAGCAGTGCTCAGAGGGAAATCTATCACTGCAAATCCCTACATTATAAAAGGAGAGCCCAAAGTAGTAAATTTACACTTTAAAGAACTAGAAAAAGAAGAGGAAATTAAACCCAAAGCTGGCAGAAGGAAGGCAATAATAAATATTAGAGATAAATAAAATAGAGAATAGAAAAACAATAGAGAAAATGAATAAAATCAAAAGTTGGTTATTTGAAAAGATCCATAATAATGACAAAACTTGAGATTGACTAAGAAAAAAGAAAGAAGACTCAAATTCCTAGAATCAGAAATGAAAGGGGAACAATTGCTGTCTATGTTACTGAAATATAAAAAAAAATTATGAGGCTATTATAAATAACTATGTGACAACAAATTATAATAACCTAAGTGAAATGGACAAAGTACTAGAAATACACAAACTACTAAAATAGACTCAAGAAGAAATAGAAAATCTGAACAGATGTATATACAAGTAAAGAGACTGAACTGGTATTCAAAAATTTCCTAACAAAGAAAAGGCCAGGAACAGGTAGCTTCACTGGCGAATTCTACCAAACATTTAAGGATTAACATCTTTATTTTTATTATTACTATTTTAGGATGTCAGAGACATAAAAAACTTGGGAAATGGTCTAGTTCAACTTACTTCATTTTAAATATGAAGAGGCTTTGGTGCAGTCTTAAAAAGCTAATTGCCAAAGGTCTCAAAACTAAGACTAGAATATGATTTTTCTTTATTCTTTCTCAAGCAACCATTTTACTTTATCAAAAGGACTGCAAATATGCAGAGATCTTAAACTTTGATCCTCTTATTAGATGACCCTGCTGGTTTAGATAAGGATGGTCCACTGCAGAAGAAACAAAACTGTTTAGATCCCAGTTTGATGCATATATCTAAATTTGTGTAGACTCTGTGGAGTCTTTTCTCAGGGGGAAAAGGCCATGGCCAAGTTGCATACATCCCTCCTTCACCACTCCCTCCTTTTCCTATTTATTTGAAGACCTATGCCAAATTTTTCAGTAAATATCAACAAGGACTTCTGGATAGAGGTTTTTTTTTTTTGTTTTTTTGTTTTTGTTTTTGTTTTTGTTTTTTTAAGAAATGATGGTGAGGATGATTAACTGAACTATCATTCCTCAGTTAACACAAGAAGTAGGAGAATTGAGTGCTAAAGCTTATAGTTGTGACTTGGGAAAGGGTGAATTTGGAAGATGAATTTTGCACAACTTAGTGCTTTGTTAGGCAGGCACTCCACAATACTCAGAACTTTGTAAATGCTTCTAAGTTCTGCCTGGGTGATGAAAGTGGAGGCCAGAAAGGCATATTGATCAGGAAAAGGCATTGTGCTTTATGCAATTATCTTGTATACCTTTCTTTTTTTCCAGCTTTAATGAAGTAAAGCCAACAAATAAGATTGTAAGATTTTCTTGATTCTAGTTGTGGTCTTTTCTTATCCACCTAGAGAAGTTCCAAAAATAAGACTTGTTTATATGCTTCCTACAAGAGACTTGTGTCAGATCTAGAGACACATACAGACTAAAAGTGAGGGGGTGGAAAAAGATATTCCATGTAAATGGAAATCAAAAGAAAGCTGGAGTAGCAATACTTATATTAGACAAAATAGATTTTATAATAAGGACTGTTACAGGAGACAAAGAAGAACACTACATAATGATCAAGGGATCAATCAAGGAATATGATATAACCATTGTAAATATATATGCACCCAAGATAGGGGCACCTAAATATAAAAGACAAATATTAACATACATAAAAAGATAAATCAACAGTAACATAATAATAGTAATAGACCTTAATACCCCACTTACATCAATTAACATATCATCCAGGTAGAAAATCAATAAGGAAGCACAGACATTAATAGCACATTAGATCAAATGGACTTAATTGATATTTAGAGAGAGGATTCCATTCAAAAGCAGCAGAATACACATTCTTTTCAAGTGTACATAAAGCATTCTTCAGGATAAATCACATGCCAGGCCACAAAACAAGCCTTGGTAAATTTAAGAAAACTGAAATCTTATCAAGCATATTTTCTGACCACAATGCTATGAGACTGGAAATCAGCCACAAGGAAAAAACTGCAAAAAACACAAACACATGGATGATAAACAATATGCTACCAAAAAACCCAATGGATCATTGAAGAAATTAAAGAGAAAATTAAAAAATACCTAGAGACAAATGAAAATGAAAGCATGATGACCCAAAATCTATGGGAATCAGCAAAAGCAGTTCTAAGAGGGGAATTTATAATGATACAAGCATACATCAGGAAACAATAAAAATCTCAAATGAAAAAAACCTAACCTTACACCTAAAGCAACTAGAGAAAGAAGAACAAACAAAACCCAAAGTAGGTAGAAGAAAAGAAGTCATAAAGATTAGAGCAGAAATAAATGAAATGGAGACTAAAGAAACAACAGAAAAGGTCAATGAAACTAAAAGCTGGTTCTTTGAAAAGATAAACAAAGTTGATACAACTTTAGCCAGACTCATCAAGAAAAAAGAGAGAGGGACCAAATCAATAAAATCAGAAATGAAAAAGGAGAAGTTACAACTGACACCACAGAAATACAAAGGATCATAAGAGATTACCATGAACAACTCAATGCCAATAAAATGTACAACCTAGAAGAAATGGACAAATTCTTAGAAAGGTACAATCTCACAAGGCTGAACCAGGAAAAAAATAGAAAATATGAGCAAAACATTTACCAGTACTGAAATTGAAGCAATAATTTCAAAATTCCCACAAGCAAAAGCCCAGGACCAGATGGTTTCACAGGTGAATTCTACCAAACATTTAGAGAAGAGTTAACATCTATCCTTCTCAAACTGTTCTAAACAATTGCAGTGGAAGAAACACATCTGAAAGCATTCTATGAAGTCCATCACCCTGATACCAAAATCACACAAACAAGAAAATTACAGGCCAATATCACTGATGAATATAGATGCAAAAATCTTTTTTTTTATACCTAGCAAACTGAATCCAAGAATACATTGAAAGGGTCATACACTATGATCAAGTGGGATTTATCCCAGTGATTCAAGAATTTTTAAATATCTGCAAATAAATCAATGTGATACACTACATTAACAAATTAAAGAATAAAAACCATGTGATCATCTCAATAGATGCAGAAAAAGCTTTTGATAAAATTCAACATCCATTTATGATAAAACTCTAAAGAAAGTGGGCATAGAGGGGACGTACCAAAACATAATAAAGGCCGTATATGACAAACCCACAGTTAACATCATACTCAATGGTGAAAAGCTGAAAGCATTTCCTCTAAGATTAGGAACAAAACAAGAATGCCCACTCTCACCAGTTTTATTCAACATAGTTTTGGAAATCCTGGCCACAGCAATCAAAGAAGAAAAAGAAAGAAAAGGAATCCAAATTGGAAAATAAGAAGTAAAACTGTCACTGTTTGCAGATGACATGGTACTATCTGTAGAAAATCCTAAAGATGTTACCAGAAAACTCTGGAGCTCATTAATGAATTTGGTAAAGCTGCAGGATACAAAATTAATACACAGAAATCTGTTGCATTTCTATACACTAAAAACAAAGTATCAGAAAGAGAAATTAAGGGAACAACTCTATTTACCATTGTATCAAAAAGAATAAAACACCTGGGAATAAACCTTCTTAAGGAGGCAAAAGACCTGAACTCCCAAAACTGTAAGACACTAGTGAAAGAAATTGAAGACAACACAGAGACATACTGTGTTCTTGGATCGGAAGATCAATACTGTTAAAATGACTATACTATGCATGGCAATCTACAGATTCAATGCAATCCCTATCAAAATACCAAGGGCATTTTTTCATAAAACTAGAACAAATAATTTTTTTAAATTGTATGGAAACACAAAATGCCCTAAATAGCCATAACAATCTTGAGAAAGAAGAACAGACCTGGAGGAATGACATTTCCTGACTTCAGATTATACTATAAAGCCACAATAATCAAAACAGTATGGTACTTGTACAAAAACAGATACACAGATCAATGGAACAGGATAGAAAGCACAGAAATAAACCCATGCACTTGTGGTCAATTAAGCTACAATAAAGGAAGCAAGAAAATGCCATGGAGAAAAGACAGTCTCTTTAATAAGTGGTGCTGGGAAAACTTGACACTATATGTAAAAGAATGAATGTAGAACATTCTCTAACACCATAAACAAAAATAAACTCAAAATGGATTAAAGTCCTAAATATAAGACTGAATACAATAAAATTCACAGAGGAAAACATAGGTAGAACACTCTTTGACATAAATCACAGCAATATTTTTTGGATCCATCTCCTAAAGTAATGGAAATAAAAGCAAAAATAACAAATGGTACAAATGAGACCTAACTAAACTTAAAAGCTTTTGCACAGCAAAGTAAACCACCAACAAAGCAAAGAGACAACCTACTAAATGAGAGAAATATTTGCAAATGATATGACTGATAAGGGATTAATACCCAACCTATATAAACAGCTCATACAACTCAACATAAAAAATCCAATTAAAAATGGACGGAAGAACTGAATACACATTTTCCAAAGAGGAAATGCATATGGTCAACAGGCACAAGAAAAGATGTTCAACATGGCTAACCAAAGAAATGCAAATCAAAACCACAATGTGACATCACCTCACACCTATCAGAATGGCTATTATCAAGAAGACAAATAAATGTGGAGAGGATGTGGAAAAAAGGGAATGTCAATGGGAAAGCACATTTGTGCGGGCACTGTGGAAAACAGTATGGAGGTTTCTCAAAAAACTAAAAATAGAGTTACCATATGCCCCAGCAATTCTACACCTGGGTATATATATTTGAAAAAAAACCAAAAACACTAACTTGAAAAGATATATACACCCTAGTGTTCACAGTAGCATTATTTACAGTTGCCAAGATATGGAAGTAACCTAAGCGTCCATCAACAGATGAATGGGTAAAGATGTGGCATACACACACACACACGCACACACACACACACAATGGAATACTACTCAGCCATAAAAATAAACATGAAATTTTCCCATTTTCAGGAACATGGACAGACTTGGAGGGCATTATGCCAAGTGAAAAAAGTCAGACAGAGAAAGACAAATACTGTATGACATTACCGCTATGTGGAATCTAAAAAACACAACAAACTAGTGAACATAACAAGAAAGAAACAGACTCACAGATATAGAGAACTAGCAGTTACCCACTAGGGGTTGGGAAGTGGGAGGTACAAACAGTTGGGTGAAGACAAATTCAAGGATGTATTGTATAACATGGAGAATATAGCTGGTATTTTGTGATAACTGTAAATGTATAATAACCTTTAAAGATTGTATAAAAATTAAAAATTTTTAAAAATAAAGAGAAATTTATTGAAAAGATGTAGTCTAGCTCACATACAATATGAATCAGAACTATCCAGTCAGCTCACAGAATTTTGAAAGGTAATAAATTATTGTTGTTTTAAGCATTAAATTGTTTTTCAATTGAACTACAGTTGATTTACAATATTGAATTAGTTTCAGGTGTATAGCAAATTTAATCACTTATATATCTATCTATCTATCTATATCTATTTTTCAGATTCTTTTCCATTATAGTCTATTACAAGATATTGAATAAAGTTCCTTGTGTTATACAGTAAATTCTTTTTGTTTATCTTTTTGTATATAGTGGTGTGTATCTGTTAATCCCATACCCTTAAATTTATCCCTTTGCCCCTTTCCCCTTTGATAACCATAAGTTTGTTTTCTATGTCTGTGAGTCCATTTCTGATTTGTAAATAAGTTCATTTGTGGTATTTTTTAGATTCCACATATAAGTGCCATAATATAGTATTTGTCCTTCTCTGACTTATTTCATTTAATATGATAATCTCTAAGTCAATACATATTTCTAGTTCCCTTGTCTCCACACTTTCTCCCACATTTATTGTTTGTAGACTTTTTAATAATGACCATTCTGACCAGTGTGAGATGATACTTCATTGTAGTTTTGATCTGCATGTCTCTAATAATTAGAGATGTGGAACATCTTTCCATGTATCTGTTGGCCATTTGTATGTCTTCCTTAGAGATATGTCTATTTAGGTTTTCTGCCCATTTTTTGATTTGTTTGCTTGTATATTTGATATGGAGTTGTATGTGCTGTTTGTATATTTTGGAAATGAAGCACTTGTTAGTTGCATCTTTTGCAAATATTTTCTCCCAGTCTATAGGTTGCCTTTTCATTTTATTTATGGTTTTCATTGCTTTGCAAAAGCTTATAGGTTTGATTAGATAACATTTGTTTATTTTTGCTTTTATTTATTTTGCCTTGGGAGCCTTATCTTTATACCATCTTATGTTTGTATAGATCAGTGCTTCAAAATACAGGATTCTTGCAAAATTCAGTAAGAGAAAAAATAAAAAGAAAGAAAAAAAGTAACAATCTGTACAGGACTGGTCCTGCAGGGAGGGAGTGACATAATAGGAAAGGCACCCTCATGCTGGGAAGACCCCTCTCCAACTGGGAGGACAGTGGGGACAGAAGCAAATCTTCTGAGGTTAGGAGAAGAAAGTGTCAGCAGCTTGGCAGGCAGAACTAATGGAAATTGGCACAGAGGGCCCCTTGCAAAAAAAAAAAAAAAAGAAAAAAGAAAACAAAAAAAAACCCTACTAGATGCACAAAGTCTACACAGGAGTGCTCCCACTTTAAATAAAAACAAAGAAATAAAAAATAAATCAGCCCTTCAAGACCACAGTAGATAACTGATACTTCTTAGAGCCAAAGAAATGTAAGTAAAATGAAGAAGCAGAGGAACCACTCCCAATTAAAAGAACAAGAGAAGTCCCCTGAAAGAACAATGAGATAGACCTTGACAGTCTACTAGATCATGACTTCAAGAAGGGGGTGATAAAAGCACTGAAGGAAATAAGAGAGACTATGAATAGAGACAGAGAATACTATGAAAATGAAATAGAAAAAAACTATAAAGAGGAGCCAATAAAAAACAGTGAACTAGATGGATGACATAAGAACCAAGCCAAAGGTAGTCAAAAGCCGACTAGATAATGCAGAGGAACAAAGAAGTGACTTAGAAGACAGACTAACAGAAGTCACCCAATCAGAACAGCAGAGAGAAAAGCAAGTAAAAACCAATGAATGCAATATAAGGGACCTATGGGATAATATAAAGTGTGCCAATCTATAAATAATAGGGGCCCCAGAAAGAGAAGAAAGAGAATAAGGGATTGAAAAGGTATTTGAAGAAATCAAGAGTGAAAATTTTCCAGACCTAAAGAAGAAAACAGATATCCATGTACAGGAGGCACAGAGGGTCCCAAACAAGAAGAACCCAAACAGACCTACACCAAGATATATTATAATTCAGATGGCCAAAAATAAAGATAAGGAAATGATTTTAAAGCCAGCAAGAGAAAAACAAATAGTTACAAGGAAACCCCCATAAGGCTTTCATCTGATTTCTCTACACAAACACTGCTGGCCAGAATGGAGTGGCAAGATATATTCAAAGACCTGAATGAGAAAAAGATGCAACCCTGGATACTCTATCTGGCAAGACTATCCTTTAGAGTAAAAGAAAAGATAAAGAATTTCACACACAAGCAAAAACTAAAATAATTCAGCAAGATTAAACCTATCCAAAAAGAAATATTGAAAGGTCTACTCTAAATAGAAAAGAAGTAGGAATCTATAGAAATGAGAAAAGTATAATCGGAAATGTGATAACTACAATGAACTAGAAGAGAAAAAAAAGGAAGATGTAAAAAAAAGGATATCAAAATCATAGAAGGTGGGATAGGGGAGGAAGAAAATATAGATTCTTTTTTCTCTGTCTTGTTTTTTTCTTCATTCTTTTTAGCATGTGTTTGAGCTTATGTGACTACCAGTCTAAAGCAAACAGATATAGTAAGGGGTTAACATACTTGAAAAACAGGATAACCACAAATCAAAAGGATACAATACAGTGACAAAAACCAAAAAGAAACCAAGCTAATACAAAAGAAAATTATCCAACCACAAAAAGGAAAACAAAAAGGAAAAGAAAAGAACAAAGAAGAAATACCAAATCAACCAGAAAACAAAGTTCAAAATGGCTATAAACACATATCTTTCAATAATTACTATGAATGTCAATGGACTAAATTCTCCAGTCAAAAGATAAAGAGTGGCTGATTGGATAATAAAACAAAATTCTACAATATGCTGCCTACAGGAGAACTGCTTCAGAATGAAGGACACACATAGACTGAAAGTGAGAGGATGGAAAAAGATATTTCACGCAAATGGAAATGACAAGAAAGCAGAGTAGAAATACTCATATCACACAAAATGGACTTTAAAACAAAGGCCATAAAGAAAGAAAAAGAAGAACACCATATAATGATCAAAGGAGCAATATAAGATGAGGATATTACAATTGTTAACATATATGTGCCCAAGATAGAAGCATCTAAATATATAAAGGAAATACTAATAGATACAAAGAGAGACATTGATGGGAACACAACCATAGTAGGAAATGTTAATACCCCATTAGCATAATAGGACAGGTCTTCCAGACAGAAAATCAGTAAGGCAAAGGGGATACTAAATGACACAATAGAACAGTTGGACTTAGTTGATATTTTTAGGACATTACATCCCCCTAGAAACAGAATATACATTATTTTCAAGTGCTCATGGAACATTCTCTAGGATAGATCACATATTCAGGCACAAAAGAAGCCTCAACAAATTTAAGAGGATAGAAATTATTTCAAGCATCTTCTCTGACCACAATAGCATGAAACTAGAAATCAATCAGCGAAAAACACATGAGAAAAAAACACAGTATGGAGACTAAACAACATGCTACTAAAAAAAAAAAAAAAAAAAACCAAGTGGGTCAACAATGAAATCGAAGAATAAATTTTAAAATACCTTGAAACAAATGACAGTGAAAACACAACCACATAAAACCTAGGGGATGCTGCAAAAGCAGTCCTAAGAGGGAAATTCATAGAGATACAGCCTTTCTCAAATACCAGGAACAATCTTATATGAACAACCTAACCTACCACTGAAAATAATTAGATAAAGAAGAACAAACAAAACCTAAAGTCAGCAGAAGGAAAGAAATAATAAAGATCAAGGAGGAAATAAAATAGAGATTTTAAAAAAATAGAAAAAATCAATCAAACCAAGAGTGGTTTTTTTTTTAAAGGGTAAACAATACTGACAACCCTCTGTCCAGGCTCACCAAGAAGAGAAAAGAGAGAGCACAAATAAACAAAGTAAGAAAGGAAAATTGAGAGATTACAACCAATACCACAGAAATGCAAAAAGTCATGAGAATACTATAAACAACTATGGGGCAATAAGTTGGACAACATAGAAGAAATGCACAAGTTTCCAGAAACATACAGTCCACCAAAATTGAATCAAGAACACATACATTACTTGAACACACCAATCACTAGAAATGAAATAGAATCAGCAATAAAAAGCCTCTCTGCAAACAAAAGTCCAGGACCTGATGGCTTCAATGGGGAATTCTATCAAAAATAAATAGAAGAGCTCATACTGATCCTTCTCTAACACTTCCAAAAGATTGAAAAGGAGGGAGTAGTCCCAAACTCATTCTGTGAATCCACCATCACCCTGATACCAAAACCACACAAAGACACTACCAAAAAAAGAAAACTATAGGCTAATATCGTTGATGAACATAGATGCAAAAATCCTCAACAAAATATTAGCAAACAGAATCCAACAACACATATAAAAGATCGTACACCATGATCAAGTGAGGTTCATCCCAGAGACACAAGTATCTTTCAACATACACAAATCAATCAACATGATACACTACATCAAATAGAGAAAGGACAAAATTCACATGATCATCTCAATAGATGCAGGAAAAGCATTTGGTAAAATTCAACACCCATTTATGATAAAATCTCCTACAAAAGTGGGTATAGAGGGAACATATCTCAATGTAATAAAAGTTATTTATGACAAACCTACAGCCAGCATAATACTCAATGGTGAAAGCTGAAAGCCTTTCTATTAAAATATGGAACAAGAAAAGGATGCCCACTCTCACCACTTCTATTCAATATAGTATTGGAAGTGTTAGTCATAGAAATTAGAGAGGAAAAAGAAATTAAAAGGATCCAAATTGGAAGACAAGAGGTATATGTGAATGACATGATACTATATACAGGAAACCCTCAATGCTCCACACAAAATCTGCTAGAGCTAATAAGAGAATTTGGCAAGGTAGCAGGACACCAGGTTAACATACAGATATCAGCGGCATTTCTTTACACTAACAATGAATTATCAGAAAAGGAAAGTAAAGAAGCAATCCCTTTTAAAATTGCATCCATAAAAATAAAATACTTAGGAATAAATCTGATGAAGGAAGTGAAAAACTTATATGAGGAGAACTACAATATATTGAGTAAGGAAATTAAAGATGACTTAAAGAAATGGAAAGATATCCATGTTCTTGGATTGGAAGAATTAATATTGTTAAAATGGACATACTACCCAAAGAAAACTACAGATTTAATTGGAACCCTATCAAATTACCCAGGATATTTTTCACAGAATTAGAACAAAGAATCCTAAAATTAATATGGAATCACGAAAGACCCAGAATTACCAAAGCAATAGAGAAGAAAAAGAATGAAGTTGGAGGAATAACCCTCCCAGACTTCAGACAATACTACAGAGCTACAATAATCAAAACAGCATGGTTTGGGAACAAAAATAGACATATGGATCAATGAAACAGAATAGAGAGACCAGAAATAAACCCACAATCCTTTGGTCAATTAATCTTCGACAAAGGAGGCAAGAATATACAATGGAATAAAGACAGTCTCTTCAGCAAATGGTGTTGGGAAAACTGGACAGCAGCATGTAAATCAATGAAGCTAGAACACTCCCCTACACTATACACAAAAATAAACTCAAAATGGCTTAAAGACTTAAACATAAGACAAGAACTATAAACCTTCTAGAAGAAAACATCAACAAAACATTATCTGACATACATCTCAGCAATGTTCTTCTAGGGCAGTCTACCCAAGCAATAGAAATAAAAGCAAAAATAAACAAATAGGACCTAATAAAACTTATAAGCTTTTTCATAACACAAAGGAAACAATAAGGAAAACAAAAGACAACCTATGGAATCAGGTGAAATATTTGCAAAAGATGAGACTGACAAGTGCTTAATTTCCAGAATATATAAACAGCTCATACAACTTAATAGGAAAAAAATAAGCCACCCAATCCAAAAATGGGCAGAAGAACTAAACAAGCAATTCTCCAATGAAGACATGCAAATGGCCAATAGGCACATGAAAAAATGCTCAATATCACAAAGTATCAGAGAAATGAAAATCAAAACTACAATGAGGTGTCACCTCACACCAGTCAGAATGGCCATCGTTCAAAAGTCCACAAATGATAAATGCTGGAGAGGCTGTGGAGAAAAGGGAACCCTCCTACACTGTTAGTGGGAGTGTAGTTTGGTGCAGTTGTTATGAAAATAGTGGGGAGATTCCTCTAAAGACTAAAAATAGGCTTACCACATGATCCAGCAATCCCACTCCTGGGCATATATCCTGAGTGAAAGTTAATTCTAAAAGACACATGCACCCCAATCTTCACAGCAGCACTATTCATGATACCCAAGACATGGAAACAATGTAAATGTCCATCGACAGATGACTGGATAAAGAATTTTTTGTGTATATATATATATGCACACACAAAGGAATGCTACACAGCCACAAAAAATAATAAAGTAATGCCATTTGCAGCAACATGGAGGGAGCTGGAGAATGTCATTCTAAGTGAAGTAAGCCAAAAAGAGAAAGAAAAATACCATATTATATCATTTACATGTGGAATCTAGAAAAAAGACAAACTCATTTACAAACAGAAACAGACTCACAAACATAGAAAACAAACTTATGCTTACCATGGGGTAAGGCAGTGAGAAGGGATAAATTGGGAGTTCAAGATTTGCAGATACTAACTAATATATATAAAATAGGTAAACAAATTTATACTGTATAGCAGAAGCAATTATATTCAATATCTTGTAGTAATTTATGGTGAAAAAGAATATGAAAACAAATATGTGTATGTTCATTTATGACAGAAGCATTATGCTGTACACGAGATACTGACACAACATTATAAACTGACTATACTTCAATAAATATATATATGTAAAAAACAAAAAAGATTTTTCATTCTCCAAAAAATACCCAATTGTATAAAAAAGTGAAATTGAATAGGGCACAGGCAATCAAATGAGCTGAAGTATTTATCTATAACCCAGGAATAAAAATTTATTCCTTTTTGCAAAATGAAAAATAAAAGCAGATTTCTGGTTCTATGGACAGTGAAACACTGGAAGACACAAGAAAACTTAGAAAGTTTACAATCCTTTTAGGTTAAATATTAGACAATCAGACACCTGTGATGATTTAAAATTAGTACTTCATACAAGAAGGTAAATGACTAGACAAGTGCCTGCCTTCTCATTTCATGTGATGCTGCACATTACACATGCCTCCTTGAATGTCTTCCATAAGTACATTTACAACATGTTTGAAAGGGAATTAATCTTTTTTCCCTCACCACTCTAAACTAGCTACTCCTCCTGGGTTATCCATCTCAGTGAATGACTGCACCATCCACCTGCCCAAAGTCAGGACCTTTAGTGCTCTTCTCCGTCTTTCACTTTCCACATCCAAAACAGTACTAAGTGCTAATTATTCTACCTTCTGAATCTCTCTTGAATTTTTCCATTTCTCCCCAATACCACTGCCAGATCCCTGGTTCAGTTCACCATCATCTTTCCCTAAAGTACCATACTATCCTCCAAAGTGTTTGCAGGTCTGTTCCCCTACAAGCCATTTCCATAAATCTAAACAATCACTCTAAAATAGCCTTCTTCTAAAAAGCCTCCTTCAAGTGGCTTTCTGATGCTTAGAACGAAATCCAAACACTAAACCATGGCTAATAGAATTTGCCAAAGATTTGTCTCTACTCCACATTCACCACTCTTTTCATCACTCTATACTCCTACCATAAACTTAACTGCTTTCTGCCTTCCACACTCATTCCAAATTTCTGGGCTTTGTTTTTATGTGATGTTTCCTCTTTTACAAGCTATTCCTACTCACCCTTCAGATAACAATCTTTTCTAGAAAGCCTTCTCTGTCCAATGTTCATTACTCCCCACTCCTGAACTGTGCCTATCATGATTTCATAATATTGACATTTCATATACTTTGCATGTATCTTCCTATTGGATGTGAACTCCTTGAGGGCAGGAGCCCTATCTATCTTACCCAGCACTGTAATCTCCAATCACCTACAACAGCAATGAAAATCTCATACTTGCTTAATTGATATTTGTTTAATGTATATTTCTAAACTGGCAGTGCTACTGAGTCATGGGTATTTGAAGATGGGATGCTTGATTCCAGAAGGTAAAAAGAGGGAAACGGAGTCTATGAATGTAAGCCTTTAGAATAATAACCTAAGTGAGATGGGGAGAAACTGAGCACCTTCCTATTAAGGAAGAAATTAGAATTAGATTATGTGGTGAGAGGTAAATTGTATAAAGTCCATAAGCAAGCCTAGTCCCTATCTGAGAAAAACTAGAGATATGGATAAAGCACAACTCAGCACATCACAATAATTAGGTCCTAGTAACACATTTGCTATAGGATGAGGAAACACTGAGGAGACAGTGCTGAAGGAAATATTATTATACTTTAACAACAACAACAATAACAAAAACACCACTGGATCTTTAGAGACCCATTATTGCTTAATGACTTTGAGCACTCTCTCAGAATTTGTATTTTATGCCCTTTCATTTTTGCAAAATAACCTGAGGAAGACAGCAACTATTATTCATTTAATTGGCATAGAATGATTTTCACCAATAAAATCCATTATATATTGATGAGCAAGGACTTTTAAGAGCATTAGTTTAAATTTTATTGTTCGTCCAAATTTTAATCACATTTACTGAATGATGTCATCTATAATAGGTGAAAAGTATTATGATGTATGGTGCTGTGGAGAAATTATAATGAGGAAATTTCATAAGAAGCTTATAGCATAGAATGATACAAACACTTACATCCACAAGTCCAAAGTGTGAAGGAAGTATGGGATCAGGAGAGACGAATTCCAACTGGGGATAGAAACATAAGAAGTTTTTTGAAAGATGCAAAATTTTAGCTGGGCCTTCTTTAAGGAATGGATAAACCTTTGAGAGGCAAAATACTAGAGCACTCAATGAAGAAGTAATAACTTAAAGAAGGGCCAAGAGGTAAAAGTAAAACATGTGACGGATCTCGAATGTCTCCCTGAGGAACTGGGGTTTTATTAAGAAGTGAACCCAACTACAGACATGTGTTTTAGGAAGATAATTCTGATAGCATTGGGGGATGGGGAGGGATGGACTGGAGGAGAGGTAAAAGTAGAGCTACAGACTACTTAGGGTGCTACAACCTCCATTTGAAAGTAATAAATGGGGTTGGGTGTTTGAGGTAATAAGAGCCTAACCTACAAAAGTGCAATGAGAACAAAGAAAGACAAAATGGATATGCTCTAGGAACAAATGTCTGTTTTTTGAATGAATAAGCAATGGTAAATCAATGGTATTTGGCAAAATACTGTTTTTTGAGGGATTCTGAAGGCATCAAGAGGAGACTAGGATGACATGTCTGACTTTACGTAAAATAAATAATAAAGGAAGGAGTTGTTTCGTGAATCATTCATGTATCTGATACGAAATGTTGCTTGGGGTGTTCCACATATGTTCTGAGCAGGTCTTCAGGATATCAATGGAGAAAGAGTAGATGCTAGAGCTTAAAATAACACAAGCTTCACAACAGTTTAAGTTGGGCATTTCTTGGGTTTCCCTTGAACCTTTCATCTTACTTTTGAGCAGCGATTTTTTTCCTAAAAGGCTAAATATAATTTTAGAATAGCTTCTTAGCTCAATTTATAATAAATGTCTGATGACCTCTTAAATTTGTAGAGTAATAGGGAGAACAGGCTGGAATTATAGGAATGGAAAAATAATTCAGAGCCTTATTTGTTCAATGGAGGTAAAGAGGCCAATTTAACAAGCTGTTACAAGAATTAAAATGTGCTCTACAACCCATGTAAAACTGAGAATCTATTGCACTTAACACACATTTACTGAGGCATAAGCAAGGACACTACGAGATGCTGTGGGAGTTAACAAAGGTGGACAAATGGTCTCTGCTCTCCAGGAGCTTATAGTCTAGCGTAGCATAGATAAGAAAAAAAATCACAATGTATACAAGCCTCAGTAACTAACTGGAAAGCTGGCTAGTGCCTCAGTAGAGATGAGAAAAAAACCCATATTTTTATTTGTATTGGACAACCAGATTTTTTTGGTCCAGGTCTACGGCTTGTAATATACTTTAAACATTACACTTTAACAACTCTAAAAATGTGTGGCATTGAAGTGAGTATTTTGGATTGGAAAATAAAAGATAACTTTATTCATAAGTCTAGCTGTGGCATTCAACTTTTTATATTAAAGAGTTCAATATGTTTTGACTTACATTCTCACTCTCTCATACCATTCCTGTGGTGTACAGAAGACAGACATTATCCAGAGTATGCAGTGAAGTCATCTCTCCAAGGTCCCTCAACAACAAATAACAGAGCAAGGACTGGAATTTAGGTTTCCTAATTCTCACGTTAACCTCCCCTCATTTAAACCCCATTCCTTCCCAAGATGATACTTAAAAAAAATTAAATAGAATCCTTTCCATTAAGTACTGTCAACTATAATTTGTTTATGACATTTTTGTTTATTCTAAATCTTAGTCCCTGGAAATATTTTAAAGACATTACACTGGAATTTATTAGAGATGGATTCGTAAGTCTAGGCAGACTTTGCAGGGTCTGTAGACTGAATACTCAATAAATCCCTCCATTAACACAGACATTTACAAGACTGAGGTGAGTGATATTCCCTGTGAACTCACCAAAGGGCAGGGCAAAACTGACCTTTGGCAGCCACTTTCTCTTAAAAATTGGAGCCCATTTTGATATGGGGAGTTACCGCTACCCAGATGCCTTTTTAAGTCACATTCCTGTAAGTTTAGTCAGTCAAACAACACATTGAGCTCCTATTATGTGCAAGATATGACATAAATTAGAATTTCATCTTTCCTTATTATAAATAAGCCAGGATACTTATAAACAAAGAGAAATTGGGAACCTAGATCTGGGTTACCAAAAGTTTCTGCTTTCTTTAGGCTGTAAGTTCTTAAATGTGGTGTGTGGATGGTTACAATTTGTGTTTGTGTGTGTATGTATAAACATATGTATACACACACTACACATGTATATGTATATACACATAAATGTATATATACATATACACATACATAAATATATAAGCATATTTAAATGTTATTTCTGATAAAAAGGGACTTTTTAAACATTTTTTATTGATTTATAATCATTTTACAATGTTGTGTCAAATTCCAGTGTTCAGCACAATTTTTCAGTCATTCATGGACATATACACACTCATTGTCACATTTTTTTCTCTGTGAGTTATCATAACATTTTGTGTATATTTCCCTGTGCTATACAGTGTAATCTTGTTTATCTATTCTACAATTTTGAAATCCCAGTCTATCCCTTCCCACCCTCCACCCCCCTGGCAACCACAAGTCTGTATTCTCTGTCTATGAGTCTATTTCTGTCCTGTATTTATGTTTTGTTTTTGTTTGTTTGTTTGTTTGTGTTATTGTTTTTTAGATTCCACATATGAGCGATCTCATATGGTATTTTTCTTTCTCTTTCTGCCTTACTTCACTTAGAATGACATTCTCCAGGAGCATCCATGATGCTGCAAATGGCATTATGTTGTCGGGATAAAAAGGGATTTTACTGATATAATGGGAAGAAGACCTGAGCTCAACAAGGTAGCTCTACTTGAAAACCTGTAAGTTGAAATAACTAAAGATAACAGGGTTAAAAGGAAGATAAAGTACAGATTTTTCTGTTCTCAAAAGTTATGGGGATAAACTCCATTATCTTGATTTAAATTGTCAAAAAGTTCTTTAATATGAATAATTGGTATAAAAACAGACATATGACCAATGGAACACAATAGAGAGCTCAAAAATGAGCCCACAAACTTTTGGTCATCTCATCTTCAACAAAGGAGGCAAGAATATACAATGGAATAAAAACAGTCTCTTCAGCAAATGGTGTTGGGAAAACTGGACAGCAGCATGTAAAACAATGAAGCTAGAATACTCCCTTACAACATACACAAAAATAAACCCAAAATGGATCAAAGACTTAAACATAAGACAAGATACAATAAACCTCCTAGAGGAAAACATAGGCAAAACATTATCTGACATAAATTTCAAAAATTTTCTCCTAGTAGAAATGAAAGCAAGAATAAACAAATGGGACCTAATGAAACTTACAAGCTTCTGCACAGCAAAATAAACCATAAGTAAAACAAGAAGACAACCTACGGAATGGGAGAAAATTTTTGTAAATGAAACCGACAAAGGCTTGATCTCCAGAATATATAAGCAGCTCATATGACTCAATAAGAAAAAAATAAACAACCCAATCCAAAAATGGGCAGAAGACCTAAACAAGCAATTCTCCAAGGAAGACATACAAAAGATCACAAGGCACATGAAAAAATGCTCAATATCACTAATTATCAGAGAAATGCAAATCAAAACTACTATGAGGTATCACCTCACACCAGTCTGAATGGCCGTCATTCAAAAATCCACAAATGACAAATGCTAGAGAGGCTGTGGAGAAAGGGGAACCCTCCTATGCTCCTGCTGGGAATGCAGTTTGGTGCAGACACTGTGGAAAACAGTGTGGAGATTCCTCAAAAGACTAGGAATAGACTTACTGTATGACCCAGGAATCCCACTCCTGGGCTTATATCCAGAAGGAAATCTACTTCAGGATGACACCTGCACCCCAATGTTCATAGCAGCACTATTTACAATAGCCAAGACATGGAGAAAGTCTAAATGTCCATCAACAGGTGACTGGATAAAGAAGAAGTGGTATATTTATACAATGGAATACTACTCAGCCATAAAAACCGACAACATAATGCCATTTGCAGCAACATGGATGATCCTGGAGAATGTCATTCAAAGTGAAGTAAGCCAGAAAGAGAAAGAAAAATACCATATGAGATCGCTCATATGTGGAATCTAAAAAAAAAACAAAAACAAAAACAAACAAACAAACAAGCAAAAAAACAAAGCATAAATACAGGACAGAAATAGACTCATAGACAGAGAATACAGACTTGTGGTTGCCAGGGGGGCAGAAGGTGGGAAGGGATAGACTGGGATTTCAAAATTGTAGAATAGATAAACAAGATTATACTTATAGCACAGGGAATCACAGAGGAAAAAATGTGACAATGAATATATATATGTTCATGTATAACTGAAAAATTGTGCTGTACACTGGAATTTGACACAACATTGTGAAATGATTATAAATCAAAAAAAAATGTTTAAAAATTTCTTGCGGTAACAGAAAAATATTTAATCTTTTTTAAACATTTTTTATTGAGTTATAGTCATTTTATAATGTTGTGTCATATTAAGTGTAGAGCACCATTTTCAATTATACATGAACATACATATATTCATTGTCACATTATGTTTTCACTATGAGCTACCACAAGATCTTGTATACATTTCCCTGTGTTATAGAGTATAATATTCTTTATCTATTCTACATATGCCTGTCAGTACCTACACATTTTGAAATCCCAGTCTGTCCCTTCCCAACCCCTGCCTGCTTGGCAAACACAAGTTTGTATTCTATGTCTATGAGTCTGTTTCTGTTTTGTATTTTATGCTCATTTTTTTCTAGATTCCACATATGAGTGATTTCAAATGTTATTTTTCATTCTCCTTCTGGCGTACTTCACTTATAATGACATTCTCCAGGGACATCCATGATGCTGCAAATGGCATTATGTTGTCATTTTTTATGGCTAAATATTATTCCATTGTATAAATATACCACTTCTTCTCTATCCAGTCACCTGTTGATGGACATTTAGGCTGTTCCCATGTTTTGGCTATTGTAAATAGTGCAGCTCTGAACATTGGGATGCAGGTGTCTTTTTGAAGTAGGATTCCTTCTGAATATATGCCCAGGAATGGGATACCGGGTCATATGGTAAGTCTATTCCTAGTCTTTGAGGAATCTCCATACTGCTTCCACAGTGTCTGCACCAAACTGCATTCCCACCAGCAGTGTAAGAGGGTTCCCTTTTCTCCACAGCCTCTCCAGCATTTGTCATTTGTGGACTTTTGAATGATGGCCATTCTGAGTGGAGTGAGGTGATACCTCATAGTAGTTTTGATTTGCCTTTCTCTGATAATTAGTGATATTGAGCATTTCTTCATGTGCCTATTGGCCATTTCTATTTCTTCCTTGGAGAACTGCTTGTTTAGGTCTTCTGCTCATTTTTGGATTGGGTTGTTTGTTTTCTTATTAAGTCATATGAGCTATTTATATATTATGGAGATCAAGCCTTTGACAGTTTCATCACTTGCAAAAATTTTCTTCAATTCTATAGGTTGTCGTTTTGTTTTATTTATGGTTTCCTTTGATGTGCAGAAGCTTGTAAGTTTCATTAGGTCCCATTTGTTTATTCTTTCTTTTATTTCTATTGCTTGTGTAGACTGCCCTATGAGAACATTTTTGAGATGCATCTGAAATATTTTGCCTATGTTTTCTTTTGGAGGTTTATTGTGTATTGTCTTATGTTTAAGTCTTTGATCCATTTTGAGTTTATTTTTGTGTATGGTGTAAGGGAGTGTTCTAGCTTCATTGCTTTACATGCTGCTGTCCAGTTTTCCCAACACCATTTGCTGAAGAGACTGTCTGTATTCCATTGTATATTCTTGCCTCCTTTGTCGAAGATGAGTTGACCAAAAGTTTGTGGGCTCATTTTTGAGCTCTCTATTGTGTTCCATTGGTCCATATGTCTGTTTTTATACTAATTCCATGCTGTTTTGATGACTGTAGCTCTGTAAGTATTGTCTGAAGTCTGGGAGAGTTATTCCTCCAGCCTCTTACTTTGTCTTCATTAATGCTTTGGCAATTCTAGGTCCTTGATGGTTCCATATAAATTTTATTACGATGTGTTCTAGTTTTGTGAAATATGTCCTGGGTTATTTGATAGGGATTGCATTAAATCTGTAGACTGCCTTGGGCATTAAGACCATTTTAACAATATTGATTCTTCCAATCCAAGAGCGTGGGGTATCTTTCCATTTTTTAAAGTCTTCTTTAATTTCCTTCATCAACGGTTTATAGTTTTCTGTGTATAAGTCTTTCACCTTCTTGGTAAGATTTATTCCTAGGTATTTTATTACTTTGGGTGCTATTTTAAAGGGGATTGTTTCTTTACTTTCTTTTTCTGTTGAGTCACCATTAGTGTAAAAAAAATGCAACTGATTTTTGAACGTTAATCTTGTAACCTACTACCTTGCTGAATTCTTTGATTACTTCTAGTAGTTTTTGTTTGGACCTTTTAGGGTTTTCTATATATAGTATCATGTCATTGGCATATACTCATACTTAATCTCTTCCAATTTGGATCCCTTTTAGTTCTCTCTCTTGCCTGATTGCTATGGCTAGGACTTCCATGTCTAGTTGAATAGGAGTGGTAATAGTGAGCAGCCTTGTCTTGTCCCAGATTTTAGTGGGAAACTCGATTTTTTCAACATTGAGTACTAAGCTGGCTGTAGGTTTGTCATATATAGCTTTTATTATGTTGAGGTATATTCCCTCTATACCCACTTTGGTGAGAGTTTTTATCATAAATGGGTGTTGAATTTTATCAAAAGCTTTTTCTGCATTGATTGAGACGATCATGTGGTTTCTGTCCTTTCTCTTGATGATGAGGTGTATTACATTGATTGATTTGCGTATGTTGAACCAGCCTTGTGTCCCTGGGATGAACCCCACTTGGTCATGATGTATAATCTTTTTTATGTGCTTTCAGATTCTATTTGCTAATATTTTGGTAAGGATTTTACATCTATGTTCATCAGTGATATTGGTCTGTAATTCTTTTTTGGTAGTGTCATTGTCTGGTTTTGGTATCAGGGTGATGGTGGCTTCATAGAATGAATTTGGGAGTATTCCCTCTGTTTCAGTATTCTGGAAGAGTTTGAGAAGGACTGGTATGAGTTCTTCTTTGTATGTTTGGTAGAATTCCCCAGTGAAGCCGTCCTGTCCTGGACTTTTATTTGTAGGGAGGTATTTTATTGCTATTTCAATTTTATTTCTGGTTATCAGTTTGTTCAAGTGGTCAGTTTCTTCTTGATTCAGTCTTGGTGGACTGTATTTTTCCAGAATATTGTCCACCTCCTCTAGGTTGTCCATTTTGCTCCCATATAGTTTTTCATACTATTATCATATGATATTCTGTATTTCTTTTTCTTGTTGTAATTTCTCAATTTTTCTTTCTTATTTTGCTTATTTGTGCTCTCTCTTTTTTCTTCTTTGTGTGTTTGGCCAGAGGTTTGTTGATTTTATTTATTTATTTAAAAACATCAGCTTTTGGTTTGATTGACTCTGTTGTTTTTTTTAATTTCTATTTGATTTATTTCCTCCCTGATCTTTAGTATTTCCTTCCTTCTGCTGTCTTTTGGGGTTTTTTGCTCTTCTTTTCCTAGTTCTTTTAGTTGGTGGGTTAGATTGTTTATTTGAGATTGTTCTTCTTTTTTGAGGAAGGCCTGCTTTGCTATAAACTTCCCTCTTAGCACTGCCTTTGCTGCATTCCATAAATTTTGTGTGGTTGTGTTTTCATTTTCATTTATCTCAAGGTATTTTTTAATTTCAGCTTCGATTTCATCATTGACCATTGGTTTTTTAATAACATGTTGTTTAATCTCCATGCTTTCCTATTTTTCTCCTTTGTTTTTCTGTAGTTGATTTCTACTTTCATGGCGTTGTGGTCAGTAAAGATGCTTGAGATAATTTCTATCTTCTTAAAATTGTTGAGGTTTCTTTTGTGCCCAAGTACATGATCAATCCTAGAAAATGTTCCATGTGCACTTGAAAAGAATGTATATCCTATTTTGGGGGGTTATAATGCTCTGAAATTATCCACCAGGTCTAATTTTTCTATTGTATCATTTAATTTCTCTGTTTCCTTATTTATTTTATGTCTGGAAGTTCTGTCTAGTTATGTTAATATTGTGTTAAAATATCTGACAATGATTGTATTCCCATCAATAGCCCCCTTTATCTCTGTTAGTTTTTTTATGTTCTTAGGTTCTCCTATATTGGGTGCATATACAGTAATGAGTGTAATATCCTCATCTTGTGTTTCTCCTTTAATCATTATAAAATGTCCTTCTTTATCGTCCTTTTTGGCCTTTGTTTTAAAGTCTATTTTGTCTGAAATTAGTACTGCTACATCTGCGTTTTTGGCTTTTCCATTTTTTGGGAGATCTGTTTCCATCCTTTCACTCTCAATCTATATGTGTCCTTCTCCCTAAAGTGGGTCTGCTGTATGCAGCTTATTGAAGGTTCTTGCTTTATTATCCAGTCTACCACTCTTTTTCTTTTGATTGGAGCATTTAGTCCATTAACATTTACAGTAATTAATAATAGATGTGTGTTTATTGCCATTTTGAACGTCATTTTCCAGTTGATTTTGTATTTCCTCTTTCTTCCTTTCTTCTTCCTTTTGTGATTTGGTAATTTTCCTTTGTGTTATCTTGGATTTTATTTAGTTTTTGTGACTCACTTGCAAGTTTTTGGCTTGTGGTTACCCTTCTTTGTGTCTATTAACCCATTACTATAGCTGTTTGTATGAAACAGATAGTAATAGAAGCTCAAACCCAAGCTACCAAGAACAAAAATGTTTTAAAGAAAGAAAAAAAAATACTGTATATTTTCTTTCTTTCCTCTCCCACTCTTCATGATTTAGATGTCTTCTTTTACAAATTCGTGTTTATTCTGTTTGTAATTCATGGTAGTTATCACCTTTCCAGCTATGAGTTTCTCATTTCTGTAGCATCCTGGTTGTTTTGTATTTAGAGTAGACCTTGCAGTATTTCTTTTAGCATGGGTTTAGTGTTGCTAAACACTTCTAGTTTTTGCTTGTCTGTGAAGTTCTTTACCTCTCCTTGTATCCTAAAGGATAGACTTGCTGGATAGAGTATCCTAGGCTGCATCTTTTTTTCATTCAGGACTTTGAATATATCTAGCCACTTCCTTCTGGCCTATAGTGTTTGCGTAGAGAATTCAGTTGAGAGCCTTATGGGGGTTCCCTTGTAACTCACTCTTTGTTTTCTCTTGCTGCCTTTAGGATCATTTCTTTATCCATGACTCTGGCAATCTTGAATATAATGTCTTGGTGTGGGTCTATTTGGGTTCTTCCTTTTTGGTACCCTCTGAGCTTCCTGTACTTGGATATCTGATTCCTTCTTTAGGTTTGGGAAGTTTTCAGTCATGATTTCTTCAAATACCTTTTCAATCCCCTTTGTTCTTTCTTCCCCTTCTGGAACCCCTATTATGCATAGATTGGCATGCTTTGAATTATCCCATATGTCCCTTATATTGTTTTCATTGTTTTTATTTGTTTTTCTCTCAACTGTTCTGATTGGGTGCTTTCTGTTGTCCTGTCTTCTAGGTCACTTATTCGTTCCTCTGCATTATTAGCCTGTTCTGTACAGCCTTTAGATCAGCTCTCATCTCAGCCAATGAGTTTACCAATTCTATTTTGCTCTTCTTTATAACTTCAATTTCATTTTCGACATATTTTATATTTCTAAACACTATCTCTTTTAGTTCCTTCAGTAGTTCAATTACATCTTTTTTAAAATTTTGATTTAGTAGGCCTTCAATGTCTATTTCATTGATTGTTCTTTCAGGGAATTTCTCTGGCTCTTTCAATTGGGAGTGGTTCCTCTGCTTCATCTTGTTTCATCTCTCTGGCACTCTGGCTTTTAGAGTATCAATTATCTATTGTGGTCCTTAAGGAGCTTATTAATCTATCTAATGCCTATGCAGAATAAAATTTTATAAGAACAGAGAGAGAATTGTAAAAGAAGGGAGGATAAAATGGTTTGAAAACAGTGTATAATCAGTAATAGAAGAGCAAGTTGAAGCAGAATAGCAATTGAGTTTAGAAGTCTTTTAAAAGCCTTAAAAAAAAAGTGAGAAAAGAGCAAAAAAAATTGAAGCTTATGTATAATCAGTAACAGGAGATCAAAACCAAGAGAAATAGAAATGAAATGAGGTGGCTTCAAAAATAGTTATACTAATAATATTTTAAAAGTAATATTTAAAAGGGATTAAAACTGTAAGCATATATAATTATTTAAAAAGTAAAATAAAAAAGGTATGAGAAAATAGAACAAATGAAAAAAGATTATAAAAAAGAGGGGGGATGTGTTCCCGTGGAGACTGCACTGAATGATTTTATTGAGAATTCTTTCTGTCTCGTCCTGTTTCGTGAACTCAGCTTGCTGCTTCCAGGAGCCCTGTGTTGGCGCCCCCTCGTCTATGCTGCTCCCACTGCCTGTCGTCAAGCAGATCGCGCCCCCTCCCAAGACTGCAGTCAGTTGTTGAACTCTTATGTGGTGGGCAGGCGGGTCACTCCCCCTCCCGATGCCATAGTCAGATGCTGTGCTTGGGTGAGGTAGGTGGGTGGATTGCGCCCCCTCCCAGCACTGCAGTCAGGTGCTGTGCTCCTTCCAGGAAGGGGAGTGGCCACCCACCCTCTCCTGGTGCCGGTTGCTCCCCTGCTCTGTGCAGCTGCCCACTCAGCCTCAGGTCCATGCTCCATAGGCTGGCTCCGGGGAGACAGCAGAACAGCATTGCCCATGCTCTGTGCCAAAACTCAGCTCCTTGTTTGTCTTGGTGGTGTGAGTTCTCTGAGGTACCAGGGCAGAAAAATCCTATCTGCCTCAGGTTGTAAACAATTCTATGTCTTGCCTTTGAGTCATCTAAGCCCTTAGGTAAGGGTTCATGTCTCAACCCCTTCCCCGCCTGGGTGCTAAGCACTGGAGGATATGGAGGCTGTGGCTGAGCCCTGCCTCTCTTCTCCTGAAAACTGGAGGATGGGTTGGAGATAGGGGTATGGCACCCTTCCACCCAGGGCACATCAGCGATGTTGTTTTTCACATTTTATGGAGGGCCCAGGTTGTTTTGCCCTGTGTACCATGGTACACAGCATCCTGCAGTTCCCAGGGGTTGCCTCTGTGCAGTCTGCCCCAGTCCTCCACCTGGCTTGGGCAGCCTGTCCCGTCCCCCACCTGCCACTTTGCCTCTAGGGCTGGGTATTGCAGAGAACTTCTATGCCCACTTAACTTAGTTCTGTTGGTCATGAGGTGCTCCATACAGATCTGAGCCTCAGACGTTCCCCCTCCTGTCCATTGACCTCTCTGTTGGAGAGGGGGAGATTCAGCAAACAAGCACTATTCCTCCTTTGCTGCTCCCTCCCCGTGGGACTGGTCCCACAATGTTTTTCTTTTTCTTTTTAAATTTTCTACTACAAGATTCTTGGTATCTTTGTCTTTTTAAGAGGGTGATATTTTGTCGGAGATCAGCAGGTGCTCTTGTTGGCTGGGTGGGTCTGTGGATGTGAGTTTTGGTGTCTTTTTGGGAGAGGGTGAGCTACGAGTGTCCTTCTACTCTGCCATCTGGGCCCTTCCTCCCATTTACTCTTGGTCTGCATAATAATGTGAAGAGGCCAAGCAAATGTAAGAAAAGGCAAGACTTAGAATGAGGAGTCCTGGCCTCTCCAAGCTCTGTCATTCATTCATTCACTCATTCACTCATTTAGATATGCATATAGCAAATACATATTGAGTATTTACACTGTGCAAGTTACTGCAAATACAATGGTGAACATTATTATGTGACTTTAGGTAAATCGTCTCTCTTCTTGGGCCTGAATTTTTTCACCTATAAAAATTAAAGTCTGGGACTTGATTTTTAAAAACATTTTTAATCTTAAATAAAAGAGATAATGTCTGTGAAAACGCTTTCTCATTGTAAAACACTGTAAAAAATGCTAAGAGTATATGTTTTGTCTAAAGATAGTACATACCACAATTTGTGTTCCCACAATTATTTTCAAGAGTTAACTTAATTTGTATGGAGTTCATATAGCTCACTCCAAGTCACAGTTGAGATCATGACTCCTTCCCTTTCTAGAAACCAATTTCTTTGTTTGACAAGAGGCCACATTTCTAAAAATGCTTGGAGAGACACATCATGAATCTAAATCCTTTGTGTAGAATAATTCTCAAACGTTTTGGTCTCACCACCCCAGTAGAACTCTTAAAATTTATTGAGGACCCCAAATAGCTTTTGGTAATATGGGTTATATGTATC
Source organism: Camelus bactrianus (assembly GCF_048773025.1). Lineage (NCBI taxonomy): Eukaryota > Metazoa > Chordata > Mammalia > Artiodactyla > Camelidae > Camelus > Camelus bactrianus. Next base: position 61,064,087 of record NC_133575.1, read on the forward strand.
AATATTTACTATATTGGAAATTAAATCTGATAAAAGTGTAATATGCCTGTTTATTAATTTATTTTAAAATGATAAACCTATTACATAACAGAAATAATATAATATTTTAATGAAAGATATATTTTACAACAAATTAGTGAGAAAGGTGGCACTGTTTTACAGTTTTACAAATCTCTTTAATGTCTATCTTAACAGAAGATAGCTGTATTCTCATATCTGATTCTGTGTTCAATCTACTGTGATATGTTGATTTAAGGAAAATTCTACCTTACTAGGATGTATTGTTAGAAAAGGGGTGGGGAGTATTTTAATAGCTTTTTCAGATAATTGTGGATATTATTTTTTTAATTCTACAACAAACTTCACAAGTGGTAGTTTCTTAAAGTTGGCAGTGTAGAATCTAAAACCATATCAATGAATTTTTCAGATTACGTTAATACTGAAATCCACTGGTCTATCTTGCCCTTTGAATGGATCTTTTATCTATGCATGATTTTGTAACATTACTCATATGGAAAATACTAGTTCACTGAGTTATGCAGGTATTTCAAATGTTGATGCATTCTATTATAAAATATCTAAAATATCACATTTGTTAATATTACCACTGCTCTCTTCAGGAAAGTCACTAAGTATTGGGAAGCTACAGTGATGAATACAAGTTTTTTTAAATTCTTATTTTTTCCAGACAACTCAAATTTTATCATTGATAAGTAATAAATACTGTTCACTGCTTTCCTTGCTCATTTCATTAATTTTTGAGAAAATTTCTATCAAATACTTAGACCTGAATAGCCATAGTTTATCAGTCCTTCTTTCAAGTGAAAATGGTGTTCTATGAAAAAGTGGCTAATTCAGCACTCAACTCAAACAAATGCATAAGTGCATTTCCTTGAGATAACCATCATGCTTCAGTGTATAATGAAAGTGCTTTGTGTATACTTTCCATTTCATCCTATAGAGTGTTTTTTTAAATTGTGCTCAAGGGTTGAGTTAATAAACTAACTTTTACTGATTTATCAAAGGATATTCTTAAATGAAGCACATTTATTTAAGTACATGATGGTAAAGAATACAATGACTAGGTACAGTATGGTGCTACTGCCTTGATTTATGCTAAAGGACTGGAAGTGCAAATGTAAACATGGCTGTTTTAGGATAAACTGTGAGATTCAAAAAAATTACTCAGCACTTTGCATATTTCATCATGCTTGTGTCTGTTTCTGTGCATTCATAGCAACTTCAGTCACATTTAGATTTGACCATTTTTAAGGTGAAAGTATAATTCTGGGGATGAAATAATAAGTCATTCTTCATATTTGCAGCTAAATATTTAATTAGATGAGTTACTGTATCATTGGAAAGTGGCAGGACCACTATTCCTTTTACTGACTTTTCATTCCGTAGGCATTCATTAAGCAGTGTCAACTGTACAAGTCTTAATTAGTCTCTTAGTTACTGCATGTTTTTCTAGCCAATTTATGATAATTTATCAATAAATTGCTTTTGTGGTTTTATTTATAGTTTTAAGGCTGTAACAAACAATATTTGGATTTAAAGAGCTTATTTATCTATGTTTAAAACACTGAATACTTTTTTCGGTAATTACTGAGTGTTTGAACTCAAAATAGTGTTGCAATTTATTTTTAATTTAGTTTTAATATTTTTTATTGATTTATAATCATTTTACAATGTTGGGTCAAATTCCAGTGTAGAGCACAATTTTTTAATTATACATGAACATATATATATATATATATATATATATATATATATATATATATATATTCATTGTCACATTCCTTTCTCTGTGAGATATATAAGATCTTGTATATATTTCCCTGTGCTATACAGTAAAATCTTGTTTATCTATTCTACAATTTTGAAATCCCAGTCTATCCCTTCCCACCCTCCACCCCTTTGGCAACAAGTTTGTATTCTATGTCTATGAGTCTACTTCTGTTTTGTATTTATGATTTGTTTGTGTTTTTTTTTCTTTCTTAGATTCCACATATGAATGATCTCATATGGTATTTTTCTTTCTCTTTCTGGCTTACTTCACTTAGAATGACATTCTCCAGGTCCATCCATGTTGCTGCAAATAGCATTATTTTGTTATTTTTTATGCCTGAGTAGTATTCCATTGTATAAATATACCACTTCTTCTTTATCTAGTCATCCGTTAATGGACATTTAGGCTATCTCCCTGTCTTGGCTATTGTAAATAGTGCTGCTATGAACATTGGGGTGCGGGTGTCATCCTGAATTAGGGTTCCTTTTGGATAGATGCCCAGGAGCGGGATTCCTGGGTCATATGGCAAGTCTATTCCTAGTCTTTTGAGGAATCTCCATACTGTTTTCCACAGTGGCTGCACCAAACTGCATTCCCACCAGCAGTGTAGGAGGCTTCCCCTTTCTCCACAGCCTCTCCAGCACTTGTCATTTGTGGACTTTTGAATGACGGCCATTCTGACTGGTGTGAGTTGATACCTCATTATAGCTGTGGTTTGCATTTCTCTGATAATTAGTGATATTGAGCATGTTTTCATGTGACTATTGATCATTTGTATTACTTCCTTGGAGAATGGCTCCTTTAGGTCTTCTGCTCATTTTTGGATTGGGTTGTTTGGTTGTTTCTTATTAAATCATATGAGCTGCTTACATATTCTGGAGATCAAGCCTTTGTTGGTTTCATTTGCAAAAATTTTCTTCGATTCTGTAGGTTGTCATTTTGTTTTACTTATGGTTTCCTTTGATGTGCAGAAGCTTGTAAGTTTCATTAGGTCCCATTTGTTTATTCTTGCTTTTATTTCTATTGCTTGGGTAGACTGCCCTAGGAGAACATTTTTGAGATGCATGTGAAATATTTTGCCTATATTTTCTTCTAGGAGGTTTATTGTATCTTGTCTTATGTTTAAGTCTTTGATCCATTTTGAGTTGATATTTGTGTATGGTGTAAGGGAGTGTTCTAGCTTCATTGCTTTACATGCTGCTGTCCAGTTATCCCAACACCATTTGCTGAAGAGACTGTCTTTATTCCATTGTATATTCTTGCCTCCTTTGTCAAAGATTAGCTGACCAAAAGTTTGTGGGTTCATGTCTGGGTTCTCTATTCTGTTCCATTGGTCTATATGTCTGTTTTTGTACCAATACCATGCTGTATTGATGACTGTAGCTCTATAGTATTGTCTGAAGTCTGGGAGAGTTATTCCTCCAGCCTCTTTTTTTCTTTTCAGTAATGCTTTGGCAATTCTAGGTCTTTGATGGTTCCATATAAATTTTATTATGATTTGTTCTAGTTCTGTGAAATATATCCTGGGTCATTTGATAGGGATTGCATTAAATCTGTAGATCACCTTGGGCAGTGTGACCATTTTAACAATATTGATTCTTCCAACTCAAGTGCATTGGATATCTTTCCATTTTTTAAGTCTTCTTTATTTTTCTTCATCAATGGTTTATAGTTTTCTGTGTATAAGTCTTTCACCTCCTTGGTTAGATTTATTCCTATTTATTTTATTTCTTTGGGTGCTATTTTAGAGGGGATTTATTCTTTACTTTCTTTTTCTGTTGATTCATCGTTAGTGTAAAGAAATCCCACTGATTTTTGAATGTTAATCTTGTAACCTGCTACCTTGCTGAATTCTTCCATCAGCTCTAGTAGCTTTTGTGTGGACCTTTTAGGGTGTTTTATATATAGTAACATGTCATCGGCATATAGTGACACTTTTGCCTCTTCTTCTCCAATTTGGATCCCTTTTATTTCTCTCTCTTGTCCGATTGCTGTGGCTAGGACTTCCAAGTCAGTGTTGAATAGGAGTGGTGATACTGGGCATCCTTGTCTTGTCCCAGATGTTAGTGGGAAGCTTTTGAGTTTTTCACCATTGAGTACTATGCTGGCTGTAAGTTTGTCATGCATAGCTTTTATTATGTTGAGATATGTTCCCTCTATACCCACTTTGGTGAGAGTTTTTATCATAAATGGGTGTTGAATTTTATGAAATGCTTTTTCTGCATCAATTGAGATGATCAGTTGGTTCTGTCCTTTCTCTTGTTGATGAGGTGTATTACATTGAGTGATTTGCATATGTTGAACCACCCTTGTGTCCCTGGGATGAACCCCACTTGGTCATGATGTATAATCTTTTTTATGTGTTGTTGGATTCTATTTGCTAATATTTTGGTGAGGATTTCTGCATCTATGTTCATCAGTGATATTGGCCTATAATTCTCTTTTTGGTAGTGTCTTTGTCTGGTCTTGGTATCAGGGTGATGGTGGCTTCACAGAATGAGTTTGGGATTATTCCTTAATTTTCAGTCATCTGGATGAGTTTGAGAAGGACTGGTATGAGTTCTTCTTTGTATGTTTGGTAGAATTCTCCAGTGACGCCGTCTGGTCCTGGACTTTTATTTCTAGGGAGGTTTTTATTGCTATTTCTATTTCATATCTAGTGATCAGTTTGTTCAAGTGGCCAGTTTCTTCTTGATTCAGTCTTGGTGGACTGTATGTTTCCAGAAACTTGTCCATCTCCTCTAGGTTATCCAATTTGGTTCCATATAGTTTTTCATAATATTCTCATGTGATATTCTGTATTCCTATTTTACTTGTTGTAATTTCTCCATTTTCCTTTCTTATTTTGAATATTTGTGCTCTTTTTTCTTCTTTGTGAGTTTGGCCAGAGGTTTGACAATTTTATTTACTTTTTCAAAAAACCAGCTTTTGGTTTGATTGATTTTTCTATGTTTTTTTTTTAAATCTCTGTTTCATTTATTTCCTCCCTGATCTTCATAATTTCCTTCCTTCTGCTGCCTTTTGGGACTTTTTGTTCTTCTTTTTCTAGTTCTTTCAGTTGGTGGGTTAAATTGTTTATTTGAGATTGTTCTTCTTTTTTGAAGAAGGCCTGTATCGCTATAAACTTCCCTCTTATCACTGCCTTTGCTGTGTACCATACTTAGCTGGTACCGTAATACTATCTGAAAATGATCTGTCACACAAGACACAATAGGGTAAATCATCAACATCTATATAGCTGAGAGAAATTGTTTTCATCATATTTTAATTTACAGTTTTGTCTAGTTTATTTGGAGAATAGTCCTTCCTACTTTGAGTCAAAGAAGTCTATTGTGATGTCATTTTCAAGATGAAAATGATTTTCAGCCTCTTTAGAAATGATTGTAGCAACTACGGATTGTGAAAGTGATTTTTCTAGTCTCCCAGTTATAAGCCAATGATCTCTCAAAGAATAAGAAAAATATAAATATAACTTTATAATCATATAAATATTAATTATATAATAAGTTTCAGATAAAATGTAAAAATTCTGAAGTTTTTGAAAAATTTTGAAAAATCATACTTGCAAAACAAGAACAATTAAGTGTACTTACTTCTTGTTTCCACAAAGGCACTAGGGAAACTCTAGAATTTTAGAATACTGGTTTGGTAGATAAGAAAGAGATTACAGAGATTACTGAAGGTATAATCATAGATAAATAGTAAGAAAAGAGCAGAAGTAATGAAAATAAAGTAATATGTGAACATAACCATATTTATACCCTAAACCTACTATCTTAGGAAATTCTAGAAAACACAAGAACACACACACACACACATATTTGTCAGAACAATGATATATCATATAGTCCCTAGAAAACACTATACTTATGAAAGCATGAGAGTGAAAAAAAGCAAATAACTACTTAGTATAATTATGCAAACACTTTTGACTTCATACACTCTGAAAGACCCTCAGGAAACCCCAGACAACATTCTGAGAACCTCTGATCTAGACTTCCCACTTTCCAGTATGACTTGGAGACACTCAATTAATCAACTTCTACATGTTTTCTTACTGGCAAGATGAAAGAAAATTAGACTGGGTAACCTTTTGAAATTGCTTAAAAATCTCAAATAGGAAGATGAATAGAATAATTATTTATCAGCCTCCCCAGGTTTACACTTATTTCCCATTAGATTGTGCCTTTGGTTCCCTTGAAATTTGGCGATATGACATCCAAGTTAAAAGTAATGTACTGAAAACAGAGCAGTCAGAAAAGATAACCTGTACACTCCCCTACACCTCCCCAAGCAACAGAGTTCCCAATCCTTCCCTCCTTTGCCCCTGCTAAAGCAGTTTCTGGAACAGAAATACAATTATAGATAAATGTTTCTAAGTGTCATGAATAATTAAAATTTATATTTCTGCCCCTTGGAAACCATGAAGAAAATACCTATAGAAGTTACACAAAGAAAAAGAAAAAGAAATCAAAACCTATCAAGACAAAAAAAAAAACAAAAAACAACAATAAAACAAAACAAACACAAAAGAAGACAGCAAGAAAGAAGAAAGAGGGATTAAAGACAAACAGAAAATAGCTAACAAAATGGCAATAGTAAATCCTTCCCTATAAACAATTACTTTAAATATAAATGGACTAAAATCCCCAATAAAAATATACAGAGTGGGTAAATGGATAAAAAAAAAATAAGATCCAACTGTATGGTGTCTACAAGAAACTCATTTTAGATTCAAGAACACATATAGGCTGAAAGTAAAAGGAAGGAAAAAATTATTCCTACAAAATGGTAAGCAAAAGAGAGTAGGAGTGGCTATAATTACATCATACAAAGTAGATTTTAAGTCAGAAACTGTTGCAGAGACAAAGGTCAACATATACTGATAAAAGGGTCAATTCAAAAGGAAGATGTATCACAGGTAAATATACATCCAACATCAGAGCACCTAAGTATATAAGGCAAGTACTGACAGACCTGAAAAGATAAATTGAGAGCAATATAATTATACTGGGGGATTTCAATACCCCACATTAAATAATGAATAAAACATCCAGATAGAAAATCAATAAAGAAATAGCTAACTTGAACATCATTATAGGCCAAAAAGAGCTAACAGACATATACAGAACTTTCTACCCAAAAGCAAAAGAACACACATTCTTCTCAAGCACACATGGAACATCTCCAGGAGATGACATGTTATGTCACAAAATAAGTCTTCATAAGTTTAAGAAGACTGAAGTCATATCAAATATCATTTGCAAGCACAATAGAATGAAATCAGAAATCAATAACAGCAAGAAAATGGAAAAAAAACCACAAATATTTGGAAACCAAATAACATACTCTTGAACAACCACTGGGCCAAATAGGAAATCAAAATGTTACAAAAGATCTTGAGACAAACAACAATGTAAATACAGCATAACAAAATATATGGGATGCAGCAAAAGCAGTAGAAAGAGGGAATTTTATAGTGATAAATGCCTACATTAAAAAAGAAGAAAGATATCAAATAATCAACCTAGCTTTACACTTCAGGAAACCAGAAAAAGAAGAATTATGTTAAAGTTGAAGACGGAAGGAAATAAAGATTACAGCAGACTAAATCAAACAGAGAATGGAAAAACAATAAAAAAAGTCAAGAAGACTAAGAATTGGTTATTTGAGAAAATAAAATCAACAAACATTTAGCTAGACTAAGGAGTAACAGAGAATACTCAAACAAGCAAAATTACGCATGAATGAAAAGGTATTACAACAGATGTCTCAGGAATAAAAAGGATCATAGGTAGTATTATGAAACATTATATACCAACAAATTGGATAACCTAGAAGAAATAGATAAGTTTCTAGAAATATATAACTTACCAAGACTGAATCAAGAAGAAACAGAAAGTCTCAAACTGACCAATAACAAATAAAGAGATTGAAGTAGTAATCAAAAACCTCCCAAAAGAAAAGTCTAGGACCAGATGGCTTCACAGCTGAATTCTAATAAACATTCAAGGAAGAATTAATACCAATTCTTCTTAAACTCTTCCAAAAAATAGTGAAGGGAATACTTCCAAATTCATGAGGCCAGCATCACACTGATATCAAAGCCAGAAAAAGACAACACAAGAAAACTATAGGCCAATATCGTTGATGAATATAGATGCAAAAATCCTCAACAAAATATTAGCAAACAGAGTCCAACAACACATAAAAAGATCATACACCATGATCAAGTGAGGTTCATCCCAGAGACACAAGTATCTTTCAACATACACAAATCAATCAACATGATACACGACATCAACTGGAGAAAGGACAAAATTCACATGATCATCTCAATAGATGCAGAAAACGCATTTGGTAAAATTCAACACCCATTTATGATAAAAACTCTTACAAAAGTGGGTATAGAGGAAACATATCTCAATGTAATAAAAACTATTTATGACAAACCTACAGCCAGCATAATACTCAATGGTGAAAAGCTAAAAGCCTTTCTATTAAAATCTGGAACAAGAAAAGGATGCCCACTTTCACCACTTCTATTCAATATAGTATTGGAAGTGTTAGTCATAGCAATTGGAGAAGAAAAAGAAATTAAAAGGATCCAAATTGGAAGAGAAGAAGTAAAATTATAATTATATGTGGATGACATGATACTATATATAGAAAACACTAAAGGCTCCACACAGAAACTACTATAGCTGATAAAAGAATTTGGTAAGGTAGCAGGTTACCAGATTAACATACAGAAATCAGTGGCATTATGTTACACTAACAATGAAATATCAGAAAATGAAAGTAAAATAAACCAATCCCTTTTAACACTGCATTCAAAATAATAAAATACTTAGGAATAAATCTAATGAAGGAAGTGAAAAACTTATATGAGGAGAACTACAAAACACTGAGTAAGGAAATTAAAGATGACCATAGAGCTACAGTCATCAAGACAGCATGGTATTGGTACAAAAACAGACATATGGACCAATGGAACAGAATAGAGAGCCCAGACATGAACCCACAAACTTTTGGTAAGCTAATCTTTGACAAAGGAGGCAAGAACATGCAATGGAATAAAGACAGTCTTTTCAACAAATGGTGTTGGGAAAACTGGACAGCAGCATGTAAATCAATGAACTAGAACACTCCCTTACACCATACACAAAAATAAATTCAAAATGGATCAAAGACTTAAATGTAAGACAAGACACAGTAAACCTCCTAGAAGAAAACATAGGCAAAACATTATCTGACATACATCTCAAAAATATTCTTCTAGGGCAGTCTACACAAGCAATAGAAATAAAAGCAAGAATAAACAAATGGGACCTAATTAAACTTACAAGCCTCTGCACAGCAAAGGAAACCATAAGTAAAACAAAATGACAACCTATGGAATGGGAAAAAATATTTGCAAAAGATGAGACTGACAAGGGTTTAACTTCCAGAATATATAAGCAGCTCATGCAACATAATAAGAAATAAACAAACAACCCAATCCAAAAATGGGCAGAAGACCTAAACAAGCAGTTCTCCAATGAATACAAATGGCCAATAGGCATATGAAAAAATGCTCAATATCACTAATTATCAGAGAAATGCAAATCAAAACTACAATGAGTTATCACCAGTCAGAATGGCCATCATTTAAAAGTCCACAAGCGTTAAAAGCTGAAGAGGCTGTGGAGAAAATGGAACCCTCCTGCACTGTTGGTGAGAATGTAGTTTGGTGTAGTCGTTATGGAAAGAAGTATGTAGATTCCTCAAAAAATTAAAAATAGACTTACTCTATGATTCAGCAATCCCACTCCTGGGCATATATCCAGAGGGAACCTTAATTCTAAAAGACACACGCATCCCAATGTTCATAGCAGCGCTATTTACAATAGCCAAGACATGGAAACAACCTAAATGTCCATCAACAGTTGACTGGATAAAGAAGAGGTGGTATATATATATACAATGGGATACTACTCAGCCATAAAAAATAATAATGCCATTTGCAGCAACATGGATGAAACTGGAGAATGTCATTCTAAGTGAAGTAAGCCAGAAAGAGATAGAAAAAAATAACACATGATATCACTTATATGTGGAATCTAAAAAAAAAAAAAAGACGAACTTATTTTCAAAACAGACACTGACTCACATAGAAGAGAAACTTGTGGTTACCAGGTGGAGGGAAGGGGATCAGAAGGGATAAATAGGGACTTTGAGATTTGCAGATACTAACTAATATATATAAAATAGATAAACAACTAGTTTATACTGTATAGCATAGGGAACCATATTCCATATTTTGTAACCTATGGTGAAGGATATGAGAACGAATGTATATATGTTTCTATGTGACTGAAATGTGCTGTACACCAGAAATTGACACAACATTGTAAACTGACTGTACCTCAGTAGAAATATATTGAAAAAATTAAAAAAAAAGAAACTCACGTGGGCATGAAGTCATTTTAGGGGAGCAAGTTGATAAATAGATAACATTAAAAATATTTATTTATTAACAACAAATCTCTCTTTGCTCCTTTAAAAAAATAAATAAAACTTGTATGGAACCACACAAGACCCCAAATAGCCAAAGAAAGGAGAAAGAAGAATAAAGTTGGAGGCATCACACTTCCTGATTTCAAATTACATTACAAATCTATAGTAATCAAAATAGCATGGTACTGGTATAAAAACAGACACATATACTAATGGAATGGAACAGACAGCCCAAAAATAAACCCAAGCATACGTGGTCAACTAATTTTCAATAGGGTGCTAAGAATACACAGTAGGGAAAGGATAGTCCCTTTAATAACTGGTTCTAGGGAAAGTGAATAGCCACATGCAAAAGAATGAAATTGGACCCATATCTTACACTGTGCACAATGATAAATTCAAAATGGATTAAATATTTAAATCTAAGACTTGAAATTATAAAACTCTTAAAGATAACATAAGGTTGTTGGTCATGGCAATAATTTTTTAGCTATGACACCAAAAGTTTAGGCAACAAAAGAAAAATAAACAAGTGGGACTACATGAAACTAATGATCTTTTGCTCAGCAAAGGAAACAGTCAACAAAATGAAAAAGTAGCCTACAGATTGGAAGAAAGTATTTGCAGGCCATATATTTGATAAGGGGTTAATATTCAAAATATATAAGGAGCTCAATGTTTAAACAAAATAAAACATAAAACCCCAAGGAACCTGATTTTAAAAAGGGAAGGGACTTGAGTAGTCATTTTTCCAAAGACATACAAATAGCCAACAGGTATATGAATAGGAGCTCAACATCACTAATTATAGGAAAATGCAAATCAAAACCAAAGTGAGATATCACCTCACACATTTTAGGGTGGCTATTATCAAAAAGACATGATAAGAAATGTTACAGAGGATGTGGAGAAAAGGGAACCCTGTACATTGTTGGTGGGAATGTAAATTGGTGCAGCCACTACAGAAAATAGTGTGGAGTTAAAAATAGAACTACTATATGATCCAGCAATCCCTCTTCTGACTACATAGACAAAGAAAATGAAATCAGTATTTCGACTAGATATCTGTACTCCCATTGTTCACTGTAGCATTTTCCTAATAGTCAAGTTATGGAAAAACATAAGTGTCAATTGATTGATGAATGAAGAAATTTTGATGTATATGTATGTGCTCACACACACCACACATACACACATGAGCATTATTCAGTCTTAAAAAAGAAGATCCTGCCATTTGCAACATCATGGATGAAACTGGAGGTAATTATAAATAAAATAACCCAAATACAGAAAGAAAATTACCACATTATCTCACTCACGTGGAACCTAAAAAAGTGAAATTCATACCAACAGAGAGTAGAATATGGTTAACAGGAGTGGGGAAGTGGGAGAAATGTGGAGATGTTGGTTAAAGGGTACAAACTTGCAGTTATGTAGGATGAACACACTGTAGAGATGTACAGGATGGTGACTATAGTTAATATACTGTATATTGGAAATTTGCTAAGAGAGTAAATTTCAGATGCTCTCACCACACACACACAAAAGTGACTGTGAGGAGATGGATATGTTAATTAGCTTGACTATAGTTATTGTTTCACAATGTATATGTGTATCAAAACATGTTATATTCCTTAAATGCATAAAATTTTTATTAACACTATCATCACAAAAATTTATATGACTAATGGAAGTGCATTATAACTAACAAAAGCAGTATCTAGCGTGCAAACACTAGCAAAAGCAGTCTTTCTTAAAAGTCAAAGAAACTGTCTTTCGGCACAAAGAAGAAAAGGAAGCCTGGAATTCAAATATTTCTACGTACAGACATTCATATAAGTGAGTTATCAGAATGTCTTTTGTCACAAGCTGGTTTCTGGTGCCATTTGTAAAAAACAAACAAATTTCCCTGATGACTGATACTTCTAAGATCCTAAGGAGAGATTTGCCTTCAGAAGCAGTATTTCCTCTCCCAGGAATAGATATTCCTTCACTCAAAACAAACTTGTTTGTTAAACTTTAATGGACTTTATCATCTATTTTCAAGAGTAAATTTTTAATATGAAAGTAAATTCAAGAAAGACAACTCATAAAATTCTGTGATGTAGAGTCAAATGTCCTAAGGTACTTAATTTAGATGAGACAGATGTCAGTTCAATTCTTTAAAATCTCTAGGGACAGAGATTCTACCACCTTCTTCAAAACATCATTCTAGAGCTTAATCTCATTAGTTTATATGAGTGAAAACTCCCATTTTATATAAATAAAGAAGTCTCAAAGTGTGATTAATTGAATGACACTGTTGTCAAGAAATTGTAATTTTGAGTACTGATTTTATTTCCTGCTCTTTTTTTATTTTTAATGGAACTCATCCCTATGCTTTCACATTTACCATTCATTGATATTTGGACACAATTAGACTGCCACACTTTGACTTTATGAGCCTGGTTCTTTTTTTTTTTTTTTGAATAAAGACATATATGGTCAGTAAGTTTATACACACACACACACACACACACACATTACTGCTTTGTGAACAAGCATTGTTGTCACTCCCTTAGATTAGTATGTCTTACTTTGTTGATATATTGATTTCTGCATTGCTCTTCTCCAGGTTTCTTTTGTTAGTCTAATGGATTTTTAACAGAAATAAGTTAATTGTTTCTAATCAGTAGTGAGCTGTGCCTCCAGGTTTTCCAAAGGATAGAATTCTCTTAAAAGTAAATACATTGCTGCCAATCCACAAATAAGGCACAGATAGAAAGGAAAAAATGGGAATGTAGTCTTTGAGGATCTGTTCCATATCAGTTTTCATACTTCAGAAAGTAATTTATATAGTGTTCAAAATATTTATTGACTGAAACAATTTATTATGTATGTATATCAGTTATTCCTGACTCAGAAAGTTGATAAAAGCAAATATATTGTACTTTTCAATTGAATTTTTTCATAATTTAATTTTGTTAATTTAGCTCCTGATTTATAAATGACTGCTCAGAAGTCTCACCCTGACTCTTAGAAACAACTCCCATATGCTTAGTTAGCAAAGCCATATTGAAACCTGAACATAGAAGAGGCCAATTGGGATTAATTAGGCTAATTGACAAATATAAATCTTTTTATAAATTCTTTATCTTCCACAAGCACATAATGTGATGAATCCTTGTAAATTCTTAGACCAGGCATTAAGACCCTACAAGACCAGATATGAAAAAGCAGTTCTCACATGGCCTTAGTAAGAGAAATTGTTAAAACAGATTTAAACTAACATCTGGAAAGCCTGGGCTTTTGTTTTGTTTTGTTTTGAGCTTTATTGTCTTAGGACAGTTAAACTGTATAGACCAGTGATTGGATTAAAAAATTAAATGAAATAAAACACAAGACATTAAATTGCACATTTTAATTGATAGTCTCTTACTATATTCATTATGCATCCTAGTCAGCTTTGCAGTATGATGCTCTCTGAATGGACCAAAAATAGAATCTTCAAGTGGTTTCTGCTCATACCCTGACCCCATTCTTGGAAATTCTCACCCATTAGGCGTAAGCTCTTCAGATATGTAATCATGGTTGAAGGAGTTGAGAACTACTCCTTGACTCCAACATAATTGAAGATCCATTGGTTAGCTGAGACGTGGAGCAGATCCTAGTCCTGCTTAGTGTCAGATGGCTGACTCTGGACTTGTTGCTCAGTGACTCTGGACCTCCAATTCATCATGGTTCTGGAGGCTAGAAGTCTAAAACCAAGGTGTTAGCAGGATCATAGTCCTTCCAAAACCTCTAGGGGAGGATTCTTTCTTGCTTCTTCCAGCTGCTGCTGGCCCTAGGCATTCCTTGGCTTATAAATGCCATCATCACCCCAATCTGTGCTTGTCATCCATCACATGGCCATGTTCTCTCTGTGTCTTCCTCACAGTTTCACATCTTTCCCCCCATAGTATTTATTGAGTGAGTGATATTACTATGAAATCTTTCACACAAACATATTTACCAGAGCCTAAAACTCTTCATTGTTAACCAGAAAGAGTTCATTGGAAATCTCTACCATACTTGTTGGAGCTGGTCATGTTAATCATCCATCTTAGAACATTAACTGTAATTTCAAATTTTAAATTAAAATGGCTACAAAATGGATGCAGAGACCACACAAACAAGTAGTAGTCTGAGCTAGAGGTTAAATGATACACTAATACACTCCATGCGATCTTAAAATATGAAGAGTGTTAGTATCTCTGAGACCTTATAGCAGGATCATTTGAAATTACCATGAAGGCTTCACTTGATTATATTATTATACTTGTCATTTTTTCTTCTTCCTAAACTCAGACAGATCATGAGAAATGGCAAGAACTTAGGGAAACAAAATTGTTGAACTGAAATATTATTTTTGAAGAGGACACTCGGCAACAAATCTAGAAATCTGTTTTATTTCATTTTCTCTTGAGTTCTCTGCTTAAGAAAAGATTAACAGGAGTTTTATCAGGAGGGGAAGTCAGCTGGGAGAACAACTGGGTTCAACCAAGGTTTCATTTAGCTAATTCCTAATTATACTATAACTGAAAATTTGATTCCCAGATTATTAATGTTTAAACTTTCTTCTTCCTTTGTATTTTAAACGTTTAGTCATTTTGCCACTCCCCGACTATCAGTAGGTTAAAGTGAGATGAAAGAAAGGATAAGTAACTGATTTTCATGTTAATGAATATGGTTGGTGGATAGGAAAGTGAAATGGGACTTAAGAATTTTTTATGAATTTCACGTATTTCTGAGAATTCCTGACCACTGTGAAGTTAGCTAATAGTTCATTGTTTTAGTGCTAGATATTTATTGGTGTGTAAATGAGTGATAGGTGTTACATTAAAAGAAAAATAAACAGAAGGGGGAACATGCATGGTCAGGGAACTTACAAATAAAGGGAGCCAAACATGGGGAAAATCAGAAACTTTCAGGACTGTGGAGTATTTAGATATTCTTCTTACAGAAAGAGTTTGCTGATACCTGGATTAAACCACCTGATATTTCTTCCAATTCTGATAATCTATACAACTATGAAATAATTAATTTAATAATAAAATTATAATTGCATCCTATTTATAAACTTGCAGTTTCTAATTTATGCAGTGGCTTTTCTTTATATAGACAAATTGGCATCTAATCTTACCAGTGGAAGGTTTGTTCTTCACGTTTCATGACTACAGTTAAAGGCAGCATCTGTAGAGGTGTTTTTTTTTTTTTCTTATCATCATCATTAAAAATGTTTTAAGTGTGGTAAATGAAGACTTTTATAATCAAAACCAGAAGAAAAACTGCTTGAGGACACTGATTCCTTACTTCAATGGCATGACTTGGAATACAGAAGCAAAATACTAGCAACATACTACAATGTCAGCATATGTACAAAACACATTTTGTGTCATGAACCACACAA
The DNA here is from genome assembly GCF_048773025.1 of Camelus bactrianus. NCBI lineage: Eukaryota > Metazoa > Chordata > Mammalia > Artiodactyla > Camelidae > Camelus > Camelus bactrianus. The sequence goes on from NC_133575.1 coordinate 61,079,806, forward strand.
CACAGGCTATAGTCAATATACTTACCCTATACCCATTAGCAGTAACTTCCCATCCCCCTGCAACACCCACAACACACTCCTATCTCTAGGCAACCACTAATCTACCTTCTATCTCTATAGATTTGTATGTTCTAAAATGGATGCATACAATATGTGGGAAGCATCCATATGTAACATGGATTAGTTCTTTGTTCTTTCTTAGTAAATAATATTCCATGGTTATGGATATAAAAGATTTATCCATTCATCAGTTGATGTCCATTTGAGTTGTTTACATCTGTGGGGTATTAGGAATGATGTTACTATGAAAGCTTAAGTGTAAGTTGTTGTGTGGACATATGTTTTCAGTTCTCTTGGGTATTATATCTAAGAGTAGAATTTCTGGGTCATATGGTAACTCTATGTTTAAGTTTTTGAGGAACTGTCAGACTGTTTTCCAAAGCAGCTGCACCATTTTACATTCCTACTAGCAATGTATGAGAGTTCTAATTTCTCCACATCCTTGTCAACATTCTTATTTTCTATCTTTTTGATTATCGTCATCCTAATGAGTGTTAAGTGTTATCTATTTGTGGTTTTGATATGCATTTCCCTAATGGCTAATGATATTGAGCACCTTTTCATGTGCTTATTGGACATCTGTGCATCTTCTTTGGAAAATTTCTATTCAGATCTTCTGCCCATTTTTAATAGGGTTATTAGATTTTTTAAATTATTGAGCTGTAATTACATATTTATATATTCTGGATACAGTTCCTTATTTGATATGATGTACAAATATTTTCTGCCATTCTAAGGGTCTTTTAACTTTCTTGATGGTATCATCTGAAGCACAAAAGTTGTTGAGTTGTTGATTTGATGATGCTCAATTTATTTTCTCTTGTGTTGCTTGTGCTGATGTCACATCTAAGAAACCATTGCCTAACCCAAGGTCATGAAGATTTACTGCTTTCTTTCTAAGAGTTTTATAGTTTTACCTCTTAAATTTAGGTTTATGATCTATTTTGACTTAATTTTTATATATGGTATAAAGGAGTTTACCTTCATTGTTTTGCACATGGATATCCAGTTGTCAAAGCACCATTTGTTGAAAAGAATGTTCACTCCCCATTAAATCATCTTGGCACACTTTGTCAGAAATCAATTGGCCATAAACCTAATGGTTTATTTCTGGACTCTCAGTTCTATTCCACTGATTTATATTTCTATCTTTATGCCAGTATCATACACATCTTGATTACTGTAGCTTTGGGGTAAGTTTTACAATTTGGAAGTTAGAGTCCTCCAACTTTTTTTTTATCACCTATTTGCCCTGGCTAGAACCTCTAGTATAATAGCGAACAGAATAGTAACACCAAACATTCTTGTCTCATTCCCAGTTAGGAGGACAGCATTCGGTCTTTCAGTACTAAGTATGATGTTAACTGAGTTTTTCATAGATGGCCTTTATCAGGTTAAGGAAGTTTCCTTGTACTCCTAGTTTATTAAGCATTTTTTTATCATGGAAAGGGCACTGAATTTTCTCAAATGTTTTTTATGCATCTGATGAAATGATCATATGGTTTTTACCCATTATTCTATTACTATAGTGTATTACATTGATTTTTGGATGTTACATTAATTTTGGATTCCTGGGATAAATCTCACTTGGCTATGCTGTATAATCCTTTTGAAAAGTTGCTGGATTGTTAACTAGCATTTTGTTGAGGATTTCTGCATCTATACACATAAGAGATACTGCTCTGTAGTTTTCTTGTGATGTCTTTTGTTTTGGATCACGATGATACTGGTCTCATAGAATGAGTTTGGAATAATTCCCTCCTCTTCTAATTTTTGGGAAAAATTTATGAAGTATTGGTATTAATCCTTCTTTAAATGTCTGCTAAAACAATTCTTTTAAAATGTTTGGTGAAAAAGAAAAATTTGCGTGTAGTTTTTGGATCAGTAATTTAATTTCTTTACTTTTTAAAGATGTACTCAACTTGGCTATTTCTTCTTAAGCCAGTTTCAGAAGTTTGTATCTTTCTAATTTGCCCATTTCATCTAAGTTATCTAATTTGTTGGCATACAGTTGTTCATAGTCTTTAGTTTTTTTTTTTTACGTTTCTGTAAGATCAGTAGTGATATTCTTTTATTCTTTTAGTAATTTGAGTCTTCACTATTTTGCTAGTGCTCCATCTAGTTAAAAGTTAATGATTTTGTCCGTCTTTCCAAAGAACCAACCCGTGATGTTAATTTTCCCTATTAATTTTATATTCTCTATTTCACTAATTTTTGCTCTAATATATTTTTTTCTTCTGCCTGCTTTGGGTTCAGTTTCTCTTTTTTCTAGTTTCAGGCAGAAGTTTAGGTTATTGATTTGAGATGTTCCTTCTTTTTAAATATAGGTATTTCCAGCTATACATTTCCCTCTAATGTCAATTTTAGCTGCATCCCATGTCTTTGTTGTTTTCATTTTCATTCATCTCAAAGTATTTTCTAATTTCCCTTGTGATTTTTGACACATTTAAAGTGCCTAATTTCTTTCTGAAGTCCCCAAGCTTTTCTCCCTTATTACTGATTTCTAATATATTGTGGTCAGAGTACTTTCTTTGTATGATTTCAGTCTTTCTATTTATTGAAGTTTATGGCCCAGCATATGGCCTATGAAGAATGTTCCTATGCACTTGAGCAGAATGTGTATTTTGCTGTTCAAATCTTCTATTCCTTTGTTGATCTTATGTCTAGTTGTCCTATTCATTATTAAGTGGGTCTTGAAATCTCCCACTGTTATTGTTGAATTGTTTCTCTCTTATTTCTGCCAGACTCTGATTCATCTATTTTGAGGGCTTCTTAAATGCATATATGTTTTAAATCATTGTATCTTCCTGAGTGAATCTTTAATCATTATGAAATGTCCCTTTTTATCTTTTGTAATACTTATTTGTTTTAAAGTTAAATTTGTCTGATATTAGTATCAACATTCCAACAGTTTTGTGGTTTGTGCTTGTATGGTGTATATATATTTTTTCCATCCTTTTACTTTCAACTTACTTTGACTATGAAGTGCTTCTCCTATAGACAGCATATCTGTTGAATCAATTTGTGTCTTGATTTTTTATTCAACCTGACAATCCCTGCCTTTTGATTTAACTAATTCGTATTTAATGTTGTTATTGATATAACTGGGCATATTTCTCCCATTTTGATTTTTTCCTGTATGTCTCATGTCTTTTTTCCCCATTCCTTCATTATTGCCTTCTTTTGTATTAAGTGGATATGTTCCAGTGTAACATCATGATCCCTTCCATATTTTAAGTATATTTTAAAGTTATTTTTTTTGGTGGTAGTTCTAGGGCTTACAATATACATCCTAACTTACCAGAATTTATTTCATATTATAGATAAGTTCCAGTGAAATATATAATATAGAACATTTATTCCTATATAGTCCTTTCCATCCCAGCCTTTTTGTATTATTATATATATATATTAGATCCATATGCTGTAAATTAAACAATAGTTATAATTATTACTTTATATGATCTTATATCTTTTAAAACAGCTAAGAGGAGGGCAGGTGTATATTCAAAATTTGTTATATTAACCATCTTATGTATCATTTTTTGGCTCTCTTCATTTGTTCTTGTAGATTCTAAATATCATCTGATATCATTTCCTTACTTCAAGACAGCTTTATTTCCACCTCCAACAGAAGAATAATACATATAGTTTCATGTGGTTGCTTTCTAAGTTAAGAGATTTGTCTCTTAAGAGAAGAAAGAAGAAACATACAATTATACTGTCTTTTACAAGTACCTGTATGAGTATCTTTATTGGTGCTTTGTTTTTTTATGTGGATTTGAATTACTGTCCTTTGTCACTTGCTTTATGTTTGAATAATTTCCTTTGTGTTTCTTATAATATAGGTCTGCTAGCAATGGACATTCTTTTTATTTATCTGGTAACATCTTTATTTCACCTTGATTTTTGAATGAAGTTTCACCAGCTAATCATGTTGGGGTTTCCTTGTATGTGATAAGTCATTTTTCTCTTACTGCTTTCATGATTTTTCTCATCTTTGGCTTTCAACATTTGACGAACATGTGTTTGTGTGTGGAGCTCTACACACCCAGACACAATACTGGGAGTTTATCCTACTTGGTGTTTGTTGGGCTTCTCTGATGTGTAGATTTATATTTTTCATCAAATTCAGGCATTTCCATCCATCTTCTTCAACATTTTTTTCTGCTCCATTCCTCTCCTCTGGTACTTTCATTATGCATATGTTGGTATGTTTAATGGTGTCCCACATTTCTCTGAAGTTATTTTTCTTCATTACTTTTTCTCTCTGGTCTTCAGATTGTGCAATTTCTATTGATCTATCTTCAAGTTCACTGATTCTTTCCTCAGTCACCTCAAATATACTATTGAGCTCCTCTAGTAAATTTTCCATTTCATTTATTAGACTCTTCAACTCCAGGATTTTCATTTGGTTCATTATTTTTAAAAATAATTTCTATTTCCTTATTGACAAATCTTTGTCTGCTACATTCACCATCTGGGCTTCTTTTAAGGCAATGTTTATTGCCTGTTCCTCCCACCCCACTGTGTATGGGTGACTTTCTTGGTTCTTTGCATGTTTTATAAATATTTTTGTTATAAACTGGATATTTTATATAGTATTGTAACTCTGGATAATGATCCTCTTCCTATGGGGGATCGTTATTTGCTTATTTTCTCTGTAACAGTGTGCAGCCTGATGTTCTCTCTCTTTCAGTCTAGCTAACTAAAGGTTGCCCCTGGGTCAGCATAAAGCAATTACTGGTCAGTGATATTTTTACCCTTTAACACTGGATGTGTGTGTGTGCTTGGAAGCTGCTATCACAGTTCAGAGAGGTTAGTTTTGACCCATGTTCAGCCAGGGACTAGGAGCTTGGAGGTTCCTTCTCTGTTCTGAGAAGGCACATCCATGGAATAGACATGTTCTTCCAGATTTTCAAGGATGAGTGTGTTTTTATTTTTAAGACTGAGTTCTTAGGAGTTACCTTTGGGTTAGAGAAACTTATTATTCAGTCAGTATTTGGTCAGGTTCCTTGTGCCAGGGAAGGTGTTGCCATGTATTGATGAGTCTGCACATACTGGGAAATGCTTTTAAGTCTGTCCCACATTCTGCTCTGATTGCCCTGAGTGGGTGAAGCCCAGCACACGCACACAGCATTTTCAATCTCCAAGGTTGACTGTGCTCCCAGGAGGGTTCGTCTGGGCTCCCTCTTACTAGTAAACTTTGGGTGCTCTGCTGCTTTGCTTGCACCAGCTTCTCCTAATTGCTCTCCACCAAGATTCACATTGTTTTTGACAATGTCCTTAGGGATGGAGTTCTCCAAGCTCTGTTTCTATGCCTTCCCCTTTGGAAAGAACCTCTGCATTACTGAACTACAGCTGGGGGCACAGGGCCCAGAATGAAACCACCATTCTATGAGTGGGCACCACGGCATGGTGGCAGTTCCTGGTATTCTTGGTTTTCCTTTCCTTGGGTGAAATCTCCAAACTTTTGAGTTAGCTAGGGTGGAAAAATTCACAGCCCCAGTATTCTCAGCCTGTGCATGGAGTAGTGCTTCCACCCTAAGAGTGGGGGCTGGATTGTGGAAGGGAAGGGATCTCCAGTCCTCTTGGCTGTGCCTGCTTGTTAAAGTTTTTGCAACATAGGGTTGGGGAGATGAGAAATGCTGGCAGCTATCTTGCCAAGGTGAAACCACAGGCCCAGAGTAGGAGCTGGGGAAAGAGGGAGACTTACCTTCTCCCAATATCTTACTACACCTAACCAGAATAGAGCACCCAGGATAGAGCTTCTATAACACAGACCTGGGGGTGTGGAGAGCATGCACGTAATTCCTTAAATGCCATGGACTCCTGCTGTTCTTACTGAGATTTAATAGGTTTCTTAAATGAATGTTTCTCCATTTGATATATGCACTTTGGACAATTTCTAGATACTTTAAGTGACTGTTCTTTTAAAAAATAATTTTAACCAGTTAAGTTGTTGCTTTGCTGGGGAGAGGGTCTACCAAGTCCCTTACTTTACCATTCTGGATGTCTTACCCTTCAATATATTTTTGAACATAACTTCTCAGTGGAAATGTGGTTCAGCAAAAAGAAAAATGGATTGGGTGTTAGAACCCAGAATTTTTATCCCAACTTGACTATCAGCAAGTTCAGTGACTTCTGAAGTTCAGCTTCCTCATTTGTAGAATGAAGATACTGTATTAACTAAATTCCATCCAACTCTAAAATCCTATGATTTTATGAAAGAGAAATGGAATAGGTCAGAATAGGTCAGCAATGAAAAACATTCTACTGCAGCTGTGAGAACAGGAAATATACAAACAATTCACTGCCTTTTTCTAACCAAAAATGTTCCAACCTAGGTTTAATTAGAGAATGTACATCATTTCCAACTCTACCTAGCTAATCAAAATGCTAATTTAATGCATGGTTTGCAGTCAAGACATTTTCCCACCCCAAAGATTTCCTTTCTAATCATTAGAACTGAGAAACTGGGGGCAACACGAAGTTGCCTTTCACTGATTGGTCATTAAAAACGTAACAGCTTAATGTTAAGTGAAAGCACTATAATTTGCAACCATTTTACCTATACTATGTGCATTGCAAAGTTACTTTTTCTCTGAGAGAATACCAAGTTTTTACCTTCTGCATAAGGCTGTAAGGCCATACTCCCAGAGTGTCTATTAAATTGCCTACACTTACGTGGAGTGTGTGACTAGCAAAATATCAATTCTCCCTATGCACTGCAGAAAAGAGTTGCTTCAATGGGACACCCATTTCTAGTCACAGAGACATAGTGTTTATTTAGTACTTATTAATCTGCACAGATTGTTTTAACAATAGAACTGTAGTAAAGGGCCTCCTTCGCTGAGTCATTTAGTCTTTACTAATCAGTTTTAACCAGCTTATTTGACTTAATATTGTCATTTACCATTCAGTTTACATTCAAAATCTATATACTCAAAGCAGGCAGAGAAGGGACCTTTCTATAATTTAAGAAAGCTGCCATTGCAAACATATTTAAATGCTTTCAACTACTAATCCACAATGAAATATCCTATGATAAAGCTACAAAGTAAGAGAGTTGTGAACATACTCTGGCAAAAGTTGCTACTGACACATCCAGCAATTAGGAAGGGTAGCGTGCGCAAAGTGATCCAGAAATAAGGAATCATAATCTTAAAATAACTTGCCTCTAAAGCAAAACATTTTTAACTAGCCATCTTCACAAACTGTGCTTTGTCAACATCTAAGGGAAAAGGTAAAATATTTATCTCAAGGTATAGGAAAGGTGCAAATCTGTGAAGACGAAAAATAATTTTTTTGCATATTTTGCAACTCAAAACTGCATATTTGAGTTTACCCAAATGCTAAGGCCTCTTTCTGATTCTCATAAGTGACCCTCAGAATTGAGCTGTTCAAAAATTTCCAAATGAGCCCATCTGCTCACCAAGATATTTCTATAATAAAAACCTTCAGGAAGGCATCTGGCCCAGTTTTTATGATCCCAAATTACCTTGGTTTCAATTTAATTTTTGTAAATTGGGATTCCCTTAGAAAGAAAGCAACATTTTCAATCTCAAAAATAAAGGGACATTAAGAAACAAAACTCTTATCACCTTGCTCCGTTTTCAGAGCCCATATTCCAAAATTGTAGCTTATTCATTCCAAGATGTTAAAAAAATGTTGCAACACTGATTTAGAAACTTATAAATTTTATACCTTTGTGTGAGTATGTACTATTGCAATGTAAAATTAGTATATTATAATAAATGCCCCTTTTCTTGACGTTTCCTCTCAGTGAATCAACCTAGGAATCTTTCCTTTCATTTTAATTTGTCTATTATGTCACCGTATAGAATCACCTTATTAAGATGGAGTTGAGAATATTTAAGAGTTAGTTACAGCCCTTACAATAAGTGTGTTTTTTAAGTAATTTAAGTTTTTATTAGTTGAAACTACTGGTTAATGACCCAATGGTCCAGAGACCACCTCCAGTCATATGAACAGATAATAGCTTCAAATCTTAGTAGGGAAATTTTCCCCACCCTAAAAACATTCCTATCCTTCTTTGACTAAATGTTTCCCGTATCACAGAATCCTTTACTTTGATTACCACTATTCACATTCAGAATGAATATTACTAATGATTACTTTGATCTTAACTGCTTGATTATGCAACTAAGCTAAATCTTTTCCATCTGCAATACTGGAAACGTATAGAAGGAATTAATAGAAGCAACATTTCTATCTCAACAAACCACATTTCTAATAATACAGCTGAGTTACTCAAAGGAGGTGGGTTTTTTCCCCCTCAGAACAGCAATATCTACGGCTTCAGAGGAAGAAATGTCCATTTCTTCCTATTTTGCAGTTGATTATCCATCTCAGTGTTAACTCCAACTCCAAAAGGAAGAGGCATCACTTATTCTGTTGTCAGAGACTAACCATAAAATACTGGCTTCAAGCTACTTATCAAATCACCTTTATATAACAAAACTGGACACCTGATTTAGGTAAGTTTAGATATCCACCTACTAATGACAATACAAAACAGAAAAAAGTTAGTCTCACCTATACCAAAGTATAATTTAAAACGCATTAAAATCATAGACCAACAAAATAAATACTTTAAGACCTTTCCTGAGAAATAAAAATTCATTATATACAGTTATGTGGCTGTTCATGAGATACACAAGCTTTTCAAGTTGAAAGATTACTACCAAATTAAAGCAAATTTAAGTTGGAAAAGGACAGGAGCTTTCTAAGTGAATATATACCAACATTTTATTAATTATTTCTAGCAGGTAAAATGTGATTATTTTGTTTGGGCCCCTCGTTATTTCAAGCTTAAAAGAACTCATTAAACTACTGAGAAAGGAAGGGAAGACCTTCTAATAAAGTAATTCTGAAGTGTCAACACAGATTAGAGTCCTGATCACCTAAATATATATGTAATCGTCTCCTATTTGTTTAAAAGTCATTAATAATTTTAAGTAGATGTTGCTTTATACACATGTATGAGTGTGTGCAGACACATGCATGCATGCACACATCACTTTTGGTTGTTCCTTTGTATAACTTCAGATAGCTAAAGAAATGCATTTAAGATGGAAATAGAAAAGGCAATTAACTTTCTAAGCTTTTTAGATCACTCCCAGTATGGTAACTCTCAAATTACATCAGGGTTTGTGAGTCTTAAAAGAGAAATGTATAAATTTTGGTCCAAAACAAAAGCAACACTTCATTTGGTGGAAAAATAGAATTCCCACCACTAGATGATAGTTATAATGCTGGTTAATGATGAAGAACATTCTACATACGAACATGAGACTCAAGGTTTTTCTTCATAAAAGTGTAACAGTGGCAAATAATTTTTAAATATATGTATAGATATCTATCATGGAAGTATTTAAATGAAGGACAGGAAGGAGTAACTGAATCTATACTGTCTTCTTTTTTTTTTTAAGAAACAAACACTTCCTATCTAAATTGTCAGCCATAAAGGAGGTTTGAAAAACTACAAAAATTTGGAAACCAATCTGATTCATCTGATTATGGATATCAAATGGCTCTCAGCCCACAAAAATGGAAATGGGGTAAAGTCAAATAGTAACAAAAATTATGCTTTGATCACAAATAAGGCAGTAACAAGAAAATAATTTGGGGATTAAATACAGGTACTACATTAAATAGATTGTGAAAGATGTAAAACACAATTCCCCTTTGAAATAAATCTTACCTAAAAGAAGTATTATAGAAAGTGGGAATGTATGATTTTTTTTTAATAAAACAATTCTGCTTCAGTGCAAATGTGTAGTCAAGGAAAAAAAAGAAAGAAAAGAAAATGTTTCATGTCACTTAGCAGGAACAGTTTCCACAGCCTTTTACACTGTTGATAATTTCTTCTTGTAGTTTCTTCCTTTCCTCCTCTTTGGACACATTTTCTTTCTTTGCATCCCATTTGGGGTTATCATGGTTCTGCACACGGCTGCTCTGTGTATGCCACATTTCTGAATAGATACTGCCAGGGTTAGCAAGCAAACCCTGGTGGGTACCACGTTCAGCTACCTTACCCTAATAAGCAAAAACAAGAGAAACATAGAGAAAGTCATATAACTAGCATAATAACTGACAATACATAATACTTCCTAAGCAAGGGATTTCGAAGGATTTGCATTCATTAAAATACCTCTCCCAATTCCTCATCATAGCATAAATGGGGAAAAAATTGAGATAGGAATGCTTTCTTCACTGTTGAGCTATCAGTCCAGTGAACAAACAAAAAGCTATGAAAATTTCACATACCATAAACCATTTCACTTAAAGGAAATAAAACTTGAATATTTTATTTTTCATTTTGAAGAGCAGAAAAGTCAGGTAAAGATTTTCTAAAGGTGATATTTTCTGTAATCAGTAAATATTTAAATCAAAAGCACTGTTATTTATATAGGGATTTAAAGGATTTAAAAATATTATCCCAAAATCCTTACCTGTACTTTGAAATAAAAACGATTTCTCCATGAAAAGTTTACTTCTTCCAGCAGCTATTTTTGTTAACAATCACTATTAAACTTAACATTGCATAAATTTGGTATCAATTCCAAAACTCTAACCCACAATTAGTCACTTGATGGCTACTGTTAAACATGTTGGGAGACAAAAGGAATTCTGTCACTTTTACTGGTATTCCTGGTGATAGCATCTTTACAAATATACCCTTAAACGAAATAACTGATATTTGTCTGTGCCCACTTCAGAGTGGTTAATTTAATTCTCCTCTTGATTGCTGGCTAGGCAGTCTAAGAACTACTTTGCTCAGCTATTTGGATTCCTCTGGATTCTGCACGTAGCCCTCAACCTTAGTGTGTGTGGACCACTTCACTGGCACAAAAGTCCCCATGATTATGTATTTTATACTTTTCTATTTACCACTGTAAAAAAACAAACAAAATAAAATTCTGAATGCACAGACATAGAAAACTAACTTATGGTCACCAAAGGGCAGAAGGAGTAGGGAGGGACAAATTAGGAGTATGGTATTAGCGTATACAAACTACTATACGTAAAATAGATACAAAGGGTTTACTCTATAGCACAAGGAATTATACTCAATATCTTGTAATAACCTATAATGGAATATAATCTGAAAAAGTGAATCATATGCTGTACACCTGAAACTAACACAGTACTATAAATCAACTATATTTCAATTAAAAAAATCCTCAATGAAAATCACACCAAAAAGTATTAGAAAGAATGTAATTATTTTTGTAGAAAAACCAATTAAATAAATCACAAAAAAGTTATCCTGCAATAAAAATGTATAAAATTATTTTTACTTATATCAAAGCATAAATATACATAGCTTAAAAAGCTAGGTAGTAATTACAAAGCTTATAACAAAAAAATAGTCTTTTGTCTCCTGCTTCTCCACCCTTGTATAGCTCCTTCTTATCCCCAAATTCATAGTTACTTCTTCTGGTATTTACACACAGATATACATATTACTGAGATTCAGCACTCTTATACTATTCCACATTCCCACTGTCTCATTCTTCACTTTCCTAGTAACACTGGTTATATCACAAATGTTTTTAAGTTAATATACAATGTTTACTTTATCATTACTATGTAAGTGTTACCTGTTGAGCCAAGTAGGTACTAGAATTTTATATATATTTTCTCGTAATTTTCCTGGACTTAATAACTGTCTTTCCATTTGCTTAGTTTTCTATGTCACTATTGGTAATTCTCCCTAAACTTTATTCCAGAATTATAAAGCCTGTCTGAATAGTATTTTTCTCATAATCGACTAGATCAGGTAATCTGTTCTTTAGTTTTCCCTACACGAGAGATATTCCACTCACAGCTTTTAGGTTCTTTTCTTTATCCTCAATTCTAAAATTTTATGATAATCTGCTTGGTGGTTCTTTCTTTTTTCCCCTTTCCATTCATTGTGGTGGGTACTTGGTAGGCCTTTTCAATCTGGAAACTCATGCTCTGAAGTTCTGGACATCTGGCAGGTATTATTCTCTGGTAATTTCCTTCCCTTTTTCCTATCCTCTCTTTCTAGAACAACCAGAAGTTGGATGTTGGACCTCTTAGACTAATTCTCTCATTTTCTTATCTTTATTTTATTTTTGTTCTACTCTTTGGAGATTTCTTTGACTTTACTTCAGCATTGACATTTTTCATTTGCAAAATCTCTTGTTCTCTGGTTGGTCCTTTATTTCGGCCCCCATTTTACTGGCTTTTTTTTTTTTTTTTTTTAAATAGAGGAACTGGGGATTGAAACCAGGACCTCATGCATGCTAAGCATGTGCTTTACTACTGAGCTATTTCCCTCCCCTTACCACCTTCATTTTAAATTTGAAATGTTGCACGAATGGTAACAATGAACACCTATATACACTCCTCCTAGGTTAGCAACTGTTATTAATTTTTCCACATTTGCTTTCTCTCACTTCATCCTATCTCTAAATTCACATTACTTTTTGCTAAATCATTTAAGAATGAGTTGCAGACATCATTCATTTCATCCCTACATATTTCATTAGCATGTATTCCTGAAAACAAGGACATTCTCCTACATGACTAGAATAAAACTATATCATACCCAAGAAAAGTATCTAATATATAGTCCATATTCATATTTCACTAACTATCCCAATAATATCCTTTATATATATGTATTTTTTCCCATTCAGGATCCAATCAGGATCAACACACTAAATTTATAACTTTCCTAATCTGTATGAGTTTGTGTGACACTGACATTTCTAAAATGTCCAGGCTTGCTTTTTAAAGAATGCCTTTCAAGTTGTTTTTGTCTAGTTGTTCCTGATAATTAGATACAGGCTAAACATTTTTGGTAGAAATACAATATAGATGATGTTTCCTCAGTGCATCATATTAGGAGGAACATATCAGTTTTGCTCCACAATTAATGATACTAAGTTTGATCACTTGGTTAACAGTAATGTCTACCAAATTTCTCTATTTTAAAGGTACTTTTTCTCTTTGCAATGAATAAGTAATCTATGGGTTATCCTTTCAAATTATTCCCTAATAGTTTTTCACCATATGGTTTTAGCAACTAATGATGATCCTTATCTGAATCAATTATTACAATGGTGGTTGCAAAATATGACTTTCTAAATTTATCATTCCTTCTACATGTGTTAGTTGGCACTCTTTTTTATTGAGTTATAATTAACATACAATATTATATTAGTTTCAGGTATACAATGCAGTGATTCATTATTTTTATGCATTATGAAATGATTACTTCAATAAGACCAATTATCACCCATTGTCATACAAAGTTGCTGTATTATTGAGTATATTCCCTTTGTGTACATTACATCCCTGTGACTTAGTTTGTATCTTATAATACTCTTCACCTATTTCATCCATCCTCCCCACCCTCTCCCCTCTGGCAACCACCAGTTTGTCCTCTGTACCTCTGAGTATGTTTTTGTTTTGTTTGTTCATTTGTTCTATTTTTTAGATTCCATATATAAATAAAATCATATGGCATTTTTCTCTGTCTGACTTATTTCACTTAGCATAAGGTGTATCTCCATGTTGCTGTAAATGGCAAGATTTCATTCTTAAAGAAGAGCTTTCCCTTTCTCCATGATACTTTAAAAAAAGTACCATTATGGAATTACACATTAGTTTTTTACTCAATGTGTTGTAATTCATTAGTAATGTTATTCTTTTAGATGTTCAAATTATCCCACATTTGGCCAGTGGGAAATCGTTCAAAATGGTTCCTGTGTCCTGGTGATATGTCTTCATTAACTTTCCTGCTCCAGATATGGAGTCAATCATTCTCCAAGAAGTCTTAGTTACTTTTAGTAAGGGACAATATTTAGTGTCCAAGATCTAGGTGCTTGTTATACTCATTGCTACTGGGATTTCATATGCTTTTTTTTTTTCACTGAACAGAGTTAGGAACTCTTTCTTTTTCATCATGAACTCATATTGATAATTCTGTTCCAATATAACATTACAAGGTTCCTCTTCTTCTCTTATTCCATATTTGTATCTTTCTTCTCCCAAGTAAGACCACTATTTCTCAAAAACATCTATATATTTACTCATATGCTCAGTCTTATAATATACACAAAATAGTTTCAAAACAGCTACTCCCATGCTATTACCAACAACAAACTTACAAAGTTCAAATTTTCTTTTAGTTATTTTTATCCTTATAATCTATTCCACCAAGGGTAAATAATCAGAGAAATGTGTTCAAAGGTTACTTGGGTTAATTCCATTTTTCTTCTGCACTGTTATGTTATCGATTTGTTATGCAGTTGGTTTAACTTTTTTCTGTTTGTATTCAATTTCTGATTTCCCCCATCCTTGTTGATTTTAAATTTTTTGAATATATAAAAACAGTAGCATGGTTCAAAAGTAAAAATAATACAAAAAAGTATAATCAGGAAAGTCTTATTTCCTCCCCTATGTCCTCTACCCCTTTTTATCCCCATCCTGTAGGTAACCAATGCCTTTAGTTTCTGGTTTATCCTCTCAGAGTTTCTTTTTGCAGAAATAAGTAAATACATGTATGTTCCCCCCCGGCCATACTCCTTGCAAAAGGTAGCATACTATTTATTCTTTTGCATCTTTCTTTCTTTCACTTAACAACATCCTAGAACTCATGCCATGTAAGTCTTCTTTATTTTTTTTCTTAACAGTATTTTTCCTTATTATAGAAATGCTATATTTTCCAAGACCTCTGATGATACTAATTATATTTTTAAGTTTTCTTTTGCTCTCTACATTGTCTACAGTTTTTATTGTTTTTTCCTGCTTGTTTTAGAAGTCTTCCTTTATTATCCACTGACACTTAAGAATACAGTATTAAAAAAGCTGACTGGAAGCTCTATGTGCATGGGAGTGGGGGTCTCAATTGTTGGATTTCATTATAGGATGATCACATGGGTGCCTGGTTATTTTATTGGAGCCATCAAATATGAATATCTTTTTTTTATTATACAAATATCTTTTTTAATGCAGCTACTTTTGTTTCTTCAGAGAAGAATCCTCTATCTGCTAAGGGAAGGAGTGGTAACAGTAGAAATAATTGGTTGGCAAGGTTCTTAGGGCCAGGGGCGAGAGAGGGTCTGTAATCTTATCTTTTAGTATGTTTTGATTTCCAGTTAATCTCATTTCTCTTTGTTAATGTGTCTGGTAATTTTCTTGTGTCCAGAGCCTGTCTGATTCAATTTCCTGACATGCAAACCTCCAATCTCTTGCCAAGACTGGGAAGGGGCAATCAACAGGTTGCAGCAGGTGAGGAAGGGCCTTAGGAACTCTATTTCTTATGTAGACTTAATATTAATACTACAAGGGACTGGTGACAGAACACATGAGGCTATATTAGTTTCACTAGAAAATAAAAATCTCTAATCTTCATAATCAAGAAATTACAAAACCAACAAATTATAAACATAAAGAGATTTTAGATACAAATGATATGATCAATCCAAACCCCAAGTGACAATATTATGATATAACTGTATGGATACGGTGAACCTCCTGGCATGAGGCAGGTAAGCACATGCCTGTTAAAGTACTTTAACACTTTATAACAAAGGGCTATATATACAATTGGAAAGTTCAGTAAAAAGTACAAAAGAGCAGATTTTATTTCAGATTCTTGAACAGCAACGAGATAACAAAATATATTTACAAAATTTCCCATTTAAGACATTCTGGAACAGTTATACTGAAAAAATCTGTTTTTTAATGAATGTTAGCATTTATTAACAAACCAACAAAAAGACCTAGGGTCTCAAGTGCATAGGTAATGTATAAAGGAAATAAAATATATACTACAGAGCTCAACATCCTATGAAAAATTTTAGTGGCATAAAGAATTCTATCTCAATATAGAAAGTATAAGAGAATGCTTCTTCTCTATTAACTCCCAGTACTAAGGCTTTCAAAAGGATAAAGAAGTGAAGGTTTATTTATTAGAAGGGAAAAATAATCATAGAAAAGGCTGAATGGGAGGTGAAAAACTAAACACTGTTAGAAAAAATCAAATACTAAGCAGGTGGGGATATGATATCCTTACAGAGAGGGGAAAAGAAAAACTATTACAATTTTCAAATCTACCAATCACAACAGTGGCACTCTGATATGTTCAGAACATTTAGATAATACATTCTTACAGTAATTTCCTCAGAAGAAATAAAGTAGGTTGCTCTTTTCCTTACTTTCCTCATGAGGAAAAAGATAAAATAAAAATGGCCATGTTTGACAATGACCACTTCATTTTATGGTAATTTTCCTTTAGTCATCAATGGTATGTGTAGGTATTAGAAAAATTTAAATATAAAATATGGCAAAGACACTGAGCAAAGATTCTGTACAGAGCAAAAATGAATATAGAAAAATTATTTTATATACATACTCTTTAAAACTGTTTCTACCATATGAAGGATTTAATGTTTTCCTCATCTAACTTTGCTTTTAAAACTTTAATAATGAAGAGTGAGTTAATACAGTTTATTCATTTTTGGAAGTGGCATGTATTATTTCTTATCAAAAGGAGGTAAAAACGGAATCCTAGCAGGATTCAATCTTATTCAAAGAACACAAATTCTGTTTATTTAAGTTGCTTGTGTTTGTAACAATTCCTAATGTTATTCAAATACTAAACTTTAACATTAAATCTCTTACCTGGTCCAAGACAATGATTTCATCTGCATCAACCACTGTTGACAATCTGTGTGCAATGAAAATAGAAGTTCTGTGCTTGACTGCATCCCTCATGGCACCAAGAATAGTCTGCAAGTTTGACAAGAATAGTAGGAAGGAAAAAAAAATCTATCTATTAGGTAAATGTAAATTAAAATAATCATACATTTCTTAAAAGAATAAATAAAATGCCAGTTAATTTTATATTATATAAATTTTATACCACTACCAATATTTTACCTAATCTAATAATTACAAAGAAGAGAAGAAAATCAATCAAAAAGGGAAGGCAAATATGACCACATTATCATGGAAAAAAATAGCTTTAAGATAGGCAACATTTCTTCAAATTACAAAGTTTGGGAGAAGATGGATATTTTCTATACCAAAAAGCAAACAAATAAATACCGATGATGAATCCACTGATATCAAGAGCATTGCCAGATATGATGTTTACCTGGCCAATGAAAGCAAAAATAAAATGAGGAGGGACTCAAGTGATAGGATGCAGAAAATTTAAAAAAATCAAGAAAAGACAGGAGATGCAAAGGGTACAGGAGCATTTGCTTTTCCTTAGTTCAAACTCAGAGGACAGGAACGGCAACAAAGACAACTAACTGTGCATGTTTAACTTGAGGAAACTTCTTTTTCAAAAGCATTCTGACTTTTTAAGGCATTCTAGAAAATACATTTTTGTTTACTGCCTGTAAAATGTAAGAGAGTTGTATATATATTCAGCTATACTTGGAAACCTGAGTCTAAGTACAGCTAGCTAGATGGAAATAGCAGCGTGGGGGTGGGGATATACCTAATGGCTTCCGACAGTTATTTCTAAACATTGTATTTATTAAAGGAATAAAATTATCAGGAATAGATGGTTACCCAGGAAAAGAAGACTGTTTATTTTCTAGGGCAGACTGAAAATCAAGTGCAGGGCCAATTCTAAGAAAAACTGTGATGTTTGTGGGGACTCTTCTTCCTTACTCTCAAGAACTTAAACTGACATTCTACTGATGCTCTGAACCTTTTAAAATGGTCCATTAAAACCTACTAAATCTTCTGGTAACTCATTCCCTTGGGAGGGGGTGTTTCTTTGCTGGCAATGAATGGGTTATGCTCTGTGAGATAATAAAGATATGTGACTCAAATAATGACTGTTGTTAGGACTTTTAGTTTGTCATAAATGTGGATGACACATCTTTAGGTATAAAGTTCTTGTAAGCAGATTCCTATTCTGCCTACAAATGGAGTCTGGTGCAGCTTAAGGCTCCCTTTAAATATAAAAAATTCTCATGCTAAACAATTCACTTAGAAATTAAACTATTTCAAACACATGGCAGATCAAACAGTATGCCCTGAAACTTAACTCTGTAGGCAAATATATGTCATACCTGCTGTATATCAAAATTAGGCCTATCTTTCAATAATAGGTTTTTACTATATATTCAAATAAAATGTAGGTGAATGGAGGCAACTGACACCACCAACCGATCTTTAGTTCTACATTAAGGGGATTTGTTCATGAAGTTATGATTGCTATTAAGACTTTGGTATTTAATACCAAGATGTTATGAAGTCTAATGTAGTTGCTGGGTAGTACCACAACATCACTGTCATGACATCTTAGTGCTACAATACTTGTGAAATGAATATAAATTGATACCAGCACTGCAGGTTGTGTATGCCTGACCTGCACCTTAGTGAGTTGCTCCATGATAAGGGAAAGGTTTTCTGGCGTGCACACAAACATTTACATGATCTGTTTTAATAGGCGTTAAGTGGTAAAAGCAGAAAGACTAAAACCTTCTTCTTTTGTCAACAGATGAGGTGAATATAGTCATTTTACTGACACTTCCAAAGAAAAAAGTTAAGCAATGTTGAAGAGTTTTATGTTTTCATCATTATTTACCTCTTCAGTAATTGAATCTAATGATGAAGTGGCTTCATCATAGAGAATGACTGGGGGGTCTTTCAAAATGGCTCTTGCGATTGCTACTCTTTGCTTTTCTCCTCCTGGTAAAGAAAATTTTTAGTTTAAGAAAGAATAACATAAATACATAATTTATGTTTCTAGTATTTCCACTGATTATAAACCAAGTAATACTTTCAACGTTTACCTTTACTCCTGATTCCTGTTCATTTTACTCTGTTATAAGTCTTAAGTTAATATATGATATCCTTTGACAAACCATACTCCCTAGAACATAAATGTAATTCTGGATTCTGACTTCATGGCAGGCAAAAAGAATGAGGAGGGGAAGTAACAATTTTGATTCCACATTTATTCCCCTCACCAGAAATATGCTCATTACATATGTTACTTTACATGTACTTTATATTACTTCCCAATGAGCAGCAACCTCAGATAAAAAAATTTTCAGTATTAGAGAATCAACAAAGCCAAAAACAAATTCAACATCTAAAGCCTGAAAACTTGAAGACATTTAACTATGAATATCTAAATTTATCTCTTAACATAAAAAGTAACATTCAGCCAGTATTCACAAAGATTTGTTTTTTTTTGACATAAGCTATTATTTTCACAGCACTCTTCAAAGTTAAGGCTATATACAGGAACCTCTTATTTCACCTTAGTTATTTGCTATGGGTCTTTGGCATAGCAAAATTTTAATACAGAGAGGAAACAGAGACCCACAAAGGTTAACTGATTTGCTCAAGGTTACAGAGCAAGTTCCAGAGGAATCTGGAGTAGACCTGACTAATGCCCAGTTCAATGCTCTTCCTTTCACAATGTACAAGCCCACAATTATTCCTAAATATACTTTAGAGAACATAAAGCAATCCTTCACTGGGACTCTTGCAGGTCTAAGGCCATCAATCTTACATAAAACTATGGTTGGAAGTACCAAAGATGGTGTTTTGCTGAATATGTCCCTTTTGGCATCTTTTCTTGTCTGTTATCCATTAATTTATCAATGTCCAAAAAAATCTGTATTTTTCAGCATCAGTAACCTCTTCAGGCAACAATCTCTACCTGTTGATTATCTGGTACACCAAGTATTATTTCATTTATATCTGCTCTGCAATTATTACCTTCAACCCGTCAGGGGGGCTCCTTATGTCTAATATTAGTGAATGAGTTTATATGCATACTATCCACACTCTTCCTCATTTCATAAATTCAAATTTCTTCTATCAAGGCAGGCACTGTGCTAGAAATAACTGCTTACCTACCTAGCAACGCAGGAGCAGAAAGCTCTAAAAGAAGTGGATACTCAGAGGGAGAACCAGTTTTCACATGTTTCCCAAATTTCTAGTGGAAACCAATCCAGTTTCAATTCTATTCAATAGAATTTTAGAACTTGGAGAAGAAACATTTGCTTGTTCTCTACCAAAATTATTAGCATAGAAGCTAAATTATACATTGCTGGTCTTAAGAGGTCTGGTTGAAAGGAAACAGGTATCAGGTAAGAATAAATTTTCCTTAACCACTCCTACCTTCAAAGGCATACAGAGAGGAAAATAACAATTGGAAAATGGGATGCAGCATAGCTATCTGAAGCAAAATCATGTTTTGAGAGGTCTTGTCTGTATTATGTGACCAATAGAGAAACTCTAGAATTAGCCAAATGGATAAATAATCTGAGGTGTGGGCTAGTTAGTTGGAAACTACTCCTGTGAATAGCAATGGTAAAGTATAAAGGTGGACTGGAATGATGCAGGCATTTTATACTACCAGCTAATGACCAAACAGCTACCACAAACAAACTTAATTTGAAAATAATCTTTGCTTAACGTTTTCTAAGCCTAGATCAAAACTTTCTAATAGACAGAAAATTCCTAGAGAGGAGGTCCCTTTATGCTTCATCTTTTTTAACTCTCAAATCATTTAACATAGTAGCCTGCACACAGTATGTACCTAAATCAATGCTGTGAATAAAGGAAGGCAGTTTGAAGAGAAAACGGGGATTTACTAAAGTTCATGCAGAGTAATCTTCATTCTCTTTTTCTTTACCCCCATACCTAATCTATAGATTTCCTCCCCAAACTAAATCAGAATGAAGAGTAAATGAAAAGTATGCAGTATGTTTATATGAGTTACATTAATACTTTCAGGCATTAGATATCTTTATACTTTTGGAATTCAAATCATTTGGGGCAAAGAAACATTTTTATGGATCATCCAAAAATTCACTCATTTTAGGATAATTCATTATTAAACCTAGTAATTTCATAATTAAACACTCAAATTAAAATGTACAAACTCTAAAATTTACTTGGCCACTGAACCAACAAGGACATGAAAATGAAGTTGGCTGTAAGGAAAGTACAGCAGTTAGGTATATCAATTGTAAGGAGGTCTAAATTATTGAAAACATCCCATAATGATCTAGGAGATTATGAGAAGATACACTATTTACTAGAAAATTCTCCCTACTCTTACTACTTTGCCATGTGAATAATAATCTTGGCTTTCCTTTAATAGTAAGATTATGGCTGATAAATTAACACTGATCTGAGCATGTATCAGCTATTAAGTACTTACAGTGTTTGCAGCTACAAGCGAAAAAAAGAGACTTGCATGATTTGAGAACAGTTACTTCTGGGCATGTCGAATTATTTACACTGATGGACAGGAGACCGGGTACTTTGTCTAAAGTGACTGAATGAGCACTAGGTTTGTACTCTGTCTTTACACCTTCTACAAAATGGCTCTGACAAATAAAAGTTTGAAGGAAGTATGTAAGTGGAGGTCAGGTCTAAAATCTTCGATTACCTGAAAGCTTGAGTCCTCGTTCCCCTACTTGGGTGTCATATCCATATGGCATTCGAAGAATTGCATCATGGAGTCCAGCTAATCTTGCCACTGCATATACTTCCTCAGGTGAAGCATTGATGTTTCCATATAAGAGGTTGTAGTAAATGGTATTATGGAAGAGGACAGCATCCTGGAGCAGATTTATATATAAACACATACATATATATGTTCATTATAAAAAAAATTCAAACAATAGTAAAGACATAGAGGCACAAAGAGTAAAACGTGATTTTACCCTTTCATCACCCCCTCATGCCTATAATCCTATTTCCCTCCCCAGAGTTAATCACCATGACAACTTGTTGTGTATCATTCCAGACTTTTTCTGATGCATTTATATGCCTAAATATACACTTTTCACCTCCAACACAAGTGGGGCCATACTATTATTCACAAATTGCTGTTTTCACTTAATATATCTTGGTGACTATTCATGTCAATAACAAAAACCTATCCCATTCTTTTTAACAGTTGTATGATACCAAGAATGTATCATATTTATCTTATCCATTCCTCTATTGATGGATATTAATATAGTTTCCAAATTTTTGCTACTATAAACAATATTGAAGTAAAATATCATTGTATATTATGATTTTGTACACCCATGTATTTCTGTAAGGATTCCAGAAGCAGACTGATGAGTTAAAAGGTAAGCACCCATTTATCCTTTGATAGTATTGCCCAACTGTCTTCCAGAAATGCTCAAATAGCATACACACCAATCAATAGTGTATGAAAGTGGCAGGTCCTCATATCTTCAACAACCCTGGATATTAGTAAGTGTTAGTTGTTGCTACTTTTAAGGGTAAGATGTGCTCTTTGTTTAAATCAGCATCTCCCTAATTAAGAATAAAGCTGAATATGTTTTCATATGTTTCTCAGCAGCTTTTAAATTGGACTTAAAACATAGAAAACAAAGAATTTATGTACTATAGGTTTTTCTGGAGAAAGTTCACTACAAGTATTCATTTGATATTTCAACTTATTCTGACATGGCACATTAAAGCTTATTTACTTAAAGTGAGCACCCATCTCACACTTTTCTTTCAGTCTCCAATGGTTGAAAGGCAACAGTTAGTAAGATGACATAAAATGACTCTATTAGCTCACATTAACCAGGATACTCAATTAAGATCTCCTTTAACATCATAATCAGCCCCAGAGTTTCAGATATTATTTCAAAGAATATTTTAATAATTTTTACACCTACTACTAATATAAAATTTTCTTGTATTGAGATAGTACTTAAACCCGATGAGCTTAAACTTCTACAAAGAGAAAATACTTATTTTAAAATATTTTATATTTTATATTTATATTTAGAAAAAAGTTAAGCAAATGTCAACTAGAAATTTTGAAAATACAAATATAAGATAAAATAAAAATTAATAATCCATAATCCCACCATTCAGCAATAACTATTAACATGTTGGTGTATTTTCTACAATCTTTTTTTCTCTTAACATGTATTCATTTAATATAAAATTGAGATGTTACATTTTGTTTGGTATCCTCTTTTTTAACAAACTTTGTATCTGAGTCTCTTTCCATGACACTCAATATTCTTTACAAACATGGTATTTATAAATGACTGTATGATATTTTATCTTATAATAATTTAACCATCTACTTATCGTTGGACTTTATAGTTTCCAACTTCTGTTATTATAAATAATGTCATAATGAACAGCTTTGCATATAAAAATCTGCTTACGTCTCTGTTGATTTCCTTACTAAAACTTACTATTAGCAGAATTACTGGAATAAAGGGTATAAATATTTTCCAGACTCTTGCTACTTATTGCCAATTTGCTCATCAGGAAAGCTATATATGTCTTCCAGCAAAATAGACTGGCCATTTTACACAGCTTTGCCCAAACTAGATACTATGAATTTTAGAATCTTTACCAATCTGATAGGTGAAAAATGGTATCCCATTGTTGATTTAATTACCAAGACTTCTAATGAGGATGAGCCTCTTTTCTTTCATTTATTGATCATGTATATTTTTCCTTAGTGAAAAAGTATTTTATTTTTCAAAAGGATGAGGATAATTGTTATACAGTCCAAGAGAATAGCAGGAATCAAGTTACATGGATGAGGACACTAAGCCCTAAGTAGCCACAGCCCAGAATTCAGTTCACTTGATATATGGTTTAGGTCACTGCTTCTCAACATATAGTCTACAAATCATCTCTGTTTGAATCACACAGAAGGCACATTCAAAAATGCAGGTTTATGGGGCTGACACGGCCCTCCTAAATCAGAACTAAGGTGTGTGAAAGAGAGTAGGAATTTCAATAATCGCCCTATGTGATTTCATACACATTAAATTTGGGATTCTCAGTGAAAGAAACGACAGGGCAGAATGGTATGTGCTATATCACCTGGGGGACCTTTTACAAGCAACATCACTGTCTGATCCCTTTCTTCAGTTCTTCCAGGGATTTGGTTCTGATTCTAGGCTGCAACTAACGCCCAGGTCTCTCTACTGGTTTTCAGCATAAGAAAAACTCACATCCTACAAGGTTATCTCCTTATCTTCTCAGATCTTACTCTGAACTTATGCTTCCCCCTAAAATTATTCAGCAAATACTTGTTAAATGCTCACTATGGGTCAGGCACTGTGCTTGGTACTAAGGGGACAGTGGTGAATAAGGTATACCAGCTTGAAGTTGGCAGTCAAACTGCCTTGTAATTTTTATAAATTTATTATGTCAAAAACTGTTCAAAATTAAAATAATAGTTTTCATTTACTGAACAATTATGTGATGGACATTGTACTTGGTGCTTTATACATATTATCTATAATTCATAATAATTCCATCCTATATGAAAAATGGTATCCTTATTTTACAGGAGACTGAGGCCTAAGACCATAGAACTTATAAAGGCTGGAGCAGGGCTTAGAATACAGTTCTGTATGATTCCAGTCTGGACTCTTTCCTCTATATTATGCTATATTTCTATGGATTAAAAAAACCCTTTCCATCATGAAGATTTTACATTCAGGGTTTTTTTTTTTTTTTTTTTTTTTGTCTTTTTGGTAACAGAATATGGCCTGTAGGGTCTAACACTTCCAACTTCATCAGCATATATTGACTCCATGGATTCAAATTATTCTAGTAAATGATCCACTAACCCAATAAATCTTCCCCCAAATAGGTTTTTTCTTTTTTGAAAATACCTGAGGTACCACTCCCACTGCCCTCCGAAGGCTTTCCAGGCTCACATCTTGTATATTTTGACCAGCAAGGTAAATGTTACCCTTTTGAGGCTCATAGAAGCGAAACAACAGCCTCACTATTGTGCTTTTCCTGAAATTGGAGACAAGGAAAGGTTATATAGCTCCTACTGGCACTAGGGAACCCCAATTTTAAACCACAAGTAATCATTTTATTATGATAAAAAATATTACATTGGGAATCATCAACAAATGATGCAGAATTTTATAAACAACTAAATTACCCACCCTGACCCACTACCTCCTACAATGGCCACTTTCTTTCCTGCAGGGACTTCAAAAGATATTCCACCAAGGACTTTTTGCCCCTCAATGTATTCAAAATGCACATTATCAAAAGCCACCGTAGCTGTTTGTGGTGTGATCTGAAGGGGGGATGCCATCACTTTGTCCTAGCAGGGAAGAGAGAAAAAAAAGCCACTTTACACACTGCCTAGAGTACATTATGCAAATAATTTTCTAATTCACAAAGAGAAAAAGGAAAATAATGAGGAAGGAGGAGGTTTATAAGTGGAGTTAGACCAGTTCCAAGCATGCTTTTAAAGATTTCCTTTTCTTACTCCTCACTGGTGAGGGGAAAAATTCTGAATGCTTTGATTTCTGATCAATTTGTTTTAGTGGGTAAGAGAGATGGTGGACAGGGGAGAAAGGAAGTTGAAAACGTGAGGAGAGGCAATCACATTTTATATCATTATTAGCAAAAGTAAATCAAGGGCAAGTACAAATAACTGAAGTTAACAAAATTTAGTTTCTAGGTAGAGTATTCTTTGCTAATACTGTTAAGGTTTCTAAACATAGAAGTAAAAGCTATAATAACCCATTAATAATACACATGATAGTCCTAACTCCCACAAAAAAGATACTGATTTGCTAATGTGGTGATATAAGAATATTCCCCTTGAATAATCCTATCAATGGGATGATACTCATATGATTTTTAAAAAGTACTAAATAGATTACTTACTTTAATCCTGGTGTCTATCTTAAGTAGAGTAAACAAGGTGTTCATATCTATGAGTGCTTGTCTAGTTTCTCTGTATACAGTTCCCAGAAAGTTAAGGGGTAATGAAAGCTGAAAAAGCAGTCCATTCACCATTACTAAATCTCCAACGGTAAGGGTACCTTAATATGAAGTTGTAAAAGAAAAAAAAAGGATATTTTAGATGTCATGAACTTTTCCAGTTTAAGATAAGAGAAGTTTATAGTCTATTAATCTGAAATACAGTTCAAAATGTATATAATCAGCAACTCTTAGGCCTACTCAAATTTCAAAGCATTTTAATCCATGATTTAGGAATATAGTGAACTAGATACATGATAAGTGGAATGGGAAAAGCCCAGTCATACACTACATATAATATATAAGAAAAAGAGAATAGTTTAAGGACAGAAATGGAAGGCTGAAAACCTCTCCTTTCTTCCTAAGACACTAGCAAGTTCCTTGTAATACAAAATAGAATTTTTTAAAGTACATATTTAAAAATTGGAGCAAATAGTTATCATGATTGGGAATGATAAACTATGTATTAAGGTCACAGTGAATGAATGAATTGTAACTGAGTAGGCAGGTTACAGAAAAGAGGCACAGATATTTACTTTTGAAATGTTTTGCAAATGAATAACTAATAGAAAGATGAAAAGGTTACCAGTAATTTTTTAAAAAGACTGCTTGCACTTTAGTCATTTGCACTAAACACTAAATTAATTACATTGCTTTCCAGGTCTACAAGACAAAGTAGAAATATTAGATGCTAAAAAAAGTTACACCTAAAAGAATCAAGTTATAGGCCCACAAACAGTAATCCCAAACAATGACAGAACCACCACTAAACTTGCAGTGTTAAACAAAAGGAAGTTAAAAAATTATCATACAATCAAAAACACATATTCTGATACAAAAAGGAAAGTACTTTCCAAAGATATTATAGCACCTTATCGAATATGCTTTATAATTAAGACTAATATACATATCCTTTCATTAATCTTCATAACGGTTAAGTAAATCATCTACAAATGTGAAAACCACAGATCCATTACCTGCCACAATTCCCTTACCTGCCATAATTCCCTGACTGGCGAGCACCATAATGGCTGTTAAACCAATACTGAAAATAGCACTTTGACCAAAATTCAGCATAGCCAGAGTAGAGGTACTTTTCAATGAAGCAGTCTCATATGTCTTCAAAAATTCATCGTATCTTTGTGCTTCATAATTTTCATTATTAAAATACTACAAAATATACAAAAATAGTAACTATATATAGGTGTAATTGGAATTTATTCCCTTAAGTAATTAGTATACTTTCCATGAGACTTTATGTACAGATACAATTTTGTACTGCGTACTACATTTTGAAAACTGACTTAGAATACATGGGACTATGGTACTTCTGTAGTTTTCCACAATGAACTATATTTGAAAAGTCCATAAAATTCATCCCACAAACATTTACTGAATGTCTAGTTAATTTAAACCCAGATCTAAAAAAGCTGTCAATGGTACTTCCCTCACAAAGCCTTCCCTTGATCCCCTGAGACTCTGAGTTGACAGTTCTCATTGCTCCGACCACATTATGCCTTCTTGAGTAGTCACCTGCATACTTAACTCTTCCAGTGGTCAGCAAATTCTGAGAGGGCAAGGATTAAATACTAACCACTTTTTTTTTAACCACCCTCTCCCATCACAGGACTTAGCAAGGTGCTTTGCACACAAGAGGCATTCAGTAATATTTGTTAATGGAAAAATGAACAAATAAATGAAAGAATTAATGAAAAGCACTATGTTAGGCACTATGAAGGATAGAGTCAAGAACTTAGCGTGCACTCTGAATCAAGATGCTAACTGTACTGTCACCACTTATAAATTAATTCAGAAGGTAAAATTCTGATGGTACTACACAAAAAATGTGATAGAAAGGGCAATTTCTAAACAAAAGGAAAATAATAAAGTAGTATTATTTCATCAGATCTAGAGATCCTATACTAGTCTGAAGCTCTGACTTACAACACCTATTATATTAAATGGCAGAACAAATCTAAGTGCAGTGTGAAAGGAAGAAAAAAGCAAAATGAAACATATTACCTTCACAGTTTCATAGTTCAGCAGCGAGTCTATGGCAGCATTACCTGCATCATTATCTGCTTTGTTCATTTCTATTCTAAATTTAGTTCTGTAAGACAAAGATTTGCATAGGCATGGAACGTCTGCTATAAAAGCATAACTAAATTCTGAACCTTGACTGACCTCTGGGGAATACCTTACCTCCACCGTGTGATGGCAACTGTGAATGCTGTGTATGCACCAAGTGTCCCAAGGGTTACCAATGCAAACTGGGCACCACATCTATAATACTGGAGAAGGCAAAAGAAGGAATGGAAACAGTCATTGTTCTTGCCAAATAGTTCATAACATAGAACAGCATATCTCAAAGATTTTAATTAAAAAATATGTTGGTGTGAAGTTGTATAAATGAAAAATTGAGTGAGAAAGCAAACACCTTAGAAAATCTACTTTAGGTTATAAGGAAGAAACCAAACTGCACTTGTCCCATTGATACTATTGTCAAATGCTTGTAATAAAATTGGTGCAATGAGCCTCAAGAGGAATAAAATACATATATACACATATTGTAAAATATGAAATTGCCTAAAATGTTATGAACGGTGAATAGAAAGAAACCTAGATAATCTGAGCACAGCAGTCCAAAGTCATATACCATAATATCTGCTAACAAAAAAATTGCAACCACTAGTTAAGTGACTGATCTATGTGTAGAAATCAGCAGCTCTTTACAATAACAACGTGATAAAGACTTGAACACAGTCCCTTGAAGCTTGTGGCAAAATAATTAAATGAACTACATAATCCTTCTGGCACCATGGAATTTTGCTTTCAAACCAAGGACATACGATATTACAAAAGCTTCAAGTACTAAAATGCTACTAACAAGAATGTAAGACAAAAGCTTGCTATGAGAAATGTTTTACTTACCAAAACACCACTGACAAGTGTCACCTCAAACATGATAGGAAGAAGATTAAATACTAAAGCACTCAGGACAAAACTGATACCCCTTGTCCCTCTGTCAATAGCCTTTGATAAAGCTCCTGTCTGTCTGCTTAGGTGGAAAGCCAGATCCAGGTTGTGAAGATGGAGAAAGACATTTTTGGCTATTCTTCGGATTGAATTTTGGGCTACCTTGCCAAATACTGCATTTCGAACTTCATTAAAAAAGGCAGCTCCGGCTCTTGATACACCATCTAACAATACATTCAAAAGAAAAAAAATGGGGTGTAAAAACATTAGAATCGTTGGAATGTAAAAACAAGGGCTCAGAAAATGTACAGTGAACACATATATCACAAAATACTTAACACTAAAAGAAACCTAGAAAGCATGTAACCTACTGAGTACCAACCTTTCCACCACCATGAAAACCTTTGTTATTCCCCCCCCCAGATTCCAGAAGTTGAAAGATTTTTTTTCAAGTAAATACTTTTAATAAATGGCAGCCCATAAAGCCTCATTGTGGATAAATGTACAGTATCTATTGAGGTTTTCTGATCTAATTCAACTCCCACAAATAACAAATGATAAAATTGAGATCCTAAAAAATCCAAGTGCTTTGACTAAAGCATGCCCCAACTCAAGTCTGAGTCTCATCAAGTATCCTTTCTACTATGTGGGGACACAAAGCATCATACACTATTTTTTACAAATTGTAGACTTGTATTATGGTTACTGAATATAATTTAATAAAGCATTAATACACACATATCATTATTTAGCTATTTCCTATTTAACAGCTAACAATAACAGCAAGAAAATAACTAGCCTTACTAAAAAGATATCTTATAAGGAGCCTAACAATTACCAGTGGTTGTTAAACTACTATATATAGAATAAACAACAAGGTCCTACTGTACAGCACAGGAAGCTATACTCATATCTTATAATAAACTATAATGGAAGAGAATATGAAAAAGAAATATACATGTATAACTGAATTACTCTGCTGTATACCAGAAACTAACACATTGTAAATCAACTATGCTTCAATTAAAAAAGTATTAAATTCAGTCAACCACTAAAAAAAAAAACAAACAACAAAAAAGAAGTGGCTGTTATGAATGTAATGTCTTATTTCATGTTATTATTTTCTAGAACTTAGAAAATGAGATAGTTATTACAGAATTTTTAGAAAGTATATCATATGAAGAATCTTTAATAAAGCACATAGTAAAAAAAATCTCACATAAGACAAACATCCAAAATGTTAAGTTGTGTTTGTGGTGAAAAGGTCTAACACTCAAATACGATGAAACCCTCTTGAAGAAAGTCAACACCTGTAGACAGATTAAAGAATCACACATACAGCCAATCAGAACTGCCGTTGCCATGGCTGCAACTGTATTTGGTGCATCACTCAGGTTCAGCATGTTTCCCGACATCTGGTTGAGGCTGTCTACAGCATATTTAAACATAAAGGGAACCACAATATTCATGGCCTAAAAACATAAAAGCAGCAATTACTTATCATATGCAAATTATTTATTAATAAAAGTACAAATATTTACCTTAAATTAGTATTTATGAGAATGTTTAGACATTAACCATTTACTAGTATTGAAATGATTTCCCCAATTTATAAAGATAAAACCTTTGGCAGTGGGAGAGCTGTCATTTCAGGACTCCTACCTTATACTAACTGCCATGTTAATATTCATTTACAAGCTATGTGCATTAGTCAAAAGCTCCTAACCCAATGAAATCACCCCAATCATCCACTCCAAAACACTTTCTCCGTTAAATAAAATCCTACTCTGTGCTCATGGCACTTACAGCAAACTGCCTTATATTGTAGTTACTCGTGTATATATTTTTCTTTCTGACTAGATCCTTGAAGGTCTGTATCACATTCCTCTTTCTGTCCCACTTATACTGAGTACAATGCTTTGTATTGTATAATAGGTATTCAATAAATATAAGTAAAATCATTTTTCACCAAAATAATGGTAAAACTGAAATTATACAGTGAAAAGGATCTCAAAAGTTGATAAATTACAAATATCTGCGGCTGATTCACCACTATAGGTGTTGGGGAAGACAATGACAGATCTATTTGCTCCAGAAAAAAATTCCCTTACTCCAATACCATACAAACAACCCAAAGAATACCAAACTAAGTTTTCAAAAACCAACCTATTGCTCCATGAGAATATACCAAAAAAAAAAAATGAGGGGTATAATGCTTTCATATATTCAATAGAAATTAGTCAATCACTCACATTTCACGTTTCCTGAAAAGTTATAGTATCAAAAACACCAACCATCATTTAGGAACAAGAAGTTGGTAAGACTGCCAGTTTTCTTTGAAGAAATTAAATTCATATACATTAATAACATGTGAAAAAATTCTGTAGGGCTTAACAAAGATACTGAAATCCCAGTTCTTGTTAATGTTCCATTATTATGTCATTCATCATTCTTGAACATAAAGAATTTATTGTCAACAAGCTTAACTTTAGCTACAACTGACAGGAGCTACGTAAATCTTACCCATCAAGATTTCAAAGTAAGATACAAGTGCCTTAGCAACCAAGCAGGTGCTACAGTATTCAACAATATCGTTAAAATACAAAGCAGATGTTGGAAAACTCTTAAGAATGTAACACTATGGAATACTTTCCTTAAAACTTTAAGATTTATAACTTCCAAATAAAATCTAATAGAATAGCAGGTTTCAAGTATTATAAATTTCTCAACTCGGATTCCCATATAACCATATACCCTCAGGCTCTTGCTTCTACTTGAAATGGTCTCCCTACCCGATTTACCTCTCTACTTCTATGTTCTTCAAAACCCACTTTGAATCTCATTCCCATCATGATGCCTTCTTTGAAACCTGCAGCCCTTTGGGCACGTTCCATTTTTTAACTCCTCTTTTTTACAATTTATACCTCAGTATTTATAATTTTTTATTATATATTTATCATTCACTTTGTCTGTAGTTGCATGTATATGGATAACTCCTTTCCAAAGCAGAAACCTTCTGTGGCAAAACAAATGTTTTGTAAACAAAAGCTATTATGAGTCAGATATGGTGCTAGGTAGCTTTCACAAAGATGAGAGCTGAATGAAATAACAATTCTGTGAAATGGGTACTACCCCTATAATTGAGAAAACTCAAGTTCCATGAGGTTTAATGACTTGTCTGGTAAGCAGGAGAACTAGAATTAAAATCCAGGTCTGCCTTAAAACAGAATTTTTTTCCAGTATACCACAGCCATATCAGCAGCTTATATAGCAGGGACAACATTACTTTATTACTTTTGCACTCTAAAATGGATGCTCTCAAATGCACTGCTTAAATCAGCTACACTCAAAAAGTATGGCACAAGTATTTAAATAAATTTGAACAGATTCCAGGTTTTCCATATAAGGCCAAATCCCCTCACTTATACTGTAATACACTTTTTCTGAGTGGGAGAAAAAGTGATAGTTACAGATAGCGTGTAATTCTCACAACTCACAGCCCATTATATCTTTACCACAGCTAGAGTGAGTTGTGGCTGAAAGTAATGCATCATCAAGAAAATTGTGCAATTTTACTTTCTTGAAAATGTGTTTGAGTTTGGTCAAACTTGGGAGCATCCATGTAAGTATGTAAAGAACGTCAATGTCATCTTTCCTGTGTTTTTACTGGCAGGGAAAGGGCAGTTAGCACAGTGCTAAGAACAAAGCACTACCTGTAATAATAACCGTTGATTACTGTCAATTTTCCCATAAAATTTCAAAAAGAAAAGGAAAAACACCAAAGAAACAGGAAGGATTATATTATATGTAGATGTTTTTATTAGTTATATATATGTGGGTTTCATTGACCTTGTGATATTTTGGGGCTGAGGGGTGGCAAATATTGGTTTTCTCTAATATTCTGCCTTCAGCAGAACTAGACTTAAACCATCTCAAATGCTAATTTTAAAAAAAAACTTTTTATTTTGAAATAATTATAGGCTAACAGGAAGTTGCAGAAGTAGTTTTAAAAAAAGACATTCATAACCCTTCACCCAGAATCTCCTAATGATGACATCTTATGTAGCTGTGGTTCATTATCAAAGCCAAAAATGTACTTTGGCACATTACTGTTAACTAGACTACAGAACTCATTCAGTTTTCACCATTTTAAAATGTGTATTCATGTGTGTGTGCTTCTTATTTGTCTTCTATATGGTTCTATGTAATTTTATCCCATGTTTAGATCCATGTAACCATCATCACAATCAAGATACAGAACTATCCCATCACCAGAGAACACCTTTGTGCCACCTCTTTATATTCCTTCCCATACCACTTGGTCCCAAGCTAGTCCCTGTTGCCTAGCAATCACGATCTCCATAGTTCCGTCATTTTGAGACTATTATATACACGGAATCATATAGTATGTAACCTTTTTAGATTGTTTTTTTTTTCACTCAGCATAATGCCCTTGAGATTTATCAAGGATGATGCATGTATCAAAAGCTCATCTCATTTTATTGCTGAGTACTATTCCATGGATGCACCAGAATTTATTCAGCCATTCATCCCTGAAGGACATTTTGGTTGTTTCTAGTTTTGAGCTATTACAAATAAAGATGTTATGAACATTTTCATACAGATGGTCATAAGTTTTCATTTCTCTGGGATAAATGCCCAAGAGTGTAACTGCTAAGTCATGTGGTAAGTCTACACTGAACTTTCTAAGAAACTGCCATACTCTCTCAGAGTAGCTGTACCACTTTTTATTCCCACCAGTTAAGTATGAGTAATCCAGTTCCTCTGCATCCTCACCAATATTTGATATCTCACTACTTTTTTTTAATTGTGATGCTATTTTAATAGGGATATAGTGATATATTATACATTGTGGTTTTAATTTGTGTTTCCCCTAGACAATGATGTTGAATGATGTGCTTATTTGCCATCCATATATCCTCTCTGATGAAATTATCTGCTTGTGTCTCTTGTATATGTTATATTTAGATTATCTTTTTTTTTCTGCTGTTGAGTTTTGGGAGTTCTTTGTATATATTCTAGATAGAGGCGTTGCTGGGTATGTGATTTGCAAATATTTTCTCCCAGTCCATAGCTTGTCTTTTATCCTACTAAGGAACCTGAATCAATGGATTCCCTATGAATCAATGGACGCTGAGGTAAGAACCTGGACTTTTATCCCCACCTACAGTAATGAGACAGCACCCTATCCCCACTGGAGCAGTGTCACAAGTCTGCTAAACAGGAGATTTGAATAAGATCCAGAGTCTCTTAACATAATACCCAAAATGCCCAGGTTTCAATAAAAAAATCACTTATCATCCCAAGAACTACTAAAATACCAATTTGAATATGAAAATAAAATCAACAGATATAAATGTCAGAACTACTGACAAGAATTTCAGAGTTGCCATCATAAAAGTGCTTCAAGGAGAATTTATGAACATGTTTAAATCAACAACAACAAAAAAAGAATATCTCAGTAAATAAATAGAAGACATAAAAGAAGAAATAAATTAAAAATTTGGAATTGAAAAAATATAACTGAAGTAAAAAAAAAAAAAAAAAAAAACCTGAATGGATGGCCTGACTCCATGGCAGAATGGAGGACAAAGGAAAGAATCAGTAAATTTGAAGATAGAACAATAGAAATTACTAAATATGAACAACAGAGGGAAAACAGACTTAAAAAAAAAAGTAAACAAGACTCAGAACCTATGGGACCATAACAAAAGATCTATCATTCCTCTTCAGAGTTTCTGAAGAATAGGAGAAAAAGTATGAGACTGGAAAAAGTACTCAAAGAAATAAAAAATCCTCTAATTTGGCAAAGACAAGTGCAAGAATTCAAGAAGCTGAGCAACCCCAAATAGGGATAAACCCAAAGAAATTCACACCAAGACACAGTATATTAAACTTTGGAAAGCTGGAGACAAAGAAGAAATCTTAAAAAGAGCTAGATAAAAACAATACATTAAAGATAAGGGAAAAACAATTTGAAGACGGCAGATTTCCAGGGAGGCCAGCAGGAAGCGGCACAACATTTTTCAAGTGGTAAAAGAGCTGTCTACCTAGAATCCTATAACCAGTAAAATTAGCCTTTAGAAATGAAGGGAATAACAAGACATTCCCAGATTAAGGAAAACTAATAAGGATTAGTCACCAGCAGATCTGCTCTAGAAGAACTGCTAAAGGAAATTCTTCATACACATGGGAAACAGAAACAGAATGATCCTGGAACATTAGGAATGAAGGGAAAGTAACAGAAACAATAAGTATCTACACAAATATAGAAGCAATTCTTCTCTTAAGTTCTTTAAAGTATGTTTGATGGTTAAAAACAAAAAGCAAATTATCGACTGATGAGGTTTTCAATGTATACAGATGTAATACATAAGATGACATGAATATAAAGGGGGAAGGTAAAGGGATTTAGAGGATCATACGGTCTTTACAATTCACCTGAAGTGATAAAATACTGATTCTAAGAGACTGAAAAGTTAAGTATGAATATTGTAATTTGTAGAGAAACTACTAAAAAATTATACAAAGAGATAGAGTAAAAGGCACAATAGATAAATTAAAATGGGATAGTAAAATCTGTTCAAATAACACAAAAGATGGCAAGGAAAGTGAAATAAAGCAACAAAATAAAGAGGCAACTAACAGAAAACAAATAATAAAATGGTAGGCTAAACTCCAAATATATCAATAATTATCAACATAATTATCAACATATTATAATGAGCAATATAAATGAACAATTATTAATGTATCAATACACTAGCAATGAACAACTGGAAACCAAAATTTAAATAAATTTACAACACTTCTCCCTACAAAAACAAACCCTTAAAAGTATACATTTAACCTGGGGTTTCTCAATCTTCAGCACTACTGACATTTTGGGTTAGATAATTCTTTTTTATGGGAGGGGCTATTCTATGCACTTCAGGATGTTTAGCAGTGTCCCTAATGTCTACCAAATACAGGTTAATAGCAGAAACGCTCCCAGTCCCCCCAACTCCCCAGCCTAGTTGTGATTAACAAAAATGTCTAAATGTCTCCAGATAGTGCCAAATGTCCTCTCAAAGACAAAATCACACCCAGTTGGGAATTACTGATCTAGTCAAACATGTACAGTGTCTGTATGCTGAAAGCTACAAATGCAAATGAAATAAATCAAAGACAAACTAAATAAATAGAGAGATATACTGTGCTCATCAACTGCAAGATTCAATGTAGTAGGGATGTCAATTCTCCCCAAATTTGCCCAGAGATTTAATAAAAATCCATTAAAAAAAAATCTCATCTGGCTTCTTTGTAGCCATAGGCAAGATTATTCTAAAATTACACAGAGAAGCAAAGAATAGCAAAAATAGTTTTGGAAAAAAAGAAAGGAAGAAGAATCATACTACTTGTCTTTAAGACATAACTATAAAGTCACAATAATGAAGAAAGTGTGGTGATGATGAATGGACAGACACATAGATCAATGGAAACAGAACAGAGTCCAGAAAAGGATGACATCCATCTTTCCTTCCTTCTTCTCTCTTCTCCTTCCTTCCTTCCTTCCTCTCTCTCTCCCTCTCTCTCTCTATCCCTCTCTCCCTCCATCCCTTCTTATTTATCTATCAACCCATCTATCATAGAGAGAATAATGACTCCCTAAAAACCTCCATGTACTAATACCCAGAACCTTTGAAGATGATACCTTATATGGAAAAATGGACTTTGCAGAGGTAGTTAAACTAAAGAACATGAGCTGGGGAGAGTATCCCAGGTTATCTGAGCGGGACAAATATAATCAAAAGGGTCCTTATAAGAGGGAAGAAGTAGGGTCAAAGTCAAGAAAAAAGATATGAGAAGCTGAGAGTCAGGGTCAGGAAGACTGAAAATGATGTTGGCCTTAAGATGAAGGCACCTCAATTAAAAAAAAAAAAAATGCAGGTGACCTCCAGAAGCTGGAAAAGGCAAGGAAATTGATCTTCCCCAAAGAGCCTCTGGAGGGAGCACAGTTCAGCCAAATGCCTTTATTTTGATCCAGTGAAATCTAATTTTGGACTTCTGATACCTTCAGAAATATAATAAATTTGTGTTGTTTTAAGCTATTAAGTTTATGATAAGTTGTTACAGCAGCAATAGGAAATAGAAAATATTCAGTGGGGTGAGGAGACTTTTAGTGTAGGAACAACTGGACAAAACAATGAACCTTCATTTAAACTAAATACAAGAATTAATTCAAAATGGAGCATAGATCTAAATATAAAAGGTAAAAATGTAACTTCTAGAAAAAAACACAGGAGAAAATCTTTATGACCTTGAGTTAGGTAAACAGTTCTTAGACATAAAACCAAGCATAAACCATAAAGGAAAAAACATGATAAACTGAAACCTATCAAAATTTAAAAAAAAAACACTTTTGTTCTATATAAGACACTATTAAGGGAATTAAAAAACAAACTACAGATTGGGAAAAATATTTTCAAATTATATATCTGAGAAAGGCTCATATCTAGAATATATAACTTACTAAACTCAACAGTAGAAACAACAGTCCAAATAAAAAATGGACAAAACACTTGAACGGACACTTCACCAGAGTGGACATATGGATGGCAATGAAGCACACACAAAGATATTCAACATCATTAGCCATAAGGGGAATGTATATTAAAACCTCAAGATACCACTATATGCCAAGTGTAGGCAAAGAAGTGAAGAAAGTGGAACTCTCATACATTGCTGGTGGGAAGAAAAAACAGCCACTCTGGAAAACAATTTGGCAGTTTTTTATAGAGTTAAACACACTTACCATGACCCAGCAATTTCACTCCTAGGTATTTATCCTAGAGAAATGAAAACTCAGGTTCACAAAAAACCTGTACTACAGTGTTTACAGCAACTCTAGTTATAATTGCCAAAGGGCAGAAAGAAACCAAATGCACATCAGTGGATGAATGGATAAATAAACTCTAGTACATCCATGCTATGGAATACTGCCCATTAATTAAAAAAAAAGAATGAACTAATGATAGACTGACTCAATGATTTGGTGAATGACAAAGGAATTATACTGAGTGAGAGAAGACAGCTCAAAAGGTTATATATTATATGATTCCACTTATATAGTATTCTCAAAATGACAAAACTACAGCAGTAGAGGACAAATCATTGATCTCTAGCAGTTAGGGATCTGGAGAGGGTATATCTACAAAGGGGTTACACAAAGGAGATCTTTGGGGTGATGGCAGTTTTCTGTGCCGTCTTGACCCAGGTAGTAATTATATAAATATATACATGTTAAAAATCACAGAACTATGTACCAAAAAGGGTACATTTTACTGTGTGTATTATTAAAAATATTTTTTTTTACAAAGCCAGTGTCTCAGGTCACATCAGCCCTAGCTCCCTTAGTGACTGGAATTATCTAAAAATAAAGCTAGCTGATAGCGTACTTCAGTAAAAATTGACTCAATATGAAGTTTCATCCCCTGTTGCTTTCTAAAAATTGAGAAATTGGTTATTTTTACTAGATTATAATCACATAACAGACAGTTGTTTTATCTGTAAATGCAATATACCCATTAAGTAACAAGAAATATAAAGGGACTAATTCTCACAAAACTATTTTCTTTCCTAGATGAAAAAGTTTAAATCACATATATAACTAACCTGCTAAACTCCTAAATTGTCACAGAGACTAGTATATCATTAGAAAACTGAATTTTAACATGCACATGTACAATTTGGGACACTGACCGAAGGAATAGAGTTAAGGAAAAAGTAAAATCACCATAAAGAACATCCAAAGGTATGCTGTATCTATATGATGTCAAAATTACTGGTCAATATGGTCATTTTGCTGAGGGTCTCAAATTCCAGATTTCATAACAACTGTTCCGTTCCTGGTCATGAAAGTATTGTCTATCTCATCTAAGGAACCCAACTCTTCCAGAACTTTTAATATTTAAATTTCTCAATAATTAATCTCTTTTGCATAAAGCAGTCTCTGACAATTAAGGGCTATATAGCTACTGATGCCATGAAGGGTCCAATATATGTGAACATGTAAAAGGGAATTTCATTTCATTGTTTAATTACCTCTCTGGTTCCAAAACAATTGGAAGGAGAGAAAGAACAAGAGCACTAAAGGCAGAATTGTTTAGCAAGGCAAAGCAATGAGAACAGAAGGATAAAGTACTTAGATAATTTGTAAAGACCATCTCTTCCAGAAAACAGAGATAGAGGGAATATTTCCTAACTCATTCTATGAGGCCAGCATCATTCTAATACCAAAACCAAACAAAGACACTATAAGAAAGAAAAACTACAGACCACTTTCTCTCATGAACACAGATAAAAAAAATCCCACCAAAATATTAGCAAATCAAATCCAATAATCTACAAAAATAATTATACAATATGGTCAGGTGGAACTTATTTCAGGTATGCATGTCTGGTTCAATATTCAAAAATCAGTTAATGTAACTGATCACATCAATAGGCTAAAGAAAAAATAGTATATATTAACAACAGATGCAAAAAAAGCAATGGAAAAAATACACCTATTCATGATTTTAAGAAACTCTGTAAAAAAAAAAAAAAACTGGGAATTGAGGGGAATGTCCTCAACTTAAGAATATCTACAAAAAAACCTCTATAGCTAACAACATAATTAATGATGAGAAATTAGATGCTTTTACCCCTAAGATTAGAAATAAGAAGGATGTCCTCTCTTACTGCTTCTGTTCAACATGGTACTAGAAGTCCTTAGCTAATGCAGTAAGACAAGAAAAGGAAATAAAAGGTATATATATTAGGGAGAAAGAAATAAAACCATCTTTGTAGATGATATGATTATCTATGGAGAAAATTCAAAACAAGCATTAAAAAAACCCTCCTGAAACTAGCAAGCAACTCTAGCAAGGATGCAGGATACATGGTTAATATAAAAAAGTCAATCATGTTCCTATATACCCCCAATGAATAATACATTATTTAAAATTAAAAATACAACACCATTTAAATTAGTACCAAAAAAGAAATAATTAGGTATAAGTATAACAAAACATATATAAGGTCTACATGAGGAAAACTATAAAACTTTGATGAAAGAAATCAAAGAAACTAAATGAATAGAGAGATATTCCATGTTTATGGATAGGATGACTCAATACTGTCAAGATGCTAGTTCTTCCCAAACTTGATCAATATATTCAATCCAGTCCCAATCAAAACCTTACCTAATAATCTGGTAGATAGGGACAAACTGATTCTAAATTTTATATAGAGAAGCAAAAGACCAAGAATATCTAACACAATATTGAAGAAGAAAACAATGTCGGAGGGCTGACACTATTTGACATCATCAAGACTTACTATAAAGCTATAGTACCCAAAACACTGTGGTACTGGAAAAAGAATCGACAAATAGATCAATGGAACTGAACAGAGAGTCCAGAAATAGACAAATACATACAAATATAGCTAACTGATCTCTGATAAAGGAGCAAAGGCAACTCAGTGGAGTAAAGATAGTCTTTTCAAAAAATGGTGCTTCAAAAACTACTAGAGCTGATAAAAGAATTTGGCAAGGTAGCAGGATATAAGATTAACATACAGAAATCAGTTGCATTTCTTTACACTAACAATGAAAGTAAAGAAACAATCCCTTTTAAAATTGCATCAAAAAAAATACTTAGGAATAAACCTGATCAAGGAGGTGAAAGACTTATATGTGGAGGACTACAAAACATTGATGAAGGAAATTAAAGATGATTTAAAGAAATGGAAAAATATCCCATGTTCTTGGACTAGAAGAATATATACTGTTAAAATGGCCATATTACCCAAAGCAACCTACAGATTAAATGTGATCCCTATCAAATTACCCAGGACATTTTTCACAGAACTAGAACAAATAATCCTAAAATTTATATGGAGTCACAGAAGATCTAGAATTGCCAAAGCAATACTGAGGAAAGAGAATGAAGCTGGAGGAATGACCCTCCCAGACTTCAGACAATATCATAGAGCTACAGTAATCAAAACAGTGCGGTACTGGCACAAAGACAGACCACATGGATCATGGAACTTAACAGAGCCCAGAAATAAACCCACATACTTACAGTCAATTAATCTTTGAAAAAGGAGGCAAGAATATACAATGGAGAAAAAGTAGTCTCTCCAGTAAGTGGTGTTGGAAAAACTGGACAGCTGCATGTAAATCAATTAAGTTAGAATACTCTCTCACACCATATACAAAAGTAAACTCCAAATGGACTTTAAAGACTTAAACACAAGACAAGGCACTATAAAACTCCTAGAAGAAAACATAGGCAAAACATTTTCTGACATAAATCTTGGCGATGTTCTCCTAGGGCAGTCTACCCAGATGACAGAAATAAAAGCAAAAATTAACAAATAGGACATGATTAAACTTATAAGCTTTTGCACAGCAAAGGGAACTATAAACAAAACAAAAAGACAACCTATGGAATGGGAGAAAATATTTGCAAATGATGTGACTGACAAGGGCTTAATTTCCAGAACAGACACACTGCTCGTACAACTTAATAATAAAAAAACAAACAACCTAATCCAAAAATGGGCAGAAGATCTCAACAAGCAACTCTCCAATGAAGACATACAAATGACCAATAGACACATGAAACAATGCTCAATATCGCTAATTATCAGAAAAATGCAAATCAAAACTACAATGAGGTTATCACCTTACACTGGTCAGAATGGCCATCATTCAAAAGTTCACAAACGATAAATGCTGGAGAGGTTGTGGAGAAAAAAAAAAACCCTCCTACACTGTTGGTGGGAAGGTACTTTAGTGCAGCCATTGTGGAAAACAGTATGGAGATTTCTTAAAAAACTAAAAATAGACTTACCATATGATCCAGCAATCTCACTCCTGGGCATATACCCAGAGGGAACTCTAATTAGAAAATATACATGCACCCCAATGTTCATAGCAGCACTATTTACAATAGCCAAGACATGGAAACAATCTGTCCATCAACAGATGACTGGATATAGAAGTTACAGTATATTTATACAATGGAATACTACTCAAGTCATAAAAAAGAACAAAATAATGCTATTTGCTGCAACATGGATGGACCTGGAAATCATCATTCAAAATGAAGTAAGTCAAAAAGAGAAAGAAAAATACCATATGATATCACTTATATGTGGAATCTAAAAAAAAACAAAAAACAAAAAACACAAATGAACTTATCTACAAAACAGAAACAGACTCACAGACATAGAAAACAAACTTATGGGTACCAGGGGGGAGGAGGTGGGAAGGGATAAATTGGGAGTTTGAGATTTGCAGATACTAACTACCATATATAAAATAGATAAACAAATTTCTATTGCATAGCACAGGGAACTATATTCAATATCTTGGAGTAACTTGCAATGAAAAAGAATATGAAAAGGAATATATGTATGCATATGTATGACTGAAACATTATGGTGTAAACCAGAAATTGATTCAACATTGTAAACTGACTATACTTCAATAAAAAAGAATATGAAAACTAATATATATGCATATGTATGACTGAAACATTATGCTTTACAACATTGTAAACTGACTATACTTCTATTAAAAAATGGTGCTTAAACAACTGAATGTGAAAAGAAAGAAAGGAAAGGAAGGAAGGAAGGAAGGATGAATCTAGACAGTGACATTACACCTTCCATAAAAATTAACTTCAAATTATCACAGATCTAAATGTAAAGCACAAAGCTATAAAATATCTAGAACATAACAATTAAGAAAATCTAGGTGACCTTTGGTTTGCCAGTGACTTTATACACAACACTAAAGGCACAATCCATGAAACACTGATGAGTTGCACTTCATTAAAATTTGAAACTTCTGTTCTGTTAAAGACACTGTAAAGAGAAGGAAAATACAAGCCACAGATTCATTGACAATATCTGCAAAACATCTATTTGATAAAGAACTGGTATCCAAAATATACAAAGAACTCTTAAAATTCAGCAATAAGAAAATAAACAATCCATATTAAAAATGCGCAAAAGACCTGACAGACATCTCACCAATGAAGAGATACATATGGTCAATAAGCATATGAAAAGATGCTCAGTAGCATATATCATTAGGCAATTTCAAATTAGAACAAAAATGAGATAATACTATGAACCTTTTAGAACGGCTGACAGGGATATGGAAGAAAAGAAACTCTCATTACTAGTAGAGATGCAGAATGGGTCAGCCACTTTGGAAGACAGTTTGTCAGTTTCTCACAAAACTAAACATAGTCTTTCCATATAATATAGCAATTGCAAATCCTTGATAATTACCCTAATGAGCTGAAAACTTACATCACACGAAATCCTGCACACAACTGTTAATGTAGCTTTATTTATTATTGCTAAAATCTAGAAGCAACCAAGATATCTTTCAAAGAGCAAGTGGCTTAAACACACTATGGTACATCCATACAATGAAATATTTTTCAGCAATAAAAGGAAATGAACTATCAAGTCAAAAAAGACATGAATGACTCTGAAATGCATATTCCTAAGTGAAAGAACCCAGTTTGAAAGGGCTACATACTATATGATTCCAATTATATAACATTCTGGAGAAATGAAAACTATAGAGACAGCAAAATCATCAGTAGTTATCAGGGATTCCAGAGGGTAGAGAGAGAGATGAATAACTGGAACAAGTGGGATTTGTAGGGAAGTGAAACTATTCTTATGATACTTTAATGGTGGATATATGATATTATGCATTTCTCCAGTCACAAATAACTACAACACAAAGAATGAATCCTAAGTTAATAAGAATAATGTATTTTTTATAATGGTTCATCAATGGCAAAAAATGTACTACGCTAATATAAAATGTTAGTAATAGAAGAAATTTAGTGGGGCTGTTTTAGGGAGAGGGATGTATAGCAACTTTGTACTTATTGATCAATTTTTCTGTAAGCCTAAAAATTCACTAAAATATAAAATATTTTAATTTAAAAAATACTTCAGGATGTAACTTATACTTCTCAACTTACATAAAGGC
Organism: Camelus bactrianus; assembly: GCF_048773025.1. Taxonomy (NCBI): domain Eukaryota; kingdom Metazoa; phylum Chordata; class Mammalia; order Artiodactyla; family Camelidae; genus Camelus; species Camelus bactrianus. The sequence continues at coordinate 61,123,712 of NC_133575.1, forward strand.
TTCAGGTAGTGTTTTATTCTAAAAAGTGTTTTTCAGAAAATTTTAAAGTATCAAAGTTAACCAAAAAGTATATGAATCTTTTGAAGTTACAAATGTTAAGATAGTTACTGGAAAACTCTAGCTCCTCCATGAAGACTTCCCTAAATGCCTAATTGTTGAAAGTCCCATATAGCTTCATTTGTGACTCCCTTTGGGTGTTTATGTTATATACATATTTTATCATTATATACATTTTTCTCCTTCAGTACACTGTAATTCCAGGAGGGCAAGGCCCACATTTTATTCATTTTTGTATCCCCAGCTGCCTAAGCACAGTACCTTGTACCTAATAGTCACACAACAAATATTTGCTTAGTACATATTGCTATGGTCTGAATGCTTGTGTCCTTCTCTCCTCAATTCATATGCTGAATTCTAACTCCCATGATAATAGTATTTGGAGGCAGGGTCTTTATAAGAGACCCTTCTTGCTCTTTACATCATGTGAGGTTACAACAAAAGACAGCAATCTATGAATCACCCAGTTTATGGCATTTTGTTATAGCAGCCCAGATGGACTAAAACATTACTTTATGTAATAGATGCATGCTTGAAGAAGTGGGGTATCAATGATATCTTTATAAATCATACTGTCTCTCAAAATTATTTTATAATTTTAAATATAGCTTATTTTCATTTCTAACAGATTATTGAGAATATCTTTTTGTACCTGATACTTTAATTTTTTGTGCCCTCAATTTCTCTGTCAACTATGGTTCCCAAGATGGTGGTGCTTAGAATATGAGTAAACTTTTTAATTATTAGAATATTTATTTTATGAAATCAGATGATTTCAATAAATATGTTTTATACTTAAATCCTGGCATAGTTGTATGTAATATACTAATAGAAAGACTGAATTAAAAAAATCCTTAGATCTCAAAATCCCCAGATTAATGATGGTGTGATACTCCTATGATACATGTGTAGATGGTAAGAAAAGGCATTGCATGTGATTTGTAGGGATTTAAGGAATGAAGGCAAACAGTGTTTGCTCTGTCTCTATCTCTGTCTTTCTCTTGGCAACACAGCCCCTAAAATATACCACATACCGAACTCTAACATTAAAATAAAATTGCTGCAACTCGGATAGAAGAAATACCGACCCAGCTTCCTGGCCTCCTCTAGGCTGCAAGGCATCTTTACATAATATAGTTTACCTTAAAAATCTTTGTTGGAGGCAACGATAACCCTAAGACCCTCAGAATCAAAAGAGCATTAAAAAGCAAATAGGCAAGCAGATGGTATGCTGTGGTCCCATATGTTAAGCATGAAATCCTCCTCCCTTTATCTTCTTCTCACGTAACATTTCTTTCTGTCTTCCTTCACCTTCGTGGATGCCTCAGGCATCATTATGAAACCATCACACACTGCTCAGATGTCTGGGTGGCATTCATTTAGAGCTGAGAAGGTTGCTGAACCGTCTCCTACACTTCCCAGAAGTATGTGGAGAAGGCAGGGAAGACCTGAGTTTAAAGGGCCACAGATTGGTCCAAGATGCTTATATACCAAAGCATGTATAATCAACTTGAGGAAAAAATAGGAAGGCAAGGAATGAAAGAGCTAGCAATCTATCTAGTGCACACCAATGAAAAATCACACCTGCAATACTACTCAAAAATAAACAATGACCAGGTTTTAAAGATTTGGGAGAGTGATTATTTTTAAACTGAGGACAGTAGAGAAGCTGAAAAAGTGGTATTAGGAATGGTTAAATGCTATTACTATAGTCTACATTCCTAATTTTTACTAGAATATACCCTGAAAGTATGTGCAGGCACTCATTATAACATCTGACAATTTCTTCCTTTTCCTGATTCAAAAGAAATGAAACATACTTTTTGAGAATTGATTTTTCTACATTTATTTCTGTTTATTCAGAATTAGTTTATATGAGATTAGTATGGCACTTTCCATTCTATGGGTGCTCAGTATTTGCTGACAGAAGAATCAAATATTAGTCTTCTAAAAAGATTTCAGTCTTTAAGGAAGGTAGCTTGATCTACCTGATATTGACCTGTCATCAAGAAACAGAAATCTTTATTTTGAAGGATTATGATTCACTCTAAAATTAAAGTCTAATACAAGTGTCATTATTTAAGATTCCTCCTTTTGACTAGCTTAATCATTTTCTAACCTATTCTCTTCAATTCAAAAGGAAGTCCAGAAAACAATCTGCCTTTAACTTGTCAGCAAGGTACTTACATTCACATAATGAAGAATAAAGGCCGATTTGCTAATTCTGCCTTGCACAGGAGCTCAGAATAATCTTTATCCTTAAGAAATCTGTAGGTAAAAGACAATTCAGCAACTAGTACTGTGCTAAAAATGAATATGAGCTTTAAAAGTTTTCAACTTTCGCAAGGGTACAGCTTAAGTGGCAGAGTGCATGCTTAGCATGCATGAGGTGCTAGGTTCAATCCCCAGTACCTCCTCTAAAAATAAATAAATTAACCTAATTACCTCCCTTCCCTCACACAAAAATTTTTTTTTCAACATCAGCTACCAAAACTAGATTTGTAATACAGTTCTCTCTTTTCAGCTTAACAAAATAGAATATAGTATAGATTCTTGGTCTGTTGCTCAGTATCTTCATTTAAATTCTCTCCCAGAGAAGTTCATTGAGAGGACTCAATAGAGTCCATAGATGAGAAAGGAGACAAGAAAATGGATGAAGTCTGACTGAATTATTTTGGTTTAACTCTCTAATCATGCCTTCCCTGTTTCTACTACTGTTTCTTCCCTATAGGAACACATTCATCACAAGTTATGTCTGCAGTTGTCTTCTATTTCTGTTCTTTTCCTTGATGAACTCACTAATTTGCATTGTTTCAACTATCACCCCTTAATCTCTCTAGCCCTGGGCTCTTTCCTAAATTGTCTTGCATTTTGTATTAGCAGCTGAATATCTCTGTCTTGATGTTCCACTAGCACCTCAAACTTAACATGCCCAAAACCAAAATTTTCATTTTCCAAAAAAAGACTTCCTGACTTATCACTTACTTCTGTTAAAGGTATTATCATTCTTTTATCTTCAGCATCATCTTTGAATATTATTCCTTTTTTACTTCTAATATCTCATCCATTGTAAGTCTTGTTGACTCTACTTCCTTCACCTCAGAATATCTCTGGAATCTCTTCCCTCCATATTTACCATTTCTACCATACACTCCAGTAATAACTGCTATTACTTCTCATCTAGACTATTACATTAGCCTCATAACTGGCCAGTAAATATTTGCTGAATGAAAGCATGAAATGAAAATGAATGGTATCCCTATTTTAGGTCTCTCGCCACCCTAATCCATCTTATATAACAGAATCAGATTAATTCTCTAAAATACAGCTTTAACTTTATTACGCTTCTACCTAAAACAGAGATTCCTACTTCTAACTTAATTAAATTTTTGTTTTACAATTAAGATATTTCACATTAACATTCGATTTATCCTTTTAAGTTTACTTCTAATTCCTCTGAAACATTATCCCCTCATTGGAGCAAAGCTGGACTACTCCCTTCTCCATACATACCATATGTTCTTTCTCATCTTGTTCATTTATTCGTATATCTGTAACAATCCTGCTCATTAATCCAAGCCTATTTCAGACATTACTTCCTCTGTGAAACCTTTCCTGACTCCCCCCATCTTGGTGGTTCTTTCCTTTGAAACCCAATACTTGAATGATACTTCTTTTAAATCATTTGTGACCTACAATGTATTATGGCAATAAAAATAAAACTTGTCTTATCCTGTATAATTTGAGAAGAAATGTGCTTTATTTATATTTGAATATCCTGCAGGCCCAAGAACAATACTTGTATAACAGGTACTCAGTAAATATTTTTAGGGTAGGGTAAAGAATGAGTAAATAAAAGAGAACATGCAGGAGATAGAAAAAAAACAAGTGATAAAGCCTGGGTTCTAAAACAACATATTAACCCTTATACATAAGAGTGATAACCAAACTACAGCCAAATCTTATCTAGACCTTTCAGCAGATTTTTTCTTTCTTTTTTTTTTAACCGTATTTCTGATGGAAATCCAAATTTATTTTTAGTCTAACATGTATATTTTGTTCTATTATATGCCAGGTACTGTTCTAAGTCTTTTAAATGTTAATTTATTCAAGTCTTATAACAACTCTATTTTACCTTATTTTACAAATTGGAAAACAGAGGCACGGAGACTATGCAATTTGTCCAAGGTTACAAGGTTAGTAAGTGGCAGAGCCCAGGAAGTCTGACTTGAGACTATAATATATACCATGACTATATATTGTACCTAAGGATACTTAACTGATTTTAAAATCTGGATAAACTGAAATGGCTTTTTCTTTTTCTTTTTTGAACAACAATATAACGTTTTTTATTCATTTATAATCATTTTACAATGCTGTGTCAAATTCCAGAATAGAGCACAATTGTTCAGTTATACATGAACATATATATATTCATCGTCACATTTTTTTCTCTGTGAGCTACCAGAAGATCTTGTGTATATTTCCCTGTGCTATACAGTATAATCTTGTTTATCTATGCTACAATTTTGAACTCTCAGTCTATCTCTTCCCCCCCACCCCCTTGGCAACCACAAGTTTGTATTCTATGTCCATAAGTATGATTCTGTTTTGTATTTATGTTTTGTTTTTTTTTCTTTTTTGATTTTTGTTTTTTGGTTTTTTTTTAGATTCCACATATGAGCGATCTCATATGGTATTTTTCTTTCACCTTCTGTCTTACTTCACTTAGAATGACATTCTCCAGAAACATCCATGTTGCTGCAAATGGCGTTATGTTGTCGGTTTTTATGGCTGAGTAGTATTCCATTGTATAAATATACCACTTCTTCTTTATCCAGTCATCTGTTGATGGACATTTAGCCTGTCTCCATGTCTTGGCTATTGTAAATAGTGCTGCTATGAACATTGGGGTGCGGGTGTCATCCTGAAGTAGGGTTCCTTTTGGATATATGCCCAGGAGTGGGATTCCTGGGTCATACGGTAAGTCTATTCCTAGTCTTTTGAGGAATCTCCATACTGTTTTCACAGTGGCTGCACCAAACTGCATTCTCACCAGCAGTGTAGGAGGGTTCCCCTTTCTCCACAGCCTCTCCAGCATTTGTCATTTGTGGACTTTTGAATGATGGCCATTCTGACTGGTGTGAGGTGATACCTCATTGTAGTTTTGATTTGCATTTCTCTGATAATTAGTGATATTGAGCATTTTTTCATGTGCCTATTGATCATTTGTATGTCTTCCTTGGAGAATTGCTTGCTTAGGTCTTTTGCCCATTTTTGGATTGGGCTGTTTGGTTCAAAAATCAGTTGCATTTCTTTATACTAATGATGAATCAACAGAAAAAGAAAGTAAAGAAACAATCCCCTTTAAAATAGCACCCAAAGTAATAAAATACCTAGGAATAAATCTAACCAAGGAGGTGAAAGAATTATACACAGAAAACTATAAACCATTGATGAAGGAAGTTAAAAAGATTTTAAAAAATGGAAAGATATCCCATGCTCTTGGACTGGAAGAATCAATACTCTTAAAATGGTCACACTGCCAAAGGCAATCTACAGATTTAATGCAATCCCTATCAAATGACACAGGACATATTTCACAGAACTAGAACAATCATAATACAATTTATATGGAACCACAAAAGACCTAGAGTTGCCAAAACATTACTGAAGAAAAAGAGGCTGGAGGAATAACTCTCCCAGACTTCAGACAATACTATAGAGCTACAGTCATCAATACAGCATGGTATTGGTACAAAAACAGACATATAGACCAATGAAACAGAATAGAGAGCCCAGACATGAACCCACAAACTTTTGGTCAACTAATCTTCGACCAAGGAGGCAAGAATATACAATGGAATAAAGACAGTCTCTTCAGCAAATGGTGTTGGGAAAACTGGACAGCAGCATGTAAAGCAATGAAGCTAGAACACTCCCTTACACCAGACACAAAAATTAACTCAAAATGGATCAAACACTTAAACATAAGACAAGATACAATAAACCTCCTAGAAGAAAATATAGGGAAAACGTTATCTGACATACATCTCAAAAATGTTCTCCTAGAACAGTGTACTCAAGCAATAGAAATAAAAGCAAGAATAAACAAATGGGACCTAATGAAACTCACAAGCTTCTGCACAGCAAAGGAAACCATAAGTAAAGCAAAAAGACAACCTACGGAATGCGAGAAAATTTTTGCAAATGAAACCGACAAAGGCTTGATCTCCAGAATAGATAAGCAGCTCATACGACTTAATAAGAAACAACCAAACAACCCAATCCAGAAATGGGTTTTTCTTGAAAGCTCAGTTATTATCATAACTTTGCCTTATCAAAATGTGTTACAGTACAGTGATAAACTGACAAAGCAGCTAAGATGTAGAGGGTCCCTATACTGAGTGGTACAAAAACGCCTAGCTTTTGTGTTTTTTTTTTTTAAGTTTTCCTAGTTTTTTCCCCACCCTTCATGTCACACCCTTCTTGTTCACCACTTATGGCTATCAGTGTGCCTAACATGTCTTCATCCTCTATTCAGTTTACTGGGAATTGACAACCAAGCTTACCAGAAATATGTTTTAAATAAGAGCCAAAAGGACTCTGAGGAGCTTCTTTGATAAAGTTCCTTATGCTTTGTTACAACCAATGATCCTGCATCTTACACTGATTTCAGGAGTGAATTCCATTAAACTGAGGCTATAGTTACAAGTCTGATCCATAGATAAATCGGGTGTTACCATATAATTTCTGTTGACTACATCGAAGAGTTACATAAATAAGTCCTGAAAGTTGATAATACTCCCCCCAAAAGTGGCTTATATCAGCCTAAGTTTCATTAGTAGAAAATGTCATAGTATTTCCTAGCTATAGCAATAAAAAATGCATAATTTCTCTTATTCTTACCTTTGCTCCACCCAAAAGTCCCAAGGAAATGGCAACTCTAGCTCGTAGATCTGGCCTGTCTTTGGGCCACACATAAGAGAGCATTGCTTTTATGATTTTCCGAGTATCAACATCTTTTAACTGTTGAAAGAGAGAGAACAAAGCAGTGAGTAACATGTCATTTCAAATATAATTATATTTCAATAATGCAGAATTACGTAAATGTTTGAGTAAAATATGAAAACATTACAAAAATAACATTCATTTTGAATATAAGGTCAATATCTTTCAAACTCAAATTATTTTGGAGAAAAACTATTTCAATTAATTTTAAAAAGCTACTTACTTCTCTTAATTTCTTATTTTCATGTACAGCCATCCTCATACTGCCAAAAATTTATTCAGTGGGGGTAAGAGGACATGCACTATACATTTATTTCTTATTTATTAAGCTATCAAAATATTACATAAAATTCAAGAAACATTTTCATATTTCCATCTTTGTGGTCAAAATCTTTATATACTTTTGTGCTGTTTAACAGTATGTTTATGTAAAATATTTTGGAACCCTAAGTCTAAACTCATGGTAGAGCAGAGTTACAACACAATGTTTAGGAAAGCAGAAGTCTTGGCACTGACTATAGAGAACAAAAGTTGGGTTATTAAAATTTTCAACAAAAACATAATTTTTCAGTCATACTTAATCTGAACTACAACTACCTTACATTTTTCCCCCAACTTTCCAAGGCAACATTCCCATTAAATATTTTTGTTTCAGTCTCAGCTTTTAGAAGTAACATATTAGGAATCAAAACCACACTTTCTAAAGCCAAAATAAGATCAATACATATACATTCCAAAACTACTATATTATTATAGTTGGTGAAATAATCCCCATTTAAAAAATTAAAGTATCTACTCAATTTCTAGAAAAGGTATTAAAGAGGAAAAAAAACAAAAAAAAGTTAACGCTCACTGCTGGTAAAGGTGTATGGAAATAGGCACTCTAATACACTGTTAATAGGAGAGTACACTGAAACAATCTTTCTGCAAAGCAATTTCATATCTGCCATTAGCTTTTAAAATAATTTTGCCCTTTATCTCAAGAATTCCACTTCTGGGAATTTATATTTAAGTTTTAAGCTAAAACAACAACAACAACAACAAAAAAATATTCTCCAAGTTAAATCAATTTTACTTCCTAAAAATCTCTTGAATCTACTTCTTTCTATTTCCACCACAAATGTAATCCAAGCTATCATCATTTTTTACATAAACCACTGTAACAACCTCCTAACTGATCTTCTTGCATCCACTCTGCTCCCTGTCCAATTAGTTTACCCTACAATCAGATACTGCTCTCAGCTTAAAACACTTCAATGGCATCCTATCACTCTTAGGATAAAGATCAAAGTCCATACCACAGCTTATGAGTGTGAGCTCTGCTTGGCCTGGCCCCTAGCTACCTTTCTAGTCATGCCTTATACCACTGCTTTCAGTGTTCATGCAACACTACCTTTCTTTCAGATCCTCAAAAAGACTGTCCCACTTTGCACAATGCTGTTTACTCTGCCTGGAATAATCTCTCTCTTTGCAACATCGATCTGTCTCCAACTTCTTCCAATTAGTTAACTGCCAGCCCAAGCAGCACTTTCTCATTGAAGTCTTCTTCCCTAACCACAGTCAGGATCCTTGACTGTATTCTCTCTCAGAACAGTACTCATTTCTTTCAGAGTACCCATTTCAGTTACAAACTACATATACAGCAATCTGATTAACAACTGCTCTCCTGCTAGAATTCCACTTGAGCAGCGAGTTTGTGTTCTGTGCTCACTGATGTAACCCAATACCAAATACAATAGTTGATATACAGTAGATACACAACAAGTACTTATTGAATAAAAGGATGAAAAATTTAGCTATAAGGATGTTTTATCCCATGCTGTTTAAATAGGGAAAAACTGGGTTTAGCTTAAATGATCAACAATGGAGAATCATGCAAACAAGTAACAGTGAATGCATACAGCAAAATATAGCCATATGCAGTGACACAGAAACACGTTAAGTGAAAAAAGCAGAGTACAAAACTTATTTTTCGTGGAAAAAAAATGTGACGTATGTATGAGTTTACACATGTTTACAAATGGATCTGGAAAGCAGTACCCTCCAAAGTGTTAACATTAGTAGCTATGAGTAGATGGAATTACTGATTTTTTGTATTTCTCTTTTTGCTTGCTTGTATTTTCTGCAATTCACAAATATAGTAACAAAAAGTTTAATTCATTTTGAGGGGGAAAAGTTACACAATTTCAAGTAGATTTGCACAACAAGGAATGGGGAAAAAGTGTCAACATATAAGAAACCCAGGACAATGCATCATTTTACACAGGGCAGTTTTTATACTACAGTTATTCCACCCAAGGATCAGCAAACTATTTTTCTAGTTTTAGTTTCTAGTTTTCTCTTTTAGTTACTTTATTGAGTAAAGAGTAACAGAAATAAAGCTGTTCATACTGAACTGAAAACAAAACTACCTTTCTGAGCTGCTTTAAATACACAGGATGGCAAAAACATGAAATGCTGAAAAGTATAGTCCTTAATGTTTTATTTTATACACACATACATCACACACATGAGCTCTCCTAACTGGTAGGGTATTGTTTTAAAGGAAATAAAGCTATAATTTTAAAATGCATTTTTCCAATCAAACTATTACTAAATAAATATAATGAATTATAACACAAACTGGGACATTTCAACCACTTTCCCATTTCACAAGTTTTATCTGTCTTATTTTTCTTGATGGAATAATGGCAAAAGGGCCGTTTCCACATATCTTTAGAAACACTTTCTCCTGTCAAAAACCTTCTACAATAGACCTCAAATTTTTTTTCAATAAAGACACAGAGAAGTTATGGCTAAGAGCAAGAAAATTATTCTAGTTGGCTTAATAGTGCATAAAATGTCACCACTTCATTTAACAAAATGGGTTCTGAAGTTGTGTAATCATGCATTATGAGTCCATTAGGCTGCAAAGTACATGACTTCAGTTATAGTTTAGATAAACTATAAAATTTGAAAAATAATGTCTTTTTTAAAGTGGAGGCCAAATTAAAGAGGCATTTCAGAGGCTGAGGCACATTTTAAAAATATTTTAAACCAACTTATTCCTGCTGCACAGGAATAAATAAATTGAAGGCCTCAATATAGATCCTAAAAGACAAAATCACCAGTTAATCCATACTGGACACCCAGTGGTAATCCTGAAAGACAAAAGGGTTATCTAAAGCTAGAAAGAGACCAGCTACAGCTTGAGACTGAATTAGGTATCATCTTCACATCAACTCATCTTTTCATTTTAGATTGAGCAACACAAATAGTATATATAACATTTTAAGATCACATCCTCAACGAAAAGGTGAAAAATGTAGGAAATAGTCAAAGGAGGATGATGAGAGATTGAATTATTTGAAAACACACTGTGTAAAGAGTAATTATAGTATAGGAAAAAACCCAATGGTTTAAGGAAAGAAAGTTCTTTCTCAAGGGTCAAAATTTCTGAAGTAATCAATGGTTGATATCATAATAGTTTTTTCTAAGCCTTGCTTACACATAAACAGAAAATATGAAATTCTTTAACTTTTCTATTTATGATTTTCACAGTAAGTAAAATTCAAAAGCTATTTTAAAAACATAACAGTGATGACAATATCATGACAACAAAAGCTCTATAAAATGAACACTACAGAAATATCATTAAAAGGCCTGTAAAAGTAGGAGTCAATCTACTTTCCTCCTCTGCTAACATATATAACATGGCCTTCTTGCTGTAGCTAGATAGCCTCAAATTCAAAACACAAAACTGATATTTTAAGCCCCATTACAATGTAAAACTGGTACAATGTTAGTACGAATAACAAAAATTTTTAGAGAGGTCTCAACTACATACTGGAATTAGCTAGCCATAAGAAAGAAAAACAATTCGATTCAGGATGAAAACACAAGGGTAACAAAAGAAGGAATTCAAATTGACTCACTAATATCTTTGATAACAAAATTGTATTTTTTCCTCCAGAAATGAGTTTGGAAGAAAAGGTTTAGAGACATCAGAGAGCTGTCAAAGAAGAAATGAAAGTAAGTGAAAACAAGCTGGACCAAAAGAAAAAAAAAAAAGTGCCAGAGAAAGAAACTTTACTGATACCAGAAATAATGCTCAATAAATATTTATTCAATTAATGAATTAACTTATCTATTCTTAAACCTATCAGGGCAAATTCCAGGAAGAATATCTGAATGCTTGATTTATTAAGTCATCACATCTTTTGACAGATTTTAAAATATTTACTTATTTCTTATTAATATATACCTTCATAAGCCTTATGAGGCTGGGCAGGTAAGAAGATATAACAAGAGGAACATACTACTATACAGGGAGCTGAAACAGCACAAGCACAGCACAGAAGGCCAAAAACAAACACATAAGTATCACTGGAAGCACCTGACTCAACAGGGTATAACTGGAAAGCCACAAATTGTACTGCTTATATGCAGCAGTGCTCAATTCAAAAGCATAACCTGAGGGAAGTATGCAGTTGCTTATAATCATAAGTGCTCTAAGTGAATACCTATAGCTAATGATCATGTGGAGAGGGCACAAAAAGGACAATTAAAAAATTAAAACACATCTTGAGCAGCTCACATCTGGCAGAATTTCAGATATTAAAGATAACTGTGTATTAATAAATTGAATAATGTTTTGCTTCTCAAGTCAGTAACTTCATATTTCTCATCAGAAAAGGTTGTAAAGCACTGAAGCAACAGTAATTTTTTTCACCAAAAGCCCATTCATTTCAAGGGAGTGGAACCCATTGGGCTTCGATAGGAAAAAGAAAGAGTAAGAAAAAAGAAAATGATCTTTTTATAAAGGTAGCAGAATCAACTTTTCTTTAGCTGATGGATTTATATAAGAATTCTGGTTTTAGAGACATTCCTAAATTCCAATAGCAAGAAATGTTCTAACTCACAAATTCAAGGGATTGGTTTAGATGGAAATTTCTTGGGGGCAAAATTTATGGAGAGGAATAAAAAAAATACCAAAAAATTTTGGATGCTATCTGTTTTGTATAAATGTGGGCTATAGGCTGAATGTTTTTTCCCTAAAGAACTAGTATAGCAGAGAATTTGGAAGTGCCCACAATTTCAAGGATAATCAAACTGTCCAAAGAACTGTCTCTTCAATCCAAGCTAAAGATAACTTAACTGCAATTACAGGAATAATTTTAACCACTACTTCAATACTGTTAGGGATAACAGTGGCTTGATAAAAGCTAGGTCAAAAGACAAGAAACTTGAGTAGTGTATAATGGAAAAATCTAAAAGGTAAGTGGAAAACTTTGCCCACATTATTGGGGATATAAGTATATTAAGTTTATAAATGGGAGAGGAAAGATATATTAGTAGTCAGGGAAAGATTTGCAATTACTGTTACATTCTCTGTACCTCAAGGTTTGTTTTCCAAGCTCTGTTGTTCTAAAACTGCAATGAAGAGCTTAAGTGGCAGTGCAAAGGCCCTAAGAAAAAAAATAACTTATGCTAGATATGAGGTGGATTTGTACCCAACAGTCAACTTAATAATTTATGTGCCTCGTTTTTTTTAAAATTTATTCTGACCAAGGTTGGGTGGGGCGGGTAATTAGGCTTATTTATTTTTAGAGGAGGTACTGGAGATTGAACCCAGGACCTCATGCATGCTAAGCATGTGCTTTACCACTTGAGCTATACCCTCCCCGCTCAATTTAATAATTTATAATAAAAAAACTACCAAGTTGACTGATATTTACATTGGCCAGTCAGTGAATTCTCTATCCCAAAGGGAAGTCAATGTGAGAAATCAAATAAAGATCATAAGACTGCTTGATGATAGATGAAATCAGAGCCAGAAAACAGCTTCTTCATGTCATCCAGGTATTCTTGGCCACTGGTCTGTGTGTCCACTCATCTTAACAAGCCTAGAGACTTATTATTCTATTATCTCCCCAATTCTCCATTTTTTAATACTCCAAGTTGTTGTTTCACTTCTTTAATTATACGAAGATTTATGCCAAAGCCTCTGATTGCCTCCAGTAAGTGCTAGATCTCTTTTAATACTACTAGCTTCTGACAATATCCAATCAATGAGGATATGTTTCTAACATTAAAAAAAAGAGTATGTCAAGCAAAGTCTGGTAAGTAGTCCTTATAGTCAGTTCTGCATTATTTGTATTTTTATTATGAGCACAGGATTAGTGAAATTTATGAAATTTACTAACATGCTTTTTTTCACATAAAAAAGTTCAAATGCAGGAGCAAAGTTCCAAAATCCTTTTAAAAATCTGAAGATTATATTATAAAACAAGTAGTTAATTAGTTCATCTATCTTAAAAACAGGATCTTCCAAATACTGAAACTTCCACTCTTTTTTCATAATCCCCTTACTATAGCCATACTGGATAAACAAATGATTTAAATACCTCCTGAGGAGGTATGGGGATTAAAGAAATAGGGAGAAAAGCACTGGAAAGGTTTTCTTATCAATCACCTCCCACCAATAAAATAACTAAAATTTATTTATCTCTCTACAATTTAGAGAGCACTTTTACACAAAATTTGTTCACTTGCCAATAACCCTGAAAATATCATTTCTACTTAGAGATACCATATACATACTGGTTGGGTGAAGTTAGAGGAAGAAAATAAAGGCAAGCTCAGAGAAAGAGGGCCAGATGGAGAATTGTATAACAGTATTCCAATGACAGTTTCACTCCCTTGGAAAAAGTATAGTGCAATTAAATCTTTTTATTTCAGTGGCCCTACTGTTTAGCTTGTCTGTATAATGATAGCAATAAAGAATATGGATAATTAAATAAATGGATCAGGTAAATGGAGGATTTACCATGAAGCTAGGAGACATTCTAGAATCTTTCTAAACTGAAGTACAGAAGGGAAAATGTTAACTTTAAAACACACACACACACAAATTACTTGTAAGAGTTAAATGTAATTTATCTATTTATAAGGCTAGATTATATAACAAATAACCTCAACACTATTTTAAATAAAGAGATAAAATGTTTAGGTTGGTAACTAATTTTTTTTCTCTTTAGTCAATCATGATATTTTTTGCTTGCTTGAAGTCTGAGAAAATCTTATCTATACAACTATGGTCAATTCATATGGTTTTTTATGAGAAAACCTGGAGTGACATGAGTCAATCAACATATTCTGGAATATAATAATCTTGAATATATCTATCTTCCATTCAAGTACAATCACCTATAATAATTTTCAGTTACTTGTTATTGGCTCTTACCCCTTCTTTCGGGTCTGTGTGGAGTCCTCCTCCTGCGTGACCATGCCAACACGTCCTCTTTTCTATCAGTGGCCATGCCTGGAGAGCCTAGTTGAAGACGATACCAAGTTGTCCATTAGCTATTAAAGAATTTCACATCTTTAAAAATATGACTTGGACAGTGTAATCTGATGCATGTCCTCCTACCCCAAAATTCAGAGGCACAGCTTTGAGCTTAGCATAGTAAGTAAAACACCCCCATAATTAGCTTACAGATACATTTATACAAAGAATATTGAGATATAACAAATTACTCATATAGAAGTTGCTTTCCCGAATTAGCTTTTGAAATTAATATTTAAAAGATTTAACTTGTATCATACTTCTATTTGACTTATACTAGCTTTCTTGCTGTCATTTGCTCCTAAGGTACTGTGTAATCCATAACTCTATAATTGGCAAAGCAAAGTACATAATACAGTTAATTAACTGTATCCCACTTGCTTTCTATGCATATGCATTTTTGCTTTACAATTTAATATAGCTGATTTCACATAACTGATTCTTTTATTATTCTGGCTCATATATATATTTAGAAACAAAATATTTTTATCACTTCACAGTCTATCTTATGCTATAGAAACATGCATTCATGTTTTGTCTTTACTACTACATAGTAAATTTCTTACAATTAGGGACAGTCTCTTTTATCCTTGTATCTCCCATGGCCCATGCCAGTGTCTTGTACACGGGCTTGTTGAATTAGTTTATAAAACAGAGCTATCTACAGATCTTCCAACTAGTCTTGAAAATATGCAAACATCTTGCCTACTACAATTCTTTTAAAAGGCCCTAGACTACTGCTCAGGTTAGAGAAATACAAAAATTAAATCATTTGAGAAAATGTAACAGTTGAAAGATAGTAAAGATTAGGATTAAAATTTAGGCTTGCTAATTTTAAAGTGTTTCCTCAAAAATTACTTAATAAAGTATATGGATATAATAATGCTTCTTCAGTAGCCATAATAATCAATAATTAATGAACAAAGGCACAGCTCTTTAGAAACACAAATGTGTATCAATACTGAATCCTAACAATATTGGCTCTGAGTCAAGCTATGAAAATGGAATTACAAGAAGCAAAAGTGCCTTCTTGTTCTCACCTGTTGAGACTCAAAAAATAATTGCCATAAATAGGTTACCGATTTCCGAATCAACAATCTCAAAGCATTTTTAAAGGGGAAACATCAAAAGGTAATCTTTAGTGTGACACTGCCTTTGTGACATTTTTCCCTCTAAAAGACTGAGCAACAGGTTATATGAAGGGGTGTGGTAAATAACGTACAAGATAATGAGGCCTTCAACAAAGCAAAGGATTAAAATATAAATAAATTCAGTAGTGTCAAAAACAATGAGAAGATGGAGCACATTCTCCCTTACCTTAAAACTTAAATAATGGAAAATCTAACTCATTTCTACAGTTTCTGCATAAATTAGAACAATGCCTTGTACCTTAACAGCAAATAATCGCTAATCAGAAGAAAAAACAAAGTACCCAGGATTTAGACTGTCTTCTAATGTTCTAGCCTTTCTATCTTGGAGATTTATTTGTCTCATGTTAAAGCACTGAGAATTTTTAAAGGTGTCTTTCACTTATATTGCCAATGAAAAATAACCCTCATCAACATGTAAACTCAGTATCACTTACCCTACAGGCTCTAATAAGCTTATTAGAGCCCCTTGATATTCCACTATCTGAACATCTTCTAAGGTAAAGAACCTTTACACACATGAAAAATGTACAGCACTCCATATATCAGATACAAATTACCAGGATAAATTTAAGTGTCAACAAGCTGCCATTGCATTTATAAAAACTTTCTAAAAACACTACTCTAGTTGGCATTGATCTCAAGAGATTCAGACAGATTTCTCCAGGGACAGAAAAATATCAAGATTTCTTCCTCCATTCCTAGTAGCAGAAACATATCTTCTTATTTATCTTGCCAGTATTTAGAAAAAAATGAAAAGGGAAATAATTTGGGAAATATAAAATATGTAGTATAAATTGGAAAATACTCCAAGGGCTTACACATTTTTCCTACTTATATGTAGAAGTGTCTGCTTCATCTTACCCTTGTAGCATCTAATAACTGTCTTGAATTGCCTTTTCCCAGTCTCTGCCATGTGGTATGTCTTAATGACTCTGAGATCTGCAGAAGAGAAAAAAAGGGGGGGAAGAATTTTCAGAGTGGACAGTCAATATTCAGAGATTTATTTTACTGTCCATAATCATACATAAAACTAAACCCATAGCCAGTATTAGAGAGATGGTTACTATATAACTAAAAAGGTTAAAAATAAAATGTGTGGTCCACATATAAGGTAAATTATATTACCGATTAAAAGTGACAAATTGTACTTTCTTTTTGCTTTCTCTCCAGGTTTCTCTTTGTTTGTCAAAGTCTCCAAAGTCTTCCACCCCATTTCTTTCTTAAATGGCTTCTATGCTCTTTTCAAACATTCTTACTTATACTGTATTTTATTATGTTCTACATTGTCTGTATTCTCTCTTTAGTTTTAATGGTGAATACTAAATTTAGATACTGTCACAAGATAAGTTTTGGCAAGGTCTGTAACCAACTAATGGACTTTTGGGCCAATTTTTTGTCTTGATAATATTCCAAAAATGGAGTTGAAAGAAGGCAGAATGAAGAACTTTCCCATGGTAATACCAGATAGACATCTGTAAAATGGACACACATCCTTCTAAAATGCACCATTGATTTAGTGGTGAAAAATCTGCTTCTTAGGTCAAGCCTCTCCCAAAAGGCAGGTAATACTTAGGCTTCCCCTAAGCTATAAATGAGTTGTACAAATGGATTAATGTCTGAATATAAAAGTCAATGCTGTACACTGCAACAGAGCAAAAATTAAATCAACCAAAAAACAACCTTCATACACACAAAAAAGCTAACCATATTATTGAGAAAGTTAACTCAGCTGTTTTCTAGAATATAATGAATGGTAGCTAATTTCTGTTTACGTATATTTGTAAATATATGTCATTCCCTGAATTACAAAAATTTCAAAAATACTAATATCTATTTGCACACTGTCTTGCCAAACTCAACGTCCTCTATCACTCCATGTATCCTCAAACTTCTATAAGCCATCCACTGTCAGTGATACCTTTCTAGTATTTAACTTGTTTCCTCCACTGCCTTTCTCCATGCTCAGACCTTGTACAAGCTTTACTCCCTCATTTTCCTATTTTTCAGAAGCCCCAAGTTTAAGTAATTGCATATCAAACAAGATCGTGTACATGCTTGCACATGCATATGCCATTTAATCTTCTTTGCCTTTCAAAATTTGCTCAGTTACTTTATGTAAATGACTACCCATCTTCTTTATTCTCTCTCAAAATATTGCCTATATATGGCCAATAGGTAAAAGATAAATGTTGGTGATACACTTATATTAACAGCAAAAACATACTTTCTAAAGTGATAAAATCTAACCCCTTGAAAGTATCTATAAAACTCCTTCAAATTTTCTATCTCTATCCTTCTCTAATCAAACCATTTTCTCCTTATGAATCAGCATTCAAGGTAAATAATTTTTTAAATGTTCACATTCAAACTGAACTTCTAGTAGTAAGATAGCACTGTTAAAATTATAAACTACTTCAGGCATATAAGAAGTTCAGAAAACAATATAATGAACACAATGTGTACTCAACATCTCACCTAAGAAATAACAGGTAAGAAGAAAGCCCCTGACACGCTCCTCTACAATGTCATCTCCTCCCTGTTCCCCAGAGAGAATCAGCATTGATTACTTAAAACATCTTTCATTGCAAAAGCAAAAATAACAGTCACATAATGGGACAGCTTCTTTTGAGGACTAGTCCCACCACTATTTAAGATATCGTTTCTATGGAAAAATGTTCTGACTTCTAAACAACAGACTTACAAACACTTCTGAAACACAATGCATTTGTAAGTTAAGGATTACCTCTACTTTTAAAACCCTGAAGGAAGAGGTTTATAGCAAAAAAAAAATTTTTTTTTTCACTTAAAAATGGAGGAAGGCAACAAGAGAAAGAAAAACATATTGATTAATTCTTCGAAACCTGATTTGAAAATTAGAGGGTTGGATCAGATGCTAAGGTCCCTTCCTACTCTAAAACTCTGTGATTTTTACAGAATAAAATGAAGGTTGCAGTTATTAATTGGATTTTTAAAATCTTAGCTGAGTATATTATAATTTATTTCTTCAATAAGTCTAGCATCTGAATTTATTTATTTATTTATTTATTCGTTTGTTTATTTATTTATTTATTTCTGGGGTGAGATTGCTTTATTTTATTTTTTTTAACATTTTTTATTGATTTATAATCATTTTACAATGCTGTGTCAAATTCCAGTGTAGAGCACAATTTTTCAGTTATACATGAACATATATATATATATTCATTGTCACATTTTTTTCTCTGTGAGCTACCATAAGATATTGTATATATTTCCCTGTGCTATACAGTATAATCTTGCTTATCTATTCTACAATTTTGAAATCTCAGTCTATCTCTTCCCATCCCCCGTCCCCTTGGCAACCACAAGTTTGTATTCTATGTCTATGAGTCTGTTTCTGTTTTGTATTTATGCTTTTTTTTTTTTTTAGATTCCACATGAGTGATCTCATATGGTGTTTTTCTTTCACCTTCTGTCTTACTTCACTTAGAATGACATTCTCCAGAAACATCCATGTTGCTGCAAATGGCGTTATGTTGTCGGTTTTTATGGCTGAGTAGTATTCCATTGTATAAATAGACGACTTCTTCTTTATCTAGTCATCTGTTGATGGACATTTAGCCTGTCTCCATGTCTTGGCTATTGTAAATAGTGCTGCTATGAACATTGGGGTGCAGGTGTCATCCTGAAGTAGGGTTCTTTCTGGATACATGCCCAGGAGCAGGATTCCTGGGTCATATGGTAAGTCAATTCCTAGTCTTTTGAGGAATCTCATACTGTTTTCCACAGTGGCTGTACCAAACTGCATTCCCACCAGCAGTGTAGGAGGGTTCCCCTTTCTCCACAGCCTCTCCAGCATTCGTTATTTGTGGATTTTTGAATGATGGCCATTCTGACTGGTGTGAGGTGATACCTCATTGTAGTTTTGATTTGCATTTCTCTGATAATTAGTGATATTGAGCATTTTTTCATGTGCCTATTGATCATTTGTATGTCTTCCTTGGAGAATTGCTTGTTTAGGTCTTCTGCCCATTTTCGGATTGAGCTGTTTGTTTTTTTCTTACTAAGTCGTATGAGCTGCTTATATATTCTGGAGATCAAGCCTTTGTCGGTTTCATCGTTTGCAAAAATTTTCTCCCATTCCGTAGGTTGTCTTTTTGTTTTACTTATGGTTTCCTTTTCTGTGCAGAAGCTTGTAAGTTTCATTAGGTCCCATTTGTTTATTCTTGCTTTTATTTCTATTCCTTGAATTTATTTATAACATCATCCCTCCAAAGACATACACAACAATAAACCATGTATTATTGAAGATAACAGACTACTGTACACAGATACCATACAAGTGCAGTATATTGAAAATGACAATCTGCTAGTCCTTTTGAAGCAGATAAGTTAAAACACTAGAGAGTCATGTTTATTTTATCTAAAAAAGGAAGAAATTCTGGAAGAACCTAAAAGTTAGGGATTCTGTGGCTTCTGAGCATAATAATGTACACTCTCATTGAAATCAGCACTATTATTCAGTAATTAATAAAATATTAATCCTTGATAGACAGTTGCATAGGCATAATATCTTGCTCTGTGTAGGCATTCAATTATTACTCACAAACTTTTATCAACACCATTAATCTAGCAGACAGAACTACCTCCATGTAAATGAGTCGAAGACCTAGCCAAAGAGGCTAATAAAATTGAAACCTATTTACATTCTTCCTTTAAGGTAAAAATTCAATCTTTACTAAAAACAATCCTATTAAATAACTCTTTAGTGATTATTAAATATGACTGCATGCTTTTTTTAGTATAGTTAGCTTTCATAATACAAGTTATACTCAGTGTTTATGACGCTTAAAGAATTACCTAATAATAAAAAGAGTTTAAAGAGCAATTTATAAATTGTCAACCCATCAGGGATTTTGTAGTCAATTATATATTGTGCATTCCTGAGGCTCTGGAAACAAAACTACGTATACGACTATTGACCCATGATACATGCAATGCCTAACAGTATCAAAGAGTCATGTATGAATATTGTTATCATCTGATCATTATAAAACCTAAAACAGTTAAAATTAAGCTCTCTAAATAGTAAGTAAATACTGTATAGTACAGGAAACTATATTCAATATCTTTTAGTAACTTACAGTGAAAAAGAATATGAAAACGAATACATATATATGCTCATGTATGGCAGTGTTATGTTGTACACCAGAAACTAAAACATTGTAAAATGACTCTACTGCAATGAAATTATATACATATATATACAAAAAATTAACCTCTCAATACATTTTTTAAAGAGAAACTGTTATAATTTAAAATTACATTTAACTTACTTAAAAAATTTAAAATTCTGAGATAAATGTTATCTAAACTTGGTTTTCTTCCCAAATGCCTAGGAACTATCTAGGGATATGGGGGGAGAAGAGGAAGCAAGGGAGTGAGAGGGGGTAGAGGTTACAGTAAGAGGGGGAGAGGGAGAGGAGAGAAAATGTTAGACTGACTTCTTAAGATTTTGTAATTCTATTTCTCAACTAAAAGTTGAAGGATGTCCTTCATTGTGTTAGATATTCAACAAATGTGTTGAAAGAATGAATAAATGGCAGCATAGCTTAAGGATCATGGATAGCTCACATCACCTGAGTATTCATTGCACAAAACCACCAGGTTGAACTCCACTGCTACAAAATTTGATGACTTTAGAACAGGGGTTGGCAATTTTTTTCTGTCTAAAGGGCCAGACGGCAAATATTTTAGGGTTTGCAGGCATATAATCTTTGTCACAACTACTCAAGTCTATCACTAAAGCAAAAAAGCAGCCACAGATAATACACAAATGGAATGAATGTGGTTGTGGTCAAATAAAACTTTATTTACAGACATTGAAATTTGAATTTCATATCATTGTCTTCTTCCACAAAAAATATTCTTCTTTTGATTGTTTTCCTAACCATTAACAAATGTACAAAAAAATTCTTAGCACAGAGGCCTTGCAAACATACGTGGAATACTGGATTCAGCTCAATGGCCATAGACTGCTGACTCCTGCTCCAGATTACTTCTAAAATCCCTACAGCCTGCTTCTGCTCTGGATGATTTCTAAATCTCTGAAGCATCCAAGGATTCTGAGAATGCCATAGCAGAACAAAAGAAACCACCTCTACCAAAAAATCACCACCACCATCAAAAAAAAATCAACTCATGAATAAAAAATATCCAAAGAAGTCCCCCCTTCTTTAACCAGTTTTCCTTTTATCTGTCAATTTTTTTACATCTCTGAGGGCATCACATCAGCAGCAAGGCCTATTAAGCAGATAGCGCAAAAGCTCTTCAGCTTTTACGTTTGTTTAAGCAACTTCTGTGAGGAAAATTTGGACATTGTTCTCCATTCATACAAGAAACTCATTTATCATCACATTTCTGTCATCATGAAACCTGTTCACTGTTTCATGTTTCAGCTAAGTGGTGTGAAATTCCATGCTGTTTGTTATTGGGTAACAAAGAATTTACAAGGCATTTGCCAAATTCAGGACAATAAAAACACATGGTTGAACGTTAAAAGGTTAAAATTAAAAAAAAAAAAACAAACATAAAACAAAAGCAAAAAATCCACTTCAGAACCAATTCATTTTAAATCATTAAATTAGGGGGAAACCAAATAAAGAGAACTTTAACATACTAAGAGTAATTTAACAAAGGCACATTTTAGACACACTTAATAGTGAATTATTTCACTGAGCTGGTTTATTAGAACCCAAAAACTTTGTGAAATTGTAATGAATCTCTCAGTACTTTTAAGATTCCTAGCCCTTTTGTGTTTGTGCACAGAATGGAGACATTACCATATACTTCACACTGCAGCTAGAATGCTTTATATTTACTAATATGGGCTTGGGAGAAAACTCTCAAGCACATTTCTTAACTCTAAGTTCCACAGCTGGACAATTTGATTCAGTAGCAGACCTGCCAATTTGTTTAGTTATATTTTTATATAAATGCTCTCATTTATGTTTGTTGCTTTTTATGGATGTATCAGATTGCCACTGATGAGCAAATTACCTAGAAAGTTATGCTAAACTCATAAAAGACAGGATTTTCATTTACTTGGGTTATACTGTAAGGCTCTCTATACAGGTCATATCCAAAATATTTTCTTTATAAGCATTCCAATGAAGTCTAAAAACAGGCAGTCTTTTGGTAAGAAATATGTGACATAATCTTTGCTTATAAGACAGATACAGATTAAGAGAATATTGATATAAACACAAACCCAACTCCAGGGCTTACAAATGATATTTAGTGAATTCCTGCTGAGTACTAGATGGAAAAGGCATTTTGAAAAAGCTATTTGTTTTCCTGAATTTTAAATTCTTTTTGGCTTATCCATAGTTAGCCTCTTTCTAGCATGCTAAAAGTTGATTTCTACTGCAGAGGTAGGTAAATATGGGCATTTGGGGCTGACAGCAATCTTCTACCTCCTCAACATGGCTGTCTCCTTTTTATCTCTTTGCTGTCTTTTTTTTTTTTTTTATTTCTCTCTTCTTGTGTGTTGGTAGATTTCTGTTTCTCTTCTATCTGCTTATTTTTTAAATTGTTAGTTTAGTAATGCTAATGGCACTCAAACCTGAGAAGGTTACTAACCTCTATTCCATTATCTCCTTGTGGTCTTATTGAACAGAGACAAGATATAGAACACAACTGTGTATTTCTGGCAACACAATTATTGCCCCAAACAATTGAATAAGCTTCTCAAATGAAAAAAAAGGAAACTTTTCAAAGTAGATTGCACCCCTTCAAAAATACATACACAAAAATGCCTTAATTTTTCTGCCTCTCATTTATCTATTTGAGCCCTGAAAACCTGTCAGAGTTTTTTTCTAAAAATATCCAGTCTTCTTTCCAATTGCACCTTGAAAATTTATAAGGTGACCATAATTCATGCAATGGCTAGAACACTTGCTTTCATATAATGCCAGGAAGAAAACTGACAGCTCTCTTAGAAGCATTTTAAGAGCTGTGTATTTTCCTAAATGCCTTCAAGAGAAGCACCTAGACCCTTAAAGTCACTCTAATGTTTCAAGAAGAAACAAACCTTGCTTTAAATTGCCATATCAACCTTTTTAAACTGGATATACCATTGCAATACAAAAAGGGTTTTATGTACTATACACAACAAAAAATTTAAATATTACTGTACTCAACAAAAATTTATACATATGTTCCTTGCTCTTTAAAAGTTTATAATCTAAAACTGACAGATGCAGGCGTAAGTATCACAGCAAGACAAGTGCGATGGTAAAATATATCTTGACTGTCTTCCCACCATCATCTACCTAAAAGAATCCTTCAATTTTAGTTCACCCCGGAGATGCTTAGCCCAGAAGAGAACAGCAGATTCACTGAAGGCCAGGGTAGTTAGTATTTTGTCCACTTCCCCTATTCTAATTTAATCTTAGTTTGCTAAGGTATTTTTGCATTATAAAGCAACATGGATTAGAAACAGATATACTATAATCATTTTTAATAAGAACCATGGAGGTTATCATTTACTAATCATTCATTATTTGGCTGTCCTTCTGCCCAATACTACATTATCACATTTCATTCTCACTACAATCCTATAAGATATCTACTATCTACTATTACTATTACTACTACTACTATTACTATTACTATTACTATTACTATTACTATTACTATTATTCCCACTTTACAAACTAGATACTGAGGCTCAGAGAAGCTGCCTTGTTCAAGTTTAAATAGCTAGTAAGCAGGAGAATAGAGATGTACATTTCTAACATTATCGATACCAACAATATCAACAAGGTCACTGGACCTGATGAGTTTACTGTCACCTTCCTGACTGATAACCTTGAAATGCCTACGTTAATTTTTCTGTTGTTGGGTTTTTGTTTTTTTTTTGGTAAAAGTATCAATGCAGTTGTGATATTAAATATAAAGAGTGACACCACCAAAACTGGCAGAGTGTAAAACTTCAAAAAAGTGTAGTTCCACTAAAACAATGACTAAGCTGTCAAAAACTGACAGAAACAACTTTTTTAGAATTCTGGAATCTAATAAAAAAAACTGATAACAAACAGGGAGTGCATAATGAGGAAAGAAGTTGCTCAATTTCAGCAGAGAGCATTATATTTGTGCATACTCACCTACCACATCCCATTCCCCAGATCAGAGGTAGCCACAGGGATAGATGACATTTTTTATTCCTGGTAAGACTGGTTGGTACCAGGGGAGGACCTATGGGCCTTGTTCTTAAATAATCGTGGTTGTGTGTTTTGACTTGTCTGGCAGCTTCCTGAATACCTGGCTCATAGGCTTACCTTGTTTTGCACCCTTCAGAACTCTCTTGGTGTTGAAGCAGCCTTCAGTGTTGTTTGCTGGAAGTATATAAAGGCAATGCTAGCTACAGATACTTGGGGCAAGGGATAACAGGGGGCAAGCAAGAGACAGAGTAAAAGGAAGGGTCTGTGGAAAGAGGGACATGGGCAAATAAGGACTTTGAAAAGAGTAGCAATATTTTATTTTAGAAGTAACAAAAGTTAAAGGAACACAAAAGTGTAAATGTTAACATTTATTTAATATGATGCCAAGAAAAAAACTAAAATGTTGAGAAATAAATATTTACAAAAATAAAAGATTAAATACATCAAGATTAAAGATGAAAGATCTTACATTAGAGGGGCACACAGAGTGCCAAGAGGAAAAATAACAACAACAACAAAAAACTATCATGTAGACAGAGTCATAATTAAATGCAGGAATATCACAAAGTAAAAGGATATATCCTAAAAGAATCTAGGAAGAACAAATAACATAAAAAGAATCAGACTGGCATCAGACTTTTCAACAAGTTAGACTGGATGCAAAAAAACAATGGAGTAGGATTTACAGAGCACTGAAGGAAAACAATGCTGAACCTAAAGTTTCACGTACAACTAAATTTCAAACATGATGGCAATTATGGGCACAGATTCACATAGGTCCATTCAGTTTGCAAAAAGTCATCAAGTTGTAGACTTATGAAATTTCCATTTTTCTGCACATATATTATACTTAAATAAAGAGTTAAGGAAGTCACAAGGTGTCAGAAAAGGAAATCCCAGTACTCGTTCTCCCACATAAAAACTAATTTTAAAACAATATATGGACCAAAAAACCTTTATGAGAATTCCACATTTCAATTAAGAAGTTGCAGTACCTCAGACACAAGGACAAAGTTGAGAACAGCTGCACTGAAACAAGATGATGAAAATCACTTTATCCACATGAGCCCCTCCCACAAACCAGCAGAGTTCAGTGCCAAGAGAGATTATCCAGGCCTGAAACTTCTCTCTCAGGGGAAGAGAGGGAGTAGACCATGTGTCCTACATCCCAGAATTCTGGAGTGCTGCCCAAGGTACTGGATTCTGTCTCACCTCACTCAAGAGTGCTAATGGATCAGAACCATTTGGATGCCTGTGGGCAGCTAAGAACAAAGGAAAGCAGTACTACAGTTGGCACAGCTTTGTGCAAATGGAAGGAGGTACACAACTTGAGACTTCCCTCCTAACAGGGAAGGAGAGGAGTGGCACATGTGTTCAATATCCCAGCTTTTCAAAGTGCTGCCCAAGGGACTAGTTTCTGTCTCTCCTCACTTGAAGCTCTGATAGCATCAACATAGTTTGGATGACTGGGGGCTGCTGAGAATAATGGAAAGTGGCAAGTAACCTGCTGTGGGCAGCACACTCAGCGTGATCAGGAAAAAGCGCACAACTCGAGGCTTCTATCATTGGAGGGAGAGAAAAGAATGGAGCACACATTCAACATTCTGATTTTTCAGGGGGCCGTCCAAGCAACTGGTTTCAGTCTTGCCCAACTCAGAGTACTGATTAGACCTGGCATATTATAGATGCTTGGGGCAGCTGAAAACAAAACAAAACAAAACAAATACCTTGGTGATGTGCTACTATTTCAGAGAACCAGCAATATAGCAGAAAGACATCAGAGAAAGCAAGAGATTACAAAGTTCTTAAAAAAGAAAAAACAAATCCCTCTACTTAGAAATCTACAAACATAAGTCTGTAGAAGACACATCCAAATGCCCACAGAATTTTGAACTGGGTGATTGGTGACGGTCTTTCCCTGTCAGAGTCAATACAAAAAAACCAGGAGATATTCCAAATGTGCAGATACCAGTGCAAAAAGGAACATGAAATAAGCAGGTAATAAGGTCCAATCAAAGAGATAAAATAAAGCCCCAGAAATTGATACTAATGAAATGAAGGTATATGAATCTCCTGACAAAAAGTTCAAAATAACTGTCATAAAAATGCTCAATGAGGCTGGGGAAAATGGTGCATGAATAAAATGAGAATAGCAAGAAAGAGACAGAATATATAAAAAAAGAAATTTTGGAGATGAATAATAGAAAAAATGAACTAAAAAATTCAATACTTGGGTTCAACAGCAGATTTGAACAAGCAGAAGAAAAGAATTAGCCAACCTGAAAAAGGGTCATTTGAAATTATCCAGTTAGGGAAGTAAAAAAGGAAAAAGAACAAAAAAGAGTAAAGAAAGTCTAAGGGACTTAAAGGATGCCATAAAACAATCATTCTTCATATTTTGGGAGTCTCAGAACAACAGGAGAGAGAGAAAAGTGCACAAAGATTATTTAAAGAAGTAATAGCTGAAAACTTCCCAAATCTGGAGAGGCAAATAGACAACCAGATTCAAGAAGCCTAAAAAGCAACAGAAAAGGTTAATCCAAAGAAATCCACAACAAGACACTTTCTAATCAAATGGTCAAAAGCCAAGGACAAAGAGAGTTTTGAAAGCCAAAAGAGAAACGCAACTCATCACAAACAAGGGAGCCTCAATAAGACTAGCAGCAGGCGTTTCTCAGAAACTTTACAGACCAGAAGGGAGTGGAATGACATGTTCAACTCAAATATGATCAAATAAAAAAATTCCTACCAAAAATATAATATCTAGCAAAAATCTACTTCAAAAAATGGAGAGATAAAGACTTTCAGATAAACAACAGCTGAGGGAGTTCATCAATGCTAGACCTTCCTTACAAGATATGAGAAAGGGAGTTCTTCAAGATGAAATGAAAGGACACTAAACAGCAACACAAAAGTATGAAAGTATGAAGCTACCTGGTAAAGGTAAATATACAGACAAATAAAGAATACTTAATAATGTAAAAGTGGTACAAAAATCACTTTTTCTAATATGTAAGTTAAAAAAAACCATAAATGATAACTATAACTAGAAACATTTAATAGATATACACTATAAAAAGTTATGATGGTGACATCAATAATATAAGATGTGTGGGGGAGAGTAAAACTGTAGAGTTTTTATTAAGTGATCAAAGTAAAGTTGTTATTAGCATAAGATATTGTTATAACTATGTTTTATGAACATTCCATGACAATCAGAAAGATAAGGCCTATAAAAGATACACAAAAGAAAATGAAAAGAATCGATGAATATTACTACAAAAAAACCCAAACACAAAAGAAACCAGCTGAGTGGGACAAAAAAGCTACAAGACAGAACACAATTAACAAAAATGGCAATAGTTAAGTCCTTATCTAACAATAATTACTTTAAATTTTAATGGACATGTTCTCCAATCAACAGAGTGGCTGAATGGATTAAAAACCCAGTATCTAACTATACGCTACCTTACAAGAAACTTACTTTTTAAGACTTAAAGACACACATAGGTTGAAAGTGAAAGGCTAGAAAAGTATATGCCATGAAAATGTTAACCAGGTCTAACCAAATAGACTTTAACTCAAAAATTGCCACAAGAAACAAAGAAGGACATTATAATAATGATAAAAGTTTCAATTCACCAGGAAGATATTACAGTTATAAACATATATGCATCCAACATCAGAGCACCTAAATATATAAAGCAAACTGACAAAAATGGAGAAATACATAACACATTAATAATAGGAGACTTTAATAACTGACTTTCAGTAACTGATAAAACATACATACAAAAGATCAACAAGGAGACAGAGAACTTGAACACTACAGATCAAACCTGAACAGCACTAACAAACAAATGAAAATGTTCCACCTAACAGCAGCAGAATACACAGTCTTCTCAACTGCACAATGAACATTCTCCAGGATAAATCACATATTAGACCAAAAAAAACCAAATCTTAACAAATTTAAGATTAAAAGCATACAATCTTCTCTGACCTACATGGATTGAAAATGGAAATCAATAGTAGAAACCACAGTGAAATATCACTTCACACCTGTTAGGATGGCCATTACGAAAAAAAATCAAACAAACAAAAAAACAAGTTTTGGTGAAGATGTGGAGAAACTGGAACCCTGTGTTCTGTTGGTAAGAATGTAAAATGGTGCAGATGCTATGGAAAACTACATGGAGGTTCCTCAAAAAAATCAAAATAGAACTACCATATGATCCACCAATCCCAGATCTGGGTACTCATCCAGAAGAACTGAAATGAGGTGTTTGAAAGAGATATTTGCATGCCCAAATTCATCATAGCATTATTAAGGCTAGACAAAATGTGAAAGCAACCAAAATGCCCAACAATGGATAACTAGATTTTAAAAATGTGATATATTCATACAATGAAATATATTTCATCCTTAAAGAAGAAATCTTGTCATATGTGGCAACATGATTGAACCTGGAAGATATTATGCTAGTGAAATAAGCCAGTCACAGAAGGACAAATACTGCATAATGCCACTTATATGAGGAATCTAAAGTAGTCAAACTCACAAAATCAGAAAGTAGAATGGTGGTTCCAAGTTTCCTTCTAAAAGCTCAGGCAAAATAATCTTACATTAAAAACAAAAAAACCAAAATTATCAAGATCAAATCCCATACAAAATTAGTATAAAAATATAAAATAATGAACATAATGACAGCTATAGAAAAGGAAAGCATAAGAGAAAGACATGCTTATAAAACAGATCAAAAGTAGAAATTATCTCAAAATAAGCTAAAATTAAGAAAATGACAAAATATGAGAGAACATGAAATTGGGTAAACTCAGAAATAAGATGATAACTTAATAAGAACTCAAGAAAGAATTAGAAATTTAAAAACTTTTAGAAATAAAGTCCAAATTGAAAGGAAAATGGGGGTGGGGGTGTAGCTCAAGTGGTAGAATACATGCTCAGCATATACAAGGTCCTGGGTTCAATCACTAGTACTTTCTCCAGAAATAATAAATAAGTAAACCTAACTACTCCCCCCCACACCAAAAAAATAAATTAAATAAATTTTTAAAATTAAAAAAAATAAAATAAAAGGAAAACAAGAGCAAATACACAAGGGCAAATGAACTCAACAAATAATGCCTTAAGAAAAGCAGAAGGTGAGGAGAAAATGTTAATAACAAAAAATAAATGAGACAAAAAGGATATAAGAAAAAGTGACATAACTGAAGATAAGAAAAGAAGATTTATCATATGACTAGTAGATGTCCCTGAAGAAGAAAATTTAAATGCATTTCTTGACTTCAAAATTTACCACAGAACTACAGTTATTAAGACAAGGTGGTACTTGCATAGAGACTGAAATATTGTTCAATGGAACAGAACTGTGAGTTCAGAAATAAACCAATAAATCTATTGTCACTTGATTTTTGACAAGGGTATCAAGGAAAAAAATGGGAGAAAAAATACTCTTCAACAAATGATCTTTAAGCAACTGATACCCACATGCAAAAGAATGAATTTGATCTCTGTCTTAGCTTTACACAAACCACACACACACAAAACATCAAAATGGATTGATTACCAAATTATAAGAACTATAAAACTCTTATAAGAAAACATACATTGGATAATTTTTTATTTTTGCTTTTGTTGCTTATGCTTTAGGTGTCATATACAAAAAAATTTTGCCAAGACCAGTGTAAGGAGCTTATCGTATGTTTTCATCTAGGAAACATAATGTCAGTTCTCATGTTTAACCCTTTAATCTGTTTTGAGTTTTGTGTATAGTGTAAGAAAAGGGTCTGATTTCATTCTTTTGCATGTGAATATGCAGTTTTCCCAATATCACTTACTGAAGAGATTATCCTTTCCCCATCGTTGATACCTTAGTTGAACAGTAGTTGGCCATATATGCCTGGGGTTATTTAAATCAAACAACATAATACACATTAACAAGATGAGAGATAAAAATCATATGACCATCTCAACAGATGCAGAAAAACCATTTGACAAAATTCAACATGCATTTATGATAAAAATTCTCAATAGAGTATGACAGCAGAATATACCACAACATTAAAAAAGCCATATATAATACACCCACAGCTAACATCATACTCAATGGTGAAAAGCTGAAAGCTTTTTCTCTTAGATCAGAACAAAAAGAGGATGCACACTATGGCCACTTTTATTCAATATGGTATTGGAAGTCCTAGTCACAGCAATTAGGCAAGAAAAAGAAATAAAAAGATTCCAAATTGGAAAAGAATAAGTAAAACTGCCGCTATTTGCAGATGACATGATACTATATATAGAAAACCATGAGACACCACCAAAAAAAAAAAAAAAAACCCGTTAGAACTAATAAATCAATTCAGTAAAGTTGCAGAATGCAAAAATAATATATAGAAATCAGTTGTTTCTATACACTAATAATGAGTTATCATAAAGAGAAAAGAAAACAATCCCATTTACAATTGCATCAAAAGAATAAAGTACCTAGAAATAAATTTAACCAAGGAGGTGAAAAACTTGTACTCTGAAAACTGTAAGACACTGATGAAAGAAACTGAAGATGGCAAAAATAAATGAAAAGATACATCATGCTCATGACTTGGAAGAATTAATATTGTTAAAATGTCCTTATTACCCAAACTGATCTATATATTCAATGCAATCCCTATCAAAATACCAGTGGCATTTTTTTAACAGAACTAGAACAAATAACTCTAAAATTTGTACAGAAACACAAAAGACCAAAGAGCCAGAACAATTTTGAGGAAAAAGAACAAAGCTGAGGCACTTCCCAGACTTGAAACTATATTATAAAGCCATACTAATTAAAAGTGTACAGTAGTGGCATAAAAACAGACACATAGATCAATGGAACAGAATGAAGAGCCCAGAAATACATCCATACATATATGGTCACTTAATCTATGACAAAGAAATATAAAGAAGAAAAGACAGTTTCTCCAATAAATGGTGATAGGAGAACTGAACAGATACATCCAAAAGAATGAAACTGGACCTCCTTCTAACAACATCCAAAAAAATTAATGTGAAATAGATTAAAGACTTGAATATAAGACTTGAAACCATAAAACTCCTAGAAGAAAAAATTGGCAGTAAGCTCTTTGATATCAGTCTTAGCAATGTTTTTTTTGGTCCTGTGTCCTCAAGCAAAGGCAACAAAAAACCAAAAATAAACAAACGAAACTACATCAAACTAAAAAGGTTTTGAACAGTGAAGGGAACAAACCAAAAACCCAACAACAAAAAGGCAACATACTGAATGGGAGACAATATTTCCAAATCATTTATCCAATAAGTGGTTACTATCCAAAATACATTTAAAAACTTTTACAACTTAATATCAAAAAAGCAAACAACCTGATTAAAAAAATCAGTGGAAAACCTGAATAGACATTTTCCCAAAGAAGACATATACATGGCCAACAGGCACAAAAAGAATTCTCAGTATCACTAATTATTAGGGAAATGCAAATCAAAACCAAAATTGAGATACCATCTCATATCTCATATACCAAAATGGCTATTATCAAAAAGACAAAAAATAAGAAGCAATGGCAACGATGTGAAGAAAAGGGAACCCTCATGCACTGTTGGTAGGAATGTAAAACAGTAGCACAGCCACTATTGAAAGTAGTATAGGGGTTCTGCAAAAAATTAAAAACAGAACTATCATATGATCCAGTAATTCCACTCCTGGGTATTTATTCAAAAAAACACTAATTAGAAAAGATATGTGTACCTTTATGTTAATTGCACCATTATACAGAATGGCCAAGATATGGAAACAACCTAAGTGCCTACTGACAGAAGAATGAATACAGAAAATGTTGCACATATACATATATATGTATACATACATATATATGTGTGTGTGTATATATATAATGGAGTAGTATTCAGCCAAAAAAGAATGAAATATTGCCATTTGTGACAATATGGATGGATTTATACAGTACTATATTAAGTCAAATAAGTCAGACAGAGAAAGACAACCACCATATGATTTCAGTTATATGTAAAATCTAAAAAACAAAACAAGTGAATGAACAAAATAAAAACATACTCATAGATTCATGAAAACAAACTGATGTTTGCCAGGGGGAACCGGGGTTGGGTGGTAGGCAAAATATTTGAATAGGATTAAGAGGTATGAACTTCTAGTTATAAAATAAACAAGTTACAGGGATGTAATGTATAGCATAGGGAATATAGTCAGTAATATTGTAATAACTCTGTATGTTGAAAGATGGTAACTAGATTTATCATGGCGACCATTTCAAAATGTTTATAAATCAAATCACTATGATGTGTACCTGAAGTTACTATAATACTGTCAATTATACTTCAATTAAAATAAACTAGCTTAACTTTTCAGTTGATTTTGAATGTCCTGATGACAGAGAAGTCCAGGAAAAATAAAAAAGAAAAAAACAGCTTTATTTTTTCCTGCATTTGTCTCTCCAGACTTTCCTCTCTCAGTAGTCCTTACATCAGGATCCCCAGAAAAGGTTAAGTGTTACTATACATAATAAAAGTGTGCTGAGTTAACCGAATAAAAAAATCCTAAAATGATACAGTAGAACAAACATTCTACTAGAAATTAGGAGATTTTGGTTTTAACTCTGATTCATTCATTATCTCTTTATGCTACCAGGCATAGGATACTTCAGTTTCTCATTTGTAAGATGAGCAAAATGGAGTAGATTACCCCTACAGTCTATCTGAATGCTAACATCCAATGAATCTATGATTCATATATAATCACTTTATGTACTTAAAAAAGCAACTGTCTTTGCTGGCAACTAAAACATTAGCTAACAACCATTTAAAATGTCATCCAAAAGTAAACAAAGTTTACTTAAATGAAATTTGGATAGGATACAATATCTGGCACTCCCATATGACTATCAGTGAAATCCATTATTCACTGAAATTTGGTTTTATGAAGTGAAAATCTTACATGAAGTCCTTATGCAACTTCAAATATTAATGACTCAAAATTGAAAGTAAACTTATTAAAAGAAACTATATTACATAATTATACATATCTTGGATCATATAATGGAATATATTAAGCCAGTGTGTGCTTAAACTAATCATCTGAAAACCAAACTAGTCTAAAAATAAATATTATCACTTGCTATTCAGTTATTCTATCATACATGCCAACCTAAATTATTAAAGTATGAAAGTTAGAAACAGCTCAGGACCACTGGGGAGCCCTGAAACACTTTCAGGGGTCTACGAAGTCCTTCCTTTTCCAACTATTACTGATCAGCCAAAATGGCGGAGTAGAAAGATCCTGAGCTCATCCCCTCTCAGGAACACACCAAAACCACAACTATATGCAGAACAACCATTAATGAAAAAGACCAGAACCTACCCAAACAGATCTTCGACAATTAGAGACATAAAGAAGGAACCCCATGATAAAAAAAAAAAAAAACCTTAAAAACAATTTAAAAAGTAAAAATGTTAAAAAATAAAAGGAACTACAGAGAGATGAGTAGGAGAGGATTTTTGATATAACCAAGTCCCAAAACCTCCAGTGAGCAAGCCACAAACTGGAGAATAACTGTATTGCAGAGGTTCTTCCACAGGAGTGAGAGTTCTGAGCACCACATTGGGTTCCCCATCCCAGGGATCCTGCACCAGGAAGATGATCCCTCAGAGCATTTGGCTATGAAAGCAAGCAGGGCTTAAATTTGGGAGTCCCACAGGATTGGAGGAAGTAGAAGCGCACTCTATTTTGGGCACACTCTTAAAGGGCGGACACAAAACTTCATGTGCACCAGGACGCGGGGTAAAAGCAGTAATTTGATAGAAGCCTTGGCTAGACCTACCTGCTGGTCTTAAGAGAGTCTCACAAGGAGGCTCGGGGGTGGTTATGACTAACCCTCGGGACACAGACACTGGCAGGAACCATATATGGGAACTATCTACCCTGTGGACACTCATGCTAGTGGCCATCATCTTGGGATCTTCCATATAGTTCATTAGTGCCAAAACATGGCCCCACCCAATAGCCTGTAGGCACCAGTGCTGGGATGCCTCAGGCTAAACAACTAACTGGGCAAGGACATAGCCCCAGCCAACAGAAGACAGGCTACTTAAAGACTTCCTGAGCCCAGAGCCGCCTAAAGATATGTCCCTAGACACAGCCTTGCCCACCAAGAAGTCTGTTCAAGCCTCTAGACCAGCCTCACCTGCCAGGGGCAGACACCAGACACACAAAAAAAACCCCACAATCCCACAAGCTGAAGACCAAGCCCACCCATACAAGCCAGACTCTATTCTGGGACCAGGTGGGACCTGGTTCTGTCCACTAGCAGGCCAACACAAGCTTCTGGACACCCTGGACCCCATATCCAACTGTGTCATGACTGCCCCCCGCCAAGCCCTCTCCCCAATGATCTGATACCAGCTCTTGGATCCCTAGACCCTGTAGCCAGACTCCAGGATCCAGCTCTGCCTGCCAGTAGCACAGCACTAACCCCAGGACATGGTTTATCTACCAGTGGGTGAGCGAAAGCCCTGGAGACTTCTGGACCCTGACTCTGCCCAACAGTGAGCCAGTACTAGCTCCAGAGTCCCAAAGGATTCTGCAGCCAGCCACCTCTTGACCAGGCCCCACTAATAGGCAGCATCTGCACAAGGCAGGGCCTGGCAACTAAACAAGCTAGGGGCCAACCAAGACTATCAGACTACCCACAGCATCACCTGGCCACAAGACAAGGACCCATGCAGCCCTCTTAGGAGGAACCCCTAGAGCATACAACTTAGGTGATGAGAGGGAGCAGAGCTGCTGGAATGCATAGGATGTCTCCTACAGAAGGCCACTTTTCCAAGGTCAAAGAATGTAACTAACTTACCACATACCTAAAAATACAACCAGCAACTTACACAAAATGAGGTGGCAGAGGAACATGTTCCACATGAAGGAACAAGATTGAAACCCCAGAAGAAAAACTAAGTGAAGTGGAGATAGGCAATTCACCTGAGAAAGAGTTCAGAGAAATGACTATAAAGTTGATCAATGAACTCAGGAGAAGAATGGATGCACAGAGTGAGAAGCTAGAAGTTTTTATCACAGGTAAAGACAAATTTACAGTTAAAGTAGGATATCATCCACACACAAAGCTAATAGGGAGGTTAAAAGACAAAAGTAGTAAAAATCACCTATATCCACAATAAGCACTTTGGGATACACAAAACAATTAGATGTATAAAATATGATATCAAAAACAGTAATCATGAGGGGAGGAGAGTACAAAAGTAGGGTTTTTAAAATAAAGAGATTTGAAATAAAGAGATCAGCAACTTAAACTAATCACATATATACACAGACTGCTATACAAAAACCTCATGGTAACCACAAGCCAAAAATCTATAATACACACACACACACACACAAGGAATCCAAACATAATACTAAAGAGTCATCAAATCACAAGAGATAAAAACAGAAAAATAAAGGAGGGAAACAAAAACCTACAAAAAAATCTGAAACAAATAACAAAATGGCTATAAAAACATATATATACATATATCCACAATCACCTTAAATGTAAATGGACTAAATGCTCCAACCAACAGACACAGAGTAGCTGAATGGATACAAAAACAAGAACTGTCTATACGCTGCCTAAGAGACTCACTTCAGATCTAGAAATTAACAGAGTGAAAGTGGGAGGACAGAAAGAGGCATTCTATGCAAATGGAAACCAAAAGAAAACTGGAGAAGCAGCACTTAGATCAGACAAAACAGACTTTAAAATAAAGACTGTTAAGAGACAAAGAAAGAAGGACACTACATAGTGATCAAACGATCAATTCAAGAAGATATAACAATTGCAAATATATATGCACCCAACATAAGAGCACCAAAATATAAAAGGCAATACTAATAATATTAATGACATAAAAGGAGAAATGCACAGTAACACAATAATAGAAGGGGACTATAAAACCCACTTATATCAATGGACAGATAATCCAGACAAAAATCAGTAAGGAAACACTGGCCTTAAATGACAAATTAGACCAAATGGACTTAATAGATACATATAGAACATTCCAACAAAAAGTAGAAAACACATTCTTTTAAAGTGTACATGGGACAGTCTCCAGACAGCTCACATGCTAGGCCACAAAACAAGCCACAGTAAATTTAGGAGGACTGAAATTATATCAAGCATCTTTTCCAACCACAATGTTATGAAACTAAAAATTAACTATAAGAAAAAAAGCTACAAAACACACAAACACGTGGAGGCTAAACAATATGCTAGTAAACAACCAATGAATCACTGAAGAAATCAAAGAAGAAATTAAAAAATACCTACAGACAAATGAAAATGAAAACACAATGATACAAAACCTACATAATTCAGCAAAAACAGTTCTAAGAGGTAAGTTTATAGTGATACAAGCTTACCTCAGGAAACAAGAAAAATCTCAAATAAACAACCTAACCTTACACCCAAGGGAACTACAGTAAGAAGAACAAAGCTCAAAGTTAGTAAAAGGAAAGAAATCATAAAGATCAGAGTAAAAATAAATGAAATTGAGACTATAACAACAGCAACAACAAAAAAAGGGCAATGAAACTAAGAGCTGATTCTTTGCAAAGATAAACAAAATTGATAAACCATTAGCCAGACTCATCAAGAAAAAGAAGAGAGCCCAAATCAATAAAAGCAGAAATGTAAAAGGAAAGTTACATTCAACACCACAGAAATACAAAGGATCATAAAAGACTACCACGAACTAAATGCCAATAAAACGAACAATCTAGAAGAAATGGAAAAATTCTTAGAAAAGTATAATCTCTCAAGACTGAACAGGAAGAAACAGAAAATATCACCAGACCAATTACTAGTAATTAAATCGAATCAGTGATTAAACAACTCCCACCAAAGTCCAGGACCAAATGGCTTCACAGGTGAATTTTACTAAACATTTAGAGAAGACATAACACCTATCCTTCTGAAACTATTCCAAAAAAATTGCAGGGGACAGAACACTTCCAAACTCATTCCATGAGGCCACTATCACCCTGATACCAAAAACATAAAGATATTACAAAAAAGAAAATTACAGGCCAGTATCAATGATGAACATAGATGTAGAAATCTTCAAAAAAATTACTAGCAAACTGAATCCAACAATACATTAAAAGAATCATAAACTATGATCAAGTGGGAGTTATCCCAGGGATGCAAGGATTTTTCAAAATCTGCAAATCAATCAATGTGATACACCACATTAACAAACTAAATAATAAAAACCATACAATCATCTCAATAGATGCAGAAAGGCTTTTGCGAAAATTCAACATACATTTATGATTAAAAAACTCTCCAAAAAGAGCACACAGCAGGAACATACTCAACATGATAAAGGCCATATGTGACAAACCCGTAGCTAACATTATACTCAATGGTAAAAAGCTGAAAGTACTTCCTCTAAGGTCAGGAACAAGACAAGTGATACTCATTCTTGCCACTTTCATTCAAAATGGCTTTGGAAGCCCTACTCACAGCAATCACAAAAGAAAAGGAAATAAATATATTTGGAAAGGAAGGCAACAAATCATAATAAAATTTACATGGAACCACAAAAGACCTAGAATTGCCAAAGCATTACTGAAGAAAAAGAAAGAGGCTGGAGGAATAACTCTCCCAGACTTCAGATAATACTACAGAGCTACAGTCATCAAGACAGCATGGAATTAGTACAAAAACAGACATATGGACAAATGGAACAGAACAGACAGCCCAGACATGAACCCACAAACTTTTGGTCAACTCATCTTCGACAAAGGAGGCAAGAATATACAATGGAATAAAGACAGTCTC
Organism: Camelus bactrianus; assembly: GCF_048773025.1. Classification (NCBI taxonomy): domain Eukaryota; kingdom Metazoa; phylum Chordata; class Mammalia; order Artiodactyla; family Camelidae; genus Camelus; species Camelus bactrianus. The sequence continues at coordinate 61,162,363 of NC_133575.1, forward strand.
TTCAGCAAATGGTGTTGGGAAAACTGGACAGCAGCATGTAAAGCAATGAAGCTAGAACACTCCCTCCCTTACACCATACACAAAAATAAACTCAAAATGGATCAAAGACTTAAACATAAGAGAAGATACAATAAACCTAGAAGAAAATATAGGAAAAACATTATCTCACATACATCTCAAAAATGTTCTCCTAGGACAATCTACCCAAGCAATAGAAATAAAAGCAAAAATAAACAAATGGGACCTAATGAAACTTACAAGCTTCTGCACAGCAAAGGAAACCAGAAGTAAAACAAAACTACAACCTATGGAATGGGAAAAAATTTTTGCAAATGATGAAATCAAAAAGGCTTGATCTCCAGAAATATAAGCAGCTCATATGACTTAATAAGAAAAAAACAAATGGGCAGAAGACCTAAACAAGTCATTCTCCAAGGAAGACATACAAATGATCAATAGGCACATGAAAAAATGCTCAATATCACTCATTATCAGAGAAATGCAAATCAAAACTATGATGAGGTATCACCTCACAGCAGTCAGAATGGCCATCATTCAAAAATCCACAAATGATAAATGCTGGGGAGGCTGTGGAGAAAAGGGAACCCTCTTACACTGCTCGTGGGAATGCAGTTTGGTGCAGCCACTGTGGAAAAGAGTATGGAGATTCCTCAAAAGACTAGGAATAGACTTACCATATGACCCAGTAATCCCGCTCCTGGGCTTATATCCAGAAGGAGCCCCACTTCAAAAAGACACCTGCACCCTAATGTTCAAAGTAGCACTATTTACAATAGCCAAGACATGGAAACAGCCTAAATGTCCATCAACAGATGACTGGATAAAGAAGTGGTGGTGTATTTATACAATGGAATACTATTTATCCCTAAGAACTGACAACATAACACCATTTGCAGCAACATAGATGTTCCTGGAGAATGTCATTCTAAGTGAAGTAAGCCAGAAAGAGAAAGAAAATTACCATATGAGATCGCTCATATGCAGAATCTAAAAAATAAAAAATGAACAGAAATACAAAACAGGAACAGACTCAGAGAGATAGAATATAAACTTGTGGTTGCCAAGGGGGCTGGGGGTGGGAAGGGGCAGACTGGGATTTCAAAATTTGTATATACTGACAGGCATATACAGAATAGATAAACAAGATTATACTGTATAGCACAGGGAAATAAATACAAGACTTGTGGTAGCTCACAGAAAAAAAAACTGACAATTAATATATGTATGCTCATGTGTAACTGAAAAATTGTGCTGTATACTGAAAACTGACACAACATTGTAAAATGACTGTAACTGAATAAAAAATGTAAAAAAAAATAAAAAAGGAAGGCAGAAAACTGTCACTGTTTGCAGATGGCATGATACTCTACATAGAAAATCCTAAAGATGCTACCAAAAAACTAATGGAAATCATCAATGAATTTGGTAAATTTTCAGGATGCGAAACTAATATACAGAAATCTGTTGCATTTCGAAACAGCAACAAACTATCAGAAAGAGAAACGAAGGGGAAAAATCACATTTACCAACATAGCAAAAAGAATAAAACACCTAGGTATAAACCTAAGGAGGCAAAAGATCTGTACTCGAAAAACTGTAAGACACTGATGAAAGAAATTGAAGACAACACAAACATATGGAAAGATACACCACATTCTTGGAGCAATATTGTTAAAATGACCATAGTACCCAAAGCAATCTACAGATTCAATGCAATCTCCATCAATCTATCAATGGCAAGGGGGAGGGTATAGCTTAAGTGGTAGAGCACATACTTAGCATGCACGAGGTCCTGGGTTCAATACCCAGTACCTCTTCTAAAAATAAACAAATAAACCTAATTATCTCCCCCCTCAACAACAACAAAAAATAAATAAATAAACTTAAAAAAATACCAATGGTATTTTCACAGAACTAGAACAAATAATTTTAAAATCTTTATGTAAATACAAAAGACACTAAATAGACAAAACAATCTTGAGAAAGGAAGAGTAGGAAGAGAGAGTAGGAAGAATCACACTCCCTAACTTCAGACTACACTACAAAGCTACAGTAACAAAACAGTATGGTACTGGTCCAAAAATAGATACAGAGATCAATGGAACAGGATAGACAGCCCAGAAATAAAAACACATGCACTTAAGGCCAGTTAATCTACAACAAATGAGGCAAGAACATACAATGGAGAAAAGATAGGCTCTTCAATAAGTAGTGCTGGGAAAACTGGACAACTACATGTAAAAGAATGAAAGTAGAACATTCTCTAATACCACATACAAAAATAAACTCAAAATGAATTAAAGACCTAAATGTAAGCAATAAAACTGGAGGAAAATATAGGCAGAATACTCTTTGACATACATTGCAACAATATTTTCTTGGATCTATCTCCTAAAGTAAAGGAAATAAAAGGAAAAATAAACAAATGGTACCTAATTAATCTTAAAAGCTTTTGCACAGCGAAGGAAATGATCAACAAAATGAAAAAAAACAAAAAACAAAATGAAAAGATAACCTAGTGAATGAGAGAAAATATTTGCAAATGATACTACCAATAAGGGGTTAATATACAACACATAAACAGCTCATATAACTCAACATCAAAAAAGCAAAGAATGTGATTAAGAAATGGGTAGAAGAACTGAACAGACATTTTTCCAAAGCAGAAATCCACCTGGCCAACAGGCATATGGAAAGATGCTCAACATCGCTAATCATCAGGGAAATACAAATCAAAACCACAATGATATCACTTGTCAGACTTGTCAGAATGACTATCATCAATAAGAACACAAATAACAAATGTTGGCAAGTATATGAAGAAAAGGGAACCTTTGTACACTGTTGGTGGGAATGTAAATTGGCACAGCCATTGTGGAAAACAGCATGAAGGTTTTCCCCAAATTTAAAAATAGAACTACCATATGACCCAGCAATTCCACTCTTGGGTATACATTTGAAAACAAAAACACTAATTCAAAAAGATATATGCACTCCGGTGTTCATAGCAACATTATTTACAATTGTCAAGATATGGAAGCAACCTAAAGGTTTATCAACAGATGAATGGATAATGAAGATGTAATCGATTGATTGATTGATCAATCTATCTATCTATATACATACAATGGTATATTATTCAGCATAGAAAAGAATGAAATTTTGATATTTGCAGCAACATCAATGGACTTGGAGGGTATTATGCTAATGAAATAAGTCAGACAGAGAAAGACAAATACTGTATGATATCACTTACATGTGCAATCTAAAAAATACCACAAACAGTGAGTATAACAAGGAAGAAACAGACTCACAGACATAGTGAACAAACTAATGGCTATAGGGGAGAAGGAAGCGAGGAAGGGCAATGTATGGGTAGGGGAATAAGATGTATAAACTATGAGGTATAAAATAAACTACAAGGATATATTGTGCAACACAGGGAATATAGCCTATGTTTTATAATGATTATAAATGGAGCATAACCTTTAAAAATTGTGAATCATTATGCTGTATGCCTGTAACATATAATATTGTACAGCAACTAGCCTTCAATAAAAAAATAAATAAAATAAAAAGGAAAAAATAAAATATGAAAGTTAGTGTGGAAGGATTAATAAACACTGATATGGTGATTGCTCAGACACAAGTGCTCATTAATGGGATTAGTGCCCTTATGAAAAAGACCCCCAAGAGATACCTTGACCTATCCACCATGCAAGGATACAGTGAAAAGACATCTGTCTATGAATCAGGAAGTTGGCACTCAACAAACACTGAATCTCCTGGCACCCTGATCTTAAGACTCCCCAGTCTTCAGAAGCATTAAAAATAAATTTGTTGTTTATAAGCCACCAATCTATAGTATTTTATTAGAGCAGCCGGAATTAAGACAATCTCAAATAAACAACCTTACTTTTCATCTCAAGGGTAGATAAACAACAAACTAAACCCAAAAATAGCAGAAGAAGAATATAATAAAGACTAGAGCAGAAATAAATCAAGTAGAGAATATAAAAAACAATAGGAAAAACCCAACAAACTGAGAGTTGATATTTTGAAAATATAAATAAAATCAACAAACTTTGAGCTAGACTAAGAAAAGAAAGGCTCAAAAAAAATCAGAAGGGAACGAATAGACAATACAATAGATGCCTCAGAAGTAAAAAGGGTCAATAAAGAATTCTCAGGAACCATACAGCAGCAAGCTGTATAACCTAGAAGAAATTGACAAATGCCTACAAACACACAAAATATCAAAACTGAGTGAAAAAGAAAGAGTAAGACTGAAAAGACCAACGACAAATAAGATTAAATCAGTAATTGAAAATCTCCTGACAAAGAAAAGCCCAGGAGCAGGGTAAATTCTATCAAACATTCAAAGAATTCATACTAACCTGAAACATTTAAAAGAAAAAATAGATGAAAGAAAATTCCTAAACCCATCTTATGAGGCCAGCATCACCCCAATACCCAAACTAGCCAAGAAAATAAAACTACAGGCCAATATTCCTGATGAACAATAGTACCAAGAAGAATAAAACTTATGCAAAGAATAAGCTTATGCAAAGAAGTAAAAAACTTGTACACTTAAAATTATATTGATGAAAGAAATTAAAGACATGCATAAATGAAAAGACACCCCATGTTCATGGTTCAGAAGGTTTAATGTTGTTATAATGTCCATACTTTCCAAAGCCTTCTATAGATTCAATGCAATCTCTATCAAAATTCCAAAGGCATTTTTTCACAGAAAAAAAATCCTAAAATTCATACGGAACCACAAAAGATATCAAATTGTCAAAGTAATACTGAACAAGAACACCATACTTCCTGATTTCAAAATATATTACAAAGCTACAGTAATCAAACCTAGCACAGTACTAGCATGAAAACAAGACACATAAACCAATGAAACAGAAGAGAGCCCAGAAACAAATCTATGATGTATCTACAGTCAACTGATCTTCAACAATGATGTCAAGATTGTTCAGTGGGAAAAGGACGGTCTCTTAAACAAATTATACTGGAAAAAAATAAAGGTCCACATGTAAGAAATGAAGCTGGACCTTTACCTAACAAAATATATAAAATTTAACTCAAAATGGATCAAAGACCTAAATGTAAAAGCTAAAACTATAAAACTTTCAGAGGATATTATAGTGGAAGTTTCATTACACTGGATTTAGCTATGATTTCTTGAATATGATACCAAAAGCACAGGCAACAAAAGAAAAATAGATAAACTACACTTCATCAACATTAAAAACTAGTACATCAAAGGATACTATCAATCGTATGAAAGGCAACCTAGAGAATGGGAGAAAATATTTGTAAATCATATATCTGATAACAATTAATATCTCAAATATATAAGAAACTCTTACAACTTAGCAACAACAAAATCAAACAACTCAATCAAAAATTGAGTGAAAGATTTCAGCAGACGTTTCTTCAAGGAAGATATGCAAATGGTAATAAGTATATGCACAGATGCTCAACATCATGAATTATTAGAGAAGTGTAAATCAAAATCACAATGAGATACCACTTCACATCCCTTAGGGTAGCTATTATCAAAAAAAAAAAAAAAAAACCTCAAAAAAACAAAAAATAACCAGTATTGGAAAAATAATGAAAAACTGGAATCCTTGTGCTTTGCTGGTGAGAGTGTAAAATGGGGCAGTCACTGTAGGAAAAGATGACAGTTCCTCAAAAAAATAAAAATAGGGTAACCATATAATCCAGCTGTTCCACTTCTGGGTATATAACTAAAACAATTCAAAGCAGGGACTCAGTCATTTGTATACCCATGTTCATAGCAGCATTATTCACAATAGCCAAATTGAGGAAGCCACCTAAGTGTCCACTGACAGATGAATGGATAAACAAAATGTAGTATATGCATAAAATGGAGTACCAGTCAGCCTTAAACAGGAAGGGAATTTCTAATACATGCTACAAAATGTTATAAACCATAAAGACATTATGCTAAGTGAAAAATTCTAATCACAAGGAGACAATATATTATATGATTCTACTTACATGAGGTACCTACAGTAATCAAATTCAGAGACAGAAAGCAGAGACATATATTGTTTTATTGTGCTTCACTTTATTGTGATTCATAGACAATGAGCTTTTTACAAATTAAAGATTTGTGGCAATCCTGCATTGAGCAACTCTATCAGCACCATTTTTCCAACAGCATTTGCTCACTTATTTCTCTGTGTCACTTCTTGGTAATTCTCACAATATTTCAAACCCTCCACCAGCAAAAAGATTATGACTAACTGGAAGTTCAGATGATGGTTAGGATTTTTGTTTTAGTATTTTTTAATTAAGGTATATACTTTTTTAGACAATGCTATTGTACACTTAAATGTCTACAGTATAGTATAAATATAACTTTTATATGCACTGGAAAACCAAAAATTCATTTGACTAATTTTGTAATATTTGTTTTATTGTGTTGGTCTGAAACCAAATTTGCGGTATCTCCAAGGTATGCCTGTAGAATGTTGGCTGCCAGAAAAAAGGGAGAATAGGGAGTTAGCTAGTAGTTAATTGGTAGAGTATCAGCTGGGGAAGATGAAAAAGTTCTGAAGATGGACAGTGGTAATCATTGCACAACAATGTAAACATACTTAATGCAACAGAACTGTATACTTCAATATGGTAAAAGTGGTAAATTTCATGTTACATATATTTAACCACAATAAAAAGAATAAATTTTTTTTAAAATACCAGAATTTATGGGATGCAGTGAAAACAGTGCTCAAAGGGAAATCATAGCTCTAAGTGCCTACAGTAAAAATGAAGAAAGTTCTCAAATAAATAACCTAACTTTACATCTTAAGTAACTATAAAAAGAAGATACTAGCCAAAAGGAAGTAATGATGATTCAAGCAGAGATAAATGAAATAGAGAAAAAAAGAATAGAGGGAATCAACAAAAGCAAAAGTTGGTTCTTTGAAAACATCAACACAATTGACAAATTTTCAGTCAGAATTGACAAAGAAAGAGACAAAAATAACTAAAATCAGACATGAAAAGTAGAAACATTACTACAGACCTTGTATAAGTAACAAGGATAAACAATTATATGCCAACAAATTAGGTAACCTAGATAATAAGGGCAAATTCCTATAACAATAAAAATTACCAAACAGAAGTTATTTCAAGAAGGAATAGAAAATCTGAACCATAACAAATAAAGAAATTGAATCAGTAATAAAAGCTTCCCAACAAAGAAAATCCTAGACCACGTGACTTCCCTGGTGATTTCTACCAAGCATTTTAAAAAGAAATAATTAAAATCCTTCTCAAATTCATCCTGAAACACTGAAAGGGAAGGAACACTTCCTATTTCGTTCTATAAGGCTAGCATTACTCAGATGCCAAAAATAAAGACATTAGAAGAAAACTAAATACCAAAATCCCTTATGAATATAGATGTAAATACTCTCGACAAAATACTAGCAAACTGAATCAAGAAGTATGTTAAAAGGATTATACACCATGACCAGGTGAGATTTACCCCAGGAAAGCCACGGTGGTTCAACAGAAGAAAATCAATCAATATGATACACATTAATAGAATAAAGGGTAAAAAACTCACTCGATCATCTCAACTGATGCAGAAGAAGCATTTGACAAACTCAACACCGTTTTGTGATTAAAAAAATTCAGAAAACTAGGAATAGAAGGAAACTTCTTCAATATGATAAAACATGTAAAAATCACAACTAACATCATACTCAGTGGTGAAAAACTTAAGGTATTCCCCTTAAGAAATGGGCAAAAGCTTTTACTACTACTACTCAATACTGTACTGAGAGTTCTAACCAGAGCAATTAGGAAAGAAAAGGAAGGTGGAAGGGGAGTTAGAGGACACACACTTCCTGATTTCAATGCCTACTGCAAAGCCACAATAATTGCAAGTGTGCTACTGGCATAAGGATAGACATACTGACTAATGGAATAGAATTCAAAATCCAGAAACAAACCTATGCAGCGATGGCAACTGACTTCTGACAAGGGTGTCGAGTCCATACCATGCAGTAAAAAGTCTCTTCAACAAATGATACTGGGACAACTGGTTATCCACATGCACAAAAATAAAGTTGGACTTCTACCTCAAATCATATACAAAAATAAGAGCTAAAACCATAAAACTCTGGAAGAAAACATAAGGGGAAACCTCATTACCTCAGATTTGGAAATAGATACACTAGTGGCCAACAAACACATGAAAATGTTCTCAACATCACTAGTCATTAGGGAAAAACAATCAAAACCACAATATGGTACCACTTCACATTCACTCGGATGACTATACTAAAAATGCCACACACACAAAAAAAAGACCAGAAAATAAGTCACGTTAGAAGAGAAATGAAGAAATTGGAACCTTTGTACATTGCTGTTAGGAATATAAAATGGTTCAGCTGCTGCAGAAAACATTTTTGCAGTTCCTAAAAAAGTTAAACACAATTACCATATGACCCTGTAATTCTACTCCTAGGTACACAATCAAAGGAACTGAAAACAGGAGCATCTAAATATACAGAGCAAACACTAACAGAACTAAAAGGAGAAATAAACAGTAATAACAATAATAGTTGAAGACTTTAATATCTACTCTTACAACAGATAGATCATCTAGACAGAGAATCAATAAGGAAACAGCAGATTTGAACACTACAGGCCCAATGGACCTAACAAACATAAACAGAACACTCCATCCAACAGCAGCAGAATACACATACTTCTCAAGTGCACACGGAACATTTTCTAGGATAGATCATATGTTAGTACACATATGTTAGTACCACAAAGTTAGTATTAGCAAATTTTAGAAGACAAATCATACCAAGTATCTTCTCATATCACAATGATACAAAACTAGAAATCAATAACAAGAGGACAACTGGAAAATTCACAAATATGTGGAAATTAAACAACATATTCCTGAATAACCAATAGATCAAAAGAAAAAATTAAAAGGCAAATTTAAAAATATATTGAGACAAAAGTGAAAACACAACATACTAAAACATACAGACTGCACCAAAAGTAGTCTTAAGAGGGAAGTTTATAGTAATACACATTTAGAGAAAAGAAAGACCTGAAATAAACAACCTAACTGTATACCTCAAGGAATTAGAAAAAGAAAAAAATTAAGTCCCAAGTTAGCAGAAGGAAGGAAATAATTCAGATTAGAGCAGCAATAAATTAAATAGAGAACAGGAAAACAACAGAAAAGATTAAAAAACCTAAGAGTTTATTCTTTGAAAAGATAAATAAAATGGGCAACCTTTAGCTAGAATAGCCAAGAAAAAGTGGCCCCAAATAAATAAATCAGAAATGAAAGCGGAGCTGTTATAACTGATAAAGTACAAAACATCGTAAGAGAGTAGTATGAATGACCATATGCCAACAAATTGGACAGCCTAGAATAATAGATAAATTCCTGGAGACATCAGATCTACTAAGACTGATCAGGAAGAAACAAAAAATACAGCATGGTAACTATAGTTAGTAATACTGTATTTTACAATTGATATTTTAACAGCAAGGATTTGAACTGTGAGGGTTCAATAATAAATACTACAGATTGTATAGTACTATACCATCTGCAGTTGAGTTGAACCCACAGATGTGGAACCACGGATATGGAGGAACTGTCTACACAGAAGGCCAACTATAAATTATATGCAGATTTTAAACTGTGCAGAGTTGAAATCCCCACATTGTTCAAGGGTCAAGTGTATATTTGAAAGTTGCTAAGAGTAAATTTTGAAAGTTCTCATCACAAGAAAAAAAAATTGTTAACTATGTGAGGTGATGATGTTACCTAATTGTGGTGATTATTTCATAATATGTACACATATCAAATAATTAAGTTGTACATCTTAAATTGATCAATGTTATATGTCAATTATATCTAAATAAAACTGAGGAAAATATAAAATAATTAAAAACAGGTACTCAAACAAGTACATTACATGTACACGCTTGTTTATAACAGCATAATTCACAACAGCTAATTGGTAGAAATAGGCCAAAGGTCCTTAACAGATGGATAGGTTAAAAATTGTGGTGTGTACATGCACATACAAAGAAATAATATCCAGCCATTAAAAGGATAAAGTACTGATACATTCTACAATGTAGATGAACCTCTGAAAGATTCTAGACACAAAAGGTCACATACTGTATGATCTCATTCATATCAAACATCTAGAAAAGATAAATCCATAGAGACAGGGTGCAGACTGATGGGAGCTGGGGGGAAGGTAGAAATGGGAGAGAAACTGCTTAACAGTTAAGGAGTTTTACTTTGGAGTAACGAAAATGCTTTGGAATTTGAAGTTATGGTTGCACTACGCTGTAAATATATTAAATGCCCTAAATTTTTACTTTAAAATGGTTATTTTCAGACTGTAATTTCACCTAGCAATTTTTAAAAAGTAATCTATTACAGGGGAGAGGGTATAGCACAGTGGTAGAGTGCATAATTAGCAGGTACACAGCCCTGGGTTCAATTCCTAGTACTATATTGAAAACAAAACAGAAAAATAAATAAATAAATAAATAAATAAATAATCTATTACAGAATTATAGCAAGGGCATTTAATCAGAAATAATAAATGAAAAGCTGGACACACATTTCTGAAGATATATTTTATCAAATAAAATAATAATCACAGTTTTTTCTAAGAAAACTATTTTAAAAGGTAATGCTCTAATGCCCTTTAGATTAAATGGTCTCATAGGTATTATGTGAAATTAGTTAACTTTCCTAGTAGAAAGATTATTAAATTTTATTAATAAAGCCAGCCCAGAACTTAGAACTGATTATGTTTTTAAAGTATACAGTCATCTAGCATCTAGATCTTGATTTCTACAAACCATTTTCCAATAAAAGGCACAGGGTTCCTCATAGAAAGGGCTGATTTCAAGATCAGGGCAGGGAAAACATAAGGTGAACCTGGAACACTGTGTGGTGTCAGAAAGTAAGGAAGTACTCAAAAAAGGGTGGGGGCATGTTCGAAGGACACAAGAGCCAATCTAAAAGAGCTTCCAGTGACCCAGAGCTAGGACAACTAGAGCAACAAAATAAAAATTATAACCCATAGAATATAGTTTATTAACATCTATGAGTCCATCCTGATATAAACAAGCAAATAATTAAATGAGGAGAAGGGAACAGCTCTTCTCTAAGTCCCATTAAGAAATGTAGATGAGGGAAACAAATAAACAAACAAACAAAAAAAAAAAAACATTATCAGGCAAACACCACAGTAATAACTGTTGTAGATATGCTAATATTAGCTAGTGGAAGTTTGGAGAGAAACGTGATATCTGCATACTCTCAAAGAATCTCCCTCAAGGTGTTTTTTAATTACAAAGGAGAAAATAGTACTCTTCATTAGAGAAAGCCAGGAGACACCACCTTAACCACTCAATGGAGGTTAACATCACCAGTAATAAGACATATCAATACCAGGTACCTTCTGACAATACGTACTGAAAAGAACACATCATAATGTGTTACTGCTCAAGACACTGTAATACAGTTTTTATCACCATATCACCACTCTGTTTTTATCAGGAATACTAACTGAGCTACTAATTACTAAATCCAATAACATTTTGCATATTCATCTTACATATCCTCTCTGTTGCATACTACTACTGACCGTTCCTTCCTTTCCAAAACCCTCTCCTCCCTTAGCTTCCAGCATATCAATCTACCCAGATTCCTTTAACCTCCTGGCCACTGCATATTCCCCTTCTTGGACTCTTATTTAAATTTTGGCGGTCTCAGGAGTGTCTTCCTTAGCCCTCTATTTTTTTCTCATTCTATACAGTCTCCAGAAGTAACCCACAGCCACTATAAAAAACTTATCTCCATGATTATTCTCAAACTTTACCTCCAGCCCAGATCTCGGGTACCTGGCCCATATACACAACTGGCTGTTAGACAATTTCATCATGATGTCTCATAAATAGCTTAAACTCCACATATCCCAAGCTGAACTCACCATTTTCTCCATCGTCTTCAACAGCTCAAATTTGCCTCCCCATCCAAGTTAATAGCATCACTACTCACCAGCTGCGTAAGCAAGATACCCAGGAACTACTCTCTACTCTTTATTTTTTCCTTACCCTCTGTATCAAACCACTAACTCCTGTCAACTCTGCCTACTAAATATTTCTATACTCTATATGATTATCTTAGTTAAGATAATCATCCCTTCTCTAAAATATTACCCTTAAACTCTGTAATGTTCCATCCAAACCAAAGGTCTCCCTATCTCCAATCTTGTTCACTTTCAATCCACCCTCCAAACTACAGCTTTTCCAAAGAAGATTGTTATCTAATATCTTTTGCATTATAATACCCTTTTCTCATTCATCCACCAGAGCATACTCATGTACAAATCTTTTGGAAGGTCTTCTCTGACCTCTCTAGACTGAGGGTGGTTCCCCTCATAAACCCCGCAGAGACCTCTATTAAAGCACTTAACCACATCATATTTGAAGAGTTGGTTACCTGTTTTTTCCAAATTGTGATTTCCTGTAGGGCAAAGGCTATGCCCTTGTTCATGGTTGTAGCCCCAGTACCTAGTACAATGCCTGTCAAATGGCAGGTAACCGATAAATGTTTGTTAGAAGTCTGACTGAAGAGAGAGAAGCAGGATGGCAGAGAAGAAGGACGCTCATAGCTCACCCTCTCCCACAAATACACCAAAACTCACATCTACGGACCCACTCAGCCAACCAGAGCACCTGCCGAACTCCGACAGAACATCGCCCTCTTTGAAAGACAAAGACACCAAAAATCTGGTAGAAGAAAAGGAAAAAAGAAAGAAGAAAAAGCAAAACAGTGCAGGACCGGTCCCGTGGGGAGGGAGCAGCAAAGGAGAAATAGTGCTCGTTCACTGGGTCTTCCCACTCCAACGGAGAGACCAGCGGGACAGAGGGGGAGCCTCCAAGGCTTGGATCTGTACAGAGCAGACCTTGACTGACAGAACTGAGTTAAACGGGCACAAAGAGTCCCCGCGACACCCAGCCCGAGATGTGAGCCGGCAGCTGGGGGCCGGGACAGGCCGCCCAAGCTGGGCGGGGGACTGGGGCAGCTGCACTGAGGCAGCCCCAGGGTATTGCAGGGTGCTGCGTGCCATGGCTGGGAGGGAATACAGAGCAGAACAACTTCAGTCCCCCATAAATTGCGAAAAAAAGCAAAGTAACAAGGCTGGTGTGCCATGGGGGGAGGGGCACCGTAGCCTTTGTCTCCTCAGACCCGCCGCACCATTACTAGCCCTTCTTGCGAGAAGAGAGGCAGGGTGCAGCCACAGCTGCCATCTCCTCCTGTGCTCAGCACCCGGGTGGGGGCAGAGCCAAGACCTGAATCCGCACCTGGGGGCTCCACAACCTCCTAGGCAGGACAGAGACTTGTTTACAGCCCGAGGCAGATAGGATCTTTCTGCCCTGGCACCTCAGAGAATTCATGCCGCCAAGACAAACAAGGAGCCGAGTTTTGGCACAGAGCAGGGGCAGGCTGTTCTGCGATCTTCCCTGAGCCCGCCTTCGGAGCACCGACCCAAGGCAGAGTGGGCAGCTGCACAGAGCAGCGAAGCGACCGGCACTGGGAGAGGGTGGGCAGCCGGCCACCTGCTTTCCTGGCAGGAACGCAGCACCTGACCACAGTGCTGGGAGGGGACGCGATCCGCCCATCTGCCTCGCCCGAGTGCAGCATCAGGAAGGGAAGTGACCCGCCCACCAACTGGCCACAGTGCCAGAAAGATATGAGCAATATGAAGCAGAGGAACGACTCCCAATTAAAAGATCAAGAGAAATCCCCTGAAAGCATGATCAAGGAAACAGACACTGATGGCCTACTAGATCAAGATTTCAAAAAAGAAGTGATCAAAGGACTGAAGGAACTAAAAGAAATAGTGTTTAGAGATATAAAATAGGTCAAAAATGAAATAGAAGCTATAAAGAAGAACCAAGTAGAACTAGGAAACTCATTTGCTGAGATGAGAGCTACCTAAAGGCTGTGCAAAGCAGACTAGATAATGCAGTGGAACCAATAAGTGACCTAGAAGACAGGACAACAGAAAGCACCCAATCAGAACAGCTGAGAGAAAAACAAATAAAAAACAATGAAAACAACATAAGGGACCTATGGGATAATATAAAGCGTGCCAATCTACGCATAATAGGGGTTCCAGAAGGGAAAGAAAGAACAAAGGGGTTTGGAAAGGTATTTGAAGAAATCATGACTGAAAACTTCCCAAACCTAAAGAAGGAATCAGATATCCAAGTACAGGAGGCTCAGAGGGTCCCAAACAGGAAGAACCCAAACAGACCCACACCAAGACATATCATAATCAAGATGGCCAGAGTCAAGGATAAAGAAATGTCCTAAAAGCAGCAAGAGACAAACAGTGAGTTACAAGGGAACCCCCATAAGGCTCTCAGCTGATTTCTCTACACAAACACTACAGGCCAGAAGGTAGTGACAAGATATATTCAGTCCTGAATGAAAAAAAAGATGCAGCCTAGAATACTCTATCCAGCAAGGCTATCCTTTAGAATAGGAGGAGAGATAAAGAACTTCACAGATAAGCAAAAACTAAAAGAGTTTAGCAACACTAAACCCATGCTAAAATACTGACAGGTCTACTCTAAACAGAAAAGAAGCAAGATGCTACAGAAATGAGAAACTCATAACTGGAAAGGTGATAACTACCATGAATTACAAATAGAAAAATCACAAAATTGTAAAAGAAGACATCTAAATCATTGAGTGGGAGGGAAAGCAAGGAAAGCCACTGTGGAAAACAGTATGGAGATTCCTCAAAAGACTAGGAATAGAATTACCATATGACCCAGGGATCCCGCTCCTGGGCATATACCCAGAAGGAACCCTACTTCAAAATGACACCTGCACCCCAATGTTTATAGCAGCACTATTTACAACAGCCAAGACGTGGAAACAGCCTAAATGTCCATCAACAGAAGACTGGATAAAGAAGAGGTGGTATATTTATAATATGGAATACTATTCACCACAAAAACTGACAACATAATGCCATTTGCAGCAACATGGATGTTCCTGGAGAATGTCATTCTAAGTGAAGTAAGACAGAAAGAGAAAGAAAAATACCATATGAGATCACTCATATGTGGAATCTTAAAAAAAAATAAATAAATACAAAACAGAAACAGACTCATAGACATAGAATACAAACATGTGGTTGCCAAGGGGGCAGGAGCTGGGAAGGGACAGGCTGGGATTTCAAAATGTAGAATAGATAAACAAGATTATAGTGTATAGCACAGGGAAATATATACAAGATCTTGTGGTAGCTCACAGCGAAAAAAAAATGTGACAATGAATATATGTATGTTCATGTATAACTGAAAAATTGTGCTCTACACTGGAATTTGACACAACATTGTAAAATGACTATTACTCAGTAAAAAAATGTTAAAAAAAAAAGACTGACTGAAGATGGTGGCATGTTCTTTTTATAAATGCAGAGCTGTGATAGGTTGTGGTAAACTCTAGAAACATTAGTATGATTTTGTTACTTTTGTATGTATGACAATATTCTAAGTTAATATATAAGAATTCATTTAAAAGACTGTTTTACAATCGGTTTAAATAGATTTCCTCTAGCTATTCATCAAAGCAATAGATTATTAGTTGCACAAAGGGTCCTAAATTCATCAGTTTGAGTTGTGAAAAGTAGAGCTAGCAGATGAAGGGGAAAGAGATGAGTGAAAAGAAATGGGTTGTAGTGTCAGTTCTGTCACTAATTAGCTAGGGTGTAACTGGACTGCTTAAGAAGTATTCAAAACAGAAACAATGTTAGTTGCCTAATCATGTGAGCTGTATAGGCAGTCCCCACAAAATCCATTATCAAAAATGGGGTTTTCTTACAGAACCATAAGCCAAAATTGCAATGGCAAAATTTAAAGGACTTTACAATTCACTAGCTGCTTTCACATCTATCATTTCACTTGATCCTTCCCAGAATTGTGGGAGATATATAGGTAAGTCTTATTCAAATATCCATTTCATTGCCTAAAAAACACTGAGACTGAGATAAAGTAGCTAATACAAAGTAATACTCTCCTGATTCAAAATCTTTCATAATCTTTCAAAACATTTTTATGATATTAGAATGCTTGGTGACAAATCCTGTTGACTCTTTCTCATGACAGGCAGTGCAGGCCCTATCACTTCTCTCCTATAGTACTTCAATATCCTCCTAACTGATGTCTCTATCTCCAATTCTGACCTATTTCCAATCTATCCTTCAAACTATAGCCATAATCACATTCCTAAAACAAATTTGGTAATATCATCTCTACTTAAAATTAGTTTCTAGGCCCGTCATATTCCATAGAACTTTCTGCGATGATGCAAATGTTCTATATGTGTAGTCAAATACAATAGCCGGGGGAAGGGTATAGCTCAAATTGTAGAGCACATGCTGGGCATGCACATGCATGGAGGCTGTACCTCCATTAAAAAGAATTAAATAAATAAACCTAATTACCTTCCTGCCCACCTCAAAAAATATAATAACCACTTAACCACATGTGGCTATTGAGCACTTAAAATATGTCTAGTGTGACTAAGCTACTAAGTTTGAAATTTTATTTACTTTTAATTGAAATTTAAATAGCCACATGTGGCTAATGTCTACTGTATTGGAAAGTGTAGCTCCAAGGAATAAAGAGACATTTTTCTGATCCTGGTGAAAAACAATGAATAGATAAATAGGAGCAGGAAGAAGTGAAGTGTTAAAGCATTTTGTAAACTATAAACACTACAAAATTATTGTAAGTATAGATTATATCAAAGTGTTAGAGCATAGCTGCCTTTTTCTTTTTCTTCTCTTTTTTTCTTTTCTATGTTTTCTAATATTTTAGTAGCTAGTATGTACTGTTTTGGTAACTTTTTGAATACAAGAACTTGATTTTGAAAAAAGAAACATGAGTATAGCTCCTTATTAGGCAACATCAAATATGTATAATCCTATGTTACATAGTGACTGAAGAAACCACTGAAATTAAGAGGAAATACTGGTACTCAGTCTTCAAAAAATTCCCCAATTCCCTAGTAAAGTGATAACCAAAACCTGGCTAAATCTAAAAGCTGTAGAATACTTCCAGGAAATCTTCTTAAACATGTTAAAGATCTTTTTTACATTACAAAAAATAATCATTAAGCCATATACAAAATGCATTACTAGTATACAAAACAGAGTTCAATAAATGAACATATTAATACAACCTATTTCAGAAGGTCAGATCACCAACTGAAAAGTTTAAATATGAAATTTTTCTCATTATAAAAACCAGTATATCAAACAATGCCAAAGTATCTGGAATAACAAGTGAAAGTTCCTTTTCACTGTCCTCTAGCCTCCCAACCCATCCCCTCTCCAGAGACAGTATATGCTTCCAGTTTTCTATGTATTTACACACACACTGTTATGGACAGAATTGTGTCTGCTCCAAATTCATGCTGAAGTCCTAACACCCAATACCTCAAATGTCACTATATATGAAGACAGGGCCTTTAAAGAGGTTAATGTTAAACTAGGTCATAGAGTGGGCCCTAATCTAATATGACTGGTGTACTTATAAGAGATTAGGACCCAGACATGCACAGAGAAAAGACCTTGTGAAGACAGAGAAGATGCCATCTTGCAAGGCAAGGAGAGAGGCCTCAGAAGAAATCAACCCTGCCACCACCTTATCTCAGACTTCTAGCCTCCAGAACTGCGAGAAAATTAATTTCTGTTGTTTAAGCCACCCAGTCTGTGATGCTTTGTTACGGCAGTCCTAGCAAACAGACATATGTACATGCACACTCACATGCACCCAGCTGTTAAGTCACCACAGTTAATAGGGTTGAAGAAAGAGTTCATACTTGGCAAATATTCAAACACTTAAAAATATGAATATATTACAATGACAAGTCAACACAAGTTACTCAAGATCAGTACAAAATAATCTGATAAGTAAACCAAAATAGAAGACCCAATTTCTCTTTTCTAGTATGCTTTGAAAAGCATGATAAGTAAATATTTTAAAAGCCTACTCTCCTTAAAGATCAATATCTAAGAAACTACACCCTTAGGATATAGTTTGTCCACTCTAACATCTCCTTCCTCACTGGATGTGGTAAAGAAAATTTAATCAGAGAACTAATAAATAAGCCAAAATACAGCCTGCAGTTAAAATTGCTGCAAGAAGTAAAATAAATGTTATATATGTTACTCCTCAAAGAACTCCATCTTATAACTATTTTTTCTAGCAAAAGACATCTACTAATAAAGTAACTCAAAAAATTTAAAAGCATATATGCTTTAGTTATCTAGCAAAAACTGACAGTGACACTACTGCACCACAGTACCATATAATGACAGAAAGGCAATGGACAGGCTTAAGTTGTTACCCACAAATTTAATTTTACAATCTGATTATGATTTTACTGAAATATACACTCTACATAGAAAGTAAGCCTTCGATTCCAAATGTAGAGTACCAAAGCAAATATTATTTATCCTTATGTTAGACTTTGTTTTGATTTGGTTATAGGGCTTAATCACTCATTTCATAAATATTTTCTGAGTATCTGCTACATGTAAGATACCATGCCCAGCTCTGTAGAAGATAAAAAAGATGACTGGAAAGTATCTGCCTTTTAGGTGCATAAAATCTTATCTTCTCCACAAGACACACATAACTGTACTTGTAGAAAAGTGTTCAGAGGAGGAAGAAATAAACGTGTAACAAGCTTATAAGGAATGGTTCTATGGAATAAATTGGCCCTTGAGCTAAGATTTGAAAAACAGAAAGGAGTTAAGAGAGGGGCCATTTCGGACACAGAGTATGGTATAAATGAAGGAACAAAAACAAAAAGGCACAAGGTACAAGGAACAGGGAGCAATCCAGGGTGGCTGGAGGGGCAGGGTATTTATAGGAAAATAGTTCATAATATGGCTAGCAAGCTAGTTAGGAGAAAATCCTTTAGGGCCTTGAACACCAGCCTACGGTGTAGAGAACACTAAAGTCCACAAGCAGGGAAGTGATACTTATCAGTTATGCTTTACAAAGAATAATCTGGATGTTTTGTGTGGGATGGCTTGGAAGGCTAAATGCCTGAAAGCAGTGAGAAAAGTTATGCATAAAGTTACAAGGGCCTCAAACTAGGGCAAAATTTGCAGGACTGAAAAAGACAGAATAGGCCATTGCTCCTACAATGAAATGTTCACCTACCTCACAGGGCTACTGTGGAGATCAAATGACATAATAAAAGAATTGAAAAGTATATTAACTCACTAGTGATAAACCTTACAAGGTTGTTGAGAGCACAAATGAATACTTCAGGGACAGAGATTTTAGAAAAAAAGAAAACCAAAACAACAAAAATGTCACCTTTTGTAGGCAGCTAAATATATACCTATTAAAATTACTAAAATATGAAGTAATTAAAACGCCAAATTTTGGTAAAGATGGAGCACCAAGAAAAACAATGTTTACAAGCAAAAAGAAACAGAATTTAAGATTATCTCAGCAATGTAAAAATCATGTACATATAAGAACTGGAATTCACAGGGAAAATGGAAAACTATTTAAGAGGTGAGACTGTGCACAGCCTTTAAAACTAAAAGCAATCTTAAGGATCATCTCTTCCTGTGCTTTCCTGTGAAATATGAAGAAATGGATTCTTGGAAGTTTAGAGTATTTGCAAGCAGTTAGTTAATGATAGAACCAGGACTCCTGTGCTTCTCAAAATGTTTCTTTCTGTATAACAAACAATGCAGATCCTAGGTGACTGGGAGGAGGGGTGATTAAAAATAATGTTGATGATTCAAAAAGAAAAAAGAGGTGAGAATATGAGTATTTTCTCTTGTTTTTATTAGATGTGATTTTGTACAATTAAAAAGGGAAATGTATAAATAAAAATAAAAGGGAAAACTATAACAATCAAATAAAGAACAGGGAATTTTGCCTCTATTTTATATTCTATTTTACAACACGGAAAGAACACACTCCTTTGGAAAACCCACTTTAAGATTATAACATTGAATATCAATGTATTATTGTATTTTCCACTTAACCAAAAGTTTGGTATGAGCAAAATAGGTTTCCATTCCATTTCTACCCTACTGCCCAGTGACAAGTGCCCTCTGCTCTGCCACTGGCTACTGAGGAACTCCATTAGAGATTCACCTGCCTGTAATATTTATCAGAGATTCTCTGATCCCCCTGAAATTGCATGCAAAATGAAGCATTTGTGTATGTGCTTTTTTCTAGGGAGAAAATTCAGGGCATTTATCACATTCTCAAAGGGCCTACTGCTCTAAAAACAAAAGTTCAGAAACACTATCATGAACTTTTCTCCCCCTCCTATTAATCTTAATAACCAATTCAAAGCAATATGTCAGTGGCTTACAGAATGTTATTTATTCAATTATTTGTGAATGAGGGGTCCTCTCAATTCCTCTTCTCAATCCCCAACGCCGCTTGCAGACTAAGACCTTTTTATTTCCATTCCTTATCACTTATAGCCTATGCAATCTGCTTCTTTATTTACAGCCTTTATAGTAATGCTCTCCACCACTTTCTTAAAACCTTTTCTACCTTCCTAGATGATTTTAGAACCTAGCTTACTTTTCCTTCACTCTAATTCCATCTCCCCAACATTAGCAAATACGAAATTCATCAATCTCAGTTCTTGTACTCCTACTCCTAGATCAGTAAGTAGTATGAGAAGGGAAGAATACAAATTTACCCCATTAAAATTTCATGTGAACTTAGGGGGAAGGGTATAAGCTCAGTAGTAGAGTCCATGTGGACTCTATGTCCATATGGTAGCTCAGGAGGTCCTGGGTCCAATCCCCAGCACCTCTATTAATTAATTAATTAACCCAGTTACCTCCCCTGCTGAAAAAAAATTCATGTGAACTTAAATGTAACCTATGTTGTTCCTGGAAAACTACCACCAGTAATAAACTAGGCTCACAAAGCAGAGGTAGTATATATATAAAGAGTTAGTCCCAACAGATCAGAGTCAGGAAACTAAAGTGGAAGAAACCTGGAAAGGTGGAAGATCAAGTGGTTGAATCTTATTTTACAGAAACTGAAGTCCAAAGGAACAAGTAATCTGTCCAAGATTATTAAGAGTAGAAACAGAGCTCAGGTGGTCAGATGTCCTGGGCCAATGTTCACTCCACTATACCATGTATGTCCTTTGTACACAAGTTGTTTATCCTCTTTAATATTTAGAAATCAAAATCCTTCAAATTGTCTGTATTTTTTCCAGTAAGGTATACTTTCTACTACTCCAAGACTCTAACAGTATGCAATATAATTCCTTTCTAGCTTGTTGAGTGAGAATCATACACGGAACAAGAACTGAAACCCTTACTGATATCAAGATCGACCCCACTCTAAGTACTCTGTGACTCTCTCACATAAAGAACTGAATTGGTTCGGTATGTCTCATTCTTCTCAAAACCAAGCTGACTACTTACTAACAGCTATATCTTCTAGAGATTGAAAATTATTGTTTAATGATGTGTTCTAGTGTCTTCTAACATCAAAGCCAAGACTAGAATTCAACTCTTCTGATTGTTGGCTTACCAACGTTCTTTCTGCTAGATTACCCTTTTTAAAGTGAATTGTGATCCTGAAGGATATAAATTTAAGTCAGTTCTTTCTTCAAGAAGATACCTATTTAAATTATGATCAATGGTTTTTCACTCTGCCTCTTAGAAGGTCATTTAAAAAGTCTGTCTTGATGACTGGATAAAGAAGTTGTAGTATATTTATACAGTGGAATACTACTCAGCCATAAAAAATGATAAAATTTGCAGCAACATGGATGTCCCTAGAGAATATCATTCTAAGTGAAGTAAGCCAGAAAGAGAAAGAAAAACACCATATGATATCACTCATATGTGGAATCTTAAATAAAAAGACAAATGAACTTATATATAAAACAGAAACAGACTCACAGTCATAGAATACAGACTTGTGGTTGCCAGGGGGAAGCGGGGTATGAAGGGATAAACTGGGAGTTCGAGATTTGCAGACACTAACTGGCATATATAAAATAGATAAACAAGTTTATACTGTATAGCACAGGGAAATATATTCAATATCTTGTAGTAGCTTATGGTGAAAAAGAATATGAAAATGAATATATGTGTATTCATGTAAGACTGAACCATTGTGCTGTATACCAGAAATTGACACAACATTGTAAACTGACTATACCTCAATAAAAAATAAAATAAAATAAAATAAAATAAAATAAAAAGTTTGTCTTAGTATCCCAACAAAAGGACTATTAATTTAAGAAGTTCTTTCTCATATGCACATGAAATCCCTCTTCCTGCAACTGAAGTCTAAGTCTCTGTATTATGAACTAATGTTCTAAGTACATTCAGGTATCACTGAACTATTAGAAGGATAGCTTTTAATTTTTAAAAAAGTAATTATCCTTAAAGTACTTTAAATGTAACTGAATCACCTCCCACCCTCTTCAGTTTCATGCAAAATAATCCACTTGAAAACATCCTTAATTTTTTCCTGTTAAGTTCTGTTTTTCATTTTCTTATTACATTTTGTGTCTTCTCAGTATTCACTCTAGTTTTTTGATATGCAACTTGTATTATGAAACCTAAATCTTAAAACTAGGATACAAAGCAGAGTAAGAGGATTATTTCCCTAGTGTTATCATATTCCCACTTCAATCATTACAAAGGCCAGAAGTAAAGTCTCTTAACTTTTACCTAATTGGTTAACTATCAGCAGCAAGTCACCAGTAGGAGGGCAGGAAGGGGAAACTTACACACTATGGGAAGAAATTAAAGTTCCCATCCTTTGTCTGTGATGTCACAGCTAACAAATGAAAACAAAACAGTACCTATTCAAAAGGACTACTGAATGGCGCATACAAGATAAGTATACTAAAATAAAAGATGTGCCAGACCTCACTGGTAATAGCTCCTACAAACCAAAGAGAAAGGACAGACTGCTTTGCTGCATTGCAATAAGCCAAGGAACATAAGCCAGGCAAAAACAAATGAAAAAAGTTCTACTTCTGGATGACAACATAAGGAGCTCCTTAGACCCATCCCCCAGCAAAACTGGTAACAATTATAAAAGGACAACCATTTAAAGTCTCTAGAAATAGTCGTGGGGGAATATAGCAAGTGAAATATCATTTATTCAAGATCTACTAGAGCTCAGTTAGAATGGCAATAGTCTGTGCTGTCTGAACCAGGGCACACTCCCTGCCTCCCATATTTGGCAATATGGAAACTCCACTTAAGACAGCACTCCCTTTGCCCACTGAGCTTTTAGTTGAAAGACTACCTTCCTGGGATAGGCAGGACATCAGCATTTCTCATCTTTCCCCCAATGACCTGTTGCTGAAGGTAAGTTCTGGGCTAGCATGGCCAAGAGGTAGGGTTTCCCTTCCTGCACACACCTCTACTAGAGGGACAGAGGCTCTACCTCAGGTGTGGTGCCACTGAGAATACTGAAGCCCCAATCACCCAGGCCCTGACTCATAAAAGAGGGTGGTTACATACCAGGAGAGGCAAGTAAAAAAAACCTGAGGCCACTGCTCCCTCCACTCCACCTAGCACTCAATTCCTAAAGTGGGGGTATCACTCAGAGAGAAGGCACCATTGTCCCCTTCCCCAGCTCTAGAGCTGTGGCTGGGAGATTTTGCCTGAGAAGGCCCTAAAGCAGATAGCTCCTAATCTCTTCCCACAGGAATTGACTTCATACAACTGGATGTGGATTAGTTCAAGCCTAAGGCTGCTCTCAAATACAATGGAGGTTAAGGTGAAAGGCAAGTGGGAGGAGACTAATGGAATCATTGGACAGAGGCTAAACTGTAGGTGAGCTGGTTTGTGCCAGAGAAGCAGAAAACCAAGGAGGGAGATAGCTGGGAGGAGACTGCCTAGGGTCAGAATAAATCTCACTGACCTCAGCAACTGTCACTTCAAAGGAATGCGAATCTGATTACTTCAGTCAGTGAAACAATTTTTGCCCCAGGGCACTGCTGAAAACAATGCAATCTGCCAGCAACAAATGGAGCATAACTGGGAAAGAGAAAGAAGTCTCAGCAAAACCACTGTCATCTCAGGGTGACTGCTGGCATACCCAAGGATATCCTTCTTAAGGCTATGTTGCTTAAGAAGCAACATCAGAGGCACTAACACTGTGGAGTGGGGGAGCAGGGAGACGGCATAGAGAGACAGCCCTAAAATAATCCAGCCAGTCTCTAAATAAATGGGAAAGTAAATAATAAACCCTGGGAGGGAAGGGACCACTACCCAGAGTTACTACATTATCTAAAATGTCCAGTTTCCAAAAAATTGCCAGACATGCAAAGAAACATCAAAGTATAACCTATATGCTGGGGAAAAAAGCAGGGAAGAGAAACTGCCTGTGGTTTGACCATATGTTAGATTGAAGAGAAAAAGCCTTCAAAGTTGTCATTACAAATATGTACAAAGACTAAAGGAAACCATGTTAAAGAAATAAAGGAAAGTGTGATGACAATGTCACATCACATGTAGAATATCAATAAACAGGAATTACAAAAGAAAAAAAAGAACCAAATGGAAATTCTAGAGTTGAAAAGTAAAATAAATGAAATGAAAAAGTCACTAGAGGGGCTCAAAAGTAGATGTGAACTGGCAAAAGAAATAATTAGTGAACTCAAAGATAGATCAATGCAAATCATGCAATATGAAGAACAGAGATTTTAGAAAAAATGAAGAAAAATAAACAGATCCTCAGAGAAATGTAAGACATTATTAAGTGCACCAACATATGCATAATGAGTGTATCAGAAAGAAAAGAGATAAAGGAGAAGAAAAACTACCTGATGAAATAATGGCTGAAAACCTACAAAGCTTATTAAAAAGAACAAAAATGTATATATCCAGGAAGCTCAACAAACTTTAAGAAGGAAATGTGCAGAGATCCATGGGCACATCATAGTAAAAATACTGAAAGCCAAAAACAAGGGGAAAATCTTCAAAGCAGTAAGACAAGAAAGACTCCTCACTAATGAGAGAACCCCAATAAAATTAATAGCTGATTTCTTGGCAGAAACAATATATATGCTGGAAGGCAGTAGGATAACATATTTAAAACACTCAAAGAAAAAACTGTCAAGCAAAACAGTATCTTATCCAGGAAAGATACTGTTTGAAAATGAAGGCAAAATAAAAAAACATTTCCAGACAAACAAAAACTGGGAGACTTTAATACTAGCAAAAACACCTTACAAGAAATACTAAAGGAAGTTCTTGAGGCTGAAAGCAAGTGACCTTAGACTGTAATTCAAATCCACACACAAAAAAACAAAGAACAAGGAACAGGTAATTGTGTTATTATAAGACTGTATAAATGCACACTTTTTCTACTTTTCTCCTTGAATTGATTTTAAAAGCAATTGTATAAAATAATATGTATACAACGTATGGTTGAGCCTATAACATATAGAGATGCAATATATTTGCCAATAACAGCACAAAGGAGATGCGTAGAAGCACAGCTGTATTCAGATAAGGAAATGACTCCAGATGGTAACTCAAACACAAGAACACAAATGAAGAGAATCAGAAATGATAAATATAAAGGTTAATATAATAAAAGCCATAAATATTTACTTGCCCCCTTTCTTCTCTTAGATTCTTTAAAAGTCATAATTATGACAATGTATTGTCAGGATTATAACATTCATAGATAATTTAATAGACATAAAAATAAAACAACAAAGAAGGGAAGGAACTAGAACTATACAAAAATAATATTTCTATATCTCACTAGAATTAAGTTATAATATTCTTAGAAGAAAACATATGAGTAAATCGACATGATTTCAGATTTGGCAATGGATTCTTAGCTGTAACACCAAAAGTATGGCCAACAAAAGACAAAAATAGATAAATCTGACTTCAACAAAATGAAAAATTTTTGTGCTTCAAAGGACCATATCAAGAAAGCAAAAAGACAACCCACAGAATGGGAGAAAATATCTGCAAATCATATATCTGATAAGGGACATGAATCTAGAATATATAAAGACTCTCATATCTCAATAAGACAAAGACTAATAACCCAATTAAAAATTGGGCAAAGGACCTGAATTGACATTTCTCCAAAGGATGTATACAAATGGCCAATAAGCACAAGTATAGATGCTCAACATCCTCAGTCATCAAGGAAATACATATCAAAACCACAGGGAGACATGATTTCACACCCACCAAGATGGTTAGACTAAAAAATGTCAGATAACAACTATTTGCTAGGATATGGAGAAATTGGAACCCTCATACACTTCTGATGATAATACAAAATGGCGTAGTCACTTTGAAAACCAGTCCAACAGTTCCTAAAAGAATTAAACATAGAATTACCACATGACCAAACAATTCTACTCTTATGTATACAAGAGAAATGAAAACTTGTGTCCATATAAACTTGCACATGACTGTTTTCAGCAGCATTAGTCGTAATAGCCAAAAGATAGAAATAATTTGAATGTCTATCAACTGATGAATGCATAAAGATAATCTTTCATATCCATATCATTGAATATTACTCAGCTGTAAGAAGGAATGAAGTGTTTAATACATGCCATAACATGGATGAACACTGAAAACATAATGCTAAGTGAAAGAAGCCAGACTCAGAAGACCAAATATTATATGATTCCATTTGTATGAAATGTCCAGAATGGACAAATCTATAGAGAGTGAACATAGACTAGTGGTTGCGTAGGGGGAGAGGGACAGGGTGTAGGGGTGGATAGCCCAAAGGGTAGCAGGTTTCTTTTTGAGGTAATGAAAACTGTAAAACTGACTGTGGTGATGGTGGTATGTATCATTGAATATACTAAAATGCATTGAACAGCACACTTTAAATGGGTGAACAGTATGGTATGTGAATTAATCTCAACAAAGATGTTTAAAGAAAAACAAATGAAAATAGTATACGATCAGTGTCAGGATCAAGTGTCAATGACTCATTAAACATAGATTAAAAAGGCACTATGGCTTAAGTATATGATGCCTCAGTTTCTATCATGTAAATATTAATGAAATAACCCCCAAATTCTATCATTCAAAATTCATAAATCCTTTTAATATTAATTAGTGTAGTAGACAGGCAACTGTACAATAAATCATTACAATTTAAATCTCATCATATGAAATCTTCCAATTTTACAAAAAAAATACTGTTTTAGGTGTTTCCCTCTATGAATTGTGCTCTAGTAATTACTAAATAAGTATTTTTACAATTCAGCAAACATTAATTGTGTGATTAGTGTCTACCACAGTCTTACCCTTATATACTTAACACACAGAAGGCAACAAATGAATGAATGGTCTTAATGGCTGTCATTTATCTATATTAGAACTTAGTTTCTTCAACTGCAAAATTAGAAGGGCTGGATATGATATTTTCCAAAGAAGTACTGTTGTTCGTTAGAACTTTCTGCAATGATGAAAATGTTCCATATTTATGTGACTATTCAGCCCTTAAAATGTGGCTAATGCAACTGAGGAATTAAATTTTTAATTTAATTTAAATTTAAACAGCCACATGAAGTTAGTGACTACTAGAGATTGCACAGCAAAGATCTAGGGCATAATCCTGTGTGAAAAATACATTTTTACAATACATCTCAGGAACTACATACATATGGGAGTTTCATATACCTATATAGAGATATATACACATACACACACATTCATAAAAGTACATAAAACAATACTTCCCTTAATACATATAAAGCATTAGTATTTTCCTTCCTATTCTACTAAATTTCATCTTTAAAAAAGTGCTGATCCAACCCACTAACATGATTTCATAACAGTACACTAAGATTCCTTTCAGCTATAAAACATGCTATAAATACTAACAATTACCCTAAAAGTATGCATTCAGTATTTATTTTGCAATCTTAATCACAAGTCACTAATTAACTTGAAAATTTGCCTCAGGTTATATGAGGTTCTACTTTAAAAGCCTTATAATCTCCCTGTTAAATCCACATTTAAAAAAAAAGAGGCAAGAGTTGTGTGCCTTTAAGAAGTAGAAAACAAAGGTAACACCTTTCCCTTGTTTTTCACACTTCAGAAATCATAACCAAAGGAAATGGTAGGATGTAGAGGAGAGCGTGGAGGAAGGAAGTTGTGGGGATAGTGCTCGTGTAAAAAGAAAAAGCTGTTTTTATTGCCATCACCTCCCTCTTAAACTCCTAATCACTTCTCCTTCCCCTTCATCAAAGACAAAGTCCTACAAATTTTCTCTTAAACTTCACCTGGCTTTTTAGAGGACTACAGAACAAGAATGGTTCCCAAGAGATCACATGTTACAAACTTTCAACTACAAAGTGCTTTAAAAACTTTAATAAAAGAATCTGGATTTGCTTCTCTAGCCTAATCTGATATTTCCTATCATGAACTCCTCACTAGTCTAAACTATATGCAGTTTTACAAAAGGTTCATGCTCTCTCTTACCTGTGGGTCTATGCACATGTTATCTCCTCTTTAACTTCTAATTTTCAGGTCTTGGTTTAAATAAATTACTCAAGGCAATTTTCTCCACCTCAAAATTAGACTTGATGCCTCTCATGTATATTCTTCCAGTACTCTGTACCTTCCCCATCATTGTACTACTGTATTATAATTGTGTTTACTTATCTATTTCCCCTACTAAAGAGTCTAGATTTTAGACTCTATGAACAGGGCCTATATTTTGTTCTGTTCACTGATGTAAAGTGTTCAATAATTACTGAATGAATGGATATAATTCCTCCAGCATTCCACAGGCCTAATGCCATTCCCTATACTCCCTGCTTGGAATGTTCTCCCTGCATTCTACTGCCAGCATGAGATCCTCTCTATAATCTGGTCTTTTAATTATCACTATTTCTTCTGGATGCCTACAGCCCTTACTGATCATATTCATTTGATATTGAACCTACTACCTTGTTTTTAAATTATTCTGGTAATGCATAGGTCCAATCTCCTTAACCAAATTGTCCAATCTTGAAAATATTACTGTGTCTGATTCTCTTGGTACTCCATTATCTAGTACAGGACTATGTACATAGTACACATTAAATATTTGTTGACAAAGAATCAAAATTTAAGAAGTTTCTCATATAAAGTGGACAACACTAGTGATACTGATGAATAAGGGGTGGTATTTTAAACTTTCTGTTAATATATAGGCAATAAAAAGATATATTGAAGTACAAGTACAAATAATTTAAAAAACTGTTCTTGAGTGAGAAACAAAAATGGATATAAACATTAAGAGGCACTATAGTCATAGCTACATTCATTAGTTAAAGATAGGTAGCCTTATGGTTTCCAAAGTGACCTCTGTACATAGAACACAATTTTCAGATCAAAGGATAATCGTGTTTACACATGAATTTAGGGCGGTCTGTTTTGGAGAGAGAGATAAATACGGTTTTGGCCTATCAGCACTGTCAGCAAGGGAGTAACTGTTGCTAACTCAATTTGCCGCTTGTTTATAGGTAGTTTGTCATATTCCAGTGCCCTCCAAATTGCTATTTCTGACTGAGTAAAATCTTAACCACAGGCAAACTGGTCCCAAAGTCCATTACTAACTTTGGAAAGTAGTCCAGTTTTTCCCTGCATTTAGAAAAGTAAGCAGTCTGGGAATGCTGTCTACCCTATCTCTTAAACTCAGAGAAAAAAAACTGTAAATTCTGCGAGAGTCACTAGCGTTCCAGGTGCTCACTGCCGGGAACTGTTCCCATTTACAGTACCTCCAAAGGTTTTCTTCACCCCTTCCTCAAATTTCTAACGCAAATTTCTTTCACTTACTGCTGCTCCAAGTTAGCTCTGACAACCTTTCTTCTTGGCGCTCTCCCTGACCCGAGAACATAAGGGCAACCTTATGTCCTTCACCCTGCAGTTCCATGTGAACGGCATCTCACCTGAGAGATTCGAGAAATTCCCGAGGCGCCGAGCTGACGTGACCTCCACTGCGGATCTGGGCCGCCGCGGATAGAGACTAGAGGCCGGATCAAAATCACGGCGTGCCGGCGCTTTTCGAAAGCAGCCGCCGCAGCTGCCCAGCGCCAGGAATGTATCGCGAGCAGCGCCATCTTAAGCGAGGAAAGAGGAACCGAGAGCAGAGGATTGTGGGACACTGGCGGACTGAACCGGCTACCTTAATCCTCTTCTCCCTCCCCCTTATTTCTCCCACAGCCTGAGACCGGAAATAGCTTTTCTCCGAAGACTCGGATGCTTTAGCGCGGTCGCTTTTTTTCTTCTAGGGCTGGTTTTTTTTTACTATTTTTCTTACATAACCTGGAATATCAGAATAACATTGTCTTTCTTTACCTAGATTTGTCAGATAAAATACAGAGTGCGCAGTTAAATTTGAATTTAAGATAAACAGTGAATAATTTCTAGTATAATTATGTCCCAAATAGTGCATTTGCTAAATCTAGCAACATTACCTTTTCTGTCATTTCACTCTTCTGCCGCCTCCAACTCAGTGCCAAGATCCACTCTCTACATTTTCCCTCTGCTTATTCTTACCATTCTTCTGTGTACTTACGTTTAGGGCAGATTAAACTACAGGTAATGATTTCCTCGGAGAGGAGGCTTCATCTGCGAGATTCACTTTCTCTCCGCCTTGTAAGTGCTTTCGCTTGGCTGATTATTCTTTTCTGGACAAACTTTGGAACAGTTTTCCTTTGGTCTATTGCTCTTGGGGCAGTTTTACACACACACACACACACACACACACACACACACACACACACATACCCCTTTTCTCTGCTAATTTGCCTCTCTTTCTACTTCTACCCTTTGGTTTCTGCAGCATCCCTAATTATTGCAAAACAGCTGGATTTGCTGAGGGATGGTAAAATGAAAATGTATGTCGAGAAGTCCAAGTTTAAAAACATATTTATGTTTTGTCACTGCTATCATCCACCAAAATGATGTTGAAATATGTTTACAGTTATCTGGAAAACTACATTTCCAAGTGTAAATGTTACCTGAAACCCTGGAGACAATAATGCGTTTGCAATTTTCTATTCATTGCTGCATTCTCAAACTTTCACTCAAGATAGGGAAATAATTATGAACTACCTATGTAGAGGCACCATCGACTAATGATAAGTCTGATGAAGACAAAGGATATGCATGGCCCATGAATTTAGCTTTACTTCGTTTCAAAATTCGTATTACACTCCAGGTTTCTAGGGAAGAGGATGCTTGAAAGGAGTTCTTTACAGAAGAAGGGACTTTCATGTAAAGTTAATGGCATGTTTAAAAGCAAGAAAGCGTAAGAAAACATTTCCACATTCAGGAGTCCAGGGAGTATATGGCAGAGTAGCAGGAGATGAGCCTGGGTGAGCAGAGACCTAATGGTGAAGGGGCTTGTATTTCATTGTAAGAAGTTAATGCTTGATCCTGTAGCCAGTGAATGGTTTTAATCAGGAGAGTAACATGATCAGATTTGTATGTTCATTAAACCACTCTGGCTTAAGTAGGAAGTTTGGGCTTGAGAGAGTTTAGATTGGAGTTATGAGGTTAATGCAATAGTCGTAAACTAAAAGCCTGAACCTGGCAGTAGCAATGGCAGATCAATTCCAGAGATATTATGGAAATAGAATTGACAAGTTAGTGACTAATTGGATATTTCTGGCTTATTATTGTCTTGTTGACAAATCAATAATGGCCTCTTTCACTAGTGCCTACATCATCATCAGTAAATAATTTGTTCAAGCATCTATTCTGTGTTAGCAACACTTTACAATAGAGAAACTCTAGACTCTACCAATGATTTATATTAGGGCTAAATATTGCCACTGAATCTTTCTACCTAGGTGAGGCATTGTCCAGTAATGCTCTAATTTTTTTTAAAGTAGGAATCTATGCAGTATATATTTTGTGAGAGGTTTTCTGATATAATGTGACAAAATAATATCTTAAATGTTTATACTTTCAGAATTACTCACACACATTATCTTGCTGGGTCTTAATAACAGCTTTTTCAGAGTATTCCTTGTTCCTAGTAAATAAAGAAGACCTGGGCCATGTGATGATAGAGTCATAACTAGAACCATGGTATTCTGTCTGCTTTTCCACTGTTCTTTACACTAAAGATGTTACCTACATTCAAACATAAGATTTAATTTAAAGTCTTTAGAGGCCATATAGAATCATAAGATTTTAAATCAGTCAAGATCTCAGAATTCTGAAACATCTGACCCTCCAGATGATTTCGCAGGAGTTCTGAGAAGTTCCGTTATAATCACCTACAGGCATTATTGGCATGGAAATACAGTTGTGAAGTCTTTGAATGGAGTCAAAACATTTTTACCAATGTAGTCTCGTAAGCCAACTTCTCTGATTAAGAAATGTGAATAACATTGGAATAACAAAGTAGTTACTCTATGATGCGCTAAAGTGAGACAAACATGAGCTAAATAAGCCAAAGAAAATTTCCAGTGCACCCAGAAAAAGAACATGAAGCATGGTGAGACTTGTGTAATGCTGGAGAACTGCAGCATCAGGCCAACTTGGCTTGGCCTGCAGCAACTTGACACATAAGTGGTGGAAATAAATTCGAGAAATGGAGGAGCCCACAATAAAAGCCACTATAAATAGCTGTTGCAGACACAGATCATGTGACAGCACTTTGTTTATGCAATAATTATACCTATATGTATATAGTATTCTTCAATTTAAAAAATGCTTTTTCAAACCTTATTTCATCATCACATCAAACCTGGAGGGTTGGTATTATTTATTAATATTCCCATGTTTATCAGGAAACAGGCTGAGACAAGTTGTGATGTGACAGAGCTCACAGAGCTAACAGGATGAAGACCAAACCTAAGTGTTTTTTTTTAATTGAGTTATAGTCATTTTACAATGTTGTGTCAAATTCCAGCGTAGAGCACAATTTTTCAGTTATACATGAACATACATATATTCATTGTCACATTTTTTTCTGTGAGCTACCAAAAGATCTTGTATATATTTCCCTGTGCTATACAGTATAATCTTGTTTATCTATTCTGCATATGCCTGTCAGTATCTACAAATTTTGAAATCCCAGTCTGTCCCTTCCTACCCTCCCTCCCCCTTGGCAACCACAAGTTTATATTCTATGTCTATTAGTCTGTTTCTGTTTAGTATTTATGTTCTTTTTTATTTTTTAATTCCACATGTGAGCGATCTCATATGGTATTTTTCTTTCTCTTTCTGGCTTACTTCACTTAGAATGACATTCTCCAGGAACATCCATGTTGCTGCAAATGGCGTTATGTTGTTGGTTTTTATGGCTGAATAGTATTCCATTGTATAAATATACCACATCTTCTTTATCCAGTCATCTGTTGATGGACATTTAGGCTCTCATAAGACAAGATACAATAAATCTCTTAGAAGAAAACATAGGCAAAACATTATCTCACATATATCTCAAAAATGTTCTCCTAGGGCAGTCTACCCAAGCAATAGAAATAAAAGCAAGAATAAACAAATGGGACCTAATGAAACTTACAAGCTTCTGCACAGCAAAGGAAACCATAAGTAAAACAAAACAACCACCTATGGAATGGGAGAAAATTTTTGCAATCGATGAAACCGACAAAGGCTTGATCTCCAGAATATATAATCAGCTCATACGACTCAATAAGAAAAAAACAAACAACCCAATCCAAAAATGGGCAGAAGACCTAAACAAGCAATTCTCCAACGAAGACATACAAATGATCGATAGGCACGTGAAAAAATGCTCAGTATCACTAATTATCAGAGAAATGCAAATCAAAACTATGACGAGGTATCACCTCACTCCACTCAGAATGGCCATCATTCAAAAGTCCACAAATGACAAATGCTGGAGAGGCTGTGGAGTAAAGGGAACACTCTTACACTGCTGGTGGGAATGCAGTTTGGTGCAGACACTGTGGAAAACAGTATGGAGAGTCCTCAAAAGACTAGGAATAGACTTACCATATGATCCAGGAATCCCACTTGTGGGCATATATCCAAACGTAGGTGTTTATAACACCAAATACAGCACTGTTTTGCTTAATTACAACTGAAATGTGGGAGAAACACTTGAGTACTTCAAAAAGGCCACAATGGTCTTTCCTGTTTCTAGAAAATGCCAGAACTTATTCCTACCTCAGTATCTGTGCACTTGCTTTCCCCACAACCTGGAGCATTCTTCCTTCCTGGAGACTTTTCAATGACTCAAATATCACCTGCTTAGAGAAGCTTTTCAAGAGCACCT
This sequence comes from Camelus bactrianus, assembly GCF_048773025.1. Lineage (NCBI taxonomy): Eukaryota > Metazoa > Chordata > Mammalia > Artiodactyla > Camelidae > Camelus > Camelus bactrianus. The sequence continues at coordinate 61,196,782 of NC_133575.1, forward strand.
TATCTCAAGATGCCACCCCCTGTCTCCGCCACTCTCTATCATTGCTTTGTTTTATTTCCCTTAAAATCTTGTCACTCAAAGAGTGATCCACAGTCCATCAGCAATGGCATCATCTGGGATGCCAGTAAGAAATGCAGACTTTCAGACCCCACTTCAGACCTAATGACTCAGAATCTGCATTTTATTAAGAATTCTCCAGGTTATTCACATGTACATTAAAATTTGAGGAGGACTTTTAGAGCACATATCACTTTCTGAAACTAACTTCTTTATTTTTTGTGCATTTTTAATGTTAAGAAATATTTCATCATAACTGAAAACTATGAAGGAAAAGATAATGGACATCCATATACCTGGCTTAGTCTATATTAACATTTACTATGTTTTTAGATCTTAAAAATAATAATTTAGCAAGGAGTGTATAGCTCAAGTGGTAGAGAGCATTCTTAGCATGCATGAAGTTCTGGGTTCAATCCCCATTACTTCCTCTAAAAATAAATAATTAAATAAACCTAATTATCACCCCTGAACAAAAAAATAAAAATAATATAGTGAAGACCCCTGTGTTACCCCCTCTAATCCTAGTCTCTTTCTACTTGTAGGTTTATTCCCTTTTTATTCTTTTATGTTATGTTGGTAAAGTTTGGAAAGAAGAGGAGACAAATTGGTTTGATTAATCCATCATGACTATCATGATGTCCTACATTTTTTATGAGGTGAGTATAAACTTACTACTAAAGATGGACAAGGATTGTACAAGAAAATTATATGTCAATCTTACTTATGAACATAAATGAAAAACTAGAAAAATAAATAGTGACCTCAGTCCAGCATTGTGTAAAAAAAAAATCAAGACCAAGTAAGCTTTATCCCAGAAATGCAAAGATGGCTGACTATGTAAACATATACTAATGTATGTATTCTATTGCTGGTGGGAGTAGTTTACCTATAAATACCTTATATCAAGGTTGTTAATACATATGATCAACAAATTTTAATGAACAGATATCATATAGAAAAAACATAATTCAGAACAGGTATTCAATAAAATTCAACACTCATTCAAGATTTTAAAACTCTTAGTTAACTAGAAATAGAAAAAAATCTTCTCTAAACCGGTAAATGGTATCTCTCCCACCATAAATAAAAATCTATTCCAAACATTTAACTTAATGATGACACTTTAAGAGTGTTTCCCTTAAAAATGGGAATATGCCAAGGATGCTCGCTTACTAACTACTATTTGACATTTTATTGGATGGAAGTAATGGTCTATGCAATAAGAAAAGAGATAGAAACAAAAGGTATAAGGATTGGAAGAAAGAAAATAATAGTAATTGGTAGATTATGTCATCTTCCAGATTAAAAAGATGATCTATAGATAAACTAATTAAAAATAAGAAGAAAGTTATACAAGGTTGCTAAGCAAGAGGTCAACCCAAAATAATCAGTACCCTATAGAGGATATAAAAAATTTTTTAACTTGTCCAATTTTCTATACTTCTGCTACTTATTTGTGTGCTTTGTTCTATCAGTATTAAAATGTAGCACCATGAATGTGTATTTGTCAATTTCTCCTTGTAATTTGGTCACCTATTGTTTTATACATTAAATTGATATCATAGGGTGATTACAAGTTCATGATTGCTGCATCTTCTTGGTGGCTCAAAAGGATTATTATTAAGTAATTTCCTGTTTATTTATATCAATAATTTTTTACCATGAATTCTCTTTTGTCTGATACTAATATCACCGTATCTTTGCCTAGTGTATTTTTTCTACCTCTTTATTGCTAGCCTTTTTTGTGCGATTATGCTTTAGATGTGTTGTTTGTAAGCAAAAGCCACCTGAATTTTGTTTTTAGATCCAGTCTTAGAGTCTCTTTTAATAGATACCTATGATTAATTTACATTTATATATTAATTATAAACATATTTAGGCTGCTTTCTATCATATTATTTTGTTTTTTATTTTAGCCATAGTTTTTGTTTACTTCTTTTTCCCTCCTTTCCTGCCTTCAGATGAATTGACTGATTGAGTTTTTCCTCCATACTGGTTTGAAACTTCTGTGTGTTATTTAAATTTTTTCAGGGATTACACTTACAATTTTAAAGATGCATATTTCACTATGTATTTTTCCAACAGAGTCTAAAGTTGATGTTTCTAGCTTTCTCTCAAAAAAAGAAAAGAATCTTGGAGCTCTCAAGTTTCCATTTCAATCTTCCATACTATAGCAGTTTAGATTTCAATTCTAAAAACCTCTTCAAATTAATAATTATCATGATTTTTATAGTCAGTACTCATTTGGATATTTCAACATGATTCACTGATTTCTTTGCTCAACATTGCTTAATTACATCACACTCCTTATTTCTGGTTTCAATTTCAGTCTTGCTGGAATGAATCATTTAGTAATTCTTTTTCTGTTGTAGTAAACTTTGAGTCTCGGAGTGCCTGAAAATATCTGCATTTCATCCTCACTTTTGCATGATGGTTCAACTGATTATCAAGTCTAAGTTGATAAATTACTCAATTAGATTTCCTTGGGCCTAAAATTTCCTGTTATTACATATTCCGGTTTTCTTTTTTGGTGGTAAAGTTCCTCGTATGTGCTTTGTAATTTTTTGACATGGTCTCTTTTTTTTAGAGAGAGTTGTCTCCCATAAGAGTTCTGCGTATACACTGGGTTGTAGAGATGTCACTATGGGACAGTTTTGTGTTTATTTCCACAGTGTCGCTATAAAATTTGCCCATTTGTTACCCGTTTTTACACTTTATATTTTTAGCTTTGTTTTCCATACCATATGTGAACCCCACATCCATGCACAGTGCAGATTTTTTATGGAGGACTCACAGCTGAGAATGGATTTCCTTCTTACAAGCCCACATTCATAGGCTAAGAGTCAGAGTTTTAATAGTGTTTTTTATTGTAAGAAGCCCAATTCCAGCTCACTACCCACACATCGGGTCTGTGGCTTCCCACCCATTTCAGTGAGGCATTAAAACCCCAGTCACACAAGGGTAGAGGAATGATTTGACTACAAAGAATCATGGAAGAATTTGGGGGGAATTTCATATCTTGATTGTGGTGGTTGTTATACTCCTATACACATGTATTAAAACTTGCAGAACTATAAACCAGAAGGATGATTTTACTTTACAACTAAATTTTAAAAAAGAAAACAAATACCCCAGACTTTGTTTTACAACTGTACCTGACTCCTTTTTGGGGCATTGGGCTTCAACTCTCTTTACTGTTCAGATTTTGAGTTTCCTCTTCATTTCTAACCCCTAGAGATTTTCTTTGTTTTCAAACAACTATGCATTTTTTAAAACTGGGTGGGGAAAGTTGTAATTTTACCCGACTTGTCTATATGTCTGGAGTGTGTAGGAGAGTGTATCTCACATCTTGTTACTTAACCTTGTTGACTCCATTACATACCTCTTGACCACTTGACACACTTTAAGGAAATATAGCACAGAAATTTACATAAAAGAAAAAATAAGGTAAATTGCATAAAGATGTTTATATCAGTGCTAATCATGATAGCAACTTTTGAAAACAATTCCATATTTTCCAAAAGAGTTCAATTAAAAATCTTAATGACAATTACATGAAAAGTATATGGACTTGTGTTAACATATAGAAGAGTATATATGAAATAATGTTGAGTAAGGCAGAACACAAATATATATATATATATATATACATATATATATACACACTATACATATAACACATACATATACATGTACACAAACATATATACAAATATATGTGTGTATGTATATATATATACACACATCCACATGTATTATTATTAAGGTACATCAGACTATTGATGTAACATCTTTCAAAAGAACACAGTACAAAATAAATAGTTGATGTTTTGAAGTTACCACTTCCCCCACCCCATTTATTGAGGAGAACATTTGTTGAACATTTATTCTGTTCTGAGCACTCTGCTTGAACTGGTATTATCTAGTTTTAGCCTCTCAAGATCCCATATCAAGTAGATTCTATTATAACCCTCATTTCTCAAGTGAGGAAAAGGAAGCTTAGGAGTTACCTAAGAACACATAGTTTGGAAGTGGTAGAGTTGATAACCGAATCTAAAGGGTCTGACTCCAAAGCCCATGCTCCTTATCACTATGTCATAGTGTTTTAATCATAGTTATTTGTATAAAAAATGTAAAACTCATGCAAAAATTTAGTTATTTTTAACCTAATAAAAGTTTAGAGATTCTAGTCAATTTTATTGCTTCACTTCCAGGGGAAAAAAATCTTTTGAAAATTTATAAATGGGCTGGTTCATTTGCATGTTATACAAAATAATCATATCTTAACACTTCTCATAATAACAACAGCTACTAATTATCATTTAATCTGTGGTAGGGACTTACTACATGCTTTATATACACAATCTCACATAATCCCCTCAAGTGTTGTATGAGGTAAATAATATGATGATCACCTTTTTTTTTTCTGCTGAGGAAAACTGAGACTTGCAGAGGTTAAGGAACTTGCCCGAGAGTACTTACCTATTAAGCAGCAGACCCAGAACTCAAACCTAAGCCTGGCCCTAAAGTCTGTGCTGCAGACCTAAACTGTACTGCCTTCTCATGTGTTTGTCAACATAGCCCATAGAGTTTAAGGAGAATGCCAAAGCTGTTTTCACTACCTAATATTGTGGGAAATCCTGTGTATTGTAAAGCAGCAGCCAAGATTTTCCTTGGCAAAGAATGATCTTGTGAAGATTTTCGTGGGACTGTGGGACTCCATGCAGATGGCACAATAGGAATCATTCTCTTCCTGAGCACTATGCATACCATTGCTCAGAAAGTAATCAAGTGGATCCCTGAGAAATGTTGCTAGTTATACCATGATTTCAAGTTTCTTGAAAATCTAATTAGCTTGCTGTTTCATGGCTCCATGGTTTTACTCTGGTATGAAGGAGCCAGTGAACTGTGAACACACATCTTCCTATCTGTGTGGCATGTAGACATGATGAAGCTCATTATGCAGCATGATGTTTTTAGTCTTGCAGAGCTCACTTCAGTTTCCATCTTAAATTACCCCTTGAAAGAGACTGAGGATTTCAAGAAGATGATCCAAAGGCCAGCAGAGTGGAGAAAGAGAATGAGAATAGAAAAATCAGAGAATGTTATCTGGGAAATTATTTTAATGAGGCAGGTTACAAAGGGATTGATAGGTTTAAGCATGACATCAATCTTTTAGGCTGAGCCTGATGAAGATTTATATCAGACTATTGATGTAACATCTTTAATATCCCTCTGGCTATAAAAACCCATTATTATGTGATTTCTTGCTAATCAGAAAATCATTACTTTCCTTATGTTTGAGTGAAGCTTTCTAGCAAAATAGGATTTTTTAAAAGATCTATTATTAGCCAGGCAACTGCAATAATTATGACATGGTATGAATGTTCATAGCAGCATTATTCATAATAGCCAAAAACTGAGACCAACTCAAATGCCCACCAACTAGTGACTGGATAAACAAACATGGTATATCTGTACAATGGAATATTATTTGACCATACAAAGGAATGAGGTATTGATACATGTTACAACATGGGTGGACCTTGAAAACATTATGCTAAGTGAAAAGATCCAAAACATCATATATTGCATGGTTCTATTTATGTGACACGCCCAGGATAAGCACATGTATAGGGACAAAATGTAGAGTAGTAGTTGCCTAAACTTTGGGGTAAATGCTAGAGTGGCTGCTAACAGGTGTGGGGTTTTCACTCTGAGAAATAAAATATTCTAAAATCGATTGTGATGATGGTTGTACAACTCTATGGTTGAATAAGTGTTCAATCATTATTGGTTGAGTAAACTAAAAGCTATTGAATTGTACTCCTTATATAGGTGAAGTAGATGATATGTGAATTATAGCTCACAATAAATCTGCTAATAAAAATCAAGTTGTACTACTTGATAACTTCTTTGAAATTCAAGAATTCAAACTCAATTTTCTCATCCTTAGCTGGATATAATTCCTACTTTACAAGGTTGCTGTGAGGATCAAATTATATAATTATGGGGAATTGTTTTATAAATTACAAACTGCTGTACAAGTTAAAAAATTGTTATGTAGTCTGTAATTTGCAAACAAGGCAAATCAATTTAATTCTTTTTTCAGTCTGTCTTTCTAATAGCACTTAGTATAATAATTCTGATAGCTGGGTCTCAATTCTATATTCCCAAAGCTAAATCCTTCTTGCCCTAGTATGTACATTTCCTTTTACCCTCAACAGAAATGGAGAAAAGTTGCTCAATACTGTCTATCCTTTCATCTACTTGAAGTCTTTTACCTAAAATTCCTCAATCTTCTTACCCATGCCAATAGGCTAATACACTTTTGGAGCTAAATAGGCCCAATTTCTGTAATGTTTACTCATGAATTTTCATAAATTAAAATACCACTGCCCCTTAGCTGTTCCTTTTATATGTAGGAGGTAAACAAGGGCTGCAGGCTTACAAGTAAGACCTGCCTTGAGGTCTATCTACAACAAATGACGTTTAAAAGGTCAAGGAAAGGATAAGTGATCAGGGACTGGAAGCAATGTTTTATTTGACTGAAACTAAGATGAATCCAGAGATTATAATTCTCTGGTTTGAAGTAGCAGATGAAATCACAAAGGAAAAGACTGACAGGCATGTCAATGACATGTTAAAATGCTTGCAATATAGTACTAAAGAGAATTGCTAAATTAAAAAAATAGTAGATATAGTATATTCATGTGGAAAAAAGTGAAAAGAAAAGTGAAAACAGCTAGTTGGTTGATTTTTTGATTAGTCAAAAATTTTTAAGTTTTCTAATATTGTTTTATGTTTTTCAAATAATAAATACAATGCAAAATAAGGAAATATTCACATATCATGGAAAGTTCCTAAAATTTGAGTTATTCTATAGTGCGATTCTGTAGACAGGTTATTAGTAAGATCAAAGTGAAAAATTATCAACTAAGTACATAATCACGATGTATTAGACATCTTAAATTTAGGATTTAAACACGATGCAAAGTACATCATAAAGTCATCTAAACTTCACCTGCATTCCCAGTGGACATGAGGCATACTCATAAAAATGGTGTGGGAATGGCAAGCATAATGATATTTTCTTACAAACTTTGGAATAGAATCCAAAGATCATGTCAAAAGAGAACTTTCAAACAACTATCCTAATGTCTCATCACTTGTGACACCAAATCCAAGGTTTAAGAAAGTATTATAAATCATTACAGAGAACTTACCAAATCATAATTTATCTGAGGAATCTGTGAATTTTTTGCCTTGTCTATGATTATTTAAAAATAATAACATTATGATCTTCTTCTACCATAACAAAAATAAAACTAATTTATCTATGATTATTTAAGATAATAAAATTCTGAGCTTCTGCTGACATAGTTAAAATTTTTTAAATAAAATTGATGTGTTTACAAAATATTTCCACATGAATTAGTTTATTTTACCTTCACAACAACTAAGGAGTATTTGAGCTCATAGATGAGCTGACTTGCTCAAATGCAGCCATTGCAAAATTTGCACCCAAGTGCTCTAATTTAAAGAAATCTATTTTGAGGTAAATGGTGAATCAAACTCAGGAAACATGTTAAGGAAATAATAGTAAAGGTCAATGAAACCAAAGGGAACTGGGAAGAGGAATCAGCCTTCCAGCAGTTTGTGGCATTCAAACTAAGGTACTAAATGCATTTCACTAGTCCTATATAGTCTGGTATGTTAATTATACCCAGTAGATCCATTGTTGTTTTTCATTAGAACCTAATATCAATAAATTTTGTGCCTACCAATATACATGGCAACTCTAGACAATCAAGCATATATTAATGAGAAGTTTTAAGATAACATGACGTCCTATTTAGAGGCTGGGGAGATTTTAATAAAAGAAATAAACTCTCCTCCATTCCCCAATTCCCAACCTTACTCCTCATCTCAGTGTAATAAATCATGAAATTATGCCAGTTCTTCCTCCATGATGCCTCCAATTGTGGGTTAGGGCAATATCTTTGGTTTTGAAACTGAGCAGGACCCCTCAGGGCTTCCCCATGGACAGGGCCTTTCCCACCCTCCCCTCCATGTCTCCTGCCTCTTATTTGTAGAAAAGCTTTAGCCTCCTAGGCCTTCCCCACATTGCAAAAAGCAAACTTAATCAGAGAAGTGAGAAAATGCAGAAACAAAGGAAAACAGTGAAGCCAGGCAAAATAATAATAGTTTAGCCATAAAACAAAGTCAGGGAACTTTAGTTTCTCCTCAAGGGCTGTAGATAATATCCTGAGCCAACTCTTTGAATTGCTTTACAGGTACTAAAATTCTCAACAGGTGGAAAAAGTTAACTGCATGCTGACCACAAGCACAGAGACGCCAGACTGTTTGGAATCAGAAGGTTGATGATGTTAACTCCCAAAACACCACCCTGTTATCTCACCACCAACCAATCAGAAGGATATACAGAAACTGATCATGTACCCTGGGATCCTCTTCCTCAGGGAGTTCTGGTCTTTTGAGCATGAGCTGCCACTTTTCCTTGCTTGGCCCCATGTTGGGTGCCTTGCAATAAATTCTGTACTTTCCTTCACCACAACCGGGTGTCAGTAGATTGGCTTTGCAAAATGTCCGGTGAGTGGATCCAAGTTTGGTTTTAAAATAGTTTGTCAGCCTCAAAAATTGCTTCCATGATTACCTCCCTCCATTTAATGGTTCCTTACATTATTGATGAGTTAATCTTATTTTTAAAAATCTTATGGTCTTGATCAGTAACTCACAACATTGCTCACTACCAAATTCAAATTATTCAAAATGACACTCATACTATATTTTTTGCTGGCCTTACCTTAAAATGTTATTTTTGTTTCCCTATTCCCGTGCCAAGGTCTCAGTTCCAACCAGTTGAACCTTCAACACAGATTCCATTTGCTGTAATTAATTAAAAAGAAAAAACTGTTCTAATTATCAATCTTTTTATTGTCAAGTGTATACCATGTAATGTATCTGAGCAATACATAGAGAAACAGATTCAACTGGCTAAAAAATGAAAAGCAGTTCTTCCTTTTTCAAATTCTAAGTCAATGCTGTATAATACACAGTTGAATCTCATGTATGTGAAGTCATCCCAAAATGTAGTGAACTGTAGAAGCAAATTCTAAGAAGCTTGCATGTTTAAAGGGGTAAAATAAAATTTTAAAGTAGCTTCCTTAAGTGTTTTACTCATTTTTGTGCCTTCTTAAATGGTGTACACTGTTCACTTAACTTTATGTTGATGACACTGAACATCACAGGAATTTATAAGTCACTTTTTCTAAAATCTCATCAGATCTTTAAATATGTTCTACAGTGTCTTTATCAGATTTTTTTTTCATTTTGTGCTCAAAAACATCTGGTATAAGGAAACTATTTGAGTCAAAGTTATCCATTTTCTGAAAACTTAATTGTTAAAAATATCTTCCTTATATTCAACAGAAACCTGTACTTCTTTCAGCTTTGACCTCATTCTTTCTAATTCTCCCATGCACACACAAAACAAGTTTTCTCTCTCTTCTGATGCCTCCAAATCTTTGTAAAACTTTATGATTATCTTTAATTATGAACAATTTTTTGCTATCAAATATCTCATATTGCTACTATATGGTCCAGACCCACTTCCCTTTATTATAGTCAACTTTTATAGTTTATTCAGACACGAAAAATGGATAACTATGCATGTTAGAATTACATGTGAAATAAGTCAAAAGACTGAGTAAATGATTTAGGGCTGCTTCTGAGAAATTAAAAATGGGCTTCAGTGACACTTTATTTGTGTAGTATCAAGATTGTTTTGGTTCAAAACTGTTAAAATGGTTATGAGTAAATGACCTGGAACAGACTGTTAAAACAAACAAACATGATGCAATACGTTCAGTATAAAACAAGAAAAGCCCTTGGCAAAATGGAGTGGTTGGTCACCATAGTTTAACCTTACAATAATTTTGTCCAGAATGGGCTTCTTATTATTTTTTCTCTTTTGTATTAATGATGTATAATAATTAAAATTAATGTGATTTTAAAAACTCTCTTTCAACTCTCTTGTCTATATTTTAGACATCTTCCCCCTACCTCCTCCCTGTTTAACAATTACCAACCTATTGTGAAAAAAAATTGCATTTGAGAAGAATGATTTTGCAATAACAAATAAAAATAGAAATGTCACAGTTTCCACTCAGTAGGAATAGAGCTGGAGGAATAGAATTTGGCAGAATGTCTAACACTTTCTAAAGAAGAATCCATGATAGAGCAATACAACCTCTTCCATAAGGCTGACTCTGTAATGAAGGTGGGTGCATGAGACTATGATAATCTTTTTCCCCCAGTTTTATTGAGAAATAATTGACATACATAGTTGTATAAGTTTAAGGCGTACAGCATGATAGTTTGATTTACATACATTGTGAAATGATAACCACAGCAGGTTTAGTTAACATTCATCGTATCAAATGGATATGATAAAAAGAAAAGAAAAATATTTCTCCTTGTGATGAGAACTCAGGGTCTACTCTCTTAACAACTTTTTTACATATCATACTGTAGTGTTAACTGTAGTCATCATGTTGTACATTACATCCCTAGTACTTATTTATCTTATAGCTGGAAATTTGTATCTTTTGACAACCTTCCTCCAATTCCCCCTCCCCTCACCCCCACTTCTGATAACTACAAATCTGATCTCTTTCTCTGAGTTTAGTGATTTTTTTGTTTTTCAGATTCCACTGGTAAGTGATATCATACAGTATTTGACTTTGCCTGATTTATTTCAATTGGCATAATGCCTTTCAAGGTTCCTTGTTTCTTGATGGCTGTGTGCGTGTGTGTGTGTGTGTGTGTGTGTGTGTAATCTCACTTCTTTACCCATTCATCCATCAATGGACAACTAGGTTGCTTCCATATCTTGGCTATTGTAAATAATGCTGCCATGAACATGGGATGTGGATATCTTTTAGAGTTAGTGTTTACATTTCCTTTGGATATATTCCCAGAAATGGAATTAGATTCTAGAACTCCTAGATTATATGGGAGTTCCATTTTTAATTTTTTGAGGAATCTCCACACTGTTTTCCATAGTGGATATAAAATATGCAATCCCACCAACAATTCACCAGGGTTACATTTTCTCCACATCCTTGCCAGCATTTGCTTTTTCTTGTCTTTTTGATGATGGCCATTCTAATGGGTGTGCGGTGACAGCTCATTATGGTTTTGATTTGCATTTCCTTAATGACTAGTGATGTTGAGTGTCTTTTCATAAACTTGTTGGCCACTCATATATCTCCTTTGGAAAAATGTCTATTCAGGTTTTATGCTCATTTTAAATTGGGTTATTCATTTTCTTGCTATTGAGTTGTATGTATTCTTCATATATTTTGATATTACACCCTTATTAGATATATGGCTTGCAAATATTTTTTTCCCATTCTGTAGGCTGTATTTTCACTTTGGTGATGGTTTCTTCTGCTGTACAGAAAATTTGTAGTTTGATGTAGTCTCACTTGTTTATTTTTAATGTTGTTGCTTGTCCTTTATGTATTATTTCCAAAATATTATTACCAAGGCTCATGTCAAGGAGTTTTTCCCTATATTTTCTTCTAGGAGTCTCATGGCTTCAGGTTTCTGGATTCATGATTCTATTCCATTGGTCTATGTGTCTGTTTTTATGCCAGTAGCATACTGTTTTTATTTACTATAGCTTTATAGGATAGCTTGAAATCAGGAAGTATAAAGCCTCCTGCTTTCCCCACATTTCTTTGGCTATCTGGGGTCTTTTGTAGTTTCATATAAATTCTAAGAGTGTTTTTCTATTTCTGTAAAAAATACCATTGGATTCTTGATAGGGATTGCATTGAATCTATAGGTGGCTTTTGTTAGTATTGACATTTTAACAATATTAATTCTTTCAATCCATGAACTTGGGTTATTTTTCCACTTATATATTCTTGGATTTGTTTCATCAATGTCTTATAGTTTTGATAGGAGAGATTTTTTATCTCCTTGGTTAAATATATTCCTAAGATTTTGTTGTTTTTGATGCTATAGTAAATTGAATAAATTGAGTCTTATTCAGGAAATTCATTGTTAGTAAATAGAAACACTACTGATTTTCATATGTTAAATTTGTATCCTGCAGCTTTACTGAATTTGTTGATTAGTTCTAACAGTTTTTTGGTTGAGTCTTTAGGATTTTCTACATATAAAATCATGTCATCTGCACATAGAGACAATTTTTCTTCTTCCTTTCCAATTCGTATGCCTTTTACTTATTTTTCTTGCCTGATTGTTCCAGCTAAAACTTCCAGTATTATTTTGAGTAGGAGTGGTGAGAGTAAGTATCCTTTTCTTGTTCCTGATCTTAGAGGAAAAGCTTTCAACCTTTCACTATTGAGTATGATAGCTATGGGCTTGTCATGTATGGCCTTTATTATTTTGAGGTTTTTTTTATGCCCTAATTTGTTAAGTGTTTTTATCAGGAACAGATGTTAAATTTTGTCAAATGTTTTTTTCTGCACCTGTTGAGATGATCATATAATTCTTTTCTTTCATTTTATTAATGTGATATATCACAGTGATTGATTTGCATATGTTGAACCATCTTGCATTTTTGCATCCTTGTATCCCAAGGATAAATCCCACTTGATCATGATGAATGATCCTTTGAATGTGCTGCTGAGTTTTGTTCAGATTTTTTTAATCTGTACTTATTAGGGATATTTGCCTGCAGTTTTCTTTTCTAGTAGTATCCTTCTCTGGCTTTATTATCAGGATAATGCTGGCCTCATAAAATCAGTTTGGGAATGTTCCTTCCTCTTTGATATTTTGCAATAGTTTGAGAAGCATTGGTGTTAACTCCTCTTTAAATGTTTGGTAAAATTCACCAATGAGGTCGACTGAGCTTTACTTCATGGGGATATTTTTTATTGCTGATTCAATTTCCTTACTAGAAATTGGTCTATTCTGACTTTCTATTTCTTCCTGATTCAGTCTTGGTAGATTGTATATTTTTAAGAATTTTTCTATTTCTTCTAGATTGTCAAGTTTATTGGCATATAATTGCTCATAGTAGCCTTTCATGATCCCTTGCATTTCAGTGGTATCAGTTGTAATGTCTGCTCCTTTATTTATAATTTTGTTTGATTTGGGTCCTCTCTCTTTTTTCATTGATTAATCTAGCTAAGGGTTTCTCAATTTTGTCAGTCTTTTCAAATAATAAACTCTTAGTTTGGTTAGTCTTTTCTATTGTTCTTCTGTTCTCTATTTTATTATTTATGATCTAATCTTTATTATTTCCTTCCTTCTGCTAATTTTGGCTTTGTTTGTTTTTCTTTTTCTAATTCCTTAAGGCATAGAGTTAGGTTGTTTATTTTGGATACTATGATATCATGATGCCTGTATTTCTTAAGACCATTCAAATTCCTCTGCTCGGATTCTTTACTCACCAAATAGCCTTCTTTTCTGTCCTTTTTTTCTGTTTTTATGAAAAATAATAATTTAAATAAAAATGTACCTCAGAAGCCACGGACAGTTGGAAAATATATCCAATACAAGTAACTGACAAGGAAGGTGTCCAAAATAAATGAACTTTAAAGACTCAATGAGAAAAATTGGTTTAAAATTGATTTAAAAAATCTAGATAGTCTCTCACAGTAGCAGAAGTATGAATTACCAACAAGCATATGAAAAAATGCTTGATCTCATTAATATGCAGGGAAATTCAAGTTAAAATTCACTAAGATACCATGTTACAGTTGCTAGATTGGCAAAGATGAGAAAGTTTTATTATATCAAATGTTGGGAATAAAGATGTATACCACCTGGAACACTTTTACACTGTTAAAGGGGGTGTAAATTGGCACAATCATTTCAGAACACAATTGGGCATTACCCAATGCAGTTGAAAATGTGCAAACACTATGACCTAGCAATTTTATCTTTTGGTAAAGTTCTACAGGGGTGTCTTCAATAGATTGCAAACCATCAGTGACTCATAAAATCAATTTTATGGGTCACAAACAGCATTTAAAAATAAATGTGAATAAATATACCACATCTTCTTTATCCAGTCATCTGGTGATGGACATTTAGTCTGTTTCCATGTCTTGGCTATTGTAAATAATGCTGCTATGAACATTGGGGTGCAGGTGTCATCCTGAAGTAGGGTACCTTCTGGATATATCCCCAGGAGCGGGATTCCTGGGTCATATGGTAACTCTATTCCTAGTCTTTTGAGGAATCTCCATACTGTTTTCCACAGTGGCTGTACTAAACTGCATTCCCACCAGCAGTGTAGGAGGGTTCCCTTTTCTCTATAGCCTCTCCAGCATTTGTCATTTGTGGACTTTTGAATGATGGCCATTCTGAGTGGTGTGAGATGATACCTCATTGTAGTTTTGATTTGCATTTCTCTGATAATTAGTGATATTGAGCATTTTTTCATGTGCCTATTGATCATTTGTATGTCTTCCTTGGAGAATTGCTTGTTTAGGTCTTCTGCCCATTTTTAGATTGGGTTGTTTATTTTCTTCTTATTGAGTCATATGAGCTGCTTATATATTCTGGAGATCAAGCCTTTGTCAGTTTCATTTGCAAAAATTTTTTCCCATTCCGTAGGTTGTCTTTTTGTTTTACTTATGGTTTCCTTTGCTGTGCAGAAGCTTGTAAGTTTCACTAGGTCCCATTTGTTTATTCTTGCTTTTATTTCTTCTAGGAGAACATTTTTGAGATGTATGTCAGATAATGTTTTGCCTATATTTTCTTCTAGGAGGTTTAGTATCTTGTCTTATGTTTAAGTCTTTGATCCATTTTGAGTTGATTTTTGTGTATGGTGTAAGGGAGTGTTCTAGCTTCATTGTTTTACATGCTGCTGTCCAGTTTTCCCAACACCATTTGCTGAAGAGACTGTCTTTATTCCATTGTATATTCTTGCCTCCTTTGTCGAAGATGAGTTGACCAAAAGTTTGTGAGTTCATTTCTGGGCTCTCTATTCTGTTTCATTGGTCCATATGTCTGTTTTTGTACCAATACCATGCTGTTTTGATGACTGTAGCTCTGTAGTATTGTCTGAAGTCTGGGAGAGTTATTCCTCCAGCCTCTTTCTTTTTCTTCAGTAATACTTTGGCAATTCTGGGACTTTGTGATTCCATATAAATTTTATTATGATTTTTTCTAGTTCTGTGAAATATTTCCTGGTATATTTATACAATGGAATACTACTCAGCCATAAAAACTGACAACATAACGCCATTTGCAGCAACATGGATGCTCCTGGAGAATGTCATTCTAAATGAAGTAAGCCAGAAAGAGAAAGAAAAATACCATATGAGATCACTCATATGTGGAATCTAAAAAAAAAAGAAAAAACAACAAAGCATAAATACAGAACAGAAATAGACGCATAGACATAGAATACAGACTTGTGGTTGACAAGAGGGTGGGGGGTTGGAAGAAATAGACTGGGATTTCAAAATTGTAGAATAGATAGATAGGATTATACTGTATAGCACAGGGAAATATATACAAGATCTTATGGTAGCTCACAGAGAAAGGAATGTGACAATGAATATATATATATATATATATGTTCATGTATAATTGAAAAATTGTGCTCTAAACTGGAATTTGACACAACATGGTAAAATGTTTATAAATCAATAAAAATGTTAAAAAATTAATGTGAATAGTATAAAAAAGGAAATAGAGTGCATTATAGGTAGAAACTATTAGTATGGTTTAGTGAAACTTTTGATTCAGTTATATAATGTATGTATTTGTGTATTGTGCATGCGTATGTGTATGTGTGTTTGTAGTTGGTTACAATATAAAATGTATTTTCTATTGTGGGCTGCAGTCTTTGTTAGTTTTCAATGGCTATGTAACAACATACTGGCTTAAAACAACACACACATTTATTATTTTATAGTTTCTGTGGATCAAAAGTCCAGGCATAGCTCAGCTAGGTCCTATGCTTAGGGTCTTAAAAGGCTGCACTCAAAGCATGGGCCAGGGTTGTGGTCTCATCTGAGGTTGGACTGGGGTAGGATCTGCTTTGAAGCTCACTCAGGTTGTTGTCAGAATTCAGTTTCTTACAACTGAAGGAGTGATGGATTCTGTTTCTTGCTGACTGTGGTCCAGAGACCACTCTTAGCCCTTACAGGCCACCCTAGTTCCTTGCTGTGTGGGATTCACCAACATGGTTACTTACTTCCTCAAAGTCAGTAAAGGAGAGACTCCAGCAAGATAAGTGCTGGAATTTTACAGAGGTAACAACATACACCCCATGACCTTTGCTGTATGCTATTGGTTAAAAGCAAGTTACAGATCCCATCCACAGTCAAGTGAAGGGGATTACACAAAGGTCTGAAAATCATCAGGTGGAGACCATGGGTAGGCTATCCTAGTTTGTCCACCACATAGTCAGAAAAGTTTGAATCTATTTTCTAGAGAAATGCTTGCACATGTGTACCAAGAGACATGGAGCATCACTATTTGTAACAGCTAAAACTTAAAAAAAAACCTCAGATGTTCACTAGAGAACTAAGTATAAAATGTGTTGTATTCATAGACTGGAATATTTTTCAGTAGTGAAAATGAATGAACTATAGTTACATGAAACAATACAAATTAATCTTAAGAACATGATGTTGAGCAAAAAACCCCAGCTGCCCCCAAATATCTACAGCATGATTCCATTTATATGAAGTTTATAAACATGCAAAACAAACAATATATGGTTTAAACATACTATATTTGTGGTGAAAAGCATAAAGGAAAGCAAGAAATAAGCACGAATTTCAGGCTATTGGTTACCTCTGAGGAGGGAGGAAGTGAATGAAATCTGAGTTTTAGACTGGGTAGAGAAAATGAGGGTGTTTGAGGAATATACAATTCTTTCTGTCTTAAAATAAAATATATGTATTTAAATTTTAAATGTATGTATACATATATTTTATTTTAAAACATCTTATGTAACTGTTCAATATTTAATGAAAACAATTTTTTAAACTCAAACTCCAATTTGTTAGCACATCTGACAACTTTTCTGGTAAAGTTTCTTTTTTATCTTGAATATAAGAGGATTTAAAATTTTCACAGAATTTCTTCTATTCTTTTTATGCATTTTCTCAAATCCACCTAAGAAAGACCAGAGAAAAATTCCTTTTTGTCACTAAGGTTCACTTTTAAGTATTTCAGTCCTAGAATAAAGAAAAATAAAAACTGCATTTCTGGAGGATAAAGAAAATCTCTCCTATTCTTTTCTTAAATCTCTAAGTTCTCTGTATTTCCTGAGGTTACCAACATAGACATCATTAAGATGCTCATGTTTTAGACAGTTCTGCTAACAGATACATGAAATGGCTTAACAGCGTAAGTAGAATAAAATCTTATCTGTAAAAATTCATCAGCTCTGTGCTCACAGATTTGTGCAGTGGCAGAGAAATACTTGAAATATATGTGAATCTGAACTCCAGAGATTTACATATAAAATAACAAGATCATGAAAATGCACCAAACTGGAAGGTTAAAATCATGCTTTACAATGAAAGCAAGAATATCATGAATATTATGTGCATTATCAGCTGGGTACTCAAAACTGTGGGCAATCAGAGCATGAAAATGGAAAAAGCGTTTTCCTGTTGGGTAGTCTTGAAATTAATTTTTAATTATTTCATTTTATGGTTCAGGTAACTAGAAGAGTCTAATGAAATAATCCTGTTAATTAGTTTTAGCTGTGGTGTTGTAAACATATAGAATGGTTCTTTGAAAGAGAATTGAATCATGGAATCTTTTATCAAATGAAAAAGCAAACAAATAACTTTGTCCAAAGTATGTAGTAATTAACAATACTAGTTCTGGGATTCCAGCACACCATCTGTACAGGAAAGAGTTAACATAGCAAACCTGCGACTGCTATTTTAGAAAAGCCTAATTGCAAGGTTGGACATTGGCCTGTGTCTGGGAACTTGGATTTTGCGAGGGTTCCCACTATTCCCTAACTGATAAGGGTGGCTCACTGTGTCTAAACTGTACAAATTATGGGCTGAACCCTCCTTTTCTTCTGGAAATCTGAAATCATGCTACATGCTAGATGGTGAGTGCCTACAGCCCCCAATAGAAACCTTTGGCACTGAATCTTTAGTGAGTTTCCATGGTAGATACCTCACATGTGTTGTCACATTCAATTCTGGGGGAATCAAGCACATCCTACTTGGAGAGAACTCTTAAAAGTTTGTGCCTAGTTTCCTCTGGATTATGCCCCCATGTACTTTTCCCCTTTGTTGATTTTGCTTTGTATGATTTTGCTGTGATAAATCTCAGCCATGAGTATGATTATATTTTGAATCTTGAGTCCTTCTAGCTAAACTCTTGAACCTGAGGGTGGTTTTGCATACCCTTTCCCCATTATACTATTTTCATATTCTAAACCTCTAGTATTTTGTTAGCATTTTAAAAATATATAAATTTTGAATCATTCAGATATTGAGATGTACCCTGAAAGATAATCATATTAATATTTTGAATCAAACAAAAGTGAACTGAATTAGGAAGTGCTCAGCCATATTTCTTCCATTTTTAAAAGCTTTCCAAAATATTTTGTTTTAAATTCCCATTTCCCTGGTTACTACAGAGGTTGAAGATCTTAAACATTTATTAGCCATCTATATTTTCCTAGAGTACAGAAATTGGGGAGATGGTGGTGGTGAGAAGAATTATGTATATTCAGGAAAACAGGGGGAAGATGTGGTAAAGAGTTTAGGACAAGAAATAGATCAGAAAAATTTTCAGGTTCAAACAGTAAGCCTTATCTTAAAGCCCAATCAATCACTACCTTTTTATGCTCAGACCCAGAATCTTCCTATTTCCCAGCCTCCTTATCTGTGAAATAGGAAAAATAATAGTACTAATCTCATATGATTTTTGTGAGGCTTAACCAAATTAATATGTGTGAAGTGCTCAGCATATTCCCGGCACATAAGTTCTCAGTAAATGGTTATTATTATCATTATTACTGTTATTTCTCTCCATTTCTGATGTGTCTAACTAAGGCTAGGCCCTCATCATCTTACGATTGGATTACTGCAACAGCTGCTTCTGACTGTTAACTCTTTAGTCCATCATTGCCACAATAATCATTTTCACTTCATTTTTTCAGAACCCCCATCTACTCATTTCCTACTTCCTACCTTTCAATCTTATTTCTCTATGTCAGTGATTCTCTATTCCTCTACATTAGTGGTTCTCATACTTGAGCATGTGCCAAAACTATTGGGAAGGTTTGTCAATACACAGATTTTGGGGGGCTCCACCCCAGAATTTCTGATTAAATAAGTCTGAGTAGGGCTCAATAGATGCATTTCTGACAAGTTCCCAGGTGCTGATGCTGCTGGTTTGGGGACCACTCTTTAAGAACCACTGCTTTACATTATCTCTCCACTTGACTTAGTTTTCAGTCTTTTTGCACTCTGTCAGTCCCATTAATTTATTTTTTTCTTCTTATGTCTATCCATTCTATTTTCCTTGCCTGGAATGTTCTTTGCTCCCCTCTCCTCCTAGTCTTAAGATCTTATCCAGTCCAGTTTAAGACTCCATAGATCTCTCTGTTCTTTGGACTAGTATTACTTAATACAATCCATATTACACAGTTTTAATCCTTTATTTTATGTTATATGCTCTTATTTTATTCCTGTGACTTATATGACCAATAATGTAAATATTCTATAGTGGGAATTATATTTTATTTCTTCTGAATCTCCCACAGATAGAGCCTAGTACAAGACTGAACATACATAAGATGTTTAATGGTTACTTAATTGATAAATTTATGTGGTCAGTGCATACATTTTGATTATGAGATCATATGCTTTTCATTCCTTCCATAACTAGGCACAGATGAAGATTTCCAGAGGTCTAACTTCTGCTTTCAGCTTTACATGCAGAAGCCCACTACAGCACTCATGCCTGCAGAGTGAATCTTGCCTGTCACATCTTCCCAACTTTGTGTCTGTCTTAATGTACTCAGAATTACAGGGCAATGATTATTATAGAGATACTATATAGAACAACGCGCGTGATTGCAGCCTTATACTTAATGGAAAATAGTAGCTGATTGTTTCATTCTGCCTTAGAGTGAGGAAATATTCAGTAAAAAACAAATTGATGCTGGCTGCTGCTTCTGAAGTCTTCTTAAACTTCAAATGCTTCCAACATTTACAACTGTGGCAGACAGTCAAGAGACATACAACATTTTATTTAATTCCATGTAAAAGGGGTTTCAAATTTATTTATTTGGTCTCTGTTGCTTTATTGAGCAGAATATGTGGCTACTTTTCAGGTTCAGATGAAAAAAAAGACCTTGCTTAAGTTTATAGTTGCTTGGGGTTGTGGTTTTTACAAAACATCATTAAATGTAAAATAAAAAATATGTTAGTCAATCATGAAGCTCAAAAATTTGCTTTTATATTTGGCTGTCAGAAATGTTATAATGCTCAACAGAGACTAAAGAAGGTGTAACAATACCCCCATTCAAGGACAATGATGTGTTCTCAATTATTTCTGGATTGTTTCCCAACAGTAATGTGGTTTCCTTTTATCACAATGAGCCAGCAAAACAATACCATTTTATCCCTGTTTTAGATACTAGAAAAAGTCTGAATTTCAGTGGCATTTATTAACTTGTTAAGTCTTGAAACTTCAGGTTTTTAATACCTGTTCTTTAAAAACAGCAAGAGTATGAAGACAGGAACCACTGCTACTTTGTTTATTCTTGTTAAAATCTTGGCTTTGTAGTAACTTAAAATATGGGCTTTTTTCTACACTGTTCCCTAAAAAGTTGATTGTCAGCTCAAGGGTCAAGGGATTGCAAAAAGCAATGTCACAATATAAATAGTTCATAACAAATATTCAGTAAATATTTGTCAGTGCAATTATGCCCCACAGGTCATCTGGAACCCCTGTCCTTAAAATACAGTTTTAAAAGATTCTAGTATTGCTCTGTGGCTACCTGTCTGGTACTAGAAGTCTTGAGGAAGAGGGTTATCCTCAGTTTGGAACCACATTGGAAAATTCAATCTGGTACCATAGCCCAGAAAATCGTATGAATTTATGAGTTATGTGTCCAAGTATACCCAGGTGTTTGTATTTCTTTAAATGTAATCCTAAAATCTGTCAAATAATATTGATAATATAAATGTGATATCTTACATGAAGAAATACTAGCCCTTCCTATATGCTTGTCACTTTACATGTATTTACAAATTTAATTCTAACAATAACTCTATGGTGCATGTAATATTATTAGCCCATTTTAAAGACAAAGAAACTGAAGTACAAGAAGTTATTTGAGTTTCTTAAAGTGAAAGCCCCCTTACTTGAATATGTATATTAGAGATGGTTTAAAAGTTCTATTTTCTTAGAAAAATATACTTGAAGAAAAACATACTCTTCTCTTTCCCTCACTTCATCATGGCTAGTTGTTGAGGCCACATGGCTACAAAGAAGTTACCACCACTTACTTGATGACGGCATAACCTAATTGGAGGCAAAGTATATAGGAGGAAATTAGCAGCCACCACAAGTGCCTGCTTTTTCAAACCTGAACACATAACATTATAGGATAAGAAAGGAAGGAAAAGGCAAATGTCACAGTCTATTTCCCATGACCTCACTTTTCAAGCAGGAGGCTCAACTTAACCAACTGGGCCACTGATTGATTACAGGATTTACTGAGAAAAATTGGATCATCTCTAAAGCATAGATTCTCATTTAACTTAGGCATTGAAAGATACTGGCAGGTACAATAAATGTATTGAAGTATATGGGCTCCAGATTAAGACTAAATTGAGTTCAAGTCTCTATGCCATCACTAATTACCTCTGTATCATTTGCCAAGTTATTTAACTTCTTTAAGCAACAGTTTCCTCATCTATAAATATGGAGGGTAGGGGCAGGTAATAACAATACCTATTACATCAGACTATTTTGAGGATTGTTTGAGATATGATGCATGTGGAATTCTTTTCTTTTCTTTCTTTCTTTCTTTCTTTCTTTCTTTCTTTTTTTTTTTTTTTTTTTTTGCATGTGAAATTCTTAACCTAGTGTCTAGTATTTGGTAAATGCCCAAAAGGTCATTTATTAGGAAATAGCACTCCAGGAGGAAAGCAAAATAAACAGAGGTTTGATATTAGGTATTTAAGGGTGAATAATAACAAATAAGACTGGAAAGAATTCAGTGTGGGTGATAAGAAGGTCCAGACTGTCATGCTAAAGAATTGGGATTTATTTAATATTCACTGGGGAGGCAAAGAAAGCTTATGATCAGGCAAGTCCAAACACCATCAAATATTGTCTCAGAAAGAAGTGTCAGTTTTTAAGTGGAAAAATAAATCAATTCATTTAGGCAGCCTGAAACCACAAGTGTGATCATATCATGTCTGTTCAGACTCATTGTTGTTTTTGCTTATAACGGGTATTATATAACTATTATAAAAATAATAATTCACATTTAGAGTTTACACTTTCTACTGAAACTGAGAATGCTGTATATTAGACCTGACTGTGAATCTACAATTACAGAAGAATAGCCATGGTTATTCTGACATTCTAAATTGCTCCCCAGAGTTAGACAATGCAGAGGAGTAAGTCAAATAAATGTAATGCTTGGAGGGAAGGTTGATTTATTAAAAGAAAAAGTCAGTAAATTGCAGATCAGTACTTGATCCTACAGGGCTCAGGAAAGCTGGGCCCCACTTGCCAAAGAGTATTTGAAGCTTATTCTTGAGATGGTCTTGCAGTCAAAGTGGAAAGGTCCAAAACTGGGGAAATATGAGGAACACTAAGCCAGGAGAGAAGAGAGAGGGAGGAAAGGAGGGAAAAGATAAACCATAAATGGAAGGATGGAGCAGTGAGTTGAAAGCCAGAGTCATAAATGGTAAAGAGCTAAGATTTGCAGGGCACAGTCCCCAGAAGCTAAGGGGCAGGGTTAGGTAGGGTAGGTTTGGTTTAGGATGCTATGGACTAAGGGCTTATCTGAAGTCCTATCTCAGAACATATTAAGGAAGATGAGTGGTAGGCTGTTTATGAGCTCTGAATAAACTGTGAAATTACATTTAAAGGCATGGTCTCATACTTGAACTGGGAAACTTGTAGAAGGAAGAATTTTAACTTACAGGCAGTGATCAAATAGAAACAGTTTTCTTTGTGAATCATGACTTTTGATTTTTATGCTGTTAAATGATTTGCAGACTAGTAGGCTTAAATCATGCAGAACTGAATTCTCCTTCATTCTCACCAGTGTCCTTATGAGAGAATGAAGGAAAGCATCAGTCAAGTTCTTCTTATTAATGACTTTTGAAACTATATTTGGTACAATAGGGAACTAAGTAAGTAAATTATGGTACATTAACCTGATGGAATTCCATACAGCATGAAAAAGGGTATATATGTAAACTGTGAATTTAAATGAAAAACCAAATTTTAACAAAGGACAACAACCATACGTGAACTCCAATTATAGCTATGTAAACACATTATTACAAATTGGACTGGGAATAAACATAAAGAAATAAAAATAGTTTTGTTATATTGGTCAAGATAGAATAATTTTTTCTTTTCAAAATTTTATAATGTATTTCTTTAATATACTTTTTTTCTTTTTTTGTCTTTCTTTTTTAAGAGTAATTAATGCTTGTGACAAAAAGCTTAGGAAGTAAAGAATTGTGGAAGGGAAAAAGTAAAACTTCTCAAATTCAGTTTTCACTCACATTAATATGTTTCTGCATATAATAGAAAGATGGGTCCAGATCCCAGTTGGGGACAATTGGGCGATTATCAAAGATTCCAATTCTTTTTAAAAATTGAAGTATAGTTGATTTACAATGTTGTATTAATTTCAGGTGTATAGCAAAGTGATTCAGGTGTGTGTGTGTGTGTATGTGTGTGTGTGTGTGTGTGTGTGTGTGTATTCTTTTTCAGATTCGTGATTCCTTTCTCTTCTCAGTCCATTCTCTCTTTTTGGTTGTTGTCATTCAATCACTTCAGCTGCCATGTTTTAATAACTCTCAAATCTTGACTTACAGCCCAACTTTTTTTCCTGAGCTTCAGACTTCTATATCCATCAGCTAACCACACAATTTCCACCTGGATATAACATAGGCCCCTCTTATTCAAAATTTCTATCATCTCTCCACCTCCCAAACCTGTTTCTCCTCCTTATTCCCTACTTTAAATAATCATGGTTCAACTAGTCATATAGAATAAATTTTTGCCTCTTTCCTTTCCCTCACCAGAAACACTAAATTAATTTGTCTATTCCATACATTCCACTTCCAGAATATCTTTTTGATCTAGCTCTCCTTTCTTCCATCCCACTGCCATTGTCCTAGCCCAGACCATCATCATTTCTCACCTGATCTACTGCAATAGCTTCTCCCTGCTTCTAGTATTGTTACCCTTTTCTATAAGCTCCACAGTGCTGTCAGTTATTCTTTTAAAACAAAATTTGAATCACATCATTATTTTTCTCAAAAATCTGCCTACATTTTAAAGTCTAAACACTTAACATAGCTTTTCAAGTTTTCCACCATCTGACCCTGAGAGAGACATGTTCTATATATCCTTATACTCATCCTAAACTCTTATGATTCCTGTTTAGAGTTAGGTTAGTACATTTCACACCTCCTGGTCTTTGTATTGCCTTCTCCAGTCACCAAACTTCTAATCTTCAGAGTTTAACTCAAATATCACCCCTTTCAAGAAGTTAATCTTATGTGCCTCACTGCATAGTAACTGTTTCTCTCTTTCTATTCTCACTGAATACTACTTGGGCTTCTTTTATAGTATCTGTTACAAACTTCCTTGCATAACAATGATTTGCGTTCATGACAGTGAACTTTACTAGACTGTAAGTTGCTTGAAGACAGAAACAGTGTTACACTAATTGCTGTATCCCTGGAGGTATCACAGCTCCTGGAACATTGAAAATACTGCATTGAATTGAATTAAATTGAATTCGGTGACCTGAGACTGACCAGGTTTTGTCCTTCCTTGTCTCTTCTCAGGATAACTACAGGCCTCAGGATGAAGTTTGAGGATAACGAAACCTGTATATCAGAGCTGTTCTTAACCATAATGTGTTCTGTTTGCTTCTGACTTGGAAACAAGTTAAAAATCCAAGTCCCAGACCCAAATCTCTAAGTGTTCCTTCTTCTTTCCACTAATAAGTCTAGCCTGAGCACAGGGAGGCCAGAGGAAACAGCAGCAATCCTGTCAGAGTAGTGAGAAAGGCGTGATTCATGTATCAACTAGCTGGAGTTTGGAAAGGAACTGAGAGATCCATCTGTTGAAATCTCACCATCCATCAGCAGTACGTTGCCCTGGGCAGCCAGCCTGCTGTTAGATACTTACTAATTTTAGGTTGTTTCACTCTTCTCACAGAGGTTCTTGGGTTAATTTATGGACTGTATAAAAAGAATCAGAAAAACGACCACAAACTGTAGGATTAACATTGACCTGAGTGTCAGAAAACCTGGATTCTAATCATGATTCTGCTACTAATTTTCTATGAAATATTGGGTAAGGGACTTCCTTCCTCTGGACTTAGTCCCTCTAATCTGTAATCATTAAAGTGGCTTTTTCTTTTTAATCTTTTAAATCTGTAATCTAATCTGCAATTTTTTTTAACATTTTATTGAATTATAGTCATTTTACAATGTTGTGTCAAATTCCAGTGTAGAGCACAATTTTTCAGTTACATATGAACATACATATGTTCATTTCACATTTTTTTCAGTGAGCTTTTTTCAATGTTTAAAATAGTTTTAATTAATGAGAACAATTCCATAAAGGGAGAGGATAAAGAATGGAATGACAAGAAGTATTAGGTCTTAATAAAGCAATATAAGATAGATCCATTATCAAAGACTATTTACTTTTTTATTGAGATAGAATTGACATACAACATTATATTGGCTTCATGTGTACAGCATAGTGATTTGATATTTATATATACTGTGAAATGATCACTCCAATAAGTCTAGTTAACTACTGTCACCATACATAGTTATAGAATGTTTTCTTATGATGAGAACTTTTAAGATTTACTCTCTTAGCAACTTTCAAATATGCAACATAGTATTATTAACCATAGTCACCATGCTCTGCATTATATTCCCATGACTTATTTTTTTATAACTGGAAGTTTGTACCTTTTGACTCTCTTCCCCTACCCACTGTATCTCACAACCACCAGTGTGTTCTCTGTATCTATGAACTTGTTTGATTTTTTTTTTTAGATTCCACATATAAGTGAGATCATTACAGTGTTTGACTTTCCCAGTCTGATATATTTCACTTAGCATAATGCTCTCAATATTCAACTATGTTGTCATAAATTGCAAGATTTCCTTCTTTTTATGGCTGAATAATATTTTTGTGTGTGTGTCTGTATACCATATTTTCTTTATCCATTCATTTGCTGATAACACTTAGGTTGTTTCTCTATCTTGGCTATTGTAAATAATGCTGCAATAAACATAGGCATGCACATATCTTTTTGAGTTAGTGTTTTCATTTTCTTTGGATAAATACCCAGAAGTGGAATTGCTGGATCACATGGTAGTTCTACGTTTAATTTTTGTGGACTCCCCATAGTGTTTTCCATAGTGGCTAAACCAGTTTACATTTCCACCAATAGTGCAAAAGGGTTTCCTTTTCTCCACATCAACACCAACACTTGTTATTTGTTCCCTTTTTGATGAGTCATTCTTAAATGTGTGAGATGATATCTCATTGTGGTTTTGGTTTGCATTTCCCTGACCCTGATGGTTAGCAATGTTGCACATTTTTTTATGTACCTGCTGGCTATCTGTATGCCTTCTTTAGAAAAATGTCTATGCAGATCCTCTGCCCATTTTTCAGTTGGATTGCTTGGGGTTTTTTTTTTCACTGTTAAGTTGTATGAATTCTTTATATATTTTGGATATTAACTCCTTATCAGATATATAATTTGCAATATTTCCTTCCATTCAGTAGGTTGCCTTTTCATTTTGTCATTGGTAGTTTCCTTTGCTGTGTAGAAGCTTTTTGGTTTGAGGTAGTCTCACTTGTTTAGTTTTGCTTTTGTTGCCCTTGCTTGAGGACACAGATCCAAAAAAAATTTTGTTAAGGCCTATGCTTTTGGTGTCAAACCCCAAAAAATCATCATTAAGACCTAAGTCAAAAAGCACACTGCCTAGGTTTTCTTCTAGGAGTTTTATGGTTTCAAGTCTTGCATTCAAATCTTTAATCTATTTTGAGTTAGCTTTTGTATATGGGTAAGATAGTGGTCCAGTTTCATTATTTTGCATGTGGCTGTCCACTTTTTCCAACACCAGTCCAAAAATAAGAGATTGTCCTTCCTCCATTGTATATTCTTAGCTCCTTTGTTGTAAATTAATTGACCATATGTGCATGGGCTTATTTCTGGGCTCTCTCTTCTATTCTGTTGATTTGTGTGCCTTGTTTTTATGCTAATACCATACTGCTTTGATTACTATAGCTTTGTCATATAATTTGAAATCAAGGTGCATGATGCTTCTAGTCTTCCTTCTTTTTCTCAAGATAGCCTTGTCTATTCAGGGAAAGGCCATTTAACTTTTAAAGATCAAGAATACCAAAAGCATAAAGTGGAGTATAAGAAAAACATTTTATAAGTATGATTAGCTGTTTATTGCTAATCTCTCCCACAGTAGTTAAACATGAACTTAAGAAAAAATGAGATGAGAAAAATAAGCACACACAACACACAGGGTTAGAGGAGCCAGCATGCAAAATAGGTAAAAGGATGAAGTTACATCAGGTCATATCTAAAGTCTTTTCATACTTTAACATTGTGTGGTGTGTGACAATGGTAATGAATCCAGCATAGTAGGTGCTCGACAAATTCTTATTGAACAAATTGGGTAAAAATCATTAAGTGTTTGAGTTTGTGGCATAGGTTGTTAGTGCTGATGAAATTCAGATAGAAGAAGGTTTGGAGAAGCAGAGAGAAAAGGGGAGGTATTCCAACCAAGAATAGCACTTCTGTGTTTAACTTTGAGTTTTGGGATAAATTCTTTGAGATGGTTCCTAAAGGCCCAAAAGATGGGCCATTATTTTATTTTATTACTTATTTTTGTGATTTTTAGCCTTGATATTTTTTTCTTTGATTGATAAGAGGGATAAGGGAAAAGAAAGGAAAAAATACAACTTACATTTATGAAGAGCCTTTCATATGCTAGGAACTATACATATACTATCATATTTAACCCTCACAACAACCACCAGAAGTAGGTATTATTATTTCTGTTTTTCACAGGTGAAAAAAAAAAAAAACAAGCCACAGAGAAGTCTAGTCAATTCCTTAAGTTCACTTTCCTAGTATGAAAACAGATCTAATAATCAAACTCAGATCTTATTAACTCCAAAACTCTTGCTCCTTCCACTACTATGCCACTTTCAGCTAGCATGATTTCTGAAAAGATTCTTCTCACATCATTTCAATGCAAATAACAACGAAGGTCCTCAGATAAAATTTTAGTTAAGGAACTAACCAACCCATTCACATAGACCTTTTATTCAATTAGCTTTATTAAAAACCTTTGGTACCTTGAATATAATTCCTGAAACTCATCTTGGACTCTGGAGATCCTGATATATTGAATAGATTCACTCTCTAAGTTCCCCAAATACTATTTATCCATTCCCAAAGAAAAATTAAAAATGGGTCTCAAACCTAAGAGGAAAATAAATCACTCATAATTAGATAAAATCTAATTAAAAGAACACCATTTCTCAACTTTCAGACTGGAAAAGATTAAAAAGTGTAAAAACACATTCTGTTTGTTAGGTTGTGGGGAAACAGGTATTCTGATATATTACTGGTAGGAATTCCAACTGGTATAACTCTTCTGGAATGAAATTGGACAATATCTAACAAAACCACACATGCACTTTTATTTTGACTGAGCAATTCTGCTTCTAGGAATCTACCCTGAAGACACACTTCCAACAACATGAAAATACACACGCACAAGCTTGTTTACTGCAATTTTTTTTGCAATTGCAAAATATTAGGAAACAACCTAAATGGTCACATGTAAGAAAGTAGTCAAATAAACCATGGTATTTCTAAACAATGAAGTACTACATTAGTATGTATTTCTGTGAAATAAATTACAACAAACTTAGTGACTTTAAAATCACATGTTTATTATTTCAAAGTTTCTCTGGGTCAGCAGTCTTGACATATTTTAGCTGAATATTCTGTTTCAGAGACTCTTAAAAGATGCAATCAAGGTGTTGACCAGTGCTGAGACTTATCTGAGGCTAAACTTGGAAAAGATGCATTTCCAAGATCATATGGCTGTTGGCAGGATTTGGTTCCTTGTGGACTGTTAGACTGAGAGCTTCAGCTATTTGTTAGCTGTCAGCTGGAATTTGTCCTCAGCAACTAGAGGCTTCCTACAGTTCCTTGCCATGTGGACTTCTCCACATGGTGGCTTCCTTCCTTAAAGCTAGCAAGGGAGAGACAATACAATCTGCTAGAAAGATAGACATTACAGTCTTATGCAACATAATCATGGATGTGACATCCTATCACCTTTGCCATATTCTATTGGTTAGAGGCAAGTCATAAATCATGTCTACATTCAAGAGGAGGGAATTATACAAGGACATGAATATTAGGAGGCAGAGATAATGGAGTACCCTCAGAGTCTGTCTTGTCACAAGTACTATGTAGCTATAAAAAACTATGACAAAGCTATGAACTGACTTAGCATGATTTCCAAGACATGCTGTTAAGTGAAGAAAGTAACATATAAAAGACTATCTATAGTATATTACTCTTTATGAAAGAAGAAAAGGATATGTAAGAAAATCAGTATGTATTTGCTCATTTGTGCAAAAGAAACACAGGAAGAATAAACCAGAAACTAAAAAGATTTGTTATCTAGGTGGTTATGAAAAGTGAGGGGACAGAATGGGAAAATGGGATAAGGTAGTAAGGATGAGGAAAGAGCGACTCTTGCCTGAGTATGCTTTTTTGTGTAATTTTGACTCTTAGTACCTTGGTAATGTTTCACATACCTCCAAAATAAATAAGTAAATTGAATAAAAACAATCACAAGTATATATGACTATATTAAAATGCATAATAAAATCACAGTATAACTGAAGCAGGTGGATAAGAAAATAACAAATATAGTTATGGATTGAATTGCACCTCTCCAAAAAGATATGTTGAGGTACTAACCCCCAGTATCTTAGAAAGTGATTTTATTTGGAAATAGGGTCTTTAAACAGGTAATCAAGTTAAAATGAGGTCGTTTAGATGGGCTTTAATCCAATATGACTGATGTCCTTATATAAAGGGTCAATTTGGACATACAGGCAGATATACACAGAGGGAAGATAATGTGAAGAGATAAAGACAAAGGAAGAGCACCATGTGAAGATGAAGGCAGAGATTGGAGTGATGAATTTAAAAGCCAAGGATTGCTAGCAAACCATCAGAAGCTGGGAGAAAGGTATGTAACAGATTCTACTTCACACCCTGAGAAGGAACCAACTCTGTTGACTCCTTGATTTTGGATTTCTAGCCTCTAGAACTGTGAGACAATACATTTATGTTATTTTAAGCCACCCAGTTTTTTGTACTTTCTTACAGCAGCACTAGAAAACTAATATAGCAAGTAACTTTGGAAAATTGTATTGTGATTGGTTGCTGTAAGGCTAAAGACAAAAACTATTGTACACAAATACTGTAATCTACTTTGTAAATTTTTTTCTCACACGGGAGAGATAATTATAGTTAGATTTCCTACAGCCAGAAGAAGTTACAAATATAGGTAGAGGGGAGGTTAGAATGAACAGAATATGTTGAAATGGAATCAGAGATATAGATAAGAGATAGCTAAATGAAAAAATAAATATAGATGTGATATGTGTGTGTGTTAGTATACATAGATATATTTCCTAGCTCAGTCCACCAAAAGGTCCTAAGAGTAATAAAATTCCATTAGCAACAAGCATACCTAGAGCCCATTAGTTTCTAGCTACCATTCTTAAAAAAAGAAACTACGTTTCTCAGAGAAGAGGTTGATCCCAGGACTCTGGCAGGAAAACTATAAGATAAGCCTAGCACACTTTCTGTGCCAGAAAGTAAGGGCATGTTGAAATAGATTGGGGACATACTGAAAGGACAAGGAGCCAACCTGAAGGAGTTCTTAAAGCCAAAGCTAAAACCATTTGAGCAACAAAGTAAATAATGACAGTACTTAATTAATAATCCACAAAATAAAGTAAATATGCATGAGTCCATAGTGATATAAATAAACAATTGAATAATCAAGTAAATAAATAAACAGGACAAGGTGAGAGCTCTTTCTTACAGAAGAATTCCAATTAATAAATGTAAAAGAAATAAGAAAAATGGAAACTCACAATTAGGCAAATATCACAGTAATAATTTTCATAGGCCAGATAAATTGATGCATGCTAACATTAGCAAGTGAAAGTTTGAGGAGAAATAGAATAGTTTGCATAATCTCAAATTATCTATTCAATACACATATCACCTATATTTATTTCTACAGGGATAATTAGTACATTTTCACTTCCAGTAGATATCACCTTTACCAAGAGATTAGTTAACATCCCCAGTAAATAAAATGTGCCAACTTCACGTGGATATGATGTGATATAACGCATAACATCATTTCTGTGTTGTACTCACCAAAAATCAATAACTGATCTATTCAAGATAAAATATCAGATGTATTAAAATTCAGAGCCATTCTACAAAACAATTGACAAATATTCATTAAAAGTGTCAAGGTCATGGAAGACAAAAGATTGAGGAAATACTCCAGATTGTGGTAGACTAAAGAGTATCAATAATTAAATGCAATGTGGAACCTTGATTTGGCTACTAGAACAGAAAAGGGACATTCAAAGAAAAACTAGTGAAATTGTTATAACATTTATAATTCAGTTAATAGCATCAAATTAACTATTAATTTCCTAGTTTTGATAATTATGATCTGGTTATATAAATTATTAACATTAGAAGAAACTGGTGAAGGATATATGTGAGCTCCTTGTACTATTTTTGCAACTTTTCTAGAAGTCTAAAATTGTTTCCCAATAAAACGTTAAAATTTTTCTTCAGAAGATTTTCCCATTACTTACCAGTGATACTGAGTGGGAACCATGTTAACAGGAGAAAGGTTGATATATAATCATCCATTCATATACAGTATCTCACTTTACCATTCAAACAATTGAGAAGTTAATAAAACAAGGACTATACTCACATCCTACAGATAGGGAAACTGAGTCTAAGAGAGGTTAAGTGATTTAAAAGGTCATTCAGGAATTCTTCATCTAGCATGCCAGGGCACAATTGGCAGCCTAATTCTTTACCTGATTACAACAAAAAGTTCTGGATGAATGCAGAAACCAAATATCCAAGGACTTTGAAAAGAAAACAAAGCAAACAAAAGTCGAGGAGATGCATGACAGAGCAGTGGCATGGACAGCTAAAATCCCAAATGAAAGCCCATATTTTGGGTCAGAGAAAATGGAAAAAGGGACCTTGTGGGCCCAGAAGTGTTGGAAGGGATTCTGAGAAGGGGAAAACAAAAGAAAAGGATCCATTAGTTCTGTATACAAACCGACATTATCTTGGGCTTACTGCTGAACTGCACATAGTTGGGACAGAACCAAAGCAGCTTAACAAAACCCTTATGAATGAAATAGTTTTAAAACATGATCTAAGTCTCAGACTAACCCCTGCATGATACACGCCTGAGACAGAACCAGTTTAACATAGGAAAGGCTTTGAAAGTTGAACTGAGATTAGATCCATGCTCACAGAATGAATGACAGAACTTGTGGTTTGAACATAACTGGGCTTACTGTCTATAAAAGAACAGCAAGAAAAATCTCCAGAGGATTTAAACATAATACAGAATCTACACAACATAAGATTAAAAAGTTCAAGATATAATCCAAAACTATGCAACATAAAAAAACAGGAAAACATGACCAAATTTCAACATAAAGGATAATCCAATCACATCAAACCTAAGAGGACCAAAATGTTGGAATGATAAGACAAAGGCCTTAAAGAAAATATTTTAACTATACTCCATGAGATAAAGATAAACACACTTTCTTGGCAGAGAAATAGAAACCATAAATTTTATTTTATTTTTTAATTTTTTAAACTTATTTTATTGAGTTCCAGTCATTTTACACTGTTGTGTCAAATTCCAATTGGGAGCACAATTTTTCAGTTATACATGAACATACATATATTCATTGTCACATATTTTTCTCATGTGAGCTGCCACAAGATCTTGTATATACTTCCCTGTGCTATACAGTATAATCTTGTTTATTTAGTCACATATGTCTGTCAGTACCTACAAATTTTGAAATCCCAGTCTGTCCTTTAACACCCCCCACCACCTTGGTAACCACAAATTTGTATTCTATGTCTATGAGTCTGTTTCTGTTTTGTATTTACGATCTATTTTGTTGTTTTTTAGATTCCACATATGAGCGATCTCATATGGTATTTTTTCTTTCTCTTTCTGGATTACTTCACTTAGAATGACATTCTCCAGGAACATCCATGTTGCTACAAATGGCATTATGTTGTCGGTTTTTATGGCTGAATAGTATTCCATTGTATAAATATACCACCACTTCTTTATCCAGTCATCTGTTGATGGACATTTGGGCTGTTTCCACGTCTTGGCTACTGTAAATAGCGCTGCTATGAACATTGGGGTGCAATTGTCATTTTGGAGTAGGGTTCCTTCTGGATATATGCCCAGGAGTGGGATTTCTTTACGCTTATGATGAATCAAAAGAAAAAGAAAATAAAAAACGATCCCTTTAAAATAGCACCCAAAGTAATAAAATACCTAGGAATAAATCGAACCAAGGAGGTGAACGACTTATAAATGGAAAACTATAAACCATTGATGAAGGAAATTAAAGAAGACTTAAAAAAATGGAAAGATATCCCATGCTCCTGGATTGGAAGAATCAATATTGTTAAAATGGTCATACTGCCCAAGGAAATCTACAGATTTAATGCAATCCCTATCAAATTACCCAGGACACATTTCACAGAAGTAGGAAAAATCATAATAAAATTTATAAGGAACCACAAAAGACCTAGAACTGCCAAAGCATTACTGAAGAAAAAGAGGCTGGAGGAGTAACTCTCCCAGACTTCAGACAATACTATAGAGCTACAATCATCAAAACAGCATGATATTGGTACAAAAACAGACATATAGACCAATGGAACAGATTAGATAGCCCAGAAATGAACCCACAAACTTTTGGTCAACTCATCTTTGACAAAGGAGGCAAGAATATACAATGGAATAAAGACAGTCTCTTCAGCAAATGGTGTTGGGAAAACTGGACAGCAGCATGTAAATCAATGAAGCTAGAACACTCCCTTACACCATACACAAAAATCAACTCAAAATGGATTAAAGAGTTAAACATAAGACAATACACAATAAACCTCCTAGATGCAAACATATGTAAAACATTATGTCACATACATCTCAAAAATGTTCTTCTAAGGCAGTCTACACAAGCAATAGAAATAAGAGGAATAATAAACAAATGGGACCTAATTAAACTCACAAGCTTCTGCACAGCAAAAGAAACCATAAGTAAAACAAAACTACAACCTATGGAATGGAAGAAAATTTTTGCAAAATGTGAAACCAACAAAGGCTTAATCTCCAGAATATATAATCAGCTCATAAGACATAATAAGAAAAAAACAAACAACCCAATCCAAAAATGGGCAGAAGACTTAAGCAATTCTCCAAGGAAGAAATACAAATGATCAATAGGCACATGAAAAAATGCTCAATATCACTAATTAACAGAGAAATGCAAATCAAAACTATAATGAGGTATCACCTCACTCCACTCAGAATGGCCATCATTCAAAAGTCCACAAATGACAAATGCTGGAGAGGCTGTGGAGTAAAGGGAACCCTCTTACTCTGCTGGTGGGAATGCAGTTTGGTGCAGACACTGTGGAAAACAGTATGGAGATTCCTCAAAAGACTAGGAATAGAGTTACCATATGACCCAGGAATCCCGCTCCTGGGCATATATCCAGAAGAAACCCTACTTCAAAATGACACCTGCACCCCAATGTTCATAGCAACACTATTAACAATAGCCAAGACATGGAAACAGCCTAAATATCCATCAACAGATGACTGGATAAAGAAGTGGTGGTATATTTATACAACGGCATACTATTCAGCCATGAAAAATGACAACATAATGCCATTTGCAGCAACGTGGATGTCCCCATGGATGTCCCTGGATAATGTCATTCTAAGTGATGTAATCCAGAAAGAGAAAGAAAATTATCACATGAGATTGCTTGTATGTGGCATCTTAAAAAAAAAAGAACATATATACAAAACTGAAGTAGACTCATAGACATAAAATACAAACTCATGGTTGCCAAGGGGCAGGGGGGTGGGAAGGGACAGACTGGGAGTTCACAATTTATAGATACTTATAGGCATATGTAGAATAGATAAACAAGATTATACTGTATAGTACAGGGTAGTATATAGAAGATCTTGTGATAGCTCACTGTGAAAAAGAATATGACAATGAGTGTAAGTATGTTCATGTATAACTGAAAAATTGTGCTCTATACTGGAATTTGACACAGCATTGTAAAATGACTATAACTCAACAAAACATATTTTTAAAAATGAATGCATAAGAAAAAAAGTTTTTAGCACCAGCAAACAAGCTTTACAACAAATGTTTAGTGACCTTTTCTAGTATCAAACCACAAGAAAAGAGAACAAAAAGAAGAACAAGAGAAAAAAAGAGACCTACAAAAGATTGCTTTGGCTGTTCGGGGTCTTTTGTGGTTCCTTATAAATTTTGGAATTGTTTTTTCTATTTCTGTGAGGAATGTCACAAGTATTTTGATGGGGGTTGCATTAGATCTGTGGATTACTTTGGGTAGTGTGGCCATTTTGATAGTGTTAATTCTTCCAATCCAGGAGCACGAGAAATCTTTCCATTTCTTTGTGTCATTTAGGTTTTCAGAGTATAGGTAACCTCCTTTGTTAAGTTTATTTCTCAGTATTTTGTTGTTTTTGATGTCATAGAAATGCTTCTGCCTGTTAAAAAATTCTGGGTTTTGAAGTGAAAAAAAAAAAAGTAAATGAAGGGCCACAAATGGCAAAATATGCTTCTTTTCTATAGGTGAGCTATATTCCTTTATATGTATATTATATATATAAAACTTCATTATCTGTTCAATTATTGATGTGCACTTCAGATGCTTCCATGTCTTGGCAATTATAAATAATATTTCTGTTAATAGCATGGTATGTGTATCTTTTTGAATTAATTTTTATTTTGCGGTTGACTTTATTCCTTTGATAAATATGTAAGTTTAAAAAGCTAAAGCTATAAATGTCCTTAGAAACAATGAACAGTACATATATGTAAATTAGAAAATATATGTGCATTTAGAAAAAAAGGCAATGAGCTATCAAGCCATGAAAGACTTGGAAGAAACTTAAAAGACATATTACTAAATGAAAGAAACCAGTCTGAAAGGTCTACAAACTACAATTCCAACCAAATGATATTCTGGAAAAGGCACAGCTACAGAAACAATAAAAAGATCATGGTTTCCAGAGGTTTGGGGAGATGGAGGAAGGGAGGAATGAATAGATGGAGCACAAGGGATTTTTAGGGCAGTGAAATTACTCTGTATGATACTACAATGGTAGCTACATGTCATTATGCATTTGTCAAAACCCATAGAATGTACCACATCAAGAGTGAACCCTAATGTAAACTATGGACTTTGGTTGATAATAACATGTCCATGTTGGTTCATTGATTGTACCAGATATGCCACACTGATAAGGGATGTTGAGGGTAGGGGAGTATATATGTGTAGGTGAGGACTATGTGTGAACTCTCTGTATTTTCTGCTCAATTCTGCTGTGAACCTGAAACTGCTCTAAAAAATAAAGTCTATTAAT
Organism: Camelus bactrianus; assembly: GCF_048773025.1. Lineage (NCBI taxonomy): Eukaryota > Metazoa > Chordata > Mammalia > Artiodactyla > Camelidae > Camelus > Camelus bactrianus. The sequence goes on from NC_133575.1 coordinate 61,233,951, forward strand.
AAAAACAAAAAAAGAAAAGTGAAAAAAAAGATATTCAGGTTAAAGGGATATGAAACCAAAGAGATTTTGTTCTAAGGCATGAAGGATGAGCAAAATGATAGACATCAAAGTAAATATAAAAGCTGTATTTTCCTTTTAATATTTAAAAAAATATTATGAATGTTGAAAGTCAAATTTGCAACATCATTTTATGGGGTTTTAAATGTATATTGGTGTTAGACATATGACAACTATATATTTTTTAAAAGTTCAGTAATAGGTAGATGAAGGGACTTATGTGGCTGCAAGTGTTCTACATTTTACTAGAAGTGGTTAAATAATTTGACTATGTAAAATTAGGTATTGTAAGCCTTAGAGAAATGATTAAAATACAAAGAGGATTAAAAAGCAAATAGAGACTAGCAATTTCTAGTTTGGCATGTAAGGAACTTGGAAGTCATCACTCCATCCTAACAACAAATAAAAAACTGAACAAACTGAAAATTCAACAACTCTTCTTAGATCCATTAGAGAAGTGAAATCACAGGGCAAACCTCTGCATCCCCCAGACTGGAGACATGGACAGTCAAATCCATATAATGACAACTTACCAGAGCAGAAACCCATGAGTAGAAACTTATACAAGAATCAGTACTGAGGTAGGAATATCTGAACTGTAATGGATGAATTGCTGAAGGCTCAATGTGGACAGGCCTGACAATTAAATACTCCAGGGAGATGCAGTCATGAAGAGGGGTCATGCTTTCATGAGTTTTACCTCAAACAGCCATACCAGGTCCTCAAAATGAATACTGGAGAAAAATCCCCTTATATGTCCAGCAGGGAAAAAGTAACTATTTAACAATATACCAGAGCATTTTGTTCTTAACAAAGTCTGCCCTCGAGAAAAACTATTTTACCAGATCCTAAACTATTAAGGCTTTTTCAGAGACTAACTGACTGAAGGGAGAGGAAAAACTCAACTTTAGCCCTCTCTAGCCTTCCATGTGGGGTAAGGGAAATACACAAGTACAGAACTCTAGCCCACTTTAAGCATCCTGTCCCTCCTAAGGGGAAGCTGACTGAAAAGCACTTGTGAAGCTCACAGGCACAGGCTCACTAAAAGACTGAGAACTGATCATAGGATTCCTCCTACACCTCACACCACATTACTAAAGGTCTATTTACAGTAGTTTCTTTTACCCACTACATCATGTCTGGGATCATTAAAAATTACAAGGCATAATAAAGGGCAAAAAACCCCCACGGTTTGAAGAGACAGAACAAGTCTCAGAACCAGACTCTATGGCAGGGATGCTGGAATTACCACACCAGGAATTTAAAACAATGGTGATATGTATGCTAAGGGCTCTAGTGAATGAATTAGATAGCATGCAATAACATGGACAATGTAAGCAGAAAGACATAAATTCTAAAAAAGAACAAAAAATCCTAGAAATCAAAAACATTGTAACAGAAATGAAGGGTGCCTTTGATGGGATCATAGCCTGACTATGGCTGAGGAAAGAATCTCTGATCTTGAGAATATGTCAATAGGAACTTCCAAAACTGAAAAGCAAAAAGAAAAAAACACTGGAAAATTGAATAGAATATCCATGAACTGTGGGATGACTACAAGAGGTGTAACATGCATATAATGGGAATACCAAAAGGAGAATAAAGAGCAAAAGAAAAAGAATATTTGCAACTGTAATGACTGAGAATTTCCTCAAATTAGAATTAGACACCAAACAAAAAACATAGAATTACATTTGATTTCTCCTCAGAAACTACCAAGGAAGAAGAGAGAGGAATGAAATATTTAAAATGTTGAGAGAAAAATCCCACCAATCTAGAATTCTTTACCTAGTAAAATAGTCTTTTAAAAGTTAAGGAAAAATAAAGACTTTCTCAAGCAAATAAAATCAAGGGACTTTATTGCCAGTAGACCTGCCATTCAAAAAATGTTTAAAAGAGCTATTCAGAAATAAGGAAAATAATAATATAATAATACTAGATTCTTGTGATCCAGTCCTACACACAGTGGCCAGCAGTCTCTGTAAAAGCAAAGCCTGGGAACCAACAGGACCAGGAGCCAACCATGCCTTCCAGACCACCCACAGTAGTCAGCCAACCACAGCAGAAAGACCTACGCAGCCCAAATAAGGGGACGCCTAGAACATATAGCTCTGGTGACCAGAGGAGAGGGCATTGCTGGGTTGCATAGAATGTCTCCTACAAAAGGCCACTTCTCCAAGTTTGGGAAACATAACCAACTTACCAGATATATAGAAATAAAAACACCAAATCAGGCAACAGAGGAATATCTTCAAAATGAAGGAACAAGATAAACCCCCCAAAGAAGAACTAAATGAAGTGGAAATAGGCAACCTACCCAATAGAGAGGTCAAGGTAATGATGGTAAAAGTGTTCAAAGAACTCAAAAGAATGGATAAACAGAGTAAGAAGTTAGAAGTTTTTAACAGAGACTTAAAAAATACAAAGAAGAAACAAACAAAGATGAAGAATACAATAACTGAAATGAAAATACACTAGAAAGAATCAGCAGTAGATTCAATGATAAAGAGGAAGATTAGTGAGCTGGACGACAGAGTAGTGGAAATCACTGCAGCTAAACAGCAAAAAGAATAAAGAGAAACAAGGACAGTTTAAGAGACCTCTGGGACAATATTAAGTATACTGACATTTGCATTATAGGGGCCCCAGAAGGAGACTACAGAGAGAAAAGGTGAAAAGAACATATTTTAAGACACAATAGCTGAAAAACTTCCCTAAACTGGGAAAGGAAACAGGCATACAATTCCAGGAAGTGCAGAGTCCCAAACAGGATCACCCCAAAGAGGAGCACACAAAGACATGTAATTAAAAATAAAGAGAAAATATTAAAAGCAGCAAAGGAAAACCAAGAAATAACATACAAGGGAACTCCAATAAGGCTATCAGCTGACTTTTCAGCAGAAACTCTGCAGGGCAGAAGGAAATGGCATGATATATTTAAAGTGATGAAAGGGGAAAACCTACAACCCAGAATATTCTGCCCAGCAAAGATTTCAATCAGATTTGATGGAGAGATCAAGCATTTTACAGATAAGCAAAAGCTAAAAGAGTTTAGCCACCAAACAAGCTTTACAAGAAATTTTAACAGGATTTCTCTAAACGAAAAAGAAAAGGTCGCAAACCTAACCACATGAAAATGATGAAAAGAAAAATCTCATTGGTAAAGACAAATATAAAGATAGTAAATCAGCAGCATATAAATTAGTAGGAAGGTTAAAAGACAAAAGTAGTAAAATCATCTATATCTGCAATAATTAGTTAAGTGATACAAAAAACAAGGAGATGTAAAATATGATGTCAAAAACAGTAATCGTCAGTGGGGGAGTGAAAATGCAGGGTTTTAAGAATGCATTTGAACCTAAGAGATCAGCAACTTAAAATAATTACATATATATTAGTCAATAACTATGTAATATCCTTGTATGTTTCTATATTATAACTAAACTTATTGTGGTGATCAGTTTGAAATGTATAGATATTGAATCACTATGTTGTGTGATAGGAATGAATATAGTATTGTAGGTCAATTATACTTCAAAAACAAACTCATAGAAAAAGAGATCAGATTTGTTGGGGAGGGAGAACTGGATGAAGGTAGTCAAAAGGTATAAACTTCCAGTCATAAGATAAATAAGTACTAGGGATGTAATGTGCAACCTGATAAATATAATTAATGCTGTTATTTGTTATATATAACAGTTGTTAAAAGAGTAAATTCTAAGAATTTTCATCGCATGAAAAAATTTTTCCTGTTTTTAAAATTTTGTATCTATATGAGATGATGGGTGTTCACTAAACTTACTGTGATAATCAATTCATGATGTAGGTAAGTCAAAACACTGTGTTGTACATCTTGAGTTTATACAGTGCTATATGTCAATTATATCAAAGTAAACCTGGATGAAATAAAGGTCAATTTCCCAGTAAGACATAACAATCCTTAATGTGTATGCTCCTACCAACAGAGTACCAAAATAAGACAAAAACTGATTACATGATCATATAATTTAATGCAGAAAAAGCATTTGGCTAAATTAAACACCCATTTAAGATAAAAATTCTCCACTCTAGGAATAGAAGGAAATCTCCTCAACCTGATGAAAGGAATCTGTTAAGAACCTATAAATAACACTATGGCTAGTTGTGAAAACTGAATGTTTTTCCCCAACGTCAGATAGAAGGCAAGTATGCCTCCTCTCATACCCCTTCTATCCAACATAGTAATAGAACTCCTAGTCTGTGCAATAGACAAAAAGAAAGGAAATCAGAAGCATACAGATTTAAAAAGATGAAATATGACTGTCCTTATTTGCATATAATGTGATTTTCTACTTAGAAAATCACAAGGAATCTACCAGGGGGCAAAAAGGCCTTCTAGAACTAATAAGAGAGTTTAGCAAAGTTGCAGGATGCATGGTCAATATGTAAAAATCTATCATCTTGTCTTATGTTTAAGTCTTTAGCCATTTTGTGTATGGTGTGAGGAAGTATTCCAACTTCATTGATTTACATGCAGCTGTCCAGTTTTCTCAACATCATTTTCTGAAGAGACTGTCTTTATTCCATTGTATGTTCTTGCTTCGTATGTTTGAAGACTTAAACATAAGACAAGACATGATAAACCTCACAGAAGAAAACAGGCAAAACATTATCTGACATAAATCTTAGCAATGTTCTCCTAGGGCAGTCTACCAGGCAATAGAAATAAAGCAAAAATAAACAAATGTGACCTAATTAAACTTAAAAGCTTTTGCACAGCAACGGAAACCATAAGCAAAACACAAAGACAACCTAAGGAATGGGAGAAGATATTTGCAAAAGATGAGACTGACAAGGGCTTAATTTCCAGAATATATAAATAGATCATACAACTTAATAAGAAAAAAACAAACAACCCAATCCAAAAATGGGCAGAAGACCTAAACAAGCAATTCTCCAATGAAGACATACAAATGGACAATAGGCACATGAAAAAAATGCTTAATATCGCTAATTATCAGAGAAATGCAAATCGAAACTACAATGTAGTATCACCTCACACCAGTCAGAATGGCCATAATTCAAAAGTCCACAAACGATAAATGCTGGAGAGGGTGTGGAGAAAGGGGAACCTTCCTACACTTTTGGTGGGAATGTACTTTGGTGCAACCATTATGGAAAACAGTATGGAGATTCCTCAAAAGACTAAAAGTATACTAACCATTTGATCCAGCAATCCCATTCCTGGGCATCTATCCAGAAGGAAACTTAATTTCAAAAGATACCTGCACCCCAATGTTCATAGCAGCACTATTTACAATAGCCAAGACATGGAAGAAACCAAAATGCCCATCGACAGATGAGTGGATAAGGAAGTTGTGGTATATTTATACAATGTAGTATTACTACTCAGCCATAAAAAATAAAATAATGCCATTTGCAGAAACATGGATGGCCTTGGAGAACGTCATTCTAAGTGAAGTAAGCCTGGAAAAGAAAGAAAAACATCATGATATCACTTATACATGGAATTTAAAAAAAAAAGATAAAACAGACTCAAGCATAGAAACAAACTTATGGTTACTGCGGGGGAAGGGTGCCAGAAGAGATAAGTTGGGAGTTCGAGATTTGCAGATATTAACTAATATATATAAAATAAACAACAAGTTCATACTGTACAGCACAGGGAACTATATTCAATATCTTGTATAACTTACAGTGAAAAGGAATATGAAAATGAATATATGTATGTTCACGTATGACTGAAGCATTATGCTGTACACCACAAATTGACACAACATTGTAAACTGACTATACTTCAATAATTATATATATATATACAAAAAACAAAAACAAAACACATCTATAAATATGGCATCAAAAAAAGCAAAAATAAACAAGTGGGACTACATAAAAACAAAAAGCTTCTCCAGATCAGAAGAATGAAGAGACAACAAATGAAGAAGCAACCTATGGCATGGGGGGAAATGTTTGCAAATCTTTTATAAGGTAAGGTGTTAATATTTAAAATGTATAAGAAAATTATACAACTTAGTAGCAAAAACAAAAACAAAACTCAATACAATTTAAAAATGGTGATCAATAGGCACATGAAAAAATGCTCAATATCACTAATTAACAGAGAAATGAAAATCAAAACTACAATGGGGTATCACCTCACACCAGTCAGAATGGCCATCATTCAAAAATCCACAAATGACAAATGCTGGAGAGGCTGTGGAGAAAAGGGAACCCTCCTACACTGCTGGTGGGAATGCAGTTTGGTGAAGCCACTGTGGAAAACAGTATGGAGATTCCTCAAAATACTAGGAATAGACTTAGTGTATGACCCAGGAATCCTGCTCCTGGGCATATATCCAGAAGGAACCCTACTTCAAAAAGACATCTGCACCCCAATGTTCATAGCAGCACTATTTATAATAGCCAAGACATGGAAACAGCCTAAATGTCCATCAACAGATGATTGGATAAAGAATGAGTGGTATATTTATACAATGGAATACTATTCAGCCATAAAAAACCGAGACCATAATGCCATTTGCAGCAACATGGATGCTCCTGGAGAATGTCATTCTAAGTGAAGTAAGCCAGAAAGAGAAAGAAAAATACCATATGAGATCGCTCATATGTAGAATCTGAAAAACAAACAAACAAACAAAAACAAAAAAAACACAAAGCATAAATGCAAAACAGAAATAGACTCATGGAGATAAAATACAAACTTGTGGTTGCCAAGGGGGTGGGGAGTGGGAAGGGTTAGACTGGGATTTCAAAATTGTAGAATGGATAAACAAGATTATACTGTATAGCACAGGGAATTATATACAAGATCTTATGGTAGCTCAGAGACAAAAAAATATGGCAATGAATATATGTATTTTCATGTATAATTGAAAAATTGGGCTCTACACTGGAATTTGACACAACATTGTAAAATGATTATAAATCAATAAAAAATTTTAAAAAAATAACAAAATAAAAATGGTGATAAATCTGAATAGATAAAAAAATAAATAATCTTTTCATACTAGCAATGAACAATTAGAAACTGAAATTTAAAACACCATACCATTTACAATAGCTTCAGTAGAAATCAAATATTTAAGTATAAATCTAACAAAGAAGTCCTAAATAAGAGATTAAAGATATTAGCTTCGTATGGGAGGGTGCAAAGCTGAATAAGATAGGGTCCCAGCTGTTACTAAACTTATAATTTAGTAAGGGACAAATATACATACTGAAATAGCCACCAGGTAGTTTGTGACTAGTGCCACAAGAGAGGTATCAATGAGGATTTGTAAGAATTTTGAGGATGAAGAGTTTGCACTCAGACAGGGAATTAGGAACCAGCAATTGTATCTACATTATACCAGGTAGATGGAGCGGCAGAAATTATGATAGGAAGAAGGAGTGTTATGAATAAAAGTACATAAATGGGGAAATGCACATTTTATGTGGGGAACAGTAAATAGGCTTTACAGAAAGATGAAGTTCTTATAAGGAGAGTACTGGAATATAAACTGGAAATATAATTTGGGGAAAGTATAACATGCTTTGAATTTTAATCAGTGCAGTTTGGATTACATTTAGTTTGGAATAGGGAGCCAGTAAAGGAAATATGTGTTTAGAATTGTACTCGTATCAGACTAACAGGAAATAATGTGAATGTCCTAAGAGGAAAATCTAGGCCAGCATGGGTACTAGACATTTGTAGAAGAGTTACCTGTGTATTGGTTTATACCACAGTTGTTACAGTGTAGGTCTCTATGGGAATAGGAGTTGGTAGCCCGGTTTGTCAGGGAATACAAAGGAATTATGAAGCATTACAATTAAATATTATGAACCTGTGAATGAGAGATAAGGACAGAACTGATTAATAAGCAGAGGGCAAATCTAAGTTGAAGCAGACATTGAGAGAAGAACTCACAGAAGCAAATATGGGGAGTTAAATTGAGAAATGGGATTAAGTAGGTAAACAAATGAACAAAAGTAGTCATGAACTGGGGGGAAAGGAGGGCATTGGTCTAGCATGATTGGTATGATAGGCTTAGCTGAGGGCTAAAGAATCCTTTATAACTGAATTCCATTGTACATGGACGTACTCATATCCTGCCATCCACCCACAAAAATTACATATTCCAGATATAATAATCTGCTCAACATCACTCAAACACATCATTCCTTTCAGGCTTTATGCCTTTGCACATGCTTTCACAGCTTCCCTTAATGTTTATCTCTCCTTCACCCCTCTTCTACCTGACATATACTACTTCTACTTTAAGACCTAGTTCAAATGTCACATCCTTGGTGAAACTTAAGGCACAGAGGTCCCTTTCCTAGTTCCAACCTCTGTCACAGAATGTTGTACTGTAATGATCTTCCTCCCTTATTAGACCTTGAGCTCCTTGGGGATATGGACTCTGTCTTACTTATCCTGCGTCCATAGTACTTGGCATAATGCCTGGAACATAGTACACAGGAAATTGAATTAATCAATCACCTGATCAATTATCTAATTAGTTTTTAAGAAAACTTGGTCTTCAATCTATCTTATTTGAAAAGGATATTACTCTAGTCATTGATACTAATCGTCACATTGGAAGTTTCTCTGGAGGTGGAGTATGTTTTACTATTACCACATGGTCTCTGAATCATACTGATTGGTGAAAAATACCACATGACTTTAATTTATCAGTTGCAGGGATCAGATAAAAAATATTAATTTCTTTACCTTGTTGCTCTGGTAAATTCTCAGAAAGTTTAGGTGAAAAGTCAGTGGTGGGTTATTGGTAAAAGATAGCTCTGAACTGGTGTAGATAGGGATATTCAGTTCCCAGCACTTTATTTTAGGTCTGTAAGTATTCCACACTACAGGGTTCTTGAGATAGCTATGTTGAAGCGTGAATTCTAACTCTCTGTTAAAAATTTCTAACTTCTAACTCTGTTCATCTGACTCAGGAGAAGTCCTGAGTTCTTTGAACATCTTTATGATCATTACCTTGAATTCTCTGTTGGGTAGGTTGGCTATCTCCCACTCACTTAGTTCTTTGGAGTTTTATCTTGTTCCTTCATTTTGAACATATTCCTCTGTCACCTCATTTTGCCTGACTTGCTGTTTTTATTTCTGTGTATCTGGTAGGTTGGTTATGTTTCCCAACCTTGGAGAAGTGGCCTTTTGTAGGAGACACCCTATACATCCCATCACCCCCCAACTCTTGTTACCAGAGCTCTGTGCTCTGGGGGTGCCCAGATAAATAAAATAAAGTGCTGGGAACTGAATATCCCTATCTACACCAGTTCAGAGCTATCTTTTGGGCTGCATGGGTCCTTATGTTGTTGTTGGCTGACTACTGTGGGTGGTCTGGTAGGCATGGCTGGCCCCTGATCCTGTTGGTTGTCAGGCCCTGCCTTGTGCAGAGGCTGCCATTCACTGGAGGGTGGGGCCAGGTCACAAGGTTTATGATGATGGGCCAGTCCCAGGGCAAGTACTGGCTCACTGGTAGGCAAAGCCAGGTTCCCAGGTCTCTGGCTGCAGGGCTCTGGGTGCTCTAGAGTTGTTGTTGCCCCTCTGGTGGACGGGGCCAGTTTCTGACATATATGGCTGCAGGGTCCAAGGACCTAAAGCTGGTTTTGGCCTCCTAGTAGGTGGGACCAGATCCTGAGTTGGCTGACTGAGGGGCCTAAGGCATCTCAGAGCTGATGCTGGCCTACTGGTGGGTGGAGTGGGTCTTGGAGATCCTAGGGCTGGTGCCCACCCACTGGTATGAGGCCAGGTCCTGGGGCTAGTGACGGCCCATTAGTGGGTTGAGTCCCAGGGTCTCTTGCTGCAGGGCCCAAGGGTCTCAGAGTTGGTGTTGGCCCACTGATGGGTGGGGCTAAGGCCCAGAGGGTCCCAGGGCTAATGCTGGCTTACTGGTGGGTATAGTTGGTTCTGAGGGTCTCTGTCTTCAGGGCCCTACATGTCCCAGAGTTAGTGTTTCAGCTTGCTGGTGGGTGGGGTGAGGGGCGATGGGGTCCTAGGGCTGGTTCCTACCCACTGGTGGGTGAGGTTGGTCCCAGGGCCAGTGCTGGCCCACTGGTGGATGAGTTGGGTATCAGCATCTCTGGCTACAGGTACCTTGGTGTCCTGGGGCTACTGCTGGCACACTGGTGTGTGGGGCCAGGTTCTGGATCAGCTATGGGTTCAGGGGTTCTTAAGGCCACAGGGCTTCTGAGGTAGAGGGGCTGTCCGTCTGCCCAGCTAGCTGCTTGGCCTAAGGCATCCCAGTACTGGTGCTGACAGATTGGTGGACAGGACCAGGTCCTGTTGCTAATAAGCTAGAGGGAGGATTCCAAAATGGGACTTGCTAGCACCAGTGTCCATGTGGTAGAACAATCTCCCCAAAATGGCTGCCTACAGTGCCTATAATCCCAGGGTGAGCTCCAGTTGTCCCCTGCTTCTCTGGGAGGATCTCCAAGATCAGCAGGTGTTCTGACCAGGGCTCCTTTCAAATTACTGTTTCTGTCCTGGGTCCCAGAGTGTGTGAGATTTTATGTAGAGTAGAATCTATTTCTCACAGCTATCTGGCTTTCCTGAACATAAACCCCACTTGCCTTCAAAGCCAGATTCTGGGGGCTCTTCTTCCTGTTGCAGGACCCCCAGGCTGGGGAGCCTGATGTGGAACTCGGACCACTTGCTCCTTAGGGAGCACATCTTTGGGTATGCCACAGTCACCTTGGGATAATAGTAGTAAAGACAATCCCTGACTTATGATTTTTCGACCTTATAATAGTGTGAAAGTGATACACATTCAGTAGGAATTGTATTTCAAATTTTGAATTTTGACCTTTTCTTGGGATTGTGATATTGACTATACTACTTTCTCATGATGCTGGGCAGCAGCAGCAAGCAGCAGCTCCCAGTTGGCCACATGATCATAAGAGTAAAGAACTAATGCACTAACAACCATTCTGTATCCATACAGCAATTCTGTTTTTCACTTTCAGTACAGTATTTAATCAATTACATGAGATTTTCAACACTTTATTAGAAAATAGTCTTTGTGTTATATGATTTTGCCTAACTGTAGGCTAATGTAAGTGTTCTGAGCACATTTATGGTAGGCTAGGCTGATGCTCCTTCAAGTAGTAGCCATTGAATTATTTTTTGTGGGGTGCTCCAATTTCAGAGAACCTCTAAAGTCAACAGAAATATTGTAACAGAAGCCAAATGCAATATAATGCAGGTGCCAGAGTATTTTATCTCAGCAATAATTGAGGATTGTGTTGAGACTTTTGCAAGTAGGTACATATGAGATCATAGTCTTCCAACTTCCTTTTAACAAGTCAGAGCCAGAACACGTTTAATTAATCTTGTCAATCCAAATCACTGATAACTAGGTCTGATACTGCAATTTGCAAAGTAGGAATTTAAACAACTACAGCTTTGCTTCTTTCCTTTTGATTTTTTTGACAGCCTGAAGTATCAGGTTCATACAGGCACTTTGATACTGAGAGTTTTTAGAATTATATTTCTTTCTGTCATAGGTTGTGTGCCTTCAGAAATAGACTCTGAATTAAGGATTTGTGTGCAAGAAGTTTAATATGGAGTGATCTTGAGAAAAACACTTGTAAGAGAATAAAAGAAGCAGAAGGGTAGAGAACGAAGTTGCAACAGAGGACTCAGACAACTTCATGAGGAGCTCTGAAGTTGAGATGGCTTTTCAGAGGTATTTCAAATTTAAGTAAGGAGTCTGTATCCTTTGTATCCTCAAGAGGAGCTGTCAATGGAAGCAGGCTGCCCCTGGAGAGGAGAAGAGGGTGTAATATTGTATGTGGCAAAATCCTCAGCATAGGATAGTTCTTGTAGAGGGAATAAGTTGTGAGCTTTGGCACGCAACATTCCAAATAGCTGCAGTGAGTGCTTTGGTCCTTCACCAGTGATGAGGATGACACACCACAGTATTCATTACATTTTCCTTCCTTTAAATTTGGTTCTTTCCCACTTCCCCACACGGCCACCTCCAAGTGGTTTCTTTAATTCATTCCTTGTCTTACTCTTTGCACCATTAAGTTTGTAGCAGGGTCCGGCAGAATTGTACTCTTTTTGTTGTTGTTGTTGTTTGGTTTTGAATTAAGATTACTTAAAATCTTCAGGCAGGAAGAAGTAAGGGAGACTGACCAGCAGCCAGAAGCCAGAAACCATAATACTTCAGTTCTTTATAAAAAATCTTACTGTGATAAGAACACTTAATATGAAATATATCCTCCTAACATGTTTTAAGTGTACATTATTGTTGACTATAGGTACAATGTTGTACAGCAGATCTCTAAAGCATATTCATCTTACTTAACTAAAATTTTATGCCTATTGATTAATATCTCCCCATTTCCCTCCTCAGCCCAAAATAACCAGTCTTTGATTTTATGAATTTGACTTTTTAAGGTACCTCATACAAGTGGAATTATGCAGTAGTTGTCTTTCTATGTCTGGCTTATTTCACTTAGCATAATATCATCAAGTTGCATCCATATTGTCACATATTGCAGAATTTCGTTTTATTCTAAGGTTAAATAGCATTCCATTGTACATATGTACCACTTTTTCTTTATCCATTCATCTGTCAACAGACACTTAAGTTGTTTCCATATCTTGGCTACTACTGTGAATAATGATGAAATGAATGTGGGAGCACTAGTATCTCTTTGGGATACAGATTTCATTTTTTTGGGATATGTATACCCAGGAGTGGGATAGCTGAATCATGTACTACCTCTATGTTGAATTTTTTGAGGAACATCCATATTGTTTTCCTTAGCAGCTGCACAATTATTCATACCAACAGTGTTCAAGGGTTTCAATTTCTCCACATCCTCACCATTTGTTTTGTTTTTTTTTTAAATAGCCATTCTGACAGGTGTGAGGTGGTATCTCATTTTGGTTTTGATTTACATTTTCTGATGATTTGTGCCAATGAGCATTTTTTCATATACCTGTTGCTCAGTTGTCCTTTTTTTGAGAAATGTATGTTCAATTTCTTAGCCCATTTTAAAATTGGATTATTAAGGGCTTTTTGTTATTCACTTATATGAATTCCATATGTATTTTGGAGAGTAACCTTTATTGGGTATGTGGTTTAGAGATGTTTTCTCCCATTCCACAGATTGCCTTTATTCTGTTCATTGTCTCCTTTCTTGTGCAGAAGCTTTTTAATTTGATGTAGTCTGACTTGTTTGATTTTGCTTTTGTTGACTGTGCTTTTGGTGTCATATCCATTAAATCATTGCCAAAACAAATGTCGTGAAGCTTTTCTCCTATGTTTTCTTCTAGGAGTTTTACATTTTCAGGTCTCACGTTTAAGTTTTTAATCATTTTGAGTTGACTTTTGTGTATGTTGTGAGATAAGGGTTCAATTTCATTCTGTTACATGTAGCTATCTGGTCTTCCCAACACCATTTGTCGAAGAGACAATTCTTTCTCCATTATGTATTCTTGGCACCTTTGTCATAGATTTGTTGACCATATAATTGTGGGTTAATTTCTGCACTCTCTATTCTATTCTATTGGTCTATATGTCTGTCGTTATGACAGTACCATACTGTTTTTGCTACTGTAATATATATATTTTTAATATGTTAAAAAATGCATTGTCCTCTTGACTTCAGTGAGCGTTTTTTTTTTTCATAATATATTTTGAAATCAAGAAATGTGGTGCCTCTACCTTTGTTCTTCTTTATAGGATTGGCTTAGCTATTCATGGTCTTTTGTAGTTCCTTACGAGTTGTAGAATTGTTTTTTCTATTTATCAAAATAATGCCTTTGGAATTTTAATAGGGATTGCATTGGATTTGTAGATTTCTTTGGGGAGTATGGTCATTTTAACTTTTTAAACTTTTTTTTAATTTTTTTAAATTTTAATTAGATTGTTTTTTCATTTTAACAATAGTAAGTCTTGTAATCTATGAACACAAGTTGTCTTTCCATTTGTGTAGGTCTTGTTTAATTTCTTTCATAAATGTTTTGTTTTAGTATATGAATCTTTCATTTCCAAGGTTAAGTTTATTCCTAAGCATTTTATTATTTTTGGTTCTATTCTAAAAGTGATTATTTTCCTAATTTCCTTTACATATAGTTTGTTGCTAGTGTATAGAAATGCAAATGATTTTTATATGTTGATTTTGTATCCTGTAACTTTATTTAAATTTGTTTATTAGTTCTAATAGTAATGATGTGTTCAGGGTTTTCTACATATAAGATCATGCCATTTGCAAACAGGGATAACTTTACCTTTTCCTTTCCAGTTTGGATACCCTTTATTTCTTTTTTTGCCTAATTGTTCTGGCTAGTATTTCTAACACTATGTTAAATAGAAGTAGTGAGAGGGGCACGTCCTTGCCTTGTTCCTGATTTTAGAGGAAAAGTTGTCAGTTTTTCACTGTTGAGTGTGATGTTATCTGTGGGTTTCTCACTTATGATCTTTATTATGTTGAGGCATTTTCCATCTATTCTTAGTTTGATGAATATTTTTAACAGTATTGAATTTTGACAAATGCTTTTCCTGTATCTATTGATATGATCATGCAATTTTTATCCTTCATTCGCTAGATGTGATTGTCACATTATTTTATTTTAGTATATTGAACCATCCTCATATTCCAGGAAAAAATCTTATTTGGTCCTAGTGTATCATCCTTTTAACCTGCAGACACCATGACTCCCACTCTTGCTCAGTACAGACCATGTGTAGAGAAAAGCTAAGCTCCCTGCTTCTGCCAAGGAAAAAAAAAGAGTCAAGCTTTGTGTACAATGTCCCAACTTCTCCAAGGCCCCACCTGCAGAGTACTGACCTCTGTCCTATCAGTCTCAGCTAGGTCCACCACAGTAAAGCAGTCTGGGGTAGAATGGAAATGGCAGCTTGGGCTGGCAGACACCATATGTCACCCCGTTGGCTCACCACAAAGTGACTTGACAGAAACCAAAGCTGCCTCCTTCTCCCTGGGGAGATAAACAGTTGATAGAGGACTCTGGAAACTCTGGCTGTGCTGACTGGTGGGAATTGTCTCTTATACAAGCTGTGGAGACCAGGGGAGGGGCCTACTTTGTTTAATGCACAGATAATAACATAGAGAGTCAAGAAAAATGAAAAAATCAATCAAAGATGTTGCAAACAAAGGAACAAGGTCGTATCCAGAAATCAATCCCAATGAAAGGAAGCTATATGACTTACCCGAGAGAGAATTCAAATTAAGTGTCATAAAGATGTTCACTGAAGTCAAGGGAACAATGCATTGTAAATGAGAATTGCAATAAAGAGATAGAAAATATTTTTAAAGAAGCCAAACATAAATTAGAGAGCTAAGGAAAGCAATACCTAAAGTGAAAAAAATCACTATAGGGGTTCAACAGCAAACTAGATCAAGCAAAGAAAGAATCAGTAAACTTGAAGACAAGTCATTGAAAATAATCCAGTCTGAGGAACAAGGAGAAAAAAGAATGAAAAAAGTGAAAAAATGTTAAAGGACTTATGGGAGACTATCAAGAGATCCAACATACACATTATGAGAGTCTCAAAAGAGAAGACAGAGCAAAAGGACCAGAAAGCTTATTCAAAGAAATAATGACTGAAAACTCCCCATATCTAGAGAAGGAAAGAGACATCCAAATGCAAAAGCCCCAAAATCATCAAATGAGATAAATTCTACAAATCCATAATGAGACACTTTATAATCAAATTGTCAAAAGTCACAACAAAGAATTTTGAAAGCATCAAGAGTAAAGTGACTGGTCACATACAAGGGAATCTCCATAAGACTATTGGTGGATTTTTCAGCAGAAACCTTGCAGGACAGAAGGGAGTGGGATGATCTCTTCAAAGTGCCGAAAGAAAAAAACTGCCAAGAATACTATATCCAGCAAAAGTGTCCTTCAAAAACAGAATAAAGATAAAGACTTTCCCAAAGACTGAGGAAGTTCATCACCACTAGACCTGCCTTATAAGAAATGCTGTAGCCAAGATATGGAAGCAACCTGAGTGTCCATCAACAGATGAATGGATAAAGACGCAGTATGTATATATACAATGGAATACTACTCCGTCATAAAAAAGAATGAAAATTTGCCATTTGCAACAATATAGATGGACCTGAAGGGTATTCTGCTTAGTGAAGTAAGTCAGACAGAGAAAAACAATACTGTATGTTTTCAATTATATGTGGAATCTAAAAAATAAAACAAATGGACAAATATAACAAAACAGACTCACAGAGAACAAACTAGTGGTTATCAGTGGGAAGAGGGGTGGGGGTGGGGCAAGATAACGGAAGGGGATTAAGAGGTACAAAGTACTAGTTATAAATAACCACAAAACAAAATACCTCTAGAATTACATGAAAGAAAAATAGAAAGGAATCAAAGCATATCAATACAAAAAATCAATAAAACACAAAGGGAGACACCTCAGTTCTTAATATATCATTTTACAGGTTCTCTTTTATACTTTTTATATGAGGTATACTCTTTCATAGAAGAAGGTATAATCTTTTATACAAGATCTGCCCGTCCTGCCCTACACATGTATCAGGAATTATTTAAGATTTACAGGGGAAGTTTTGTACTTAACAAGTAAACTAACTGTGTAAGGCTGGCAATGTGTATTTGAAAAGCAATTCAAAAATTTTGGAAGCAGCAGGAGTAAATGGTAAAGAAGATAAGATATACAATACAAAAGATATCCAAATAGACATTTTGAGCCAAATAGACATTGGGAGCCACAGAACCAAGGTAAGCGATACATCTGACATTGATACAGCTACTCATCTGGAAAGAAAAGTGAACCACACTACTTGTTCAGAACATTGGCTATCCTTTTAATTAATAGAGTTTTGTTCATAAGAAATTTAAAATTACAGTGCAATGGCTTAAGCATCAGCAAAGTCAACTTGAATTCAAGAATTTTTGGAATTTAGGGCACAAAGAGATTGTCAAGGAGTTCATCAGAGTCCTTAGGATTAACAGAAAATTATATCAGAATTCCCCAACTCAGTCATATAGTACAATTTTGGGGTCATAGGTTAAATCTGGTATTGCAGGTAAGATATCATCTAGTACAAGTATAACATGTGGTATACAGTAGAGGAATATAACCTGGACTAATCTAAGGACCTGGGTTAGAGAAACAGTCAAATTGAACTAATCATATTAGGATCAAATCCCTATTTCTGCACTTATCACCTGTGTGACATTATCAAGTTACTTAATCTCACTACACTTGTTTTCTTATCTGTGAAATGGGGCTAACAAATAGAGCCTACCTCCAAAGGTTGCCGAAAGGCTTAAATGAGACAACTAAAGCATATTGCACGGAAAATAGAGTTTAATATTAATATTACTTCTCTTTTGTCTTCTCCCAACTCTACTACTTAAGACGTGACTCTGAATTAGTCTGCTAAATTACAGTTTCTCAACTGTAAAACAGGAATTATGATACTGGGACTAACTGCTTCACAATGTTGAATGAGACAACCTATATAAAAGTGTTTTGTAAAAGCACTATGTAAATGCATGCAAAGGATTTCTATTGATACATGCATTTGGTTTGCTGCTTCCCATAATTTTTAGGCATCATCTCAATTTTATAACTCAAAGCCTAAAGTGAAGTTTATAGTCATCTCAATTATTACAGGAGAATTTTCCTGCTTTTTTCTGGAAATCAATATTTGTATATGTATGTCTGAAACATTATGCTGTTCACCAGAAACTATGCTGACACACTGTGAACTGACTATACTTCAATAAAAAAATAAAATAAAATGCTGTCAGAATCCACATGGTAACTGTACAGTGTAGGGTCCAAACAATAAAGATAAGGAAAGCTCTAGCAGTCAAGCACACTTGGGTAGCTGCAGCTGGTAGAACAGTCTAGTAAGGGGCAGGCTCTTCAGCAGGCTGCTAGGCATTTTTGTAGTCCCTCTTTAGGTTACACAGACAAACTTAACTGCAGATGCAGTTACCGAAGTTTAACTTTTCTGCCAAGACACAGAGCATGAAAACAGGGGTCTTTGTGTGTCATCATTTTATCACCCTCCAGCTCTAGTTTTTCCTGGCTCTACCACTCACCCAAAGTTCGGCATGCAGATTCCCTAGGGGCTCCCGTCAGATCCTGCAACCGAGCATCCCTGGCCTCATCCTGTCTGCCAGGTTAGGTGTGGGACCCCACGCAGCTCCGGCGACTGAAAGGGTTAACAAGCAGTGCGCTGCAGAGTGGCAGGGAGAGAAACCAATCAAGTGTCTAGGCAGGTAGTACGTCTGCTGTAGGCGGGGCTGGAGCGTAGTGTGCGAAAGGGAAGCAGCGGAGGCCTCGAGGTGAGAGGGGAGTCCGGATTAGAGGTTGGGAGGCGGCGGGGGCGCACTGGAAAACACCAGAGCACTGGCCCGTTCTCCCTGCTCTCCTTTATCCTTAGAGGTCGATAGCTTTGGGGACAGCCTGGGACCCCATGTATGGCCACGGAGTTACGGTGTTCAGACTCCATGCCGTGTCACAACCAGCAAGTAAGCTCCGCCTCGACCCCAAACCCCGAGCCGCAGCAACCTGGAGACCTGATCTCGGACCTTGCAGGGGGAAACAGCGACTCCAAGGCCAAGACGACTGTCCTCACCGGGCACGCCCATTCTAGCGTACCGGCTGAGCCGGACCCTCAGGCCTGCGGCGGCGCCAGCCTCAACTCAGAGAGCAACGGCGGCGGTGGCAACTATGACACACCAGCCAGCGACTCCCTCCTAGGTGACTGCGAACTCTCTCGGCAGATCGGAGCTCAGCTTAAGCTGCTGCCTATGAATGATCAGATCCGGGAGTTGCAGACCATCATCCGGGACAAGTGAGCCGAGAGCGAAAGGGGAAACGGAGGCGGAGGGTCTCTTGGGGGCGTGGGCGGGGATTGGAAGTAAAAGGGCTAAGGTTCTTGGCCTTGGGAAACTTGTCTGTGAAGATCCCGGCAGAGCCTTTTCTTTGAGGGGCAGTGTTACATGACTCGGGCCTTCATTCCTTATAGCGCTTTGTGTAGGGAGGAAGCATTTTAGGTAACCTCCGGTTTCCTCTTTGTATTTTGTGAATGGTGTTGCATCCTCAGTTATTCCAAGCAGGTAAACGCTCCTATGCCATCTGCCCTGTGCCTGTTCACTTAGCAAATCTTTAACACAGAACTGGTTACTACCCAAATGTATTCTCTACGTCTAAATCACCTCAAGCTCACGAATAGAAATAAAGCAATTTCAAGGAAATTTTGTTTTTCTCAACAGGCCCTCTGACCATTTGGTTTTTGCTACTGCAAATATGTCATTTTGTCTAAGGTCTTTTAGTCTTGAGGTTTTAAGTTTACTTGGTCATGGAGAAGCTTCTCACTAACTCTTAACAGGATTGTTTTACTGTAAAATTATAGAACAACAAATGTTTCCTGTATGGTTAACGGAGCTAAAGGAGCCTTTGGCACCACTCCTAATCACTAGGTAGCCAAAACTACCGTCTTAAAATGCTATTTTGAGTAGATCTCAAAAACTCATGTTGTAGATGGGGTTTCTTAAGAGAAATACGTACCATGATGAACTACAGCCGATTTCTGTATTGGCAGCACTTTAAATGAGTAGCTACTGCATGCCAGAACACTCCTTTTTCAGTGGGTGCCTTGATCTCTTAAAATGGCTACTGAGTCAGGGTGCCACTCCCTAACTCAGACTCTAGTACGACTTTTTCTTCATACTGTTTAATAGGCTCCCATTTCGTCTCCTTGTCTCCAGTTTTTCTCTCTTCTACATGTACCCACACATTCCTGAACAATTAATTTTCTTAATATACTGCTTTGATTAGCTGACTGCCCTACTCAGCAGCCTTCTTTGGCTTCTCTGAGCCTACCAAATAAAGTCAAGGATCCTTAGCTTGACATTAGGCCCTTCTTCATGGTCCCTAGGAACTATTTTGAAATATCCCTACTTCTGCTCACATCTGGGATTCTCTTTACCCCTTCTCTGAATGTTCAGATCCTACTTATTCTTCAGCATTCGGCGTTAAATGTCCACTCTGCCAAGAAGCTTTCCCTTAATCATTCTTCCTCACTGATCTTCCCTGGCATTTTTAATGCAAGATTCACCTTATATTTTGTATATTGATATTTGTTTCTATCTTATTTCACTTATTAGATTTGAAGCTCCTTGAGGGCAGAAATTGTATCTTTTACATTTTTGAATTCCAGCTTATGCCTTTTAAGCAATAGTCACTCACTTTCTTTCTAGATCTTAAGATTATATTAATAAAAGTGTACTATTTAACTATTTTCATGAATCAGTATTGATCTAATAGATGAAGTACTGATCTTAAAAAGTAGGAGGCATAGGATTGGTAGTTGTGGTGGGGGGAACTGAAATAAAACTTACCTGTAAAACAGAAAATAGGATGATTCTTGTTTCTAGAGAGCAAGAGTTACTGACCTTGTGTCTTGGACCTTGGGCTGCACCTGTAGATGGGCTTCAAGGCTTTAGCAAACGATCAGAAATTATCTGGGAAATATTATTTGTATGTGCATTTTTAATAGTTTTTTAAAAAACATCTTTATTGAACTGTAATTCACATACCATACAATATACCTTTTTAACTGAAGTATAGTCAGTTTATAATGTGTTAATTTCTGCTGTACAGCATAGTGATTCAGTTATACATACATATATATATATTCCTTTTTCATATTCTTTTTCATTACAGGTTATGACAAGATATTGAATATAGTTCCCTGTGCTATATAGTAGGACCTTGTTGTTTATCTATTTTATATACAATACACCTTTTAAAGTATACAGTTCAATGGTTTTAAAGTATGTTCATTGCTTTCCAACCATCACCATAATCAACTTTAGAACATTTTCATCATCCCAACAAGAATCCCCATACCCATGGGCAGTCACTACCTATTTATTTCCCTCCAGCCCACCCAAAGCCCTAGACAACCACTAATCTACTTTCTGTGTCTACTGATTTGCCTGTTCTGGACATTTCATGTAAATGGGATCATACAACATGTGGTCTTTGTGACTAGTTTCTTTCAGTTAGCATAATGTTTTCAAGCTTCATCCATATTGTATCAGTACACCATTCCTTTTTTGGCTGAATGATACTCCACTGTATGGATATACCACATTTTGTTTATCCATTCATGAGGCAATAGGCATTTGGGTTGTTTGGTTTCCATTCTTTGTCTATTATGAATAGTGCTATATATTATCCAGCAATCCTACATCTGAGTATATATCTGGAGGGAACTCTAATTTGAAAAGATACACGCACCCCAATGTTCATAGCAGCGCTATATACAATAGCCAAGACATGGAAGCAACAACCTAAATGTCCATAGACAGATGACTGGTTAAAGAAGTTGTAGTATATTTATACAATGGAATACTACTCAGCCGTAAAAAGAATGAAATAATGCCATTTGCAGCAACTTGGATGGACCTAGAGATCGTCATTCTAAGTGAAGTAAGCCAGAAAGAGAAAGAAAAATACCGTATGATATCACTCATATGTGGAATCTAAAAAATAAAAAAACAGAAAAAAAGGACACTATTAACTCATCTACAAAACAAACAGACTTGCAGACATAGTAAACAATCTTGTGGTTATCGAAAAAAGGGAGTGGGAAGGAATAAATTTGGGAGCTTGAGATTCACAAATGTTAGCCACTATATCTAAAAATAGATTTTAAGAAATGTTTCTGCTGTATAGCACAGGGACCTATGTTCAGTATCTTGTAATAACCTTTAATGAAAAAGAATATGAAAATATATATGTATGTATATGCATGACTGGGACATTGTGTACACCAGAAATTGATGCATTGTAACTGATGGTACTTCTATTAAAAAAAATGAATAGTGTTATTATGAATATTTGCATATGTGCCTTTTTATGGGGGTGAGGATTCCTTTATTTTCCTTAGATTTTGCAAAGAGGTCTTCATAACAATGTAAAGGTGAATAGTTGCTATAGAACTTGGAGAGGCCATGACATTTGGTGTTCATATATGACAGTGTCAACACCTGATTTTACTGCATTACTCAGAAAAGTCTGGGTGGTGTAGTAAACCTGGGTTAAGTGAAGTCTTTTCTTTTTCTGAGTTTGGAAGGAGACAGCAGGATCCAGAGTGATCTTAGGTAAGGTGGTTAGCTTCAACATTATCATTTGTAAAGTGAGGATGTTTGTAACTATCTCTTGGAGCTCCTAGGAGGCTAAAACAAGATACTGTCTGTGAACATTTTTTATAAACTGTGAAGAGCTATGTGCATTTAACGCATTTCAAGCCTTCATGTTTGGATTTGTACATGGCTCTGAATGCATCCATAAGTGCTGGTTTTTTTGGGGCTTTTCGGAGACAGTAAAAGGAATTTAACTATACATGCAACTCGCATTCTTATTAAAAAAAAAAACAGTGAAAAAGCCTAGATAAATTTTATCCTGCTATGATACGGAAGAGAAAGATTCACTATGGTTTTTGATAACTAATTGAGGCTTAGTGATTTAGGATGGAGACTGTTTTAGTTGTTTTTGTTAATGAAGTCTGTTTATAGAGGCCTTTGTTCCTTTATCTTCAAAAATTGGCATACCCTTACAAGCAAGACTTGTTTCATCCTTTCTAGGGGGCTGCTATAGAGTGCCTATAGTAAGAGGAGCTATATTTACGTGGGTCTAGTTATGGAAGGTACCATTATCATATTCTGTCTTCCTTGGGCCTTGCTCTTCTCTGTTTTGATGTGACATCATACATGTACACTATGGAACTGTCTGATAATAGAGGTCATTGGAGTGCTTGTTATTCCTTTTATTATTCCTGGTCCTCAGTATCTATCTAGTGAAGGAATTGCTTTCTGAATTGACTTTGGCATGGGGAAATAAGAGTTGAGCCAGAGTACTTCATGTTGTAAATATATAAAGCAGGCAAGACAGAACTTTGGACTGATGTAAAATGTCTTCTTTGGAAATGTGCAGTATTTTCAATGTAATATGTTGGTCATATTATTGAATTTCAAGGAGATCGTTTTCTCTCTAATTGAGAGTGCAGTAATCTAAGTATCAAATGATCTGATAATTAACTCAGTCACACATGGTTCACTGGTGAACTGGGGAGGAGAATTGACTATTCATTTACAGTTTTGTTGCAATGGATTTAAACCACACATTGTTGCTCTTCTGCCTCATTGGTATACTAAGCCCAGCAAAATCTGGTGTAATGCACTTTCTCCTCATTCATTCACTTGTTCCCTTGAACATAGTTTATAACTTCATATTTAAGGCAGTGCCATGTATTTAAAAGATCATCTTCCCTTCCCAATTTTTTGTTTTCTTTTGTCTCCTAAAGCATTAAAGTAAAGCTGTTTCATGAGATGTTGAATGTTTCCTATATATTTGTCCTCGAAGGGGCTTTGCCATGGCCTCAGCAGGCAGCTTGGATGAAAGTTGAGCAATCTTAAGAGTATTTTAGTCCATGAAATAGCATTAGAGAAGGAGTGCATTCAGCATTATGAATTTTTTTTTTTGAAGTCACCTTTGGGAAGACAGTTAACCTCAGGATGGGTGAACATCCTGTTCAGCACTAATGTGAGTACAGCCTGATGTGATTTGAGGCTTGAGCCAGGGACTCCACGTACTAAACAGAACCAGCCTAGAGTCTGGCCTAACATCACCCTGAGGCTGGAAGTATTGCAGAACTTTTCCCTTCACCTTGTATAAAACCAAAATGTCCTGGAGAATGTCATTCTAAGTGAAGTAAGCCAGAAAGAGAACGAAAAATACCATATGAGATCACTCATATGTGGAATCTAAAAGAAATTTTTAAATGAACATAAGTATAAAACAGAAACAGACTCAGACATAGAATACAAACTTGTGTTTGCCAAGGGGGCGGGGGTAGGAAGAGACAGACTGGGAGTTCAAAATTTGTAGATACTGACAGGCATATGTAGAATAGATAAACAAGATTATACTGTATAGCACAGGGAAATACATACAAGATCTTGTGGTAGCTCACAGTGGAAAAAATGTGACAATGAATATATCTATGTTCATGTATAACTGAAAAATTGTGCTCTACACTGGAATTTGATACAACATTGTAAAATGACTATAACTCAATAAAAAATGTTAAAAAACCCCATCTTAACCTAAAAAAAAAAAAAAAAAACCAAACTGTACACCACTGAAAAAAACCTGTGACTTGAAAGTTATTTAAAACATGGATGTGGTTTTGGTTTTCCACATGAATTTTCTAAGTGGCTTTTAGGAAAAAGGGTATGTATAAAGAGGCAACTTCCTCAACTAGTCTGGACTTGGGGAGGCAGAAAGAAGGTCTGGCCTGGCACAGTACCTGGCACATAGGGGAATTAATGTTGCAATCATTATAAAAATTAATAAATAAACTTGGGACTGAGGCCTAGGTTCTAAGGGAAGATGATAGTTTCTCTTCTTTTTCTACCTGATTTTGAATGTTTACATTGAACAGTGTTCTGAGGTGCAAATAAATAATTAATGACTCTATTTTATGGGATTCTTAAGAAGGTGCTAAAGAGCTGTGGCCCTAATGACTTGCACCTGGCAAGTAGTAAAAGCTATTCTTGGTGGGGTTTTTTTATTTTTTTTGCATCAGAGTAGGTTTGTTCCAAGTACTTCATAGGGGTTTGTTTGTTTTTTGAGGTTGAAGGAACAAAAGAAAACCACTTGTAAATCATTTGTGTACATGCCAAACCTTGGAGCTGTTCTTTATTTTAGTGACCATGTAACAAAGTAGCTGTGGAAGTAGAACTTATCTTTTAGGAACTTTCAGTAAACATTAACTCTACGTAAAGCATTCCTTGGTTTAAACCTGCTAGAAAAGCTTTTATGTTCTACTTCCCTTTAACCTGTTGCTTAAAAAACAAAAACAAACAAGAACATGTCAGAGCTGAAATTGAGTCCATTTAGTTCTTCCTCCTTAACTTAGGTTGCTAGGTAAAATACAGGACACCCAGTTAAATTTGACTTCAGATAAAGAGTGAATACTTTTTTTGTATAAATATATCCTAAACGTTGCATGGGATATACTTCTGAAATACAAATTTAACTGGTGTTCTGTATTTTTGTTGGCTAAATCCGGCAGCCTTATGCCCAAACTTAGCTTCTCCCACCCCAAATATTGAAAACAATATTTGTACATAATCCTCATTTTCAAAAATGACATCTAATTCAGTGCTACTGAGATTTGATTGAAATCAAACTGTTTTAAGTTGCGTCAGAGGCTTTGATTTAAATCATTTGAAGTGGGTGTATTCTTGTATTAACCTTAATTACATATTCTTTACAGGCCGTATTATAATAGCAGCTTCTCCATCTTAAGAAGGAACATTTTAATGATGTTTTATTTGCCTGCCAGACTCTTTACTTCATTGTTTGCATTGTATGTAGTGCCAGTTTGATTCACAGGGAGAGAAATATCATTAAAAGACATCTAAAAACTGGTTACCCTTTAATAAACATTTACTTATTAGAGTGAAATAGGGTAATTGCTTTACTCAAGGACTTAGAGAGCTTCAGGCTGGAAAGAACCTTGAAATACTTCACCTCTGTAAGCCTCACTACTTTCATCCCTAAAGCAGTAGTAATAATAGAATCTGCCTCTTAAGATTGTGTGAGGATTAGATCAGATAATGCACCAAAAGTGCTTAATACTTAGCACCAAGGAAGCTTTTAATAAATGATGACCTGTGGGAAAGAAGGGAATAATACAAGTATACTATTACGTACCTGCTGTAACTTTTGGATCTTTTAAGAAAAGTTTTATAAATAAATCTTTGTACTCATGGGTGTGTGTGCGTGTATAGTTGTTAAAATGATTTTTCTTTAAAAAAAAGGAGGGGGTTGTCAAATTTATTCTGAATAGAGAAAATTAGCAGAGAATGAACAAGTGGCAATTTCTGCTATAGAAATGAAAGTTGTAATTGCCCCAGGAGAGGATGTCTTCCAACACACTGGAGAATCTACTACAGTAGTAGTAGTAGTAGTAGTAGTAGCAGCAGCAGCAGCAGCAGCAGTCATAGTTGTAGTAGTAGTGAGGCCTAGTAAGAAGAGGGAAGAGGGTCTCTCCTTGAAGTCTTAATTTTTTAATATTATAAAAACATTCCCCTCTCATAGTTCCGTATCTTGTGGATAAGTAAATACCTATTAGCTTTTTGAAAGAAAAGTCAGAGATTCATGAGGTTTCATCTTGGTTTGGGTTTGCTATGGGATGTACATGTTTTAAAATATGTATAATTGCTATAGCCTCTCTAGAAATTTTAAAGTGCTTTATAGACAGACTTAAGTAGGGAAGAGTCAAGTTTACCAAGTCCATATTAAAAGGATTTGGCTTCTGGTGTAATTCTCATTCTCTTGTTTGTGTGAAGATCATATTTTTTTTTAAATGCCTGCCTTTGGCTTTCATTTTGTTACTACAGTTGTGTGACACATTTGTTGGGAGGAGTGTCTAGAAAAGTATAGTCTCAGATATGGTTAGGTCTGCATTGTTAATCCTGTTTGGGGTTTGCACATTTTAAAAGATACTCAGTTTAACATTAATTACATTCCCATGCTCTGAATTATAAGTGCCTGAATATCACTGTTTAAATATTTAATAATTAGAATATATTTTAGAATATTCTAGGGATATGTCAGTGTGTTTGTTGCTTTCTGGTAATTTTGCATCAGATTTTATTTGGGACAGTTACCAGATACAAGATGATTAAAATGTGTTTCAAAACTTTGTTTCCAGTGTGATAGATTTTTTAAAAATGGGTTTTAGACAAAAGTGAAGAGTTATGATTTGAAACAAAGTATATGGAGTAAATAAGACCTGGAGTCTGGTTTACATTAAAACACCTTTGTTAACAAATACTTTAGTCCAGTGTTGGGCCTAAAGTAGGGGTTCAGAGACTATGTGCAACTTGATTGATCTAACACGCAAATAATCTCCCTTATGAAACTCTAGTATTAACACTGTTAAGGATTTAGTTGTGGATATTGAAGACCACTGTGGGTTTTAAAAAATGCAGTCAACTTACTATATTCTAGCTGTACTTTAATTTCTAAATTGATTTAAAGTGAACAGTATGGGTCTGAAGTCTGTCTAAAACAGCAGGGTGTAGGTTAGTAATTACTGTTTGTAGTGGGATGAGTTGAAACAGTGACTGCTTTAATTGGAAATCAAATAGCTATGAAGAGATGACAGTTCATATTAGGTTCTCACAGTGTGTACCTTCTTTAGAATGTAGAGAAGATGCTTATTATGCAAAAGTTACCAGCTGAGGCCGATATTTTGGGGAAGAGTGTGAAAGGTGTTAAAATGTCTGATTCTAAAGTAAAATAATGAATTTGGGCAACTCTGATCACTTAACCTAATGTAACTTTTCCATGTAATAAATTTATGTGTAACTGTTCAGAAATTAGAAACAAACATTTCGAATGTGTTCCCAAGATATGTTACTGGATATTTCTTTAAGACAAGTCCAGACTTTTCTTCCCTATTGAAAAACTGCTCTGGCTGCCTGGACAAGTTTGTATAGGTCTAGCAGACATGGCAGTAGGCTTCAGTATTTTTTTTTTTTTTTGTAACTCAGTGACTTTTACTTCCTTGACAAGCATGTTGTGAAGATTAATTATAGAAATGAAAGGTGCTAGTGTAAAAGTAGTTTTCATCTGAAAACCACAGTACATAAAATAGAGCCTGTTTTAAATGGGCTCTCTCTGTGTGTAGGTGTCTGTGGAAAGAGTTTTCTGAGTTTAGGAAATATTTATATGTAAAGAATACAGACATACATTCTTGCTATTGCTCAATTATGGTCCATATTTTAGAGTTAGTATCTGTAATATGATAGAACTGTGGTCACTGTAGGAAACTTAATGTCATTTGTGTCAGGGATATTTCATTGCTTATCCCTAGTCAGAGAAAGTAAATGCAGCTTGAAAAAGAGTCATCATTAATGGTATATTGAGATAATATATGCTTGCATATGCCATTTCAGTGCTTTGTTGAGGAATATTTTAGGTATGCTATGGATAGGCAGACGGATATTTTTAAGTACAGAAACTAAATCATTCAGATCATTTAACTTACATGAGAGAAAGAGGAGGAACAGTACTAAATTTTTATGTACAAAAAAAACCTGTGAGCCTTTTAACATTCCCTTTTGGGTTGGTAAACAGCTTGGGGGTACCCTGGATTACTATTACTTGGGTATGTCAGGATCTGAAGGTATTGACCAGAAGGAAATATGCAGGAAGATGGTAGAAAGGTCTATGGAATAAAATAGTATTTGATTGAAAAAAGGCAAAAGGAACAAATTATCAATAGTTTGAGAAAGAGGTCCTGGAAATTAGGTTATGTATTCTTGAATGCAGTGACAAAAATAGAGGATTTATTTGTTTGTACCATTCTCCTTCCAAAAAGAAGTAGGGACAAAGTAGATGGGTTACTTATCTTGGTAATATGGGTTTTAGATCAAAGTGAATGGTTCATGAGGTTGGGGAGAACCTAGCTTTCTTACTGCAAAGTTTTTCCCTTAATTGAGCTGTGGGCTTGCTGCCATCTTCCAGGGGGGCCTTGTTTATCTCCTGGTTGAATAATATATACTTGGGCAGTTCAGTGGGAGACTGACTACATGATCTTTTTAATTCCTGTCTCAACTGTTGATATCAAATGGGCATTTTCAATAATATTTATCAAGTCATTCCATCTAGGTTCCTATATCCTAGGGAAAGACATGTCTCAGTAATAGTCTGTTACAGGTAAGCTGTTAAGTTTTTAGTATGTACTAGGTCTTAATATTGATGTTACTATGTGTATTAAGTAATATTTTACGTTAAAGCTCTAATCTAGACTAAAACTTGTACTTTTTTTTTTTTTTTAGGACAGCCAGTAGAGGAGACTTCATGTTTTCTGCTGATCGTTTGGTATGTGGACAGAGGCTTTCCGTTTTCATTTCATTGCTGTTCCTAGTGATATTATTGTAGTAGGCCAAGGGGCTTATTGTTGTTGTTGTTCTGGAGCATTCTGGGGTAAGAGAGATTATGCCAAATAACCCACATCTTGCTAGACTTCTGAAGTGTTGTTTCTACTGTTGCATCAAAGCTCTGCCTCAGTCCCTTTCACCTGCCCATGAATCCATTCTCTGTAGTTCTGAGGTACCACTGCCTTTCAGATGGGTCTAGTAACCTGATCCTGAGCCTTAAATGCCTCTTTTTAGGACAGTGAAGCAAAGTACATTAAAAGGAATCCAAAAATGTAAGGAGACCTAGTAGTTATCCTTGTGGTATCCATCAAATGCACAAAAACTAATAACCTGTCTCTTTGGCCTCTTCTTTTCTGTAGTACATGTGAAATACTGAATTGAACTGTCTACACTCCGGGACTTTTAAGCCCCACTCTGTTTAGCTAGTGTCATCTGAGAGGATCTCAGGCCAAATTGGTTTGTATTCATAAGCACTGTTTACTTCTTGTGTCTATCTATATCTGAGTGTGTTCAGTGCTTAGAAATGAGGTTGACACATATTCTGCTGTGGTTATTAGTATTCATCAATTCATGAAATATATATTGAACTCATGTGAGTCAGGCACTGCACTAAACTGTGTTATGGGGGAGGAGTAAAGAATATAGACATGGAACCTGATCTTGTGGGGTTTACAATCTAAATACTATTGTCAGTATTCAGTTGGGAAAGAAAGAAAAGTGAATTCTAAAGCTTACAGGTATAATCAGATAGTAGAAGATAGCAAAAGAGTGTAGATGACTCCTGTTGTACTTTTGATGTTAACTATTATTGGTTCAAAGGCCATTCCTATTTGAGCTTCCAGGGGCAGGAATAACCCTTGGGTTGCATCAAGATAAATATAGTTTGCATCGTTTTGAGTGATAGTTCATTCTGTCTTTATGCTTGTATCAAACCAAAGGAATAGGTTCAGGGAGGAAGGCAATTGTGTCAGTAGCTGCTGTGGGGAAAACAGGTCTTGGTGTTCACTGGTAGAAAGTGGTTCATCTTTCTTTTGCTTTCCTTGCGCCCCTTTTCTATAGAACACAGAAGTTCATGGTTATTGTAAAATGCTTGTCTGAAAAGGCAGGTGTTATATCTTAGTCAAATGAGATAATAAGGACCCAGGACATAATTTACTTGACTGGATGGTAATTTGGACCTCTCTGTTCTCTGCAGTTGGATTTAAAGTTCCTGATATTGGGGTTGGGGATGTGGAGGGTCGGTTACAGTTGTGGCAGGGACTGGAGCTGTTTAGGTTTCTAGTGTTGAAGATTCCCAGTATACAGGCTGACAAAAGTGCTGGCCCATTTAGCATCGATCATTTTAATGACAGCAGGGTGTTGTGATAACAGAGCACGGGGCCTGACATTTCTCGCTGTTGTTCCTGATTCTCAATCAGTAATGTAATATTGATTGGAGAAAATGTGCTTTGCAGACTCAAGCATTGCCTTTACTGTAGTAGGCGCTGGGTGCTCAGAGGAATATCATATCTGGTGGTTTGGGGAGGCTGCTCCTAGTAGTTCTGATGGATTCTTTCCTCTGTACCACACATTAAGACCATTAGGAGCCTTTTTTTTTTTTTTAAGCTAGAAGTCCCAAGGCATTCGACTGGATCCAACTTCAAGCTCAGTAAATCGGTTCAGCCTCGTCTACTCATTATTTCCTCCTAAGAAATTCAGGCTTTATTTGCATTATGTTAGGCTTTCGTTAAAAAGAATCCAACCTATCAATTTCAAAGTATTAAACAAGGCAAAGAAATTCCCAGTGGGCACTATTTCTGGAGTAACCAGAAGTGTATTACTTCCAAGGGTGCCTGCCATGACTCTTGCCCCTTGCTGTAGTTTTGGGTTTCTCATAATATAGTCTGAACTAACTGAATGAGAATCAGAAGGCATACTTGAGCCGTTTAGTGGCAATAATGTGCCTAACCAAGGTTGGATACCTAGCAGCAAGCAGCCTGACATTTGGATCTGTCTCTGCATTTAACCCATGATAGGGGCCCCCTCCCTACTGTCATAAGCTAAATCCTTGCCTAGTGTGCTACTGACTTTTTGCCTAGTGTTCAGCTCCTGAGGCTAACACTTAATAGATTCTTAGCAAGTTCTCAACTTATTCTTCCTCTGACTCTCTAGATCAGACTTGTTGTGGAAGAAGGATTGAATCAGCTGCCATATAAAGAATGCATGGTGACCACTCCAACAGGTAACCAGGGCTGTTACCCTCATACTCTCCTCATAAAAATTCTAAGATAGAACTGGGGGGAAATGGAAAGAAAGCAGTCTGAGTAAATCAGTATACAAAATGAGGAGTCTACGATGAGCTGTGTTTTTAAACAACATAATAAACTTGGAGACATTTCATAAAGAAATTTATGTGGATGACTTTTTGTTAACGGCTTGCTTGTCAGTTCAAGTTAAAGGTTAATAAATAGTCTTCAGCACGCAGGTGTTGCTTTTGATGGTGGCACATTGGGACTAGAGTGAAGAATTACTGGCAGCTTATCTTCACCTCTGTGGGGAAGCTGCTGGTGTTAACAAATGGGTGGGCTGGTTTGGCAGTGCAGCTCCAGGTAAAAGGATGAAAAGTGAAAAAGAAAAAGAAAATTAAAAACAATGAGGATTGGAGAAGGTGCTTTGTTCTACTCTAATATAAAGCAGCCAAGGATCCCTGTTTCAGGGATTTAAAATTCTGATTTGGTTCTTTAGTAAATAATAGAAGCTGTTATATCCAAAGGTTGATTTTTATGAAAATTGGGGGCTGAGCTTGCTGCATCATGATTGATACAAATTCAGGATGAGACCAAGAGTTGAACATGTCTTGGTAACTACTTCAGCCTCTCTCTTCTGCTTTTTAATACGGAATGGAGGCTCAGAAAAACGGACAGGAATCTCTGCTGTAGCTCACTGTGGGGTCCCAGTTTGAATTGATGAAACTTATAGCATTCTTGGAACACAACAGTTTCTCCTCTGAATTCAATTTGAGGAACGTGTATATGAATATTATGCTATCAGAAGTCCTATTCCAACTCGATGAAGTCCACTTCTCCCAGTTATCCCCATAGGTTTCTTAATGAAGAATTAAGAAATAACTATGAAAAATCATGAGTCTTCTTATTCTTTCACAGGGAACCTAAGATGTTATACAAGAGTTGCTCTGTACCTATCTACTTTAAACCATAGATACTTCATATAAGATAAGTAGTTCGCTCCAATGATGAAAGATAAATTCTTTGGTTTTATTCTCCAACAGGGTACAAGTATGAAGGAGTGAAATTTGAGAAGGGAAATTGTGGGGTCAGCATAATGAGAAGCGGTAGGTTTGCATATGTGTGGTTTTGTCTCTTTGCATGCATAGATACATTTGCTCTTTTCCAGGGAAGAGGCGGGCTTGTCTGTCATAATTGCAGCTTGCCTTAGCTTAAAACTCACCACCTGTGTTGTCCAGCCTCATGGTGCCTTGGAATCATGGCCTCTCTGTTGCTGAGTTCGGCTAATTTTAACTGCAGAGCATCTTCCCTAGTTGCCTGTCCCCATGGGCAAGCCAGCTTTCAAAGATATTCAGAGGACTGTGGTAGAATAGGAGGATAGAATGATGCTGTCTTGGAGAGAACAGGGCAGCTTAAAGACTGAAGGAATATAGCACAAATTCAGGCCTGCAGAATTTTGAAGACCCAACTGGAGAAAATCTTTGTTCTGGTTTTTGAATTTTTTTTTTTTTTTTGTGGGAAACAGTCCTACTCTGTCAGGAGCTGGACTGAATGACTTGTTTAATATTTTTAATTTTATATTTGTTGACTATGTGACACTGTAGGCAAAGGAATTTAACTGTGATTAACTCTAGTTATTTCCAATTGTTGATCTCATAAATAAATGCATTTGTGTTTGAATTCAACTGATTGCCCTTCTAAAGCAACCTTTGTGCAACAGAATCACATGCCTATAATTAGGATCTATGCTTGTTACATGGGGACAATTATTTCTATTCAGCAACATTATTATTATTATTATTATTATTATTATTATTATTATTATTATTATTATTATTATTATTATTATTATTATTCACAAGATCCAAGGTATGGTAGAAGCCCCACTTACTTGCATTGGAAACAGATGGATTTTTTCTTCACATAGAAACATTCCCTTTTCTTCTCTGGCTATGAAATTCTATTTGTGAATGGTTGATTATCTCAAATAAAATGGGAGCTTTAAGCCCTCCTTTTTTATAGAAGTTAGCTCTTAATCAATGATAGGATTTTCAGGACAATTTCAGTCTTTTAAAACTGGTGAAGACAGTGTGATGGGCTTTTAAGGTACAGTTTCTTCTGTTTTTGTCTAGCTCCTGCCCTAAAGGAGGCATGGTCCTCATACCCCTAGTGTATACCAGATGACCTTGGGGTGATGCATAGACAGGGTAGTTTTTTTTCCAAAGTGTATTTTTTTAATTGAAGTAAAGTAAGTAGAGCTGGTTTACAATGTTGTGTTAATTTCTGGTGTACAGCATAGTGATTCTCATATGTGTGTGCGTGCGGGTGTGTGTGCGCGCATGTGTATGTATCCTTTTCATAGTCTTTGTTTTTAACCTTAATAGCTATTGGTTGATTTTCAAATGTATTAGAAGGAAACTGTTCTTATATTTTCATGAGTGATATAAAGTTTCCTCTTAAAATAAATGTTTAAAAAATGGTTACTTTAATGAACAATATTAAGTAAATAACCAAACAAATAGATTTTTGATGTGGCCCAAAATCCTGAAGATGGTATGAGAATGCTTGATTTTTGGCAAACACTTCCTGAAAGAAAGTCAGATTCAAAAATAGCTCTGTGATCAGAAACCAAGGTGGGGTGGTGGTCTTGGTTGTGGTTCTCTGGACAGAGAGGGAACCATATATTACTTTTTCACTGTTTTCCAGCAAAGCCTCTGCTGTTGAAGCCATTGCTAGGGCTAAGTAATATCTCCTAATGCCACCTTGATCTAAATAATGAGACTTTGATCTATAGCATTTTTCCATAAATATTTTATATTTTTGTCAGATGAAAGTAACAAGGGTTCCTTAAAATAATGGGAGTAAAATGTTCCTGGTATTGGAAAAGCTCAGGGAACAGCTTAAAAAAACACTTTATTTCCTGTAATCATGGAAGTGTGACAATTCTACAACTTGCAAGCCAGCAATAAAACTAGTTTATCCTAGTTCATTGACCAACCCTTAACCTAGATTCATTGACCAGAACTAAATATAAAATATGAGCATATTATAAGTAAAAGCTGTTAGCTTAAGAAAAATTGCTTCCATTTTGACAGTGTCTTTATTGTATTAATCACAGTCACAAACTCAACTCTGGCCTATTCTTAGCTTTCACTCTATCTCCTCCTAATCTTTTTTCCTTCTTTTTAATTTCCTTCTTCAAGGTGAGGCAATGGAACAAGGTTTACGAGACTGCTGTCGATCCATTCGAATTGGAAAGATTCTGATTCAGAGTGATGAGGAGACACAAAGAGCCAAAGTATATTATGCCAAGTTCCCCCCAGACATTTACAGGAGAAAAGTCCTTCTGATGTATCCAATTCTCAGTGAGTGGCTTGTATTTAATTTGTAACCTTTGGTTAGGGTTTAAATTCAGTTTACTGCCTGCCTTCTGGGTGCCCTTATATAAAGGCAAAAACTATTTCTAAATGTGTTTTTGTTTTTTTTTTCAGTTGGGTTTGGAGTTGCCCTGGGCAGTTCTGTGGGGAATTTTTACAGTGTAAAAAGAGAATACACATTAGTCAAACTTTATTAGTGCCAAAAAGTTTCTATCTTAAAATGAACACATTGAAGCAAAGGATCTAATGAGACAAAGTATATAGAACACAGAAAATACATTGACATATGGCCCCCTCTACCCCAGTGAGTATAGCAGTAATTTTCTCAAGAATTTATCCTCTTTGGAGGTAATTTTTTTTTCTCTCCTATTCTAGTCTGTTTTCTAAGCTTACTCAGATCCTGGGTTGGGGGTGGAGGGTGGGTATTAAATTTGATATCTCAAATACTGAATGAATTTAGGGCTTGTGCATTTGAAAACTGAAAAGTATATGGGTTATATCCATTATTGAAAATAACATCATTGATAAAGAACAGGCACCTGCAAATGAAGCTATTAGATTATTAAACTGCCTTAACTTCAAAGAAACTTCAGAGACATCTTGAGATAAATGTTAAAGTTGCTAATGTATTTGGTTGTCATTTGATTTTAGGCACAGGAAATACCGTAATTGAAGCTGTAAAGGTTCTTATAGAACATGGAGTTCAACCCAGTGTTATTATTCTACTCAGTCTGTTCTCCACTCCTCATGGTGAGTTCAGCATGAGGCAGTAACTGGGGCTCGGGATGGTCATGGGATGGGTGAGTGTCATCTGCCCTGCCTCTCATCCTGAGGAAAAGTTCATTTGCTTCCACATTAAATCTAAATTGAATTTTGGTAGTTATAACTTGTGTTTGTCATCTCTAAGCTTAGTGATAATATTTTACACCATTCTAATGTCCACAGTCAAATGAAAAAGTGTGAACTAATCCCATTGAAGGGGATTGTAATTGTTTTCCTGGTGGTCCTGTTTGAGTAGAGCTTGCAAATAGCTGAAAGGTCCCTGTTTCTCCTGGCTCCCCATCTGACCCTGAGAACTGCTCTCAAACAGCAAGAAACTCAAGGTTCTAGCTAGCCCTATGGTCTTACTGAAGCTTTGCAGTGGGAAGCAAAGAGAAGTTTTTAAAGTTAGACTTCTGCTCAAAGGGCATGGTGAGAGAACTTGTATTCTCCATTTCTTGAGTGAGTAAGCCTAATTTAAGACCTGTTTCTTTTTTTTTAACCATGTAATCTAAGAACTTGTGAAATTATCCTAAGAAAATAATCATAAATGCATGTAGAAATTCAGCATTTAGTATATTCAGTAGTTATATTTCGTGTAAGAAAAAATTTGAAAATATGTAAATGACTTACTTGGAAATGGTTAAATAAATGTACTGTTGACCCTTGAACAATGTGGGTTTGAACTGCTTGGGTCCACTTAAACTTTTATATTTTTCAGTAGCAAATACTACAGTACGACACAGTCCATAGTTGGTTGAATCCGTGGATGCAAAAGAACTAAGGATATGAAGGGCTGACTATGAGTTATATGTGAATTAACCCCTGTGTTGTTCAAAGGTCAATTGTATATTCAAAGGATGTAATAATGTGACTGTTAACTCATGTTTTTGAAAAATATTTAATGACATCAAAAAATCTGGTAAATGTAAAAGAGCAGAATATAAATTAACAGCGTTAGAACAGTGTAAAATGTTATCAGCAACTTTAGAGATGACTAATATAAATTATGACTGTTATGACTACCAAAATCAGACTTAGATTTAACATGGAACCTAATAAATCTTCCATCAGTGTGAGAAGCAAGACAGATGCACAATGCTATTTCAATTTTTATTTAAAATTATATAATATTAATAGTGGCTATCTTAGGATCATGGGATTCTAAGTAATTCATTTTCTTTTTTAAGCAGTTATTTTTTGTATTTTCCAAATATTCTATGGTGAATTTATATTTGTTTTGTAATAGAAAAGAAAAATATGTGCCCTCTAGTTAGGGCATTTCCTCATTTCTAAAGGTTTCAAGTCTCAGCCAACCCTGAAGAGGCTACAGAGAAACCATTTGGGGGGGGGCTGCATTTAGTAGACTGTTGATTATTTTGTATTCATAATAAAAATACTCATAATAGTTATATTCATAATAAAAATTACCTGTAGTTCAAATGTTTATGGTTACAAAGGGTGATTTGCTTGGTCGTCCATTTATATAACAGAGGTGACATTATAAACATTGAGATAATCAGTTAATTATTGGGTTTTCTGTCTTTGAGAATAGAACAGTAACCATGTTAGTTCTAGTAGTATACATTAGAATAGGATACTAATTCTTTGACATTATAGATGAAAAATGTCTCATTCTGTGGTAGCCTTGCTTTGGCTTTTTAACTGGACTGGGTTCCTAGCTAGTTCCTTTCCCTTCTTCCTCCACCACTTCTTCCTCCACCCACCCACCAAGTTAGAGTCATAACCTTTAAAAAGCTAGCTTTCTCTGACATAACAAAGAAGTCTGCACTTGTTCTAGTGTTCCAGTTGAGAAACCATCATTTTATGTATGATGTTGTTTCCTATTCCAGCTGCCTTTAAAATAAAACAAAAAGACTCTTCAGGGGACAAGTCGCTATAACTGAATATACTTTTCAAATCTTGGATATAAAACAATTTGATTCTAAGAATTTATTAGTGCATGGGCGGGGACACAGTCTGACTACTATAAAAGCTTTTCAGATATCAGACATTATATAAAATAAGAGATTAACCAAATCTGATTATGTATCCAAAGGTCATTCCTGTCTGTTCTCTGTTCATAATAAACCTAGTGACTGACTATAAAATTACTGAATTCCAAGTAATGTTATCAAAAAATCCTGCCATAGTGACAATTTTTCTTTTATTTTTTGAAGGTGCCAAATCAATCATTCAGGAGTTTCCAGAGATCACAATTTTAACTACTGAAGTTCATCCTGTTGCACCTACACACTTTGGACAGAAATACTTTGGAACAGACTAAATTACTGAAGGAAAATTAATTGTGTAATATTAGTTATGTTTTGTACTTCTACCTGTTTTACTAATTCATTTGAGGAATGACAGAGAAAATTGTGTTAAAGGCAGTGTAATTTTTGGAAGTGGGTGTAGTAAAAAGGAAATATTTGAGGTTTATTTTATTTAGTTATTTCTTGACTGTTTCCACCAAATTCAGCAATGAAGCACACACAACTCTTAGAAAATATTTTAGTAATGTTTCTTATATAAATTGCTCAGTGCATTCAAATGGTTCCCTAATTTATAAACCTCAGTTTAGAGGTTGCTTGCAGCCACAAATAAAACCCAAATAGGAGTCAGTTCGTTAGTCCACTATAGTTTGCGTTTTGTTTAGTTTGCTTTTAGTTCTAAGTGGATTTCATGTATGTGGCTGTTGTCACCTTCTTCTACTCTTTACTTCCTAGTACTGTACATAATGGTAACTTGGAAAGGATGAAAAATGAATGCCTCCTAGAATTTTACATCTCTGTTAATATCCTCACTCAATTAGCAGACCCAGTATATATGGTTAGCTTTTCAGTTAAGCCATTATGTTCTTCATGGCTCATTTCTTACCCTGTGCATTGTTGGTAGGTGCCTTGTCAAGTGTAATGCAGTGAAGGTGGTGGGGCATTTCCAGCAACTGGAACTGTAACATTAATTTACATAGGTTGAACCAGGGATGTCTGAATGCTGATAAGGGAGAGCTAAATACTCTTAATGCCATCAGTCAGTGCCCTAGAAATGAAGTGATGGTGGTTTTTCTGAGGTATAAGGGAAAGGATGGTTTCTTGCTGAGTTTATGGTCAATAAGTAAATTAAAATGCTTCATTTTTGATTTAGATGTTTCTACTAGAGGCCTTTGATTTGGAACTTAGTTATTTTGCATGCTTGTCAATTATAGATGTATTAAAATGGGAAAAAATACCATGATATTTTTAAAAATCCCTAAGACTTATATTTGTTCATATTTAGGCTTCTGAAAGGAAGGTAAGTCATTTTAGAAATCGATGTTCATGCTCAGAAACTTGCTTGTAAAACCCTGGCCTCATTTTACATTGATATTAAAACGTTTTAATGATGGTGGCTGGCTGATTACTTGATTAATTATACTCCTATTACTTGATTAATTATACTCATAGGAAGCTGTTGTGAGCTTCTATTTAAAAAAAAAAACATAAAGGAACAGAAGGCAGCATCTTAGAAAGAACCAAAGCTGATGAAAGTCAGCAAAGATTCGGGGAGAGGAAGGAAAGCTGGTATAGAATGGGCTGTTTTCCCTTTGAAGCCTAGGAATAGTAATGATTTCACCATATTTTCCCTTTATTTTTGAAGACTGTCATAATAAACAGAGATTAATTGATAGATTGCCCACATTATATTATTCCCAGGCAAATGTTGCTTTCATTTTCTTATGGAAATTATCATCTATACTTGTCAATTAAGTATTTTGGTACAATGTAGATGTTGTTTATTCCTGATTAGCAGAAGCTGTAACTGAAGCCCATTAAGACCAAAATCTTTATCTCCTTGTCTCAGAAAAGATGTGAGCTAGCAAATTTAGATAGAGACCAGGTCTGCTTTAGGTTAATGCTTTGAATTAGTTGGAAAGGTGATGTCTACCACTATAGGAATCAGTGCTTCTGAGTTAGCACTTACGTTAGGGTTTCAGTATTTTATTTGAAGTGACTTTCTAGAACATCAGACAAATTCATATTTGAGTGTAGGTATAAAACCATATTTTATATAATCAGCCATTTAGATTTAATGTCTCTGTTCCTTTTCATCACTGAAAATGGTCAGGAATTGATTACACTTGTTTCCCACATGGAGGGAACTCCTGCTGTAAACAGTAGGAATTATTCAATGGGGTCATATTTCCCAGTGGTGTTTGTCCCCTACCCACCTGCAGATTTCAAGAAAAATTGTTAACTATGTCTTCTGAAGTTTGGATCTTTATTGCAAATGGGGCATTATTTGTAGGGTTAATCACTTGCAGGACTTGTTGAGCCCAAGAAATTTTCTAAATGACACAAAATTAACAGACTATTCAAAACTAGATTGTTTTTAATGACATGAATTTCAGAGCAGCATAAATTGTGTAGATTCCTTATTGAAGAAAGAAACCCTAACACAATAAAAACAACACTCAAATAGTATATAGCAGTATTTCTCCAAAGTTGAATGTGAATCAGAATCACCTGGAAGACCACAGATGGTTGGGCCTCACACCTAGAGTTTCTAATTCAGTAGGTCTGGAGTAGTTCTCACGGACTTGCATTTTTAAGTTTCCAGGTGATACTATTGTTGCTGGTCTGATGGCCACACCTTGATTTCAGACATTTCTTCACACATAAGCATTTAATGATGCAAATTTCCCTATAAATATTGGTTTGGCTATACCCCACACATTTTGATATGTTGTGTTTTCATTGTCATTTGGATCAAAATATTTTCTCATTTCCCTTTTGATTTCTTCTTTGATCTAAAGCTATTTAGAAGTGTACTATTTAATTTTCAAGTATTTATAGGATTCTCTAGATTCCTTTTTGATATTGATTCCTAATTTAATTCAGAGAATATACTTCATATGATTTGAATCCTTTTCAATTTTAAATATATTTGTTTTATGGCCCATAATATAGTCTCTCTTGGTAAATCTTCCCTGTGTGCTTTAAAACTATATGTATACTACTGTTGTTGGGTGGAGTATTCTATAAATGTCAATTAGGTTAAGTTGGTGTGCAGGCTTTCTATTTATTTACAAATTTTGTCTATTTGTTCTATCAATTATCGAGAGAGGGATATTGAAATCTCTGACTAAAATTTTGGATTTATCTGTTTTTCCTTTTAGTTCTATCAGCTTTTGCTTCATGTATTTTGAAGCTCTGTTGTTAGGCACATAAACTTATAGGATTGTTATGTCTTCTTGATGGATTGACTCTTTATCATTAGGAGATGTCTCCTTTTATCCCTGGTAATATTCTTTGGTCTGAAATCTACTTTGGCTGATATTAATACAAGCATTCCAGCTTTCTTTTGATAATGTTAGTATGGTATATTTTTTCCCATCCTTTTACTTTTAACTTACTGTGTTTTTATATTTAATCTGGGTTTCTTGCAGGCAGCCTAGAATTGGATCTTTCTTTATTATCCAATACAACAGTCTCTGTTTTTTAATTGGGATATTGAGATCATTTTAATTTAATGTGATTATTGATATGCTTGGTTTTTAAATCTACCATTTTGCTATTTGACTTCTATTAGTCTCATTCT
The DNA here is from genome assembly GCF_048773025.1 of Camelus bactrianus. NCBI lineage: Eukaryota > Metazoa > Chordata > Mammalia > Artiodactyla > Camelidae > Camelus > Camelus bactrianus. The sequence continues at coordinate 61,274,975 of NC_133575.1, forward strand.
TTATTTCCTTTTTCCTCTTTTTTGACTTTCTTTGAATTAATTATTATTTACGATTTTATTTTATCCCTTTAAATGGCTTATTAGGCATAATTCTCTGTTTTTTTCAGTAGTTCCTTTAGGGCTTATAGCATATACCTTTGATTTATCACAATCTATTTCACATTTCAGAACTTAAACAGTATATCTCCATTTCCCCTCTCCTCAGCCTTTGTGCTATTATTGTCATGCATTTACTTCTACACGTTAAACCCCCCAATGCATTGTTATCATTTTTTGCTTTCCAAAGTTATCTTTTAAAGAGATATAAAAAGAAATAAGAAAAAAAAAGAAGTCATTTTAATTTATCCATTTTTGGTGCTTTTCATTTCTTTGTGTAGATCCAGATTTCCATCATGTGTTATTTTCCTTCTAACCAAAGGACTGCCTTTAACATTTCTTATAGTACAAGTCTCCTGGTAATGGATTTTTTTTCAGCTTTTGTGTGTCTAAAAAAGTTTTTCACTTCCACTTTTGAAAGACATTTCCCAGTATTGAATTCTAGGTTTGCAGCTTTTTTTCTTTCAGTACCATCAAGATGTTGCTTCACTGTGTTTCTTGCAGGTTACTGATAAGTCTGCTATTATTCTTCCATTAACATGCATTTAATGCAATTACTGATAAAGTAGGATTTACATCTGCCATTTTGCTCTTTGTTTTCTATATGTCTTATATATCTAGTTTGTTCCTCTATTCCTCTGGTACTGCTCTCTTTTATGTTAATTAGATATTTCTAGTGTGCCTGTGTCAGGGATCCCTAAGGCCACTCCCAGGGCCCATTAGGACTCAGAATTCACCACATTTATGGTTATGATTTATTACAACAAAAGAATATGAAGCAAAATCAGCAAAGGGAATAGATGGGCACATGACGCCAAGTCTGGAAGAAACCAGATGCAAGCTTCCAAGAGTCTTCTTCCAAAAGAACTGTACAAGATGCACTTCAGTCCTCTGTCTACAGATTGTAGCAACATATGTGAAGTGTAGTCTGCCAAGGAAGTTCACTTGCTTAAGATTCCAGAGATTTTATTGGGATTTGGTCACATAGGTGCCCAGTGCTTATGTGGTTGATCTCAGTTACCAAAACAGACCACCTTAAGGAAAGCAAGTGTTCATCATAAATCATGTTATTTACACAGACTATCTAGACATATTGGTACAGTATGTTTCAAAACCCCAAGTATGCAAAAACATTTTTATGAGTTGAAACATTCCAAGAGCTCAATTCCCGGTAGTTGGACAAGGGCCATTCATGAAAACAGACTCTTCTGGGAATGTGCAAATTTTGAGCAACTTAGACTTGCTAAGTCAACTTTTTTTCCTGAAAAATTCACCTCTTGGCCTTTGGCCTAGGCTCTCTTACAGGAAAATAATTGTATTTTTCTGAGTACCTATATTTAGTATAGCATTTATAATAGAAGATATAGTTATAATACTAACATGAATATGCCCAGCATGGAAGAGCCAGTGCAGGATAAGGATAGACATGATGAAGCAAATAGTCCATCCTATAAAGCCATTAATTCTCCATATTTTTGTATTAGTTTCCCCTTGGTCTATAGTTGTCTGTACTTTATGATAAGCTTGTATAGAACTATTTAGCATATTAATTAACTGATTTTAACTACATCTAGTTCCCCTTAATGCCAACCATTTCATTGATATCACATCCTGAGGAGGCTTTAATTCAATTTCCCTATATATATACTTACCAGTATTTGTAAAAGGTAATTGAATCTTACTGGCAATGCCAATATTATACCATATCACACTATGGTTATAGTACAGTTCTGTTTCATTCCACTGGCCAGGAAGAATCTAAGAGGTATTTATTATATCTTCTCAGTATAATTGGCCTTTAACATTTACAGGATGTTATTATGGATAGGTATTGTCACAATTGGCCAGGATTTGGTTATTTACAGATTCCAAGTCACATATGTATTAATTTGCTAGGGTTGTCATAACAAAATACCGCAGACTAAGTGGCTTAAACAACAGAAATTTATTTTCTCACAGTTCTGGAGGTTAAGTCCAACATCAAGGTTTTGGCACATTTAGTTTCTTCTGAGGATCGTCTCCTTGGCTTGCAGATGGCCAGCTTCTTGCTGTGTTCTCACATGGTCTTTCCTCTGTGCCTATACATCCCTGGTGTCCCCTTGTGCATCCTAATTTCCTCTTAAAAGGAAATCAGCCATATTAGATAAGGGCCCATCCTAATGGCCTCATTTTAACTTAATCACCTCTTTAAAGGCCTTATCTCCAGTACAGTCACATTCAGAGTTACTGGAGATTAGGGCTTCAACACATGAATTTTTTCCCTAATATGGAGACAAAGCTAGTCATCTTTTTCTTTCTTTCTTTCTTTCTTTCTTTCTTTCTTTCTTTCTTTCTTTCTTTCTTTCTTTCTTTCTTTCTTTCTTTCTTTCTTTCTTTCTTTCTTTCTTTCTTTCTTTCTTTTTAACATTTTTTATTGATTTATAATCATTTTACAATGTTGTGTCAAATTCCAGTGTAGAGCACAATATTTCAATTATACATGAACATATATATATTCATTGTCACATTCCTTTCTCTGTGAGCTACCATAAGATCTTGTATATGTTTTCCTGTGCTATACAGTATAATCTTGTTTATCTATTCTACAATTTTGAAATCCCAGTCTATCTCTTCCCACTCCGTTGGCAACCACAAGTCTGTATTCTATGTCTATGAGTCTATTTCTGTTCTGTATTTATGCTTTTGGGTTTTTTTTGTTTGTTTTTGTTTTTTTTTAGATTCCACATAGGAGCTATCTCATATGGTAATTTTCTTTCTCTTTCTGGCTTACTTCACTTAGAATGACATTCTCCAGGAGCATCCATCTTGCTGCAAATGGCATTATGTTGTTGGTTTTTATGGCTGAGTAGTATTCCATTGTATAAATATACCACTTCTTCTTTATCCAGTCACCTGTTGATGGACATTTAGGCTGTTTCCATGTCTTGGCCATTGTGAATAGTACTGCTATGAACATTGGGGTGCAGGTGTCATCCTGAAGTAGGGTTCCTTCTGGATATAAGCCCAGGAGCGGGATTCCTGGGTCATATGGTAAGTCTATTCCTAGTCTTTTGAGGAATCTCCACACTGTTTTCCACAGTGGCTGCACCAAACTGCATTCTCACAAGCAGTGTAGAAGGGTTCCTTTTTCTCCACAGCCTCTCCAGCATTTGTCATTTGTGGACTTTTGAATGATGGCATTCTGACTGGTGTGAGGTGATACCTCATTGTAGTTTTGATTTGCATTTCTCTGATAATTAGTAATATTGAGCATTTTCTCATGTGCCTATTGATCATTTGTATGTCTTCCTTGGAGAATTGCTTGTTTAGGTCTTCTGCCCATTTTTGGACTGGGTTGTTTATTTTCTTCTTATTGGGTCATATGAGCTGCTTAATATATTCTGGAGGTCAAGCCTTTGTCGGTTTCATTTGTAAAAATTTTTTCCCATTCCGTAGGTTGTCTTTTTGTTTTACTTATGGTTTCTTTTGCTGTGCAGAAGCTTGTAAGTTTCATTAGGTCCCATTTGTTTATTCTTGCTTTTATTTCTTCTGGGAGAACATTTTTGAGATGTATGTCAGATAATGTTTTGCCTATATTTTCATCTAGGAGGTTTATTGTATCTTGTCTTATATTTAAGTCTTTAATCCATTTTGAGTTGATTTTTGTATATGGTGTAAGGGAGTGTTCTAGCTTCATTGATTTACATGCTGCTGTCCAGTTTTCCCAACACCATTTGCTGAAGAGACTGTCTTTATTCCATTGTATATTCTTGCCTCCTTTGTCGAAGATTAACTAGTCATCTTTTCTAATTCCATGATTTTACTGAGACTGTTTTGATTTGTGCTATTAAGTAGCAGAGCCCATCTCTTTCCTGTGGCAAGTACAAGAGTGTAATTCAGTATGGTTCCTGTTCTTGATAACTGTACTACAGGGTAATCTTATTTTGATCCATTATTGGGATGAGGGTTAGCAGAGTTCATCCATGCAAATTACTCTTGCCCCAAGAGAACTTCCATAAGTTGGAAGGTCCATAAAGTTTCCAGAAGTGTGCCCTAGGTGAAGAATCATTACTCCATTGCTATTTCAGGTGCAGTCTGTTTTAAAAGTCAAGACCCTTTTGGGGATCAGGGTACAAGCCCTTTCCCAGCATCAAGTCCTAGCATTTTCCAACATTATTCATTGAATCTGCCTGATCCCATTCACTAAAGCCTCATCATCTTTCCAGGCTGATTCCCATTCTTTTCCTTACTTCCAAAGGAGTATCTCTTCTAATTGATCTATTCTCGCTAACACAACTTTTTATTCTGGTTTCCACTCATTAAAAGTGAATTGAGTTTGTTCTTTGATGCTTAAACTGGCACCTGTTTCTCCTACAGCTTCTTTTAGCTCATGGACCAATGTTTAATCTACTAGGCATGTTGTTGTCATTGTGTACTAATTGCTTGAGTGTGATTAGAATATATGTTTTGTACCCAAAAATATTGGGTCCCCCATACTAAAGTTTCAAGGGTAATAGTCACACATAGATGTAATTTACTTTGAGTATGCCACAAAGGCCTCACCAAGCCCTCCTTGTCTGAAGGTCATTTCCTGTGGGAAGTCAAGCCCACCATATGATGCCTGCTACCTTATTCCTATCAGAAACCCATTGTTTTTTCAGCCTTTCACCCAAAGAAACAAGGGTATACATAGTACACTTAGCATCATAGGCATGCAGCTGCTATATGCTGTCTGTAATCACCAGGAACCTTTCTAAGTGGGTGATCAAAGTTTCCAGTCACACAGTGATCAGTTTTCCAGGAGCTGTACACTGCATGGCTTGATAGTTCAGTAGAACATAATTCCTGGAAGTTTCTTCACAAATTATATTTTTCATAGTAGGTATAACCTGAAAATTTAGAAGCAAAAGATACTGGCACATTACTAGAGTTCCATTCAGCCATCAACAGTTGATCCTGTTCATCATCATAGCATGTGATCAGAATGTATCTCAGAGTAGTACCATTCAGATTTGCAGGCTTCCATTCAACCTTGTCAAGATCCAAATGTTGGAGTGGTCTGGGCAAACACAGCTTTACCCTCTTGGGCATCTGGTATAGTTATGCTAAGAGACAGTGTTTTTTCTCTCTCTTCCTCTGAGCCTCTCTTGAGGAACCAGTGTAATGTTGGATGTGTCTCATTGCATTAAGCCATTTATTCATTCTTTCAACTTAGCTATTATTTTTCATTCTTTGTATTTGTCATTGATGTTAGCCCAAACATTTCTGCCTTTGGAAGGAAGGTCAGATTCAGTGATGGTGCTGGTTCAGATTGCTGGCAACAGCAGTAAGAGTCTAGCAAGTGCTTTCCTTTCAGTTCATTCCCATTCATAAGAGTAGGGATACACAAATAGAGAACTAGTGGGCTATCTTGGCCACTAGGCAATATAGCTGTAGTCATTGTCAGTCTCAATTTTGCAAGATAGGGTGAAAGTATAATCCATCCCAAAAAGACCTTACAAATTCTGGCATAAAGGTTTGAATGTATAATCACAGTTTCTTGCTTAGGGATCATTCCTGGTTCTAGCAGGTACTGTTATAGTCCTGGTACCAAAATCACTGCATCAAGCAAGAAAAAGAAAGTTCGGGTGATGTGGGGAATGGCTGTATAGTTTTACAGTATCCTGCCTACCCTTACTTCCCTACACCCCCTACAAAATTAGAGGAGTATAGTTAGGGCCATTCTTTGGCTGCTCTCATGTTGAATGTGAGCACACGTTCATAAAGGTATGTAAGCTTTCCTGCCTTTATTTTTTGCCAGTTTTTTTTTATTGAGACAGTTCACGTACTATGAAAATAACCCTTAAAAACATTTATTCAGTGATTTTTAGTATATGCACAAAATTGAGTAACCACCACAATCTAATGCCAGAACATTTTTATCAAACCAATAAAAAACCCTGCATTTATTAGTAGTCACTCTCCATTTTCCCTCCCTCAGTCCCTGGGAACCACTAATCTACTTCCTGTCTCTTTGAATTTGCCTATTTTGAACATTTGATATAAATGTAATTGTATAATATGTGATCCATTTTCAGTTGATTTTCATATATATTGTAAGGAAAGAGTTCAACTTTATTCTTTTGTATGTGGTTATCCAGTTGTTTCAGTGCCATTTGTTTAAAAGACTATTCATTCCCCACTAAATTGTCTCAGTACCCTTGTCAAAAATCAATTGACGTAAATGTAAGAGTATATTTCTGAACTCTCAGTTCTGTTTCACTTTTGTATATGTCTGTCCTTATGCCAGTTTTTATTACTGTGTTTTTTAGTAAGTTTTGACATTGGGAAGCATGAGTTCTTTTGCTTTGTTTTTTTTCAAGATTGTTTTGGCTACTTGGAATCCCTTGCAATTCTTTATGAATTTTAGGATAAGCTTTTCCATTTCTGCAAAATGGGCCACTGGGATTTTGATAAGGATTGCATTGAATCTGTAGGTCACTGAGTAATGTTGACCTCTTAACAGTATTTTCTGCTACTTCATGAACATAGGATGTCATTCCATTTATTTGTCTTTAATTTCTTTCAAAAATAATTATGTAGTTTTCAGTGTACAAATCTTGTACCTCCTTGGTTAAATTTACCGCTAAGTATTTTATTCATTTTGATGCCAATGAAAATGGAATTGTTTTCTTAATTTCCTTTCAGAATGTTCATTGCTACTCTATAGGTATACTAATGATTTTCTATGTTGCTCTTATATCCTGCAATTTTGCTATATTTGTTGATTAACACTAAAAGTTTTTTTGTATGTGTATTCTTTAAGATTTTCTATGTATGAGATCATGTTATATGCATATAGAAATAATTTTACTTCTTCCTTTCCAATTTGAATGCCCTTCATTTCTTTTTTGCTTAATTGTTCCGGCTAGAACTTCCATTATAATGTTGAATAAAAGTGGTGAAAGCAGACATCTTTATCTTGTTCCTGATTGTAGGGGGGACAGTTTCAGAATTTTCATCACTGAGTATCATTATAAAATGTATACTTCTTCATCTCTCTTAACATGTTTTTTTTTTTATTGAAATATAGTCAGTTTACAATGTGCCAGTTTCTGGTATACAGCATGATGTCAGTCATATATATACATACATATATTCATTCTCATATTCTTTTTCATTATAGGTTACTACAAGATAATGAATATAGTTCTCTGTGCTATACAGAAGAAACTTATTGTTTATCCTATTTTATATATAGTAGTTAGTGTCTGCAAATCAGCTCCCAATTTATCCCTTTCCATTCCCTTTCCCCCTAGTAAACATGTTTGTTTTCTATGTCTGTGAGTCTGTCTCTGTTCTGTAAATCAGTTCATTTGTGTCTTCTTTTTTCTTTTTTTAGATTCTACATATGAGTGGTATCATATTAACATGTTTTACAATTATTTATTTTTAATTTTTATTTTTTTAATTAACAGATTCTGGGTTCACACATCAAAAACGTGATTTGTTTAAAGTCTGTTTTGACTAATAATAGTATAGTCACTTCAGTTTTCTTAAGGTTGCTCTTTGCATGATATATCTTTACTTTTAGACTATTTTTATCTTTGAATCTAAACTATCTCTTCTGTAGGCAGCATGTAGTTGGATATAATTTTATCCATCCTGACAAGCTCAGGATGCCTTTTGATTATATTGATTAATTTGTTCACATTTAATATTATTATCGATGTACTAGGGTCTGCCATTTACTTTTTCTTTTCTGTATGTCTTATGTCTTCCTTGTTCCTCTATTCTCCCTTCCCTACTTTCTTTTCTATTATTTTATAATATTACATTTTAATTATTTTTCACTATATTTTTGAGTTATATTCTTATTAGTTACTCTAGACTCCAGGGCTTACCATATACAACTCAGTTTACCAGAATCTAGTTTAGATTCATGCTAACTTAATGTCAAGGACATATAGAAATGTTACTCATATACAGCTCTATTCCCTCTTCCCCACTTTGTGCTATTATTGTTATGTATATTACACCTATATATGTTACAAATCTAACAATTCATTGTTACAATTATTGCTTTGTATAATTTTATGTCTTTTAAAGAAACTAAGAAAAGAAAAAACAAATGTATATTCACAGAATTTGTTATATTAACCTTCCTATTTATCATTTCTGGGGTTTTTTTCATTGTTTTGTAAAGATACAACTTACTAACTTGTATCATCCCCTTACTCTGATATGGCTTTGCTCCCTCCTTTCTGCTTCTATTGCCAAGTATATTACATATTACTACAAATATGTTATAGGCTCAACAGTACACTATCTATAAATTGTTTTGTACAATTGCTTTTATCAGTTAAAAAAGGAAAGAAATATGCATTTACACACTCATTTATAATTATAAATTATAATTGTATATATTTATATTACATATAATTACCTTTACTGGTGCACTTTGTGTGTGTGGATTTGAATTACTGTCTGAGGTCATTTATTTTATGACAAAGAACTTCCTTTCATATTTCTTATTAGGCAAGGCTGCTAGCAACATATTTTCTCATTACTTGTTTGTCTAGAATGTATTTATTTCTTTGTTTTTTCTTATTGTAGTAAAATATATATAACATAAAATTTGCCATTTTAATCATTTTAGTGCACATTTCAGGGGCATTATATTTACAACGTTGTACAACCATCACTAATATTTATTTCATTTTTCATTATCCCAAGCAGAGACTCTGTAATCATTAAGCAATAATACCCCATTCTCCTCTCCCTCCAGACCCTAGTAACCTCATATCTTTTTTCTCTATGAATTTGCCTAGTCTAGAATTTTCATGTAAGTGGAATCATACAATATATATCATTTTGTGTCTGGCTTATTTCACATAGCATAATTTTTCAAGATTCATCCATATTTTAGCATGTGTTAGAACTTCATTCCTTTATGGCTGGATGATATTCCATTGTATGTATATACTACTATAAGTTCATTCATGTGTTGTTGGACACTTGGGTTGTTTCAACCTTTTGGCTGTTGTGATAAGGCTGCAATGAGCATTAACATACAAATATCTGTTTGAGTTCCTGTTTTCAATTTTTTGGGTATATATATAAGAGTGGAAATGCTGGGTCATATGGTAATACCGTGTTTAGCTTTTTGAGGAATTGATAAACTTTTTCACAGCAGCTGTACCATTTTACATTTTCAACAGCAATGTACAAGGGTTCCAATTTCTCCAGATCCTCACTAACACTTGTATATATAATAGCCATCCTAATGGCCATGAAGTGATATCTCATTGTAATTTTGATTTGAATTTTCCTGATGACTGAGGATTTTGATCATCTTTTCATGTGCTTATTGTCCATTTGTATATCTTCTTTGCAGAAATGTCTATTCTAATCCATTGCCCATTTTTTAATTGGATTATTTGTTTGCTATTCAGTTGTGGGAGTACTTTATATAAACTAAATATTAAATTCTTACCAGTTATATGACTTGCAAATATTTTCTCCTATTCTGTAGGTAATATTTTCACTTTTTTTGGTAATATCTGTTGATGCACAAAAGCTTTGAAACTTGATGACATCCAATTTATGTAATTTTGGTTGTTGCTTGTACTTTGAGTGTCATATCTTAAGAATCTGTTGCCAAATCCAAGGTCATGAATATTTCCCTCTGTGTTTTCTTCTAAGAATTTTATGATTGTAGCTTTATGATTAGGTTAATTTTTTAATATGTTTTGAGGTAAGGATCCAACTTCATTCTTTTGCATGTAGATATTCAGTTGCCCTAGTACCATCTATTAAGAGGTTGTTCTTTCCTCATTGAATGGACCTAGCACACTTGGGAAAAATCAATTGGCCATACACATATGGGTTTATTTCTGGCCTCTCATTTCTATTGCATTGTCTGTATGTCAGTCCTTATGCCAGCAGCACATTGTCACTGTTTTGATTACTATAGCTTAGTAGTAATTTTGATATCAAGAAGTGTGAATCTTCTTAATTTGTTCTGCTTTTTCAAGATTGTTTTGGCTATTTGGGGCCCCTTGAAATTCCCTATGAATTTGAGGATCAGCTTTTTCCATATTTCCCAAAAAGGCTGCTGGAATATTGATAGACATTATATTAAATCTGTAAACTGTTTTGAGTAGTATGACCATGTTGACAACATTAAGAATTTCTGTCAAACACTTGATGTCTCTTCGTTTATTTAGGTTTTCTTTAATTTCTGTCAGCAGTGTTTGTATTTTTTTCAATGTACACGTCTTTCCTCTCCTTGGTTAAATTTAGTCCTAGCTATTTTATTCTTTTAGATGTTATTATAAATGAAATTGCTCTCTTTATTTCTTTTTTCAAATTGTTAATTGATGATTTATAGAAACAAAACTGATTTGTGTGTGTTGATCTTGTACTCTACACCTTTGTTAAAAATCATTTATTAGCTCTAGCAGCTTTCTTGTGGATTCCCTGGGGTTTTCTCTATATATAGGATCTTGTCTGTAAACAGAGGTAGTAGTACCTTTCACTTTCCAATTTAGATGCCTTTTATTTCTTTTTCTTGTCTAATTACTCCAGTTAGAATTTCCAGTACAATGTTGAATAGCAGGGGCAAAAGTGAGAATACTTGTCCCTGATCTTAGGGAGAAGGCTTTCAGTCTTATTCCATTGAATATGATATTAGGTATGAGGTTTTTATAAATGCCTTTTATTATACTGAGGAAATTCCTTTCTATTCTACTGTTCTGAGTATTTTTTTTTTAATGAAGATGTTAGATTTTATCAAATGCTTTTCTGCATTAATTGAGATAATCGTGTGGTTTTTTTCTTCATTCTACTAATATGTGGTATTATAGTTTGATTTTCTCATGTTAAATCACCCTTACATTTCTGGAATAAATTCCACTTGGTCATGGTATATAATCCTTTTAATATGCTGTTTGATTCACTTTACTAATATTTTGTCAAGGATGTTTCCATCTATATACATAAAGGATAATGGTATGTAATTTTCTTTCCTTATGATATTTTTATTTGTCTTTGGTATCAGAAAAATACTGGCCTAATAGAATGAGATAAGGGTTGTCATGTCCTCCTCAATTATTGGGAAGAGTTTGAGGACTGTTGTTAATTCTTCTTTCAATGCTTGGTGGAATTCACCACCAAAGCCATCTGCTCTAGGGCTTTTCTTTGTTAGGTTTTTGATTCAGTCCTTTTACTTATTATAGGTGTTCATATTTTCTGTTTCTTTCTGAATCAGTGTAGGTAATTTATGTGTTTCTAGAGATATAACCATTTCATTCAGGTTATCTAATTAGTTGGTGTACAGTTCTTCATAGTAGTCTCTTATAATCCTTTTAATTTTTGTAAGGTTGGTAGTAATTGCTCCCTTTCATTTCTTATTTTATTTTATTCCAGTTTTACTGAGAAATAATTGACATACATCATTGTATAAGCTTAAGGTGTACAGCGTGATGGTTTTATTACACATATTGTGAAATGACTGCCACAATAGGTTTAGTTATCACATATCATCTCATATAGGTACAATAAAAAGAAAAAAAATTCTCTTTGTTATGGAAGGAATCCACTCTTAGAATCCACTCTCTTAACTTTCTTATATATCATACAGCAGTGTTAGCTAGAGTCATCATTTTGTACATTACATCTCTAGTAGTTATTAAACAGGAAGTTTGTACATTTTGACCGCCTTCCTCCAATTCCCTTTCCTCCACCCCCTACCTCTGGTGACCGCAAATAGGATATCTTTTTCTATGAGTTTGGTGGGGTTTTGTTTTTGTTTTTGTTTTTTAGTGAAATAATGTATTATCTTTCTTGGTCTGACATTTCACATAGCATGATGTGTTCAAGGTCCATCCATGTTGTTACAAATGGTAGGATTTCCTCATTTTTTTAATGGCTTAATAATATAAACCTGTCTGTATATCTATATATCTCACAACTTCTTTATGCATTCATCCATCAGTGAACACTTTGGTTGTTTCCATGTCTTGGTTATTATAAACAATGCTGCTATGAACATGGAAGTGCAGGTTATTACATTTTGAGTTAGTGTTTTCATTTCCTTTGGATACATTCCTGGAAATGGAATTACTGGATAATATGGAGATTCTATTTTTAATTTTTGGAGAAACTTCCATGCTGCTTTCTATCATGACTGTACCAATTCACAATCCACCAACAGTGCACAAGTGTTTCCATTACTCCACATCCACACCAGCATTTGTTATCTCTTGTCTTTTTGATGATAGTCATGATAACAAGTGTGAAGTGATAGCTCACTGTGGTTTGGATTTACATTTTCCTAATGGCTAGTGATGTTGAATGATCTACCCATTGTTGAGAATTGGGTATCAAAGTCCTCAACTCTTCTTGTATTGCTCTTTATTTCTCCTTTGAGCTCTGTTAGTTTTTGCTTAATATGTTTTGGTGCTCTGATGTTCATATATTTTGGCACACAGATATTTACACTTGTATCTTCTTAATGGATTGACCATTTTATCATTATATAATGACCTTCTTTGTCTCTTCTTCTAGTTTTAGTTTAAAGTGTTTTATCTGATATAAGTATAGCTACCCCTGCTTTTTTTGGTTACTAGTTTCTTGGAAATATCTTTTCCCATTCCTTCACTCTCAGTCTATTTGCGTCTTTAAGGCCAAAGTGAATCTCTTACAGGTAGCATGTTGTAGGATCTTATATTTTATCCATTTGACCATCCTATGTCTTTTTACTGGAGGATTTAATTCATTTACATTTGAAGTAATTATTCATAGATAAGGACTTACTATTGTCATTTTATGGTTTTCCGTTTTATACATCCATTGTTCCTTGTTTCTTATCCTGCTGTCTTTTTTCATGTTCTGGTGTCTTGGTATCAGTATGCTTTGACTTATTTATCATATTCTTTTGTGTAATTGCTACAGAGTTCTCCCTTGTGGTCATGAGGCTTACATAAAATATCTTAAAATTGTAACACCCTATTTTAAGCTGACAACAACTTTACTTCAATAGAATTACAAAACTTTACACTTTTATTTCTCTTCCCACTAACTTAGTTTATTATTGTTACAATTTACATACTTTTATATTGTGTAGCTAATAATAATTTATTGTATTTAAGGTTATTTTTTCTGTGCTCAGAGATGGGGAGGGGTGTGCCATTGGCTGAGAACAGTTGGATAGGACTTCTGACTTGTTTCCCTACCGCAGTGAGAATGGGCTCCTCTGTTGCCTGGATCCTCTGGTCAGGCTTACTAGATGGTCAGGATTAGGTACTATATTCAGTAGTAAGTAGATGGGGCTATGAATTAGGTTCCCCGCCCTAGTAGGGCATCATGATGGGGCCCAGGGTCTATATGGCTCATTGGGAACTCAAATCAGGCAAGAGTGTACACTGCACTGAATTCCCTGGTTAGGTGTGGTCATCAGTTTTGCTCTGCATATAGGGAAAGCCAGGCATGTGCTCTCTGTTAAGTACCACTGTAAGCAGAGCTATTGTTAATCTTATTGAGATTGTCTTGTACACAGTGATTCATTTTTCTCTTGCTGCTTTCTAGATTTTCTATTTGTCTTTGGCCTTCAAAATTTTTACTTTAATGTGTCTGGGTGCAGAACTCTTTGCATTTATCCTATTGGAGTTCTTTGAACTGTTAGATGTATAGCTTACTGCTTTTCATTAAATTTCGGGAGTTTCCAGCCATTATTTCTTTGGATATTTTTTGTGCTACTTTCCCTCTCTTCTCTCCTTGTGGTATTTCCATTATAGATATGTTAGTTTACATAATGATGTCCTACATTTATTTGACTCTGCTCATTTTTCTTCATTATTTTCCTCTCTATTATTTGGATTGCATAATCTCCTTCATGTGTCTTCAAATTTGCTGATTCTTTCATTTTCCAGCTCATATCTACTGTTTAGCACCTCAGTAAATTTTTCATTTCAATTATTTTAGTTTTCAACTCCAGAATTTCCTGTTGGTGGTTTTTTTTTTTTTTTTTGGTAATTGTTTTCTCTTTACTGATTCCCTCTATTTGAAAAAAAAAAGCATCATCATACTTTTATTGCTTTAATCATGGTTTCCTTTACTTCTTTGAGTGTATTTATTGCAGCTACTTTGAAATCTTTGTCTGCTAAGCCCAACATGTCAGCACTCTCAAAGTCAGTATGTATTACCTGATATTTTTCCCTATGTTTTGGGAAATGGACATTTCTGATAATATAGTATAGTAACTTGGGGGTACTGATCACTCTGCCCTTGGGACTTTTTTGTTGTTGTTGTTGTTGCTTGTTTTTTTACTTTAGAGACTTGGCTGGACTATTTTAGTAAAGTTTATCTGCTACAATGGGAAGTATCTGATGTCACTCTTCAGAACATGTGGCCATGGGCATGCATACAGTCCCCATGGGATGACATAGTTTTAGCAGGCCTCTTTATTACTGTCTCTTTCCCTGATCTCTGTTAAGCTATCTGCCTCTGTTAGCATGATGCCCAGCCATTTGCCTCTGCTAATTGTTGGGTGATTGTTTTGTTTGTTATAACAATGACCTGAGTCATAAATTGCTGAACAGTATGATCCAATTAAATTTGGGAATTTTTGCAGCAGTAGCCTTTGAAACCAGTCTTTGATATTTGTTCCTACCACAGAAGGGCTCTTGTTTGCTGTGTGGGAATGGAAAAATTTTCCTTTCCCCTTTCTAGGTTCTTTGCCTGGTCTAATAATTAAAGCGATATAAGACAGGTTAACAGGAGAAAAAACAAACATAAGTTTAATAACATATATACCTCCTGTATATATGGGAGATAACCAGGAAAACTGAGTAACTCTCTGAAATGGGTGAAGCCATCACTTTAAAAACAATATTATCTTCAGCTAAAGATAAGATGTTGGGGGTGGGGAGTTAGTTATGGAAGGTTAGCAAGAAAAGCACAGTAAACAAGGGTAAAGTAGTTATACAGATTTAAGTCATTGCCTTCTCCATTGATAGCAGTTTCTAGAGATTTAGTCATCCTCTTCCTGGTACAGAAAAGGAGACATGTTTACAAATGGAGATTTCCCTTATGATTGTAAGTATTTCTTACAAAAGAGTAAATTCTACTCTTTCATGTCTACTTTTCTTTTTTTTTTTTTTTTAAAAAAAACAGCTTAAAATGGTCAATATGCCAAAGAGACATATTTTGGAGTGGCAAAATCTGCTATCCTTCAGTTGTCTCTTTCCATGGTTCTCTCTGTTAAACATCTAGCTGGCCTATGGCTTAGGTTATTTCTCTAGTGGAGCTATAGCCTCTTCTGAATTGCTTACTAATAAAACCTCCATTGCTTTTAAGAGCACACTTAGGCTTAAATTACCCTACGTTATATTCCAAATAAATTCTGTTCTCTTGGGGAGAGCATTGAGTTCTTATGTCTTGCCTCTCATTCTTGGGCAAAATCTCTATACCACTGCTCCAGAACAGTTGGCAGGGAAAGTGGCCCACTTCTCACAGAGTGAAACTTCTACTTTATGAGCAGGGCACTGGTTGGAGTTAATAATCCCTAGTCTTCTTGGCTTACCTTTACTGGAGCTCTCTCCTTGGGTACCTCTCTTTGCTCATCAGCAAGCCTGTGTGAAGATGATCACGGCAGTGGTATTCTCAGCCTGCCTTGCCTAGGGTGGAGCTTCTGTTCCACAATGTGGGCTTGTGGATAGAGTCCCAAAGTTCTAAACCACTCTTGTGTGAGATAGAGCTTCTACCACATGGAACTAGAGGGTAGGATGAGGGTGGTCTAGGGTGCCACCCTAGGACAGATACCACACCCTTCACTAGTAACCTGGGGGAGAGGGAGCCCTGTGCTCTTAGCTATACCTGCTTGGAGTATAACTTACAACATGCAGAGCTGATGACAGGGGCAAACGCAGGGAGCAGGTTGTGTTTCAAATGTCATAAATCATTGTTTCTCTTTTTGCTATATGCTCTTAGAATAACTCCCAGAGACTTTAAGTGGACGTTTTAAAAATAATTTTTGATAGGGAAAGTGTGCAGCTTCTCACGCTACTATTTGGAATTTATCTACTTTGGCCACTATTTCTTCAAAACGTTTTTCTGCCTCTTCCCCTCTAGGACTAAAATTTACACTTATATTAAGTACTTTTGAGTTGTTCCACAGATCAATAATGATCTGCTCTTTTTACTTCAGTCTTTTTTCTTCCATTTAATTTTATATAGCCTCTAAACTAAACTTGCTATGTAATCAAGTTCACTAATCATTTTTCTTCAGGATCTAAAGATCTGTCAATACCATACAGCACATTTTTTTAAACCAAAAAAACACCTTTAATATTATTGCCTAGAGGCATCGAACATTAACATCTTTTTTTAAAATTTTTTATTAATTTATAATCACTTTACAATGTTGTGTCAAATTCCAGTGTAGAGCACAATATTTCAATTATACATGAACATATATGTATATTCACCGTCACATTTTTTTCTCTGTGAGCTACCATAAGATGTTGTATACATTTCCCTGTGCTATAGACCATAATCTTGTTTATCTATTCTAAAATTTTGAAATCCCACTCTATCTCTTCTCACCCCATTGGCAACCACAAGTCTGTATTCTATGTCTATGAGTCTATTTCTGTTCTGTATTTATGCTTTTTTTTTTTTTTAGATTCCACATATGAGCAATCTCATATGGTATTTTTCTTTCTCTTTCTGGCTTACTTCACTTAGAATGACATTCTCCAGGAGCATCCATCTTGCTGCAAATGGCATTATGTTGTCGGTATTTATGGCTGAGTAGTATTCCATTGTATAAATATACCACTTCTTCTTTATCCAGTCACCTGTTGATGGACATTTAGGCTGTTTCCATGTCTTGGCTATTGTGAATAGTGCTGCTATGAACACTGGGGTGCAGGTGTCATCCTGAAGTAGGGTTCCTTCTGGATATATGCCCAGGAGCAGGATTCCGAGGTCATATGGTAACTCTATTCCTAGTATTTTGAGGAATCTCCATACTGTTTTCCACAGTGGCTGCACCAAACTGCATTCCCACCAGCAGTGTAGGAGGATTCCCCTTTCTCCACAGGCTCTCCAGCATTTGTCATTTGTGGACTTGTGAATGATGTCCATTCTGACTGGTGTGAGGTGATACCTCATTGTAGTTTTGATTTGCATTTCTCTGATAATTAGTGATATTGAGTATTTTCTCATGTGCCTATTGATCATTTGTTTGTCTTCCTTGGAGAATTGCTTTTTTAGGTCTTCTGCCCATTTTTGGACTGGGTTGTTTATTTTCTTCTTATTGGGTCATATGAGCTGCTTAATATATTCTGGAGATCAAGCCTTTGTTGGTTTCATTTGTAAAAAATTTCTCCCATTCTGTAGGTCGTCATTTTGTTTTGCTTATGGTTTCCTTTGCTGTGCAGAAGCTTGTAAGTTTTATTAGGTCCCATTTGTTTATTCTTGCTTTTATTTCTTCTGGGAGAACATTTTTGAGATGTATGTCAGATAATGTTTTGCCTATATTTTCCTCTCGGAGGTTTATTGTGTCTTCTCCTATGTTAAAGTCTTTCATCCATTTTGAGCTGATTTTTGTGTATGGTGTAAGGGAGTGTTCTAGCTTCATTGTTTTATGTGCTGCTGTCCAGTTTTCCCAACACCATTTGCTGAAGAGACTGTCCTTATTCCATTGTATGTTCTTGCCTCCTTTGTCAAAGATTAATTGACCAAAGGTTTGTGGGTTCATTTCTCAACTGTCTATTCTGTTCCATTGTTCTATATGTCTGTTTTTGTACCAATACCATGCTGTCTTGATGACTGTAGCTCTGTAGTATTGTCTGAAGTCTGGGAGAGTTATTCCTCCAGCCTCTTTCTTTCTCTTCAGTAATGCTTTGGCAATTCTAGGTCTTGGATGGTTCCATATAAATTTTATTATGATTTGTTCTAGTTCTGTGAAATATGTCCTGGGTCATTTGATAGGGATTGCATTAAATCTGTAGATTGCCTTGGGCAGTGTGACCATTTTAACAGTATTGATTCTTCCAATCCAAGAGCATGGGTATCTTTCCATTTTTTAAAGACTTCTTTATTTTCCTTCATCAATGTTTTCTAGTTCTCTATGTATAATTCTTTCACCCCCTTGGTTAGATTTATTCCCAGGTATTTTATTACTTTGGGTGCTATTTTAGAGGGGATTGTTTCTTTACTTTCTTTTTCTGTTGATTCATCCTTAGTGTAAAGAAATGTCACTGATTTTTTAAAATTTATCTTGTAACCTGCTACCTTGCTGAATTCTTGAATCAGCTCTAGTAGTTTTTGTGTGGACCTTTTAGGGTTTTCTATATATAGTAACATATTGTCGGCATATAGTGTTCTTTTACCTCTTCTTTTCCAATTTGGATCCCTTTTATTTCTTTCTGTTGCCTGACTGCTGTGGCTAGGATTTCCAAGACTATGTTGAATAGGAGTTGTGATAGTGGGCAGCCTTATCTTGTCCCAGAATTTAGGTGAAAGCTTTTGAATTATTCACCGTTGAGTACTATGCTGGCTATACGTTTGTCATATATAGCTTTTATTATGTTGAGATATGTTCCCTCTATACCCAGTTTGGTGAGAGTTTTTATCATAAATGGGTGTTGAATTTTATCAAATGCTTTTTCTGCATCGATTGAGATGATCATGTGGTTTTTGTCCTTTCTCTTGTTGATGTGATGTATTACATTGATTGATTTGCATATGTTGAACCAATCTTGTGTCCCTGGAATGAACCCCATTTGGTCATGATGTATAATCTTTTTTATGTGTTGTTGGATTCTATTTGCTAATATTTTGGTGAGGATTTTGGCATCTATGTTCATCAGTGATACTGGCTGATAATTCTCTGTTTTAGTAGTGTCTTTGCCTGGTTTTGGTATCAGGGTGATGGTGGCTTCATAGAACGAGTTTGGGAGTATTCTCTCCTTTTCAACTCTCTGGAAGAGTTTGTGAAGGACTGCTATGAGTTCTTTGTATGTTTGGTAGAATTCCCCGGTGAAGCAGTCTGGTCATGGAATTTTATTTGTAGGGAGGTTTTTAATTGCTATTTCTATTTCATATCTAGTGATTGGGTGGTTCAAGTGGTCAGTTTCTTCTTGATTCAGTCTTGGTGGACAGTATGTTTCCAGAAACTTGTCCATCTCCTCTAGGATATCCAGTTTGGTTCCATATAGTTTTTCATAATATTCTCGTATGATATTGTGCATTTCTATTTTATTTGTTGTAATTTCTCCATTTACCTTTCTTATTTTGCGAATTTGTTCTCTCTGTTTTTTCTTCTTTGTGAGTTTTGCCAGAGGCTTGTCGGTTTCATTTACTTTTTCAAAAAAACAGCTTTTGGTTTGGTTGATTTTTTTTCTATGGTTTATTTAAATCTCTATTGTGTTTACTTCCTCCCTAATCTTTATAATTTCCTTCCTTCTGCTGCTTTTGGGGCTTTTTGTTCTTCTTTTTCTCATTCATTCAGGTGGTGGGTTAAATTGTTTATTTGAGATTGTTCTTCTTTTTTGAGGAAGGCCTTTATCACTTTAAACTTCCCTCTTAGCACTGCCTTTGCTGTGTCCCATAGATTTTGAGTGGTTGTGTTTCATTGCCATTTGTCTCAAGGTATTTTTTAATTTCAGCTTTGATTTCCTCATTGACCCTTTGGTTTTTTCATAACATATTGTTTAATCTCCATGCTTTCCTTATTTTCTCCTTTGTTTCTCTGTTGTTGATTTCTAGTTTCATGGCTTTGTGGTCAGTAAAGATACTTGAGGTAATTTCTATCTTCTTAAAATTGTTGATGTTTCTTTTGTGCCCAAGTACATGATCAATCTTGGAAAATGTTCCATATGCACATGAAAAGAATGTATATCCTATTTTAGGGGTGTGTAATGCTCTGAAAAATCCACCAAATCTAATTTTTCTATTGTATTATTTAATTTCTCTGTTGCCTTATTTATTTTCTGTCTGGAAGATCTGTCTAGTGATGTTAATGTGGTGTTAAAATCTCCGACTATGATTGTAATCCCATCAATATCCCCCTTTATCTCTGTTAGTAATTCTTGTATGTTCTTAGGTGCTCCTATATTGGGTGCATATATATTAACGAGTGTGATATCCTCATCTTGAATCACTCCTTTAATCATTATAAAATGTCCTTCTTTATCTTTCTTTATGGCCTTTGTTTTAAAGTCTATTTTGTCTGAAATCAGTACTGCAACACCTGCTTTTTTGGCTTTTCCATTTGCATGGAATATCCTTTTCCATCCTTTCACTCTCACTCTATATGTGTCCTTCTACCTAAAGTGGGTTTCTTGTATGTAGCATATTGAAGGTTCTTGCTTTATCTTCCAGTCTGCCACTCTATGTCTTTTGACTGGAGCATTTAGTCCATTAACATTTATAGTAATTAATGATAGATGTGTGTTTATTGCCATTTTGAACTTATCTTTGCAGTTCAATTGGTATTTCCTCTTTGTTCCTTTCTTCTTCCTTTTGTGGTTTGCTAATTTTCCTTTGTGTAATCATGGATTGTATTTAGTTTTTGTGACTCCCTTGTAAGTTTTTGGCTTGTGGTTACCCTTTTTTGTAAGTCTATTACCCATTACTATAACTGTTTTTATTAAACTGATACTAACATGATCTCAAACCCATCCTACAGAGAACAAAAAAATTAAAAAAGAAAGAAAAATAATATTCTATATTTCCCTGCTTCCCTCTCCCACTCTCAATGATTTGTATGTTTTCTTTTATAATTTTGTATTTATTTTATTTGTAATTCATGAGTTATCACCTTTCCATTTGTGAGTTTCTCATTTCTGTAGCATCCTGCTGCTTTTCTATTTAGAATGGACCTTTCAATATTTCTTCTAACATGGGTTTAGAGTTGCTAAACTCCTGCAGCTTTTTCTTGTCTGTGAAACTCTTTCTCTCTCCTTCTATCCTAAAGGATAGCCTTGCTGGATAAAGTATCCTAGGCTGCATCTTTTTTTCATTCAGGACTTTGAATATATCTTGCCACTTGCTTGTGGCCTGTAGTGTTTTTGTAGAGAAATCAGCTGAGAGCCTTAGGGGGGTTCCCTTGTAACTTACTATTTGCTTTTCTCTTGCTGCCTTTAGAATCATTTCTTTATCCTTGACTCTGGCCATCTTGATTATGATATGTGTTGGTGTGGGTCTGTTTGGGTTCTTCCTGTTTGGGACCCTCTGAGCTTCCTGTAGTTGGATATCTGATTCCTTCTTTAAGTTTGGGAAGTTTTCATTCGTGATTTCTTCAAAAACCTTTTTAATCCCTTTTGATCTTTCTTCCCCTTCTGGGACCCCTATTATGTGAAGATTGGCATGCTTTATATTATCCCATAGGTCCCTTATGCTATTTTCATTTGTTTTTATTTGTTTATCTTGCAGCTCTTCTGATTGGCTTCTTTCTATTATCCTGCCTTCTAGGTCACTAATTCGTTCCTCTGCATTATCTAGTTGGCTTTGCACAGCTTTTAGATCATTCCTCATCTCAGTCAATGTGTTACCCATTCTACTTGGGTCTTCTTTATAGCTTCCATTTCATTTTTGACATATTTTATATCTCTAAACACTATCTCTTTTAATTCCTTCAGTACTTTGATTACTCCTTTTTTGAAATCTTGATCTAGTAGGCTATCTTTGTCTATTTCATTGATTGTTCTTTCAGGGGATTTCTCTTGTTCTTTTAATTGGGAATGGTTTCTGTGCTTCTTCATCTTGCTCATACCTCTCTGTCAGTGTGCTTTATGGAGTATCAGTTACCTATTTTGGTCCTTAATGGGTTTATCTATCTAATGCCTATGTAGGAATAAGACTTAGGAAAAAAAGAAAAAATAAGAGACAGAAAGAATTTTAAAAGAGGGGAGAAAAAAAAGGTTTGAAAACAGTGTATAATGAATAATAGAAGAGCAAGTTGAAGCAGAATAGCAATCGGGTTGAGACGTCCTTTTAAAACCTTTAAAAAAAGGGAAAAGATGAAAAGATGTATTTGAAACCTCTGTCTAATCAATAACAGGACATCAAAACCCAAGAGTAATAAAAATGAATTAAGAAGTAAAAATTAAGAGTGTAATAGAAAATACAACAGATATAACCAGATTTAAAAAAAAACGGGGGGTTTCAGTGTTCTCCTGGAGACTGTGCTTTTAATGTGAAGTTCTTCTGTCTTCGTCCTGTTTTGGAAGCTCAGCTTGCTGTTTCCAGAGGCCCTCCATTGGCACCCTCATCTGTGCTGCTCCCAGTACCTGTCTGCAAGCAGATCGCGCCTCCTCCCAACACTGGGTCAGGTGCAGCTCTCCTTTGCTGTGGGTGGGCGGGTCACTGTCCCTCCCAATGCCACAGTCAGATGTTGCAGACTGGCCAGGTAGGAGGGTGGGTTGTGCCCCCTCCCAGCACCTCGGTCAGGGATTGCCTTCCTGCCTGAATTGCGGAGGGCCGCCCTCCTTCTTCCGGTGCAGGTCGCTCCACTGCTCTGTGATGCTGTGGGCTAGGCCTCTGGTTGGCACTCCGCAGGTGAGCTTGGGGAAGACGGAGGAAAAGCCTTGTCCCTGCTCCAGGCCAGAACCTAGCTCTTTGTCTTGGCAGAGCAAGTTCTCTAAGGGACCAGGATGGAAGGATCCTATCTGCCTCGGGCTGTAGACAAGTCTCCATCTGGCCTTTGAGGCTGCAAAGCCCTTAGGTGTTGATCCAGTTTTTGCCCCCGCTCCTGCCTGGATGCTAAGTGCCAGAGGATATGGCGGCTGTCCCTGAGCCCTGCCTCTCTTCCCCCAAAACTTTCCACGAGTTTTCAGAGATGGGGGTATGCACCCTTCTCCCGAGAGCACATCAACCTTGCTGTTTTATGGAGGGCCCAGGTTGTTCTGCCCTGTGCACCCACAGCCACAGCACGCAGCCCCCTGCAGTCCCCCGGGGCTGCCTCTGTACAGGCCACCCCCATCCTCCGTCCAGCTCGGGCAGCCTGGCCCTGCCCCCAGCTGCCAGCCCAAGTCTGGCTGGGTGTCGCGGGTACCCTCTGTGCCTGTTTAAGTTACTTCTGTCAGTCAAAGGCTGGTCTGTACAGATCCGAGCCTCGGAGGCTCCCCCTCTGTCCCGCTGGCCTCTCAGTTGGAGAGGGGAGACCCAGTGAAAGAGCGCCAGTCCTCCTTTTCCACTCCCTCCCCGTGAGACCTGTCCCACTCTGCTTTGCCTTTTCTTCTTTCTTTTTTCCTTTTCTCCTACCAGATTTTTGGTGTCTCTATCTTTTGAAGAGGGCAATGTTCTGTTGGAATTCTGCAGGTGCTCTGGTTGGCTAAGTGGGTCTGTGGATGTGAGTCTTGGTGCATTTGTGGGAGAGGGTGAACTACAAGCGCCCTTCTACTCCACCATCTTCTCTCTTCCCCCCCATACAGCACATTTTTAATCTCCATCATATTTTAACTGTAGAAGTGCAATTTTTATATTCTTCATGTTTCTTCTTAGCAAATTTATGTTTTTTTCTACATTTTTGAAAATATGGAATATAGTTTAATAACTGTTTTAACATGTGATTGGTACAAATTCTATTATCTCTCTCTCTTCTGGATCTAATTTTTCTTTCCTTAATTGGTTTTATTTTACTGTTCCTTTGAAGGCCTGGTAATTATGTATGGAATGCCAGATACTGCAAATTTTATCATGTTGGATACTAGATATTTTCATTACCATTAATATTCTTGACTTTTGTTCTGAGACACAGTGCAGTTACTTGTGAACAATTTGATCTTTATAAGGCTTGTTTTTTTAAATTTTATTTTATTGAATTATAGTCAGTTTACAATGGTGTGTCAATTTCCAGTGTAGAGCACAATTTTTCAGTCATACATAAACATACATATATTCATTGTCACATTCTTTTTCACCGTGAGCTACCACAAGATCTTGTATATATTTCCCTGTGCTATACAGTATAATCTTGTTTATCAATTCTGCATATGCCTGTCAGTATCTACAGATTTTGACTTTGATCCATTTTGAGTTTATTTTTGTGTATGGTGTAAGGGAGTGTTCTAGCTTCATTGTTTTACATGCTCCTGGCCAGTTTTCCCAACACCATTTGCTGAAGAGACTGTCTTTATTCCATTGTATATTCTTGCCTCCTTTGTCGAAGATGAGTTGACCAAAAGTTTGTGGGTTCATGTCTGGGCTCTCTATTCTATTCCACTGGTCCATATGTCTGTTTCTGTACCAGTACCATGCTGTTTTGATTACTGTAGCTCTGTAGTATTGTCTGAAGTCTGGGAGGGTTATTCCCCCAGCCTCATTGTTTTTCTTCAGTAGTGCTTTGGCAATTCTGGGTCTTTTGTGATTCCATATAAATTTTATTATGATTTGTTCTAGTTCTGTGAAATATGTCCTGGGTAATTTGATAGGGATTGCATTAAATCTGTAGATTGCCTTGGGCAGTGTGACCATTTTAACAACATTGATTCTTCCAATTCAGGAGCATGAGATATCTTTCCATTTTTTAAAGTCTTCTTTGATTTCCTTACAATGTTTTCTAGTTCTCTATGTATAAGGCTTTCACCTCCTTGGTTAGATTTATTCCTAGGTATTTTATTACTTTGGGTGCTATTTTAAAAGGGATTGTTTCTTTATTGTCTTTTCCTGCTGATTCATCATTAGTGTAAAGAAATGCAACTGATTTTTGTACATTAATCTAATAACCTGCTACCTTGGTGAATTCTTTTATTAGTTCTAGTAGTTTTTGTGTGGACCTGTTAGGGTTTTCTATATATAGGATCATATCATCTGCATATAGATACATTTTTACCTCTTCTTTTCCAAGTTGGATCCCTTTTATTTCTTTCTCTTGCATAAGGCTTGTTTTTAATCTGTGCTCAGTAGGTCCATTTAGTCGAGGTTTAATTTTCCCCATTACTCACTACATAATACCCTTGTGAGCACTATAGATCTTGGTGCATAAATTACCAGTTTATTCCACTCTGGCAAGAGATAAAATAAACTGTTTCTGGCCTAGGGATCCAGAGATTGTTTCCCATGTTCCTTTTGGATGGTTTTTTAGGATGTCTACTTTGAGAACCATTGCCATGTAGCATAAATTCATACCAAATTAAAAGAGCTCTTTAAACTTCAAGCATCGGATTTACAAGATTCAATAAATGACAGGGGTATGAAAGTACAAAATAGCATAATGCTTATAATAGAAGATTCTCCTTAAAATGAATTTCTGACATTTAAAACCCAATCTCAGTGTCACCAAAAATAACACTGAAATGAGCTAAATATTCCAACAGCTCTCATCTTAAAGATCATTGATTTGATGAGAAACATTTGGTCCCGTTCTCTGAAGAAAGGAAGTTATATAGTACCTGCTGTGTACACAGCGCATCTCTGATATCCTTAGCAACAACCATTCTGCTGCTCATCTAACTGCTGCAAAGCCTTGGGTAATTCGGTGGAGGATTATGGAAATTCCAAATTCGGAAACATAATAAACTCAATAATAGACATTACATTAATTGGTAACCTGTAGCCTGGTTTGATAGTGTAACAAAATATCACATGCAAGTTCACTTAGTTGATTTGCTGATTCTAAGTTCATGGGACACAACTTAGGGTAAAAATTCATTTTTTGGGAAAAATTATTTTTTCCCAAAACATTATTTTATTTTGTTTTACATTTTTTGAGTTATAGTCATTTTACTCCATTGTGTCATTTTCCAGTGTAGAAAACAATGTTTTAGTTATACATGAACATACATATATTAATTGTTGCATTCTTTTTCACTGTGAGCTACCACAAGATCTTGTATATAT
The DNA here is from genome assembly GCF_048773025.1 of Camelus bactrianus. Lineage (NCBI taxonomy): Eukaryota > Metazoa > Chordata > Mammalia > Artiodactyla > Camelidae > Camelus > Camelus bactrianus. The sequence continues at coordinate 61,300,883 of NC_133575.1, forward strand.
TTCTCTGTGCTATACAGTATAATCTTGTTTATCTGTTCAACATAGGACTGTCAGTATCGACAAATTTTGAACTCCCAGTCTGTACCTTCCCCCAACCACTGGGAAGCACAAGTTTGTATTCTATGTCTCTGAGTCTGTTCCTGTTTTGTATTTCTGTTCTTTTTTTTTTTTTTTTTTAGATTCCACATATAAGCAATCCCATGGTATTTTTCTTTCTCTTTCTGGCTTACTTCACTTTGAATGACATTCTCCAGGAATATCCATGTTGCTGCAAATGGTGTTATATTGTCAATTTTATGGCTGTATAGTGTTCCATTGAATAAATATACCACATTTTCTTTATCCAGGCATTTGTCGATGGACATTTAGGCTGTTTTCTTGTCTTGGCTATTGTAAATAGTGCTGCTATGTACATTAGGGTGCATGTGACTTTTTGAAGTAGTCTTCCTTCTGGATATATGCCCAGGAGCAATATTACTGGATCATATGGTTAGTCTATCTTTGGTCTTTTGAGGAATCTCCATACTGTTTTCCACAGTGGCTGCACCAACCTGCATTCCCACAAGCAGTGTAGGAGGGTTCCCTTTACTCCAATCCTCTCCAGCACTTATCATTTGTGGACTTTTGAATGATGGCTATTCTGACTGGTGTGAGGTGATAACTCATTGCAGTTTTGATTTGCATTTCTCTGATAATTAGTGATATGGAGCATTTTGTCATGTGCCTATTAATTATTTATATGTCTTACTTGGAGAATTGCTTGTTTAAGTCTTCTGCCCATTTTTGGATTGGGTTGTTTGGTTGTTTCTTATTGAGTCGTATGAGCTGCTTATATATTCTGGAGATCAATACTTTGTCGGTTTCACATTTTGCAAAAATTTTCTCCCATTTCGTAGGGTTTTTTTTGTTTTTTTTTTTGCTTATGTTTTCTTTTGCTGTGCAGAAGCTTGTAATTTTCATTAGGTCCCATTTGTTTATTCTTGCTTTTATTTCTATTGCTTGTGTAGACTACTCTAGGAGAACAGTTTTGACATGTATGTCAGATAATGTTTTGCCTATATTTTCTTCTAGGAGTTTTATTATATCTTGGCTTAGGTTTAAGTCTTTGATCCATTTTGAGTTTATTTTTGTGTTTGGTGTAAGGGAGTGTTCTAGCTTCACTGCTTTACATGCTGCTGTCCAGTTTTCCCAACACCATTTTCTGAAGAGACTGTCTTTATTCCATTGTATATTCTTGCTTCCTTTGTCGAAGATGAGTTGACCAAAAGTATGAGGGTTCATGTCTGGGCTCTGTATTGTGTTCCACTGGTCCATATGTCTGTTTTTTTTTTTTAACAATACTATGCTATTTTGATGACTGTAGTTCTACAGTATTTTCTGAGGTCTGGGAGAGTTATTCCTCCAGCCTCTTTCTTTTTCTTCAGTAATAGTATGGAAATTCTAGGTCTTTTGTGGTTCCATATAAATTTTATTATGATGTGTTCTTCTGTGATATATGTCCTGGGTAATTTGATGGGGATTGCATTAAATCTGTAGATTGCCTTGGGCAGTATGACTATTTTAACAACATTGATTCTTCCAACTCAGGAGCATGAGCTATCTTTCCATTTTTTAAAGTCTTCTTTGATTTCCTTACAATGTTTTCTAGTTTTCCATGTATAAGGTTTTCACCTCATTTGTTAGATTTATTCCTAGGTATTTTATTACTTTGGGTGCTATTTTAAAGGTGATTGTTTATTTACTTTCTTTTCTTGTTGATTCATCATTAGTGTAAAGAAATGCAACTGATTTTTGAACGTTAATCTTGTAAACTGCTACCTTGCTGAATTCTTCGATTAGTTCTAGTAGTTTTTGTGTGGACCTGTTAGAGTTTTTATATATAGGATCATGTCATCTTCATATACTGACACTTTTACTTTTTCTTTTCAAATTTGGATTCCTTTTCTCTCTCTTACCTGATTGCTGTAGCTAGGAATTCCAAGACTATGTTGAACAGGAGTGGTGATAGTGGGCAGCCTTGTCTTGTCCCAGATGTTAGTGGGAAGCTTTTCAGTTTTTCACCATTGAGTACTTGCTGGCTGTAGGTTTGTCATATGTAGCTTTTCTTATGTTGAGATATGTTTCCTCTATACCCACTTTGGGGAGAGTTTTTATAATAAATGGCTGTTGAGTATTATCAAATACTTTTTCTGAATCTACTGAGGTGATCATGTGGTTTTTCTCCTTTCTTGTGTTGATGTGATGTATTACATTGATTGACCTGCATATGTTGAACCACCCTTGTGTCCCTGGGATGAACCCCACTTGGTCATGATGTATAATCTGTTGAATTCTATTTGCTAATATTTTAGTAAGGCTTTTTCCATCTGTGTTCATCAGTAGTATTGGTTTGTAGTTCTCTATTTTGGTAGTGACTTTGCCTTATTTTGTTATCAGGGAGATGGTGGCTTCACAGAATGAGTTTGGGAGTATTCCCTCCTTTTCAATCTTCTGGAATAATCGGAGAGGGTCTGGTACGAGTTCTTCTTTGTATGTTTATTAGAATTCCCCAAGAAGACGTCTGGTCCTGGAATTTTATTTGTAGGGAGGTTTGTTTTGTTTTTTTTTTTCACTAATACGATTTCATTTCTAATGATCGGTTTGTTCAAGTGGTCAGTTTCTTCTTGATTGAGCCTTGGTGGACAGTATGTTTCCAGAAACTTGTCCACCTCCTCTAGGTTATCTATATTCGTTCCATATAGTTTTTCATACATTTCTCACATGATATTCTGTATTTCTATTTTATTTCTTGTAATTTCTATATATTCCTTTCTTATTTTGGTTATTTGTGCTCTTTTTTCTTCATAGTGAGTTTGGCCAGAGGTTTGTCGATTATATTTACTCTTAAAATCTCTAGTTTGATTGATTTTTTTCTATGTTTTTTTTAATCTCTATCTTATTTATTTTCCCCCTGATCTTTAGTATTTCCTTCTTTCTCCTGCATTTTGGGGTATTTTGCTCTTCTTTTTCTAATTATTTTAGCCAGTGGGTTAGATTGTTTATTTGAGATTGTTCTTCTTTTTTGAGGAAGGTCTGTATCACTATAAACTTCCTTCTTAGCACCGCCTTTGCTGTGTCCCATAAATTTTGTGTGCTTGTGCTTTCATTTTCATTTGTCTCAAGGTATTTTTTAATTTCAGCTTTGACTTCCTCATTGACTCATTGTTTTTTTCAATAACATATTGTTTAATCTCCATGCTTTCCTTTTTTTCTCATTTGTTTCTCTGTTGTTGATTTCTAGCTTCATGGCATTGTGTTCAGTAAAGAAGCTTCAGATAATTTCTATCTTCTTAAAATTGTTGACATTTCTTCTGTGCCCAAGTACATGATAAATCCTAGAAAATGTTCCATGTGCCCTTAAAAATAATGTATATTCTATTGTTTGGGGGTGTAATGCTCTGAAAATATCCACCAAATCTAATTTTTCTATTGAATCACTTAATTTCTCTGTTGCCTTATTTATCTTCTGTCTTGAAGATCTGTCTAGTGATGTTAATTCAGTGTAAAAATCTCTGACAATGATTGTATAACCATCAATATCCCCCTTTATCTCTGTTAGTAATTGTTCTATGTACTTAGGTGCTCTTATATTGGGTGCATATATATTAATGAGTGTGATATCCTCATCTTGAATCACTCCTTTAATCATTAAAAAATGTCCTTATTTATTTTACTTTATGGCCTTTGTTTTAAAGTCTATTTTGTCTGAAATCACTACTGCAATACCTGCTTTTTGGCTTTTCCATTTGCATGGAATATCTCTTTCCATCCTTCACTCTCAATCTGTATGTGTACTTCTCCCTAAAGTGGGTCTGTTGTATACAACATATTGAAGGTTCTTGCTTTATTATCCAGTCTGCCACTCTATGTCTTTTGATTGGAGCATTTAGTCCATTAACATTTACACTAATCAATGATACATGTGTATTTATTTCCATTTCATACTTATATTTGCAGTTGATTTGGTATTTCCTCTTTGTTCCTTTCTTCTTCCTTTTGTGGTTTGCTAATTTTCCTTTGTATTATCATGGATTGTATTTAGCTTTTGTGACTCCCTTGTAAGTTTTTGGCTTGTGGTTACCCTTTTTTGTAAGTCTATTAGCCCATTACTATAACTGTTTTTGTTAAACTGATACTAACATGATCTCAAACCCATCCTACAGAGAACAAAAATTTAAAAAAAAAAAAGAAAAAATATTCTTTATTTTCCTGCCTCCCTCTCCCACTCTGAATGATCTGTAAGTTTTCTTTTATAATTTTGTATTTATTTTATTTGTAATTCATGAGTTATCACCTTTCCAGTTGTGAGTTTCTCATTTCTGTAGCATCCTGCTGCTTTTCTATTTAGAATGGACCTTTCAATATTTCTTTTAGCATGGGTTTAGTGTTGCTAAACTCTTGTAGCTTTTGCTTGTCTGTGAAATTCTTTCTCTCTCCTTCTATCCTAAAGGATAGCCTTGCTGGATAAAGTATCCTAGGCTGCATCTTTTTTCATTCAGGACTTTGAATATATCTTGCCATTCCCTTGTGGCCTGTAGTGTTTTTGTAGAGAAATCAGCTGAGAGCCTTAGGGGGGTTCCCTTGTAACTCACTCTTTGCTTTTCTCTTGCTGCCTTTAGGATCATTTCTTTATCATTGACTCTGGCCATCTTGATTATGATATGTGTTGGTGTGGGTCTATTTTGGTTCTTCCTGTTTGGGACCCTCTGAGCTTCCTGTACTTGGATATCTGATTCCTTCTTTAAGTTTGGGAACTTTTCAGTCACGATTTCTTTAATAACCTTTTCAATCCCCTTTGTTCTTTCTTCCCCTTCTGGGACCCCTATTATGTGAAGATTGGCATGCTTTATATTATCCCATAGGTCGCTTATGTTGCTTTCATTTGTTTTTATTTGTTTATCTCATAGCTGTTCTGATTGGGTGCTTTCTGTTTTCCTGTCTTCTAGGTCACTTATTCGTTCCTCTACATTATCTAGTTTGCTTTGCACAGCCTTTAGATCATTTCTCATCTCAGCCAATGAGTTTCCCAGTTCTACTTGGCTCTTTTTCATAGCTTCCATTTCATTTTTGACATATTTTATATCTCTAAACACTATCTCTTTTAATTCCTTCAGTACTTTAATCACTCCTTTTTTGGAATCTTGGTCTAGTAGGCCATTGATGTCTATTTCATTGATCATTCCTTCAGGGGATTTCTCCTGTTCTTCTAATTGGAAATGGTTTCTGTGCTTCTTCATCTTGTTCATACCTCTCTGGCACTGTGGTTTATGGTGTATCAGTTATCCAATGTGGTCCTTAAGGAGTTTATTTATTTATCTATCTAATGCCTATGTAGGAATAACACTTAAAAAAGAGAGAGAGAGTAAGGTAATTGTAAACGAAGGGAGTTAAAAAAGGTTTGAAAACAGTGTATAATGAATAATAGAAGAACAAGTTGAAGCAGAATAGCAATGGGGTTGAGACGTCTTTTAGAAACCTTTAAAAAAGGACAATAGAGAAAAAAGTTTTTGACACCTGTGTATAATCAATAACAGAACATCAAAACCAAGAGAAATAAAAATGAAATGGTGTGGGTTTTCAATAATAATAGTAGTATTTTTTAAAAAATTTAAGAGAGATTAAAACTCAGAGTATATATAGTTGTTTAAGAAGGAAAAAGTAAAATGGAAATAGAAAATAGAACAGGTAAAAACAGATTTAAAAAGAAGGGGGTGGCGGTGTTCTCCTGGAGACTGCATATTCTTCATGTGAAGTCTTTCTGCCTTCGCCCTTTTTTGGAAGCTCAGCTTGCTGTTTCAAGAGGCCCTCAGTTGGTACCATCTTCTGTGCTGCTCCCAGTGGCTGTCAGCAAGGAGATCGTGCCCTCTCCCAACACTGTGTCATTGCAGCTCTCCTTTGCTGTGGGAAGGCGGGTCACTGCCCCTCCTGATGCCACAGTCAGATGGTGCAGATTGCCAGGTTGGAGGGCGGGTCGCAACACCTCCCAGCACAGTCGTTTGGGGCTGCGTTCTTGCCAGATAGGTGGTGGGCCGCCCACCATCTCCAGGCGCCAGTCGCTCCACAGCTCTCTGCCACTGCGACCTGCGTAGGCGGGCTTGGGTAAAACTGAGAAACAGCCCAGACCCTTCTCCGGGACAAAACCCAGCTCCTTGTTTGTCCTGGAGGAGCAAGTTCTCTGAGGGATCAGGTCGGAACTATCCTGTCTGCCTCGGGCTATAGACAAGTCTCCCTCTGGCCTTTGAGGCTGCTAAGTCCTTAGGTGTGGATGCAGGTTTCACCCCCGCCCCCACCTGTGTGCTCAGCACTGGACGTTACGGCAGCTGAGCCTGAGGCCCACCTCTCTTCACTGGAAAACTTTCCACTGGTTTTCAGAGATGGGGGTATGCACCCTTCCTCCCAGGGCACATCAGCCATGTTGTTTTATGGAGGACCCTGGTCGTTCTGCCCTGTGCACCCACAACCATGGCACACAGCACCCTGCAGTCCTCCAGGGCTGCCTCTGTGGAGCCGATTCCATCCTCTGCCCGGCTCAGGCAACCTGGCCCGGCCCCCAGCTGCTGGCCCGCATCTCGGACTGGGTGTTGCGGCGACCCTCGATTCCTGTTTAACTTAGTTCTGTCGGTCAAGGGCTGCTCTGTACAGATCCGAGCCTCGGAGTCTACCCCTCCATTCCGCTGGCCTTCCGGTTGGAGAGGGGAGACCTAGTGAATGAGCACCAGTCCTCCTTTGCCACTCCCTCCCCACAGGACCTATCCCACACTGTTTTGCCTTTTCTTCTTTCTTTTTTTCCTTTTCTCCTATTAGATTTTTGGCGTCTCTGACTTTTGAAGAGGACAATGTTCTGTTGGAGTTTCGCAGGTGCTCTGGTTGGCTGAGTGGGTCTGTGGATGTGAGTCTCGGTGTATTTGTGGGAAAGGGTGAGCTACAAGTGTCCTTCTACTCTGCCATCTTGGTCTTCTCTGTTGTCCTATCTTGTAGGTCACCTATTCATTCCTCTGCATTATCTAGCCTTCTTTGTACAGCCTTTAAATCAGGTCACATCTCAGCAAATCTGTTTACGAATTCTACTTGGGTCTTCTTTATAGCTTCAATTTCATTTTTGACATATTTTATATCTCTAAACACTGTCTCTTTTAGTTCCTTCAGTTCTTTGTTCCATCCTTTTCTGAAACCTTGATCAAGTAGGCCTTCAACGTCTATTTCATTGATTGTTCTTTCAGGGGATTTCTGTTGTTCTTTTAATTGGGAGTGGTTCCTCTGCTTCCTCATCTTGCTCATATCTCTCTGGTACTGTGGCTTATGGATTATCAGTTATGTATTGTGGTCCTTAAGGAGTTTATTTATCTATCTAAAGCCTATGCAGGATTAAAACTTATAATTAGAATTTTAAAAGAAGGGAGAAAAAAAGGTTTGAAAATACTGTATAATCAATAACAGAAGAACAAGTTGAATTAGAATAACAATTGAGTTCAGACGTCTTTTAAAAAACTTTAAAAAAGGAGAAAATCACAAAAAATTTTGAAACCTGTGTATAATCAACAACAGGACAGCAAAACCAACAGAAATAAAAATGAAATGTGGTGGACTTTTAAAAATAATACTAAAAATAATTAAAAGAAAAATTTAAAAGGGATTAAACTGGAGACATATACAATTGTTTAAAAAGTAAAAATTGCAAAGGTAATAGAAGATAGACATATAGAAAAAAGATAAAAAGAAAATAAAAAGGGGATGTGTCCTCTTGCAGTCTGTGCACTCTTAATGATTTTTATCGGGAGATCTTTTTGTCCTAGCTCTGCTTTGCAAACTCAGCTTGCTGCTTGCAGAGGCCTTCCATTGGCACCCCTGATCTGTGCTGCTCCTAGTGTCAGTCAGCAAGCAGATCACGCCCCCTCCTGACACTGTGGTAAGATGCTGTGCTCTTACACCTTGGGCGGGCAGGTCACTCCCCCTCCCATTGCCAAGGTCAGAGGCACTTGGGCAATTTGGGTGGTCAGGTTGCATCCACTCTCAGCACCGCATTCACATGCTGTGCTCCTGCCAGGAAGGTGGGTGGCTGACCACCCTCTCTTGTCGCCGGTTGCTCCCCTGCTCTGTACATCTTCCTGCTCTGCCTTGGGTCCCTGCTCCTTAGGCGGGATCAGGAAGATGGTGGAACAGCCCTGTTCCTGCTCCATGTCAAAACTCAGCTCTTTGATTGTCTTGGAGTCCTGAGTTCTCAGAGGTACTAGGGCAGAACCATCCTTTCTGCCTCAGGCTGTCAACAAGTCTCCCTCTTGCTTTTGAGGCTGCTAAGCCCTTAGGTACGGATTCAGAATTTGGCCCCACTCCCACCTGGGTGCTAAGCACCGGAGGATATGCTGTGGCTAATCCCTGCCTCTTTTCTCCCAAAAGCCTTCTGCGGGTTTTCAGAGATTGAGGGTATGGCACCCTTTCCCCCAGGGCACATCAGCCATGTTTTTTTCTTTTTTTTCCCCATATTTTAGGGGAGCCCAAGTTGTTCTTTCCTGTGTACCCACTCATCCATAGCACGCAGCACCCTGCAGTCCCCCAGGGTTGCCTCTGTGCAGCTGTCCCAGTCCTCTGCCTGGCTCTGGGAGTCTGTCCCGTCCCCCACCTGCCACTTTGCCTCTAGGGCTGGGAATTGCGGAGACCCTCTGTTCCCATTTAGCTTAGTTCTGTCAGTCAAGGGCTGCTCCATACAGATCCAAGCCTCAGAGGTTCCCCCTCCATCCTGCTGACCTTTGCATTCGGGGAGAGGGCCGGGAGGGGAGACCCAACAAATGAGCACTATTCCTCCTTTGCCGTTCCCTCCCTGTGGGACCAGCCCCACACTGTTTTGCTTTTTCTTCTTTCTTTTTTACTTTTCTGCTACCAGATTTGTGGCTTCTTTGTCTTTTGAAGAGGGTGATGTTCTGTCGGAGTTTGGCAGGTGCTCTGATTGGCTGGGTGGGTCCATGGATGTGAGTTTTAATGTATTTTTGGGAGAGGGTGAGCTACAAGTGTCCTTCTACTCCACCATCTTGGCTGATCACCTCTAAAAATTCTTAACTAGGGTACAAGAATGTATTTCAGAGTCTCTGTAAACCTTCTGAAATTATAAAATTCTGTGTGTGTGTGTATGTGTGTGTCCATGTACTTTTATGTGGAGAGAATCCAGACTTTTCTTTAGATTCTCAAAGGAATGCATGAACAAAATAAGGTTTAGGGTCCTTGGTCTAAGGCAACCTCAAATGAGCCCAAACAATATCCCTCTCTTCCTATTACCCTTCTTCTCTTTGTTGACAATAGTGTTCACAAAGAAAATAGATCATAGCACTGAGAACTATCATAAAAAAGTAGATTTAAATCTATATTGCATGGCACCAGAAAAACTCCATTAAAAATACACTGTTTTATTTATCAGCTAGCATTGTAGGGTCTAGACCCTTTGAAAACAGTCATATAAAGCAAAGTTGTTTCTAATGACATTGTCTGAACTGAACTTGTCCAAAACATTCAGGTGAATAAAAAGTAGAAAACTTCCTAAGTTAATGACATGTGAAAGTATTTCAAAATAATGTTTAGAAATAGATGCTCCAAGTGGTTCTGTTACAATTATTAGAGGAAATGATAGAAATACAAATCTGGAGAGGGAGGAGCCAAGATGGCAGAGTAGAGACAATCACAGCTCACCCTCTCCTACAAATACACCAAGTATTACATCAACAAACCCACTGAATCACACAGAGCACCTATTGTACTCTGGCACAGTGCCTCTCATTTTGAAATACAGGAGGATTCTCACAAAACCCAGTAATAAAAAAGAAAGAAAAAATCAGTGCAAGGCTGATCCTGCAGGGAGGGACCGGCATGGGATGAAAGACATCCTCATGCTGGGACATCCTCTCTCTAGCCAGGAGATCAGCAAAGAAAGAAGTGGAGCTTCTGAGGTTCAGAGGAGAAAGTGCCAAATGCATGGCAACAGAATGGAGGGAAACTAACACAGAGAGTCCCTTCAATCTCTGGCCCTAGATGTGAGCCATCAGGGACAAGCCAGGACTGGCTGCTGGAGACTGATGAGGAGCCCAGGCAGACTGGGTCCCACTGCACAGAGGCAGCCTCAGGGAGCTGGAAGGTGGTGTGAGCTCTGGTTGGGGGTGTGTGTGGAACAGAACAGCCTGGGGCCCCCATTAAAAAGCACCACTGCTAGGGTGTGTGTGGGGAGGGGCACAGTGTGGCCATGCCATAGCCACTTTCTCCATTTGGCTCCATTTTTGGTGTGATCTCAAGAGAAGAGAGGTGGGGTTTGGTCATAGCCAACACTGCTGTGTGGAGGCTGGGCTGAAACCAAATCCATAGCCAGTGGCCCTGCAACATCACAGGTGGGACTGAGATTTGTTTACAGATCCAAGCAGAGAGGGTAGATTTGCTCTGCCTAGACACTTTGTGGACACATGCCTCTGGGACCCACAGGCAGTGACTGGAGTTCTGATACATGGCAGGGGCAAATACGGGTATTTACAACAGGCTGGCATATGGTACCACATGTGGAGGTGGGGCTGGGACCTGTTCTGACCCTGTGGTGGAGCACAGATTTAGGTGTGTAACTGCATGCTTGCTACAGTGGGTCCAAGTGCCTGACATTGGTGGATGGGCACTGGTGGTTCCTGGGGCTCAGAACCTGGGGACACCAGAGCAGGTGGCCAACGTTCCCCCAGCTAACACAAGGACAAAGGCAACATCAACAATAGGTACCTTGTAAGCCCTTATAACAAGTGACAGAGAACACCACAGAGGGCACTTCCCAGTGGACATCTCCTGTCTACTCTTCTCCCCAACTGAAGCACTCTAATCCTGCATACTACACACCACAGCTCAAAAACTAGTCTAGAAGAAATCCACAGAGACAGAGAAATAGAAATAAAATGAAGCAGAGGAACCACTCCCAAATAAAAGAACAAAAGAAATCCCCTGAAAGAACAATCAATAAAATAGACCTCAATATTCTACAAGATCATGAGCTCAAAAAGGGAATGACCGGGGGATTGGCCAAGATGGCAGAGTAGAAGGGTGCTAGTAGTTCACCCTCTCCCACAAAGACACAAAAACTCACATCCACGGACCCACCCAGCCAACCAGAGCACCTGCCGAACTCTCACAGAACATCGCCCTCTTCAAAAGACAAAGACGAGAGGAGGCCAAGATGGCAGAGTAGAAGGACACTTGTAGCTCACCCTCTCCCACAAATACACTAAGACTCACATCCGCAGACCCACTCAGCCAACCAGAGCACCTGCAGAACTCCTACAGAACATCACCTTCTTCAAAAGAATGAGACTCCAAAAATCTGGTAGGAGAAAAGGAAAAAAGAAAAAAGAAAAGGCAAAACAGTGTGGGGCCAGTCCTGTGGGTAGGGAGAGGCAAAGGAGGACTGGCGCTTGTTCACTGAACCTCCCCCTCTTCAACGGAGAGGCCAGTGGGATGGAGGGGGAGCCTCCGAGGCTCGGACCTGTACAGAGCAGCCCTTGACTGACAGAACTGAGTTAAACGGGCACAGAGGGTCCCTGGACACCCATCCTGAGACGCAGGCCAGCAGCTGGAGGCCAGACAGGGTGCCCGAGCTGGGCGGTAATCTGGGGCGGCTGCACTGAGGCAGCCCTGGGGGACTGCAGGGTGCTGTGTGTCATGGTTGTGGGTGCACAGGGCAGAACAACCTGGGCACTCCATAAAACAACACGGCTGATGTGCCCTGGGGGGAAGGGTGCATACCCCCATCTCTGAAAACCAGTAGAAAGTTTTCGAGTGAAGAGAGGTGGGCCTCAGTCATAGCCGCCATATCCTCCAGTGCTGAAAAACCAGGCGGGGGCAGGGTTGATACCTGAATCGACACCTAAGGACTTAGCAGCCTCAAAGGCCAGAGGGAGACTTGTCTACAGCCCGAGGCAGATAGGGTCCTTCCTTCCTGGTCCCTCAGAGAACTTACTCTGCCAAGACAAAGAGCTGGGTTTTGTCCCAGAGAAGGGGTGGGGCTGTTTCTCAGTCTTCCCCGAGTCCGCCTGTGGAGCACCGACGCGAGGAGGAGTGTCAACGCGAGGCAGAGCGCACAGCGGTACAGAGCAGCAGAGCGACCACTTCCTGGGATGATGGCCCCTGCATTTCTGGCAGGAACGTAGCCCCTGACCTTGGTGCTGGGAGGGGTTGCAACCCGCCCTCCTACCTGGCCAGTCTGCAACATTTGACTGCGGCATTGGGAGGGGCAGTGACCCGCCCACCCACAGCAAAGGAGAGCTGCACCTGACCCAGTGTTGGGAGGGGGCGTGATCTGCTTGCCAATAGGCACTGGGAGTAGCACAGATGAGGGCGCCAACGGAGGGTTTCTGGAAACAGCAAGCTGAGTTCCCGAAACAGGGTGAAGACAGGAATACTTCCCATTAAGAGCACACAGTCTCCAGGAGAACACCAACACAGCCTTTTTTTTTTTTAAATCTGTTTTTACCTGTTCTATTTTCTATTTCCATTTTACTTTTTCCTTCTTAAACAATTATATATACGCTGAGTTTTAATCTCTCTTAAATTTTTAAAAAATAATTTTATTATTATTATTTTTAAAAATCCATGTCATTTCATTTTTATTTCTCTTGGTTTTGATGTTGTATTATTGATTATACACAGGTTGCAAATACATTTTTCCCTCTTTTGCCCTTTTTTAAAGGTTTTTAAAAGACATCTCAACCTGATTGCTATTCTGCCTCAACTTGCTCTTCTATTATTCATTATACAGCATTTTCAAAACTTTTTTCTCCTTCTTTTAAAATTCTATCTCTCTCTCTCTTTTTAAGTTTTATACCTACATAGGCATTAGATAGATAAATAAACAAACTCCTTAAGGACCACATTGGATAACTGATACTCCATAAACCACAGTGCCAGAGAGGTATGAGCAAGATGAAGAAGCACAGAAACCATTTCCACTTAGAAGAACAAGTGAAATCCCCTGAAAGAACGATCAATAAAATAGAAATCGATGGCCTACTGGATCAAGATTTCAAAAAAGGAGTGATCAAACAACCGAATGAATTAAAAGGGATAGTGTTTAGAGATATAAAATATGTCAAAAATGAATGGAAGCTATAAAGAAGAGCCAAGTAGAATGGGTAAACTCATTGCCTGAGATGAGAAATGATCTAAAGGCTGTGCAAAGCAAACTAGATAATGTAGAGGAACGAATAAGTGACCTAGAAGACAGGAAAACAGAAAGCACCCAATCAGAACAGCTATGAGATAAACAAATAAAAACAAATGAAAGCAACATAAGTGACCTATGGGATAATATAAAGCATGCCAATCTTCACATAATAGGGGTCCCAGAAGGGGAAGAAAGAACAAAGGGGATTGAAAAGGTTATTAAAGAAATCGTGACTGAAAAGTTCCCAAACTTAAAGAAGGAATCAGATATCCAAGTACAGGAAGCTCAGAGGGTCCCAAACAGGAAGAACCAAAATAGACCCACACCAACACATATCATAATCAAGATGGCCAGAGTCAATGATAAAGAAATGATCCTAAAGGCAGCAAGAGAAAAGCAAAGAGTGAGTTACAAGGGAACCCCCCTAAGGCTCTCAGCTGATTTCTCTACAAAAACACTACAGGCCACAAGGGAGTGGCAAGATATATTCAAAGCCCTGAATGAAAAAAACACATGCAGCCTAAGATACTCTATCCAGCAAGGCTATCCTTTAGGATAGAAGGAGAGAGAAAGACTTTCACAGACAAGAAAAAGCTGAAGGTGTTTAGCAGCACTAAACCGATGCTAAAAGAAATATAGAAAGGTCCATTCTAAATAGAAAAGAAGCAAGATGCTACAGAAATGAGAAACTCACAACTGGAAAGGTGATAACTCATGAATTACCAATAAAATAAACACAAAATTATAAAAGAAGACATACAAGTCATTGAGAGTGGGAGAGGGAGGCAGGAAAATAAAGAATATTTTTTCTTTCTTTTTTAAAATTTTTGTTCTCCGTAGGATGGGTTTAAGATCATGTTAGTATCAGTTTAATAAAAACAGTTATAGTAATGGGCTAATAGACATAAAAAAGGGTAACCACAAGCCAAAAACTTACAAGGGAGTCACAAAAGCTAAATACAATCCATGATAATACAAAGGAAAAGTAGCAAACCACAAAAGGAAGAAGAAAGGAACAAAGAGGAAATACCAAATCAACTGCAAAGATAAGTTCAAAATGGAAATAAACACACATGTATCATTGATTAGTGTAATGTTAATGGACTAAGTGCTCCAGTCTAAAGACATAGAATGGCAGACTGGATAATAAAGCAAGAACCTTCAGTATGTTGCATACAACAGACTGACTTTAGGGAGAAGGACACATATAGATTGAGAGTGAAAGGATGGAAAAGGATATTCCATGTAAATGGAAAAGCCAAGAAAGCAGGTATTGCAGTAGTGATTTCAGACAAAATAGACTTTAAAACAAAAGCCATAAAGAAAGATAAAGAAGGACATTTTATAATGATTAAAAGAGTGACACAAGATGAGGATATCACACTCATTAATATATATGCACCCAATATATAGGAGCACCTAAGTACATAGAACAATGCTAACAGAGATAAAAGGGGATATTGATGGGAATACAATCATAGTTGAGATTTTAACACTGCATTGACATCACTAGGCAGATCTTCCAGACAGAAAATAAATAAGGCAACATAGAAATTAAATAATACAATAGAAAAATTAGATCTGTTGGATATTTTCAGAGCATTACACGCCGCCAAAAATAGGAGATACATTCTTTTCATGTGCACATGGAACATTTTCTGGGATTTATCATGTACCTGGGCACAAAAGAAACGTCAACAATTTTAAGAAGATGGAAATTATCTCAAGCATCTTTACTGACTACAATGCCATGAAACTAGATATCAACAACAGAGAAACAAAGGAGAAAAAAGGAAATCATGGAGATTAAACTATATGATATTGAAAAGCATATTGGTCAATGAAGAAATCAAAGCTGAAATTAAAAAATACCTTGAGACAAATGAAAATGAATGTAGAACTATACAAAATTTATGAGACACAGCAATGACAGTATTAAGAGGGAAATTTATAGCAATACAGGCCTTCCTCAAAAAAGAACAACAATCTCAAATAAACTATCTAACCCACCAGCTGAAAGAACTAGAAAAATAAGAACACAAAACCCCAAAAGTCAGCAGAAGGAAGGAAATACTAAATATCAGGGAGGAAATAAATAAAATAGAAATTTAAAAAACCATAGAAAAAATCAACCAAACCAAAAGCTGGTTTCTTGAAAAAGTAAATAAAATCGACAAACCTCTGGCCAAACTCACAAAGAAGGAAAAAGAAAGAGCAGAAATACGCAAAATAAGAAAGGAAAATGGATAAATGACACCAAATAAAATAGAAATACAGAATATCATAGAGAATAGTATGAAAAACTTTATGGAACCTAAATGGATAACCTAGAGGAGATGGACAAGTTTCTGGAAACATGCTGTCCATTAAGACTGAATCAATAAGAAACTGACCACTTGAACAATCTGATCACTAGAAATGAAATAGAAATAACAATTAAAAACCTCCCTACAAATAAAATTCCAGGACTGGACGGCTTCATCAGGGAATTCTACCAAACATACAAAGAAGAACTCATACCAGACCTTCTCAAACTCTTCCAGGCGATTGAAAAGGAGGGAATACTCCCAAACTCATTCTATGAAGCCACCATCACCCTGATACCAAAACCAGGCAAAGACAGTACAAAAAAGAGAATTATAGGCCAATATCACTAATAAACATACATGCCAAAATCCTCACCAAAATATTAGCAAATAGAATCCAACAACACATAAAAAAGATTACACATCATGACCAAATGGGGTTTATTCCAGGGACACAAGAGTGGTTCAACATACGCAAATCAATGAATGTAATACATCACATCAACAAGAGAAAGGACAAAACCCACATGATCATCTCAATAGATGCAGAAATACAATGTGATAAAATTCAACACCCATTTATGATAAAAATTCTCACCAAAGTATGTATAGAGGGAACATATCTCAACATAATAAAAGCTATATATGACAAACGTATAGCCAGCATAGTACTCAATGGTGAAAAACTCAAAAGCTTCCCACTAAAATCTGGGACAAGACAAGGATGCCCACTATCACCACTCTTATTCAACATAGTCCTGGAAGTCCTAGCCACAGCAATCAGGCAAGAGAGAGAAATAAAAAAGATGCAAATTGGAAAAGAAAAGGTAAAAGTGTCACGATATGCCGATACATGTTACTATATATAGAAAACCCTAAAAGGTCCACACAAAAACTACTAGAGCTTATTGAAGAATTCAGCAAGGTAGCAGGTTACTAGACTAACGTTCAAAAATCAGTTGCATTTCTTTACACAAATGATGAGTCAACAGAAAAAGAAAGTAAAGAAACAATCCCCTTTAAAATACAACCCAAAGTAATAAAATACCTGGGAATAAATCTAACCAAGGACGTGAAAGAGTTATACACAGAAAAGTATAAACCATTGATGAAGGAAATTAAAGAAGACTTTAAAAAATGGAAAGATATCCCATGCTCTTGGATTGGAATAATCAATACTGTTAAAATGGTCACATTGCCCAAGGCAATCTACAGATTGAATGCAATCCCTATCAAGTGATCCAGGACATATTTCACAGAACTAGAACAAATCATAATAAAATTTATATGGAACCATCAAGGACCTAGAATTGCCAAAGCATTACTGAAGAGAAAGAAAGAAGCTGGAGGAATAATTCTCCCAGACTTCAGACAATACTATAGAGCTACAGTCATCAAGACAGCATGGTATTGGTACAAAAACAGACATATAGACCAATGGAACAGAATAGAGAGCCCAGAAATGAACCCACAAAGTTTTGGTCATCTAATCTTTGACAAAGGAGACAGGAATATACATTGGGATAAAGACAGTCTCTTTAGCAAATGGTGTTGGGAAAACTGAACAGCAGCATGTAAAGCAGTGAAGCTAGAACACTCCCTTACACCAGACACAAAAATCAGCTCAAAATGGATCAAAGACTTAAACTTAAGACAAGACGCAATAAACCTCCTAGAAGAAAACATAGGCAAAACTTTATCTGACATACATCTCAAAAATGCTCTCCTAGAAGAGTCTACTCAAGCAATTGAAATGAAAGCAAGAATAAACAAATGGGACCTAATGAAACTTACAATCTTCTGCACAGCAAAGGAAACCATAAGTAAAAAAAAAATACAACCTGTGGAATGGGAGAAAATTTTTACAAATGAAACGACAAAGGCTTGATCTTCAGAATATAAAAGTAGCTCATACTACTTAATAAGAAACAACCAAATAACCCAATCCAAAAATGGGCAGAAGACCTAAACAAGCAATTCTTCAAGGAAGGCATACAGATGATCAATAGAAACATGAAAACTTGCTGAATATCACTAATTATCAGAGAAATGCAAATCAAAACTACAATAAGGTATCACCTCACACCAGACAGAATGGCCATCATTCAAAAATCCACAAACGGCCAAATGCTGGAGAGGCTGTGGAGAACGGGGAACCCTCCTACACTGCTGGTAGGAATGCAGTTTGGTGCAGCCACTATGGAAAACCTTATGGAGAGTCCTCAAAAAACTAGGAGTAGACTTACCATATGACCCAGGAATCCCACTCCTGGGCATATATCCAGAAGGAACCCTACTTCAGGATGACACCTGCACCCCAATGTTCATAGCAGCACTATTTACAATAGCAGAGACATGGAGACAGCCAAAATGTCAATCAACAGATGAGTATATAAAGAAGAAGTGGTATATTTATACAGTAGAATACTACTCATATATTTATACAATAGAATACTACTCAGCGATAAAAACCAACAACATTACACCATTTGCAGCAAGATGGATGCTCCTGGAGAATGTCATTCTAAGAGAAGTAAGCCAGAAAGAGAAAGAAAAATATGAAATGAGATCGCTCTTATGTGGTATCTAGAAAAAAAATACACAAACAAAGCTTGAATACATAACAGAAACATATTCATAGACATAGAATACAAACTTGTGGTTGCCAAGGGGGCAGAAGGTGGGATGGGATTGACTGGGATTTCCAAATTGTAGAATAGATAAACAAGATTGTACTGTATAGCACAAGGAAATATATACAAGATCTTATGGTAGCTCACAGAAAAAAGATTGTGACAATGAATATATATATATATATATATGTTCATGTATAACTGAATAATTGCGTTCTACACTGGAATTTGATATAACATTGTAAAACGATTATAAGTCAATAAAAAACGTTAAAAAAAAAAAAAAGATAATGACGCCATGAATCTGGTACGAGAAAAGGAAGAAAGAAGCAAAAACAAAACAGTGTGGGACTAGTCCCACAGGGAGGGAGCAGCAAAGTAGGAACAGCGCTTGTTCTCTGGGTCTCCCCCTCTTCAAAGGAGAGGTCAGTGGGTGGTGGGGGAATCTCCAGGGCTGAGATCTGTACGGAGCAGACCTTGACCAACATAACTAAGTTAAACGGGCACAGAGGGTATCCATAACTACCAGCCCTAGAGGCAAACGGCAGGTGGGGGACGGTACAGGCTGCCAGAGCCAGGCAGAGGAGTGGGGAAGGCTTCACAGAGGTAACTTTGGGGGGCTGCAGGGTGCTGTGTGCCATGGATGATTGGGTACACAAGGAAAAACAACCTTGGCCCTCCTCAAAATATGGGAAAAAAAAATGGCTGATGTGCCCTGGGCAGAAGGGTGCCATAGCCCCTAGCTCTGAAAACCTGCCTAAGGTTTTCAGGAGAAGAGAGGCAGGACTCAGCCACAGCCACCATATCCTCCAGTGCTTAGCACCCAGGCAGGGGTTGGGCCAAAATCTGAATCCATACCACTGGGCTTAGCAGCCTCAAAGGCGAGAGGGAGACTTATTTACACCTCAAGGCAAATAGGATCTTTCTGCCCTGGCACCTCTGAGAACTCTCACCTCCAAGACAAATGAACAAGGAGCTGAATTCTGACACAGAGCAGGGGCAGGGCTGTTCTGCCATCTTCCCCGAGTCTGCCTATGGAGTGCAGACCTGGGTGGAGTGGACAGCTGCACAGAACAGGGTACTGATAGGCACCCGGAGAGGGTGGGTGGCCTCCCGCCTTCCCAGCAGGAGCACAACCCTGACCATGGTGCTTGGAGTGTGTGTGACCTGCCCACCCACCGTGTAAGAGCACACTTGACCGCAGTGTTCTGAGGCAGCACGATCTGCTTGCAGATCTGCAGTAGGAGCAGCACAGACCAAGGGCACCAACAGAGGGCCTCTGGAAGCAGTGAGCCAAGTTCCCACAGCAGGGCGAGGCCAGAAAGACCTCTTGATAAGATCATTAAGAGCACACAGTCTCCAAGAGAACACATCCCCTGTTTTTTCTTCTATATTTTTCTTTTTTTGTCTGTTATATTTTTATTACGTTTTTACTTTTTTTTAATTTTTTACTTTTTAAACAATTGTATATGTCTCCAGTTTTAATCCCTTTTAAGTTTTTCTTTAAAAATTTTTTTATTATTATTGTTTTTTAAAATCCACCTCATTTCATTTTTATTTCTCTTGATTTTGATCTGTTATTGATTATACTCAGGTTTCAAATTTTTTTTGTTCTTTTCTACATTTTTTAAGGTTTTTAAAAGACGTGTCAACTCGATGCTATTTTGCTTCAACTTGTTCTTCTGTTATGATTATACACTATTCTCAAACCTTTTTTTCTCCCCTCTTTTAAAATTCTCTCCTTTTAAAAAAAGTTTTATTCCTGCATAGGCTTTAGATAGATAAATAATCTCCTTAAGGACCATAATAGATAACTGATACTCCATAAGCCACAGTGCCAGAGAGAGATGAGCAAGATGAAGAAGCAGAGGAACCACTCCCAATGAAAAGAGCAAGAGAAATCCCCTGAAAGAATGATCAATGAAATAGACATTGATGGCCTACTAGATCAAGATTTCAAAAAAAGAGGGATCAAAGTACTGAAGGAACTAAAAGAGATATGAAATATGTCAAAAATCAAATTAAAGCTATAAAGAAGAGCCAAGTAGAATTGGTAAACTAATTTGCTGAGTTGAGAGCTGATCTAAAAGCTGTACAAAGAAGGTTAGATAATGCAGAGGAACGAATAAGTGATCTAGAAGACAGGGCAACAGAAAGCAACCAATCAGAACAGCTGAGGGGAAAACAAATAAAAACCAATGAAAACAATATAAGGGATAATATAAAGCATGCCAATCTACACATAATAGGGGTTCCAGAAGAGGAAGAAAGAACAAAGGGGATTGAAGAGGTATTTGAAGAAATCATGACTGCAAACCTCCCAAACCTAAAGATGGAATCAGATATCCAAGTACTGGAAGCTCAGAGGGTACCAAACAGGAAGAACCCAAACAGACCCACACCAACACATATCATAATCAAGATGGCCAGAATCGAGGATAAAGAAATGATCCTAAAGGCAGCAAGAGAAAAACAGAGTAAGTTACAAGGGAACCCCCCCAAGGCTCTCAGCTGATTTCTCTACACAAACACTACAGGCCAAAAGGGAGTGGCATGATATATTCAAACTCCTGTATGAATGAAAGATGCAGCCTAGGATACTTTATCCAGCTAGGCTATCCTGTAGAACAGAAGGAGAGATAAAAAATTTCACAGACAAGCAAAAACCAGAAGAGTTTAGCAACACTAAACCCATGCTAAAAGAAATACTGAAAGGTCTACTCTAAATAGAAAAGAAGCAGGATGCTACAGAAATGAAAAACCCATAATTGGAGACGTGATAACTACAGAGAATTGCAAGATAATAAACATGAAGATGTAAAAAAATAAATAAATAAAAGTAAAGAATATCTAAATCATAAAAGGTGGGAGGGAGAGCAAGAAAGGGTAGATTTTTTTTTCTTTCTTCTTTTTTCTTTTTAATTTTTGTTCTTTCTTGGATGTGTTTGCGCCTACATGACCATCAATTTAAAGAAAGCAGATATAGTAAGAGGTTACCATACTTGAAAAACAGGGTAACCACAAAGCAAAAGCTTACAATAGAGCAACAAAACCCCAAAAGAAACCAAGCTAATAGAACAAAATTATCCAACCACAAAAAGAAAAAAACAAAAAGGAAAAGAAAAGCACAAGGAAGAAATACCTAATCAACTGGAAAACTAAGTTCAAAATGGCAATAAACATACATCAATAATTATGATAAATATCAGTGGACTAGAGTGACAGATTGGATAATAAAACAAAAGCCTACAATATGCTGCCTTCAATAAAACCACTTTAGAGTGAAGGACACACATAAATTGAAAGTGAGAGGATGGAAAAAGATATTTCATGCAAATGGAAATGACAAGAAAGTGGGAGTAGCAATACTCATATCAGACAAAAGAGACTTTAAAACAAGGCCATAAAGAGAGAAAAAGAAGGACACTATATAATGATCAAAGGAGCAATACAAGATGAAGCTATTACACTCGTTAACATATATGCACCCAACATAGGAGCACCTAAAGATATAAAACAAATACTAACAAACATAAAGGGAGAAATTGTTGGGAATACAATAATAGCAGGAGACTTTTACACCTCACTAACATCATTGGACAGGTCTTCCAGACAGAAAATCAATAAGGCAATGGAGATATCAAGTGACACAATAGAATGGTTGGACTTGGTTGATATTTTTAGGACATTACATCCCCCTAGAAACAGAATATACATTCTTTAAAATTGCTTATGTAACATTCTTTATATAGACTACATACTTGGGCATAAAAGATGCCTCATCAAATTTAAGAGGATAGAAATATTTCAAGCAACTTCTCTTACCACAATGGCATGAAACTAGAAATCAACCACAGAAAAACAAATGAGAAAAAAATGACAGCATAGAGACTAAACAGCATATTACTAAAAAAACAATGCATCAATGATAAAATCAAAGTAGAAATTAAACAATATCTTGAGACAAATGACAATGAGAACAGAACCACACAAAATCCATGGGATGCAGCAAAATCAGACCTAAGGGGTAACTTCAGAGCAATAAAGGATTCCTCAGAAAAGAACAATCTCAAATAAACAACCTAACCTACCACTGAAAGGAATTAGATAAAGAAGAACAAACAAAAACCAAAGTCAGCAGAAGGAAAGAAATAATAAGGATCAGGGAGGGAATAAATAAAATAGAGATTTAAAAGGAATAGAAAAAAGTCAACCAATCCAAGAGCTGATTTTTTGAGAGAGTAAACCAAATTGACAAACTTTGGGCCCGGCTTACCAAGAAGAAAAGAGAAAACACAAATAAACAAAATAAGAAATGAAAATGGAGAGGTTACAACCAACACCACAGTAATACAAAGAATCATAAGAGAATATTATGAACAACTATATGGAAATAAATTGGACAACATAGAAGAAATGATCATGTTTCTAGAAACATACAGTTCACCAAAACTGAATCTGAAGAAATAGATGATTTGAACAGACCAGTCACTAGAGGTGAAATCGAATCAGCAATACAAACCTTCCTGCAAACAAAAGTTGAGGATCAGATAGCTTCACTAGGGAATTCTATCAAACATACAATGAAGAGCTCATACCAATCCTTCTCACACTCTTCCAAGAGACTTAAGAGTAGGGAATACTCCCAAACTCATGCTATGAAGCCACCATCACCCTGACAAAAGCCAGACAAAGACACTACCAAAAAAGAAATCTATAGGCTAATATCATTGATGAACATAGATGTAATAATCCTCAACAAAATATTAGATAACAGAATCCAACAGCACATAAAAAAGACCATACACCATGATCAATTTGGGTTCATTCCAGGGACACAAGGATGGTTCAACATATGCAAATTGATCACTGTGATACACTACATCAACAAAGAGAGGACAAAAATCACATGATCATCTCAATAGATGTGGAAAAAACATTTGATAAAATTCGACACCAATTTATGGTAAAAACTCTCACCAAAGTTGGGATAGAGGGAACATATCTCAACATAATAAAAGCTATTTATGACAAACCTACAGCCAGTATACTACTCAACAGTGAAAAGCTGAAAGCCTTCTTGTTAAAACCTGGAGCAAGACAAGGATGCCCACTCTCATGACATCAAATCAATATAGTATTGGAAGTCCTAGCCATAGCAATTAGACAAGAAAAAGAAATAAAAGGGATCCAAATTGGAAGAGGTAAAGTTGTCATTATATGCAGATGACAAGATACTATATATAGAAAACCCAAAAGGCTCCACACAAAAACTATGAGAGCTAAGAAAAGAAACTGGCAAGGTAGCAGGATACAAGATTAACATACAGAAATCAATTGAATTCCTTTACACTAACAATGAAATATCAGAAAAGGAAAGTAAAGAAATAATTGTTTTTAAAATTGCATCAAAAAAAAACTTGGAATAAATCTGACTAAGGAATTGAAAGACTTATATGTGGAGAACTACAAAATGCTGACTAAAGAAATTAAAGGTGACTTAAAGAAATGGAAAGATACCCCATGTTCTTGTGTTGGAAGAGTTAATATTGTTAAAATGGCCATACTACCTAAAGCAACATATAGATTTAATGCAATCCCTATCAAATTACCCAGGACATTTTTCACAAAACTAAAACAAATAATCCTAAAATTTATATGGAATCACAAAAGACCCAGAATTGCCAAATTATTACTGAAGAAAAAGACTGAGGCTGGAGGAATAACCCTCCCAGACTTCAGACAATACTACAGAGCTACAGTAATCAAAATAGCATAGTATTGGTACAAAAACAGACATATGGATCAATGGAACAGAATAGAGAGCCCAGAAATGAACCGACAAACTTTTGGTCAATTAATCTTTGATAAAGGAGGCAAGAACATACAATGGAATAAAGACAGTATCTTCAGCAAATGGTGCTGGGAAAACTGGGTAGCTGCATGTAAATCAGTGAAGTTAGACTACTCCCTCACATCATACACAAAAATAAATTCAAAATGGCTTAAAGACTTAAACATAAAACAAGGCATTAAAAAGCTCTTACAATAAAACATAAGCAAAACATTATTTGACATAAATCTTAGCAATGTTCTCCTAGGGCAGTCTACCCAAGCAATAGAAATAAAAGCAAAAATAAACAAATGGGACCTAATTAAACTTACTAGTTTTTGCACAGCAAAGGAAACCATAAGCAAAACAAAATAACAACCTATGAAATGGGAGAAGCTATTTGCAAAAGATGAGACTGACAAGGGCTTAATTTCCAGAATATATAAACAGCTCATGTGACTTAATAACAAAAAAACAAACAACTCAATCCAAAAATGGGCAGAAGACCTAAACAAGCAGTTCTCCAATGAAGACATATGAATGGCCCATGGGCCAAATGCTCAATATCGCTAATTATCAGAGAAATGCAAATCAAAATTACAATGAGGTATCTCCTCACACCAGTCAGAATGGCCATCATTCAAAAGTGCACAAACTATAAATGCTGGAGAGGCTGTGGAGAAAAGGGAACCCGTTACACTGTTGGTAGGAATGTAGTTTGGTGCAGCCATTGTGGTAAACAGTATGGAGATTTCTCAAAAGATTAAAAATAGACTTACCATATGATGTAACAGTCCCACTCCTGGGCATATATCCAGAGGAAACCTTAATTCAAAAAGTTATCTGCACCCCAATATTGATAGCAGCACTATTTACAATAGCCAAGATATGGAAACAACCTAAATGTCCATTGACAGATGATTGGATAAAGAAGTTTTGGTATATTTATACAATAGAATACTACTCAGCCACAAAAAAAGTAAAATAATGCCATTTGCAGCAACATGGATAACCCTGAAGAATGTCATTCTAAGTGAAGAAAGCCAGAAAGAGAAAGAAAAATACCACATGATATCACTCATATGTGGAATTAAAAAAAAAAAAAAAGACAAACGAACTTCTTTACAAAACAGAAACAGACTCATGGACATAGAAAACAAACTTATGGTTACATTGTGGGAAGTGGGTTGGAAGGGATAAATTGGGAGTTAGAGATTTGCAGATACTGACTGGTATAAATGAAATAGGTAAATAAGTTTATTCTGTATAACATAGGTAACTATATTCGGTATTTTGTAGTAGCTTATGATGGAAAAGAATATGAAAACGAATATATGTATATTTATGTGTGACTGAAGCATTATGCTGTACACCAGAAATTGACACAACATTTTAAACTGAATATACTTCAATTTAAGAAAATTTTTTTAAAATCTTAAAAAAAGACAAATACAAATCTGATGTTGTCTCTGGATCATTCAGCTAATAGGATAGACATAGAAGAGGTAAGTTAGTTTTTCCCTCAATAACATTATAATTTTAATATATTGAAAATATGTAGGTACAAGATAGAAGGCTTCAAAGTTTATGGGAAATGTTAATTAAGAGGAGAAATGGGTGAGATTTTTAATTTTTCCCATCTTGGTTTATTTCCCCCTTTATTCCCCCTTGGTTTTTTTTAACATGTCACAGAACCCTCAACCCTCAGCACCCAGTAGCGCTGCCATACATACACTTGTGATCTGAAGCCACTTCAGATTTGCATTTGTATTGGTTCCCTCTGAAACACATTACTCTAAGTCTCTTCTCATTGTCCAGGGTAGTTTATGATATGACAGTCGATTGGCAAATATAACTTAAGGACAATATTTGACTAATTGATAACCTACATTTTTTAATGTTCCAATAGTAAAACTTTTCCTTTCCTTGAACAATGAATTGCATTTTATTTTTATTTATATTCTTATATGCTACAGACAGATTTATTTTAGAATTTGCCTGTGCCAACTAAAGAATATTGCTTGTCATCTGGCTCTACAAGGATTAACTCACAAGACACTGCAGTTACTGACCTTTAATGTACCCTGAAAGGAGTTCAGGTTGGAAATCAGGAATAAGGCCCTCTGTGCTCTGGGAAAAACAGGCAGAACAGGCCTTCTGATAGATATTTTCAGGAGGAAGTTTTATGAACACAAATTCTTGCATATTCTCATACCTAGAAAAGCACTAAAACCATTAATGGAGGCATCTGTTCTTGGTGACTAGAAGCAACCTTCTACTGAGATGTGTGCTTGACTGCACGTACCCCCTTCACCAGAATCATATACTTATACTGACCCCTCCCCTTCCCGCTACCTCTTTAGAGAAGTTCCTCAGAACTATCTGAGAGGCTGCCTCCTGAGTTATAGTCCTCATTGAGCCACAAATAAAACTAAACTCACAACTATCGTGTTGTGCATTTTTTAAAGTCAACACCAACATTGTCAGGGTCTGGGTCTGATACTGTGTTACTTTGTAAAATTGATACAAATATTTCAGTCAAGATTTATGTGTGAAATTTCTGTTAAAACCAGAAACATATTCAAGTACTTTTAATAAAAATTTACTTAAAATGTACTTTTTACTAGCATAAATTTTCTACCCTTGTAGACTTGGAAGTCTAAACATTGAAACATTATACTACTGTGAATATTTTAATATTTAAAGAGAAGCTAAATTTTCAATGTCTCTGCATATGGTGAGAAAATTAATTTGTAAATTTTGTTGTTTATAACATGAAGAAAATACTTTTCTATGTTTATACATTCCTGCATAAACCATCATATGTATATGTTTATATCTATAATAAAACTTCCTTTTAAATGTCTATACCTTGACTTTCCTTAGTAACCTCTACCTAAATAAGATTCTTGTATAAAAGTCTACTCTTTTATGCCTTTTTCTCAATCTAGATAGAAATTAGTTGTCCTTTGTTTCTAGTATTTGAATTTTTTATATTGTGCTTGTGGTGCAGACTAAAGCTGTTGGTAGCTTATGCATTGGAATAAATGAAATGGGATTTTCAGCTGAGATGTTTTGAGTAAGTAATTTTTAATTAAGCTTAGCTGGAATAAAATACTTCTTTCTGGTTTAAGTCTGACCTCTATGGGTTGGGCCTCCCTGAAGTGATTTAAGTTTTCCATTATCATTTAGTCATGGTCAGCAATTATTGTTCCAAACTTCAGCTTTCAGTGCCCTACACATTCAGTGACTTCTGCTTTCTTGTTGACTAATTCTGTCTGAAAAGGATTTTTTGTGTAAATGGAACATCTGTTAAAGGGAAACTTATTTGAGGCTTACTTAATAAGGGTCACTCCAAATATTTCTCTGAAGGTTATGTATAACTTAGGAGCAAGTGGACCACTTTAATCTTTTCTCAGGATCATTGTATTCTTTCTTCAGGTGACATGCATCTGGAGAATAATAAACATAGTTTTCAGTGCAAGAAAAAGCAAACCAGAGTTCATATCACCTTTAGGCACACAAATTCTTTCTTTTTCTTTTTACTTACCACAATAACAGAGGGAAAGATAAATGTGTGTGAGGCTGAGCAGTGACTGAACATAATTAAGTGACATTAGACTAGTCACTGTTCTAAAAGCCATTGCTGCTAATTTCCCAACTCATATCCACGTAGGATCATAAGAGAGAAATACTGAGCATGGGGATGGCGCGGGTGTCTGGAAGATGTTACAGAAGAGTATACATACCATACATACCAATCAACCTGGGAGTGAATTAACTCCACTATAAACCCATGAATAAGACGTATAGAAAGTTCCATCAAAGTTGTCTGAAATTTTAGGCTTTGCCAACATTAACATTACCATAATATATAAAAGAAATGACAATTTTATGCATATGCTTTTAATAAAAGACATAGGAAGATAAAGCTGGTCAGTATTTATGAGTATTTTTGTAGCAAGACACATGGTTTTAAGAATACTATATACAATATGAGCAGATTGGTCAAAAAAAGGATTTGTAGCAAGTTGGCAACTTGCGCTTAACTACTAAGGTCCCCAGTGCTTTTCTTTTTCTGGCTCTCCAATGCATTTTGTATATTACCAAGACCCAGTACCAGCTTTCCTGTTGCGTTCCTTTACTGATTTAGCCAGCAAGATGACAGCCATTATTCCTTAAATGCATCTTGTCTTATTTTTTCACTTTAACACCATTCCCTAATTAAGAATCTATTTCCTGATATATTGCATTCATTGTCTAACTCAATCTGCTGATGGCCAAATACCAGGCTGCTACAAAGAATACATTTAATAATTTTGAACACTGTGGGGGACACAGCCCTAGCCCTTTTGGGGAAGTAAACAGTCATGGATTGCATGCTATTAGGAGCCATCTGTTCATTATTATATTACATAATACTTGCATGCAAAAGACTATAATTTAATATGGTACATTACAGCTACGGTTAAAGAAATGCAGACGTATCATACCTCATAAACCATTTCCCACTGATTGGATGGGATTCATGAATTTTCTAAGAACATTAGACTTGTGGAGAGGTCTAACAATCTTCTCACATAACTTCTGTGACCCTGACAGAAGCACAGAACATGTCTTTTGCACCAACTGAATACTTTAGCTACTCTGAGAACAGAAGTTCTAGAATGTAAGAATTGAAAGTTTTTCACTTGCAGTGACTGTAGGACATTTTTCTAAAAGGAGAGGACAGAAACTCATTCCTTTAAATTTTTTGCTCCTGATAACCAGGCAGCCTGCTTTGGGGGGTAGTGTGTGTATAAAATGAGAGGTGAAAGGGGTAGGCTTTGCATGACTGTTACATTCCTATGAATTTGGGCCATGTTCAATTTCAGATGCACATTACAATAATGTATATTCAATATTCTTAAAACATACCTGCTAGGATTGAGCTTATATCTCCATTAACCTCAGTGTCTACACTTCATATAATTTGGCATAAACATGGGGAAGCACATTCTTTTCTCTGGCAAAGATAGCCCTGGGAGTGGGCTCTATGGGAGCCAGAAGACATAATGGCACTGGCTGATGCTACATAGTTTGAAATATATGTGTTACATGGGGCCAGAGAGGGAAAGAGGTACATATTACATTTCTATCACATACAAAATAAGAAATGTATAAATTGCATATTTTCAGATTCTGGACAGTGTAGGACTCTTCTGCAATGTGGTTTCACCCTAATTGCTGTCAGTGTTCTAAGCCTCTTTGTGGTTATTCCAGTACTAGGAAGACAAGTCACTCTAGCAGCGCACTGGACACGGCAACTGAGTTCTGTCCCAGACAGCTATGTGCATTTGGAGAGCATTTCATTTCTTTCACTGCCCTCAATTTTTTGGGTTGTACATGGAGAAAATAATTCTATTCTGCCTCTTTCCAAGGACATTGTTGGAATGAAAGAGGGAACATTAATAAAGTACTCAAAGCTCTGCAAGAACAAATCAGCAATGAGAGCATGAAAGAAAGAAAGGAGCACACTGATTTGTTTAGAAATACTGTCTGGTTATACTTTTCATTCCAGTCCTGCATTGAAGGATATATAAGAGCACTGGGGAGTTACATAGCACCTTTCACCCGTAGGATCCTAACAATGAGTGTCTTTGTTTTGCAAATGGAAAAGATAGGTACCAAAGATTGGGAAATGAGATCCCACAAAGGTTACTGAACATGACCCCAATGAAAAGCAAGCAAAGGAGCCAGATCAGGGTATGCTAATTATCAAACAAACCTCTCTGTCTTCTTTATAAGTAGTCAACCAATTGGGGAGGTGTTTAGGTACAGAAGTCAATACTCAATGATCTATAATGAGGTTGTATCAGAGTCTGTAAACTAGTGGAATCAGGGTTCAGAGATAGGAATAGGGTTTCTTTATTTCCCTAAGCCCCCAGGTAAAACCCAGATTTATTTGGCCTTTTGAAGACAGTTTAAGTCTGTAAGACATTAAATAATCATCTTTGCATTATAGCTTTCCTGAGCTTTACCCTTCCAGTGCTTCTTTGTAGTTTCCTGACACTGTCTTTTATCACCTGATTTCTATGAGTCCTGAGTGCTAATACACTCTATTCATCAAAGAAGTTCTTGATTCCTTCCTGACTTTGAATCATAGTTAGCAGCTACTCTGCCTAAATCCTAGGCAGAAGATGATGGATGGGAAAGGGAAGGATTGCTTTGAGGCCTACTGGCTGTGGTGCAGGCAATGGCCCTACCTTTAGGAGAGGTGAATTTCTATATGAATATAAGGCAAGGCTTGGCAAACATAAGACCATATGGATGATCAAATAAGCTTTCAAGATAAACCCAAGCAAGAGAGTGTTTTGAAGGGAAAGAGGAAGGGGAAAAATCTTCCCATCTGAACATACATGATTTCATCATGAAACTCTGTGCATAGTCTACTAGGCTGCTTCTCAGCATCTGAGTTTGAGAAACAGTCCCTGGCCCTAATAGATTTAGTCATGTCTAGTATTCCCTCAAATGGAATGCTGACTACAATCCATTTAATTTATGCTGAAAGTCTTACCTTGACCAAAATTACCTACAGGATCCAAATGAACAGGCCTTTCATTGCTTTAAGTAGCTAGATTGCTCACATTCACAGCTCCACTGGGGCCTGAACACTGAATTGTTTGTGGCAGACCACTCTTTTTTACTCAAAAAGTTTCAGGGGGAATAGTTTCACAAACATAGCATCCCTCTAGGAGCTCAATAACTTGCTATCAATAAGATGTCTCTAACTTTCACTAATTTATGTAAGAGTTGGGACTTCTATTGTTAGCAGCTGGGTTCTAGAGCACTGACAGAAATGAAAACCGTCAATACCCTTAGGTGTTATTATTATTATTATAGAGAAGCAGCATTAGTGTCCATACTCATTGATTCAGGCACTAGGACTAAAAGAAAGGCTTATTATAAATAAATTGGGAAATGGATGTAAACTATCTTAATGGCTACACTACTATTGAAACTAGAAGAGAGAGAGAGAGAGAAAGAGAAAGAATTGACATATTACTATTCGGTTTCCACTATCTGTACACTAATCCCTGTTGTGAAAACACACATCTTTAGTGCTAATCCTTAGGCTAATTTCAACTGTGAAACTTTACCTTATTAACAGTATTGTAATTAAACATGAAAGTCACCCTTAAACCCCTTAACAAAACCAATGGTCCATAACTTAGGCTTATAGTTCTTGTTTCATAAAGGTTAAAATAAAGCTAGGTAGCAGAGAAAAAAGTAAAAGTTATTGGAGAATTTTACCACAACTTGGCATTAAAAGTCTTTAAAACACCAATCATTATGTTAAATAAAGTGGAAATCTTATCTAATCTGATCGCCTGTATTAGCTGTGGTGCTTTCAGGAACACCATACCTCTATGACAGAGAACAGGTTTTACATTGTTGTTCAATTCCCAATTCGAGGACATTGATCACAGTGTTTTGAATCTCCCTCTTGAATTTTATGCACCTCTTATAGGGAAGGTGTTCACAGCTTAGCAAATATTTAAATTAGCTATTTAGGAAGAAAATATGATTGAATAAAAACTTCAGATTTTTCAAGCCTTGATTTTCACAACACCACAGCAGAATTCTATGTAAATATGCTGCACATATGCGTGCTTATAAATGCACATGTACACAAGCAGCAAGAGCAATCTGTTTCCCCTCAATACAGCAAAGACCCTATAGATATGATTAACAGTCTTTCTAGGGAAGGTAGAGACTCCAAGGAAGTCTTCTGAATACCCCTTTACCTGACAAGTAGAATGAAGAAGAGCCTCTGGAAAGATATGTATGTTACATTTAGGCTTTCACAGATGTGGTGAGGGAACAACTGGCTTGAATTAACTGCTACCAGATTGTTGAGTTCAATTATTAAATTAAATAACTTGAAAAGTCCTGAAACATCGATCTGCACAGCAAGTATTTGATGAATGCTTTCAAATTGTGAAGCTTGCAATCCACCGTGGTGACTTATTTTGAAGATTAGAATGGTTCCCAACATTGAACTCTGTAAGCCTCATGGGAGATGGAAGTGTCCTGGGAAGGAAAAAAATAAATTCACAAGTGAGCTGAACTACTTTAAATATCCATTGACAATAATATGCAACTGTTAAAATTATGTTTTTGAAAAGTATGGGTCAGCATTGAAAAATGTTAGGTGAAAAAAGCAGGATGCAAAATTATATATACAATATTATAATTATTTTTAACCCAGAACTTTTATCTGGAATTATAAAAGACAGATGAAGTACACTAAGTTGTTGAAAGTGGTGGATTCATGGGTAATTTATTTTCATTTCCTCTACTTTCTACTTGTATTTTCCACACTTTCTATAGTATATATATATAAATTTACAAGAAATAACATAAGGTTTGAAATTGGGCAATTCTGAATTTGAATTCTAGTTTTGCTATTTGCTATCTCTGTGGCTCTGGGCAAATAACATCAATGGACCTTAGTTTCTTCATCTGTAAAATAGGCATAACAATATCTACCTAAAATAATATCTGGCATATAGTAGGCACTCAACCAGCTATTATTAGTATAAGCTTTCTGGAAAACAATTTGGCCATATATATTAACAGTCTTTAAAAATTCTTACCAGTAATTTTGCTTCTAGGAGCCTATTGTAAGAAAATGACTACAAGGAAAAAGATTTATGTTCAACGATATTACTGATAGCCTTACTCATAACAGTGAAAAATTGGATAAAATTTTAATGTTGGACAGCAGAAAACTGGTTAAATAAACAATAGTACTTTGATATAATGGGAAATTACTTTCTGTATTAGTGAAAAAAACAAGATTCAAAACTGAACACAATACGATTTCAATGTTTAAAAACATATTCATAGAAAATATTGGAAGGGACACAGCAAAATGTTAATGTAAGTTATCTTTAGGTGATGAGATTATGGGTGATTTTAATTTTCATCATAGTTTCTTCTCTTCTATATTATGTTTAATATACTTTAAAAATTATCTCTAATATGTTATTTTTGTTATAAAAGCAATTCATGTTCATCATAGAAAATTTGGAAAACATAGAAAAGGATAAATAAAAAATAATCTATAATCTCAGAGACTGTTTTCCATCCCTTCTCCTTCTCATTTAGTCATTCAATAAATATTTACTGAATACTTACCTTGTGCCAGGTGCTGTATTAGAGGCTGGCACTAAAATGTGAACAAGACACAAGGACTGCCCTCAAGGAGCTTACAATCTAGTTTCAGAGATAGAAAAGTAAGTTAGCTATTATAACACAGAATAAAGAGATCTCATAACATTATTATGGTAGCACCCAGAAGGGACATCAGTCAGTGATATACCCTGAGTAAATGATGTGGACACTGACTCCTAGAGAATAAATACTACTGAAGGAACTGAAGGAGACTGGAATGGAGGAGGTGGGAGGTTGCTGAGGAAGTATCCCAATCATGGGAAACAGCAGGGGCATGTTTGAGGGACTGAAAGAAGTCGAGGTGTACAAGTATGGGGATAGAACTAGTGGAGAGAAACCTTGGGAGGTGAGAATTATGAGAGACGAACCTGGGAAGATGAACAGGGGCTGGATCATAAAACGGCTTATTGTAAACCATGTTAAGGAGCTCATACTATGCTGAAACCAAAGAAAGAGCCATTACACAGATTTTTGTTTTTTATCATTCTAGTTGCAATATGAAGAATGGACTGGAAGAAGGGCATGATTGGAGGCAGGAAAAACAGTTAAAAGGCTATTGCAGTAATATAGATGACACATGGTCTGGGGTCATGGTAATCAGAATAAGGAAGAGTATACAGCTTCCAGAGATATTTTGGAAGTACAATCAACTCACCTTGGTGAATAATTAGACGTAGGTGGAGGGGGATGAAGGAAAAGGAACAAAAACAGGAAATGGATTTTTGGGTGAATGAAGTTGAAAGGCACTGAGTTATTCAGGTCTGGAGCTCAGGAAAGCGTGCTGGGCTGGAAATACATACTTAATAGTTATCAGCATATATATGCCCTTTAGCCAAGGAATGGATAGATTCCCTAAGGAATGAGTAGATTTATGTGATGGTCAGGAGAAAACCTAGGAAAATTTGGGAAGACACTGGGAAGATGCTGGAAAGAAGCATGTAGGAAGTTCCAGAGAAGCATGAGAAAAGGTTTAAAAATTTTTTTGCTTTATTTTTTTAATTTTAAATTAAAATACAGTAAAATTAACTTTTGTTTGGTTTATAGTTCTGTGAGCTTTTACACATGATAGAATCTTGTAACCATCATCTCAGATAGAATGTAGAACATTCTCTGATCCCTAAACCTGGCAATCACTTATCTGTTTTCTCTCTATATATTTTTTCCTTTTCCAAAATTTCATAAAAATGGAATTATACAGCACATAGCCTTTTAAAGATATTTTTCTTTTTTAAAATTGAAGTATAGTTGACTTACAATATTATATTAGTTTCAGGTGTACAACATAGTGATTTGATATTTTTATAGATTATGCATCACACAAAGTTTATTATAATATTATTGACTATATTCCTTATGCTATGAACTGGGCTTTTTCACTTAGCATAATGCATTTTAGGTTCATCTATGTTTCTATGAGTATCAATTGTTCATTACTTTTGATTGCTGAGTAGTATACTTTGTTTAACCTTTCACCCACTGAAGGAATTTGTTTTTGTTTCTTAGGTTTGGGCTGGTATAAATAAAGCTGCTATAACCATTCATATACAAATTTTTGTATGAACACAGGTTTTCATTTTCTAGGGGAAGTAATCAGGAGTAGGATTACTGGGTCATATAGTAAAGTGTATGATTAACTTTATAAGAAACTTTATAAAGAAGTGTTTTCCAGAGTACCTGTGCTATCTTGCATTCCCACCAGAAATGTATGATAATTCTCACTGTCCTGCATCTTTCTTAGCACTTGGACGTATCACCGTGTAAAAAAAAATTACGTATTCCAATATGGGTGTAAAGGAAACTCCTTGTCGTTTTAATTTGCATTTTCCTAATGGCTAGTGATATTGAGCATCTTTTCTTTTTTATCTCCCCAATGGATATCTATATTTTGAAACTAACTCCATTGTCATACTACCAATTTTCAATATGAATGACTCTTCATTTATATTTTAACAAAGACTTTTGGCACTCATTTCAGAGAATATCCACAATCAATTTTTATTTTATTTATTTTAATTTATTTTTAATTGAAATAAAGTTGATGTACAATATTATGTTGATTTCAAGAGTACTACATAGTGATTTAACATTTGCATACCTTATGAAATTATCATCATGATAAGTCTAGTAACCATTTGTCTCCATACAAAGTTATTACAATATTATTGACCATATTCATATTTAAGGCCAGTGTTTCTTTATTGATTTTCTGTCTGGATGATCTGTCCATTGACGTAAATGGGGTGTTAAAATCCTCTGCTGTTATTGAATTATTTTCAGTTTCTCCTTTACGTTTCTTAATGTTTGCTTTATGTATGTAGGTTTGCTTATCTTGGGTACATATAAATTTACAACTGGTATATCTCTGTTGAATTGATCCCTTTACCGTTATGTGATGTCTTTGTCTCTTGTACAGTCTTTGTTTTAAAGTCTATTTTCTCTGATGTAAGTGTTGCTGCCCCAGGTTTCTTTTCATTTCCATTTACATGGCATACCTTTTCCAGCTCCTCCCTTTCAGTCTGTCTTTAGATCTGAAGTGAGCCTCTTGTAGGCAACATATATATGGGTCTTTTTTTTTTTTTTAAATCCATTCAGCCACTCTATGTTTTTAGATTGGAGCATTTAATCCATCTACATTTAAAGTAATTATTCATAGGTATGTACTTACTGCCATTTTGTTCATTGTTTTCAGGTTGTTTTGTAGGCTTTTTTTTGTTGTCATTCTTTTCTTCCTTTGCTGTCTCCCCTTGTAATTTAATGACTATCCTTAGTGTTATGTTTGGATTCCTTTCTCTTTTTTGTGTACATATCTATTAAAGGTTTTTGGTTTGTGGTCACCATGAGGTTCACATATAACAACCTCTTTCTCTATATATGATTATTTTAAGTTGATGATCTCTTAAGTCCAAACATTCTAACCGCCCTACATTTTTACTCTTACCCACCCCCAGCGTTTAATGTTTTTGGCATCATATTCTATTCCTTTTTTGTTTTGTGTATCCCATAACTACTTATTGTGGATATAGACGATTTTACTACTTGGGTCTTTTAACTCCCTATTAGCTTTATAAGTGATTGTTCTACTCCCTTTACTGTGTTCATGTTTGCCTTAATCAGTGAGACTTTTCCTTTCATAGTTTTCACATTTCTAGTTATGGCCTTTTTTTGCTTAGAGAAGTCCCTTTAACATTTCTTGTAAAACCGGTTTAGTGGTGCTGAACTCTTTTAACTTTTGCTTGTCTGTAAAACTTTTTATCACTCCTTCCAATTTGAATGAGAACTTCTCAGAGTATTGTCGGTTGTAGCTTTTTCCCCTTCATCACTTTGAATATATTATGCCAATCCCTTTTGGCCTGTGGTTTCTGCTGAAAAGTCAGCTGATAGTGTTATGAGAGTTCCCTTGTATGTTGCTTTCTCTTTCTGCTTTTAAGATTCTCTATTTTAATCTTGCTATTTAATTATAATGTGTCTTGATGTGGACCACATTGCATTCATCTTGTTTTGGACTCTCTGTACTTCCTGAATCTGGATGTCTGTTTCCTTTCCCATGTTATGGAAGTTTTCAGCTATTATTCCTTCAGATAAGTTCTCTGACCCCTTTTCTATATCTCTTCTCTTTCTGGGATCCCTATAATGTGATGGTAGTATGCTTGATGTTGTCTCAGAGGTCTCAAACTATTCTTATTTTTTTTTATTTTCCTATTCAGCTTGGATGATTTCTACTACTCTGTCATCTAGATCACTGATCCATTCCTATGTGTTACCTAATCTATTGACTCCTAGTATTTTTTTTTAATTTAATTTATTGTATTCTTTAGCTGTGTTTGATTCTTCTTTATATTTTCTCTCTGTTGAAATTTTCACTGTGATCGTACATTCTTCTCCCAAGTTTTTGAGCATGTTTTTGATAATAACCTTGACGTTTTTATCAGGCAGATTGCTTTTCTCCATTTCATTAAGTTCTTCTGGGGTTTTATCTTGTTCCTTTGTTTGGAATGTATTTTTCTGTCACTTCATTCTGCCTAATTTGCTGTTTTTATTTCTGTGTATTTAGTAGGTTGGTTATGATTGCTGATCTTGGAAAAGTGACCTTATGTAGGAGATGTCCTATTGGGTCCAGCGGTATGCTTCCCTCTGGTCACCAGTGCTATATGCTCTAGGGGTACCCCCTCTGTGGGTTGCATGTGACTTTCTGTTGTGGCAGGGCCAACTACTGTGGGTGTGCTGGTGGGTAGGTCTTGATCCCAGTCTGGTTGGCTGTGAGGCCATGCCCTGTGCAGTGGCTGTGGGCCCACTGAAGTGTGAGATAGGCTTCCCACATGGTTGGCTGTGTGGCCCAGGAGGGTGTGAAGCTGCTGCCAGCTTGCTAGTGGGTGAGGCTGGATCTCCCTGTGTTTGTCTGTGCGGCTTGGGGATGCTCAGTGCTAGTGCCAGCCTGATGGTGGGAGGGGCTGAGTCCCCATTGCTAACAGGCTGATGGGAGGATTCTAAAATGGCGTTTGACAGTGCTGCTGCTATCATGGCAGAATGAAGTCCTCAAAATGGCTGCTGCCACTGTCTCTGTTCCCAAAAGTGAGTAGCAGTTGCCCCCTGTCTCTTCAGGACTTTCTGCATGATCAAGTGGTTCTGACCCATGCTCCTTTCAAATTACTGCCTCTGCCGTGGGACTTGGAGCATGTAAGATTTTGCATGTGCCCTTTAAAAGCAGAGTGTTTTTTATAGCCTTCCTAAGTCCTTTAACTTAAGTCCTGCTAGTTTTCAATGTAATTCAGATGTTCTGGGAGCTTGTCTTCCCAGTGCCAGACCCCAGGCTGGGGAGCTTGATATGGAGTTCAGACCCCTTGCTCCTTGAGGAGGATTTCTGTGATTGTGAAATTCTTCCCATTTGTGGGTAGCTGACCAGGGGGTGTGGGTCCTGATTATACTGGGTCTCTGCCCCTCCCACCCATTTAGTTGTGGTTCCTTCTTCATGTCTTTAGTTGTGGGAAATCTTTTCTGCTGGTCTTCAAGTCATTCTCATACATAACTGATCTG
Source organism: Camelus bactrianus (assembly GCF_048773025.1). Classification (NCBI taxonomy): domain Eukaryota; kingdom Metazoa; phylum Chordata; class Mammalia; order Artiodactyla; family Camelidae; genus Camelus; species Camelus bactrianus. The sequence goes on from NC_133575.1 coordinate 61,339,112, forward strand.
TAAGTAATTGTAATTTTGGTGTGTCCATGGGAGAAGATGAGTTCAGGGTCTTCCTACTCTGCCATCTGGGCCACCCCATCAAGCATCTTTTCTTATGCTTATTTCCACTTCTTAGGTGAAATGTCCATTCAAAGTTTTGCTCATTTTTTTGTGTGTTTTCTTATTTTTGAGCTTTTAGAGCACTTTACATACTCTGGATACAAGTCATTTATCAGATGTCTGTTTTACAAATATTTTGTCCCAGTCAGTGGTTTGGCTTTTTATTCTCTTAACAATGTTATTCTCAGAGGATACATTTTTAATTTTGTTGAAATCCAATTTGTAAATTTTTTCTTTTTTTTATCTTACTTTTGATGTCATATCTAAGAATGATTTGCCAATTCAAACTGATAAAGATTTTCTCCTACATTTTCTTCTAAGATTTTTATAGTTGTACATTTACATATAGATCTATGATCCATTTTGAGTTAAATTTTGTATATGTTATGAGGTGTAGTGGTGTAGTATGTCCAGTTATTTCGGCACTATTCATTGAAGATTTTATTTTCTCCATTGAATTACCATTGTATCTTTGTATAAAAATCAGTTGAGTATCTTTATATGGGTCTATTTCTGTGTTTTATTTTTTATTCTGTTCCATTGGTTTATGGGTCTATCCTTTTGCTAATACCACACTGTCTTGACTATTGTAGCATTACAGTATGTCTTAAAATGGGACAGTTTGACACCTTCACTTGTTTTTTCAGAATTGTTTCGGCTGTCTAGTTCCCTTAGTTTCATTACTTTTCCACATAACTTTTAGTGTCGGCTTGTCTATCTCTAATTAGGATTACATTAAACCTGTCTATCAATTTGGGGAGTATTGACATCTTAACTATATCGAGTCTTCTGATCCATAAGCATAGCATGTATCTCTGTTTATTTGGATCTTCCATGGTCTTTCTCATCAGTGTTTTGTAAGTTTCAGCATACAGATATTATATATGATTTATATCTAGTTTTTTAATTTCTTGGCATTATTGTAAATTGTGTTTTTGATTTTGGTTTCCCAGTTGTGCATTGCTAGTGTATAGAAACACAACTGATGTTTGTGCATTGAGCCTATATGCTGTGAACTTGCTAAACTCACTCATTAGTTCTAGGAGTTTTTGTAGATTCTTTACACTATCTATGTAGACAATCACGTCACCTACAAGTAGATAGTTTTACTTCTTTTCCAATTAGAGTGACTTTTTATTTCCTTTGTAGCCCTATTTCATGTTTTAGGACTTTCATTATGAAATGGGATAGGAGCCATATGAGAGATTATATGAAGTTGTGGTTAATAGATGAAATAACTACTGGTAAATAGTGAAGACTTATCAGGCCAGTTTAGGTTGGAGGTCACAAATGTGTGTTATTTGTAGTCATTTGCAATCAGTATTTATAATCAGTTGTGTTATTTTTGTAGTAGTTCTCAGCAGCCTGGGTGTAGAAATGGAGAAGACAGACAGCTGGATTGAATCTGGAATTTAGATTTTTGCTGGCTAAGGCAATGGAGTTAGGGAGAAAAGAATATTGGCAAGAGAGAGGTTGAAGTGTTAAGGCTCCATAGAGAAGGAAGTAACCTATGTAAAATATTTGTTTTTACTTATATTTTTGGTATAATTCCTTTCAGTGTTTTCCTTCCTACGTAGATACATTTTAATACTTAAAAGTTTTAAAATTAAAATTAAACATGTAATTTTATAATGTTTTCAAGGTTCATTGCATGTTGTAGCATGTATTCTTTTGGTTGCCAAATAGCATTCCATTGTATGGATACACCACATTTTATTTATCTATTCATCAGTAGATGGATATTAGAGTTAATTCCACTTTTTAGCTATTATGAATAATGTTGCTGTGAACATTTATGTAGTAGTTTTTTTGGATATATGTTTTCATTTCTCTTGGTTATATATTGAGGAGTGGAATTACTAGGGCATATGGTAATGCTATATATAACATATTGAAGGACAGCCAAACTGTTTTCCAAAGTAATTGCACCATTTTACACTCCCACCAGAAGTGTATGAGGGTTCCAATTTCTCCACGTCCTCACCAACAATTTTTATTATCTGTCTTTTGTATTATAGCCATCATAGTAGATATTACACGGTATCTCACAGTTTTGATTTGCATTCCCTAATGGCTAATGATGTTACGCATCTTTTCATGTGCTTATTGATCATTTTTATATGGAGAAATGTCTATCCAGATCCTTTACCTATTAAAAAATTGGATTTTCTTTTGAATATAGAATTGTAAGAGTTCTTTATATATTCTGCATTCAAGTCTTCTATCAAATATTTGATTTATAAATGTTTTCTCCCAGAAGACCACATATCATATGATTCTCAGAATCATGGATTATATGTAATGTCCAGAATAGGCAAATCTATAGAAACAGAAAGTAGATTAGTAGTTTCCTAGGGGTGGGAGTGGAGGAATGGGGAGTGACTGCTAATGAATATGGGGTTTCTTTTTGGGGCAATAACAGTATTGTAAAATTGATTGTGGTGATGGTTGCATAACTGTGAATATCCTAAAAACTACTGAATTGTACACTGTAAACAGTCAAATTATATGGTATATGAATTGTATCTCAATAAAACTGATTAAAATGTACTTTTAGAATTAAACTGCACTGATACAGCTTTTTCACATAACCTTATTAATTATTCTTCAAAATAATTAGTTGTACCTAGTTCATCATAATGATTTAGTAATTTATTTCACCACTCCTCTATTGTTAGATATTTAGTTTTGTTTCCAATTTTCTGCTATCATAATAAGTTGATGATGAATAGTTACACAGATCTTTGATTATTTCATTAAAATACATTCCCAAAATGGAGTTATCAGATAAAATTGCATGAACAATTTAAGGTTTTTATATGTTATATATTTTGCTCTCAAAAATTATCTATGAATTTAACCTAACATCAGCAATATATAAAAGCACCTGTTTCAACATATTCTTGCCAATATTAGGTACTCCAACTTACAGGAATTGGCTGCTTTAGTAGGCAAAAATTGAAATTTCGAGTTATTTTAATTTGCATTTCTTTCTAGTGAAGCTGAATAATTTTCATGTTTATTCTTCATTTTAACTTTTATTTTGTTGATTGTTTTCAACCTTTGCATATTTTCTGACTGCTGTGTTCTTTTTCTTACTGATTTACAAGCTCTTTGCAAATACAGAATGTTAAATTTTGTGTGTTATATATTTTGCAAATGTTTCTCCAAGTTTGTCTTTGCATTTTGAAGAAAATATCACCTAGAATCAGTGCTTTTTTGTGTAAAATTTATGGCAATAAATTTATTTTTCATATATAAAAAGTTGAGACAAAATGAAAAAATGTTAGCATTTGTTAATTCTAGTTTGTAAATAGATGGGTATTCACTTTATCTTTTATACTTTTCTTTAATTTTAAAACTTTTCAGAAGAAAACAAAGGAAAATATGTACTAATTTAGGCATACATAACTTATTCAACCATTCTCCTATTGGTAGACATTCAAGTTGTTTTCCATTTAGAGCTTTTACAAACATCACTGCAGTAATTATATACATTAAAACTCTTCCCTCCTGTATTCCCAAACATTTTTCTATTATTATTAAAATATGACTGTTGTTCCCACAAAATTAATCACTTAATTTACTTGAACAGAATGCCCTGGGAAGCATTGCTTAAAAGCAATTTTGCTTATTGAGGGAATCATATCAAAATATATTTTATGTCTTAATATTTACCCAAGATATTCTGAATAAAAGGGTTATTTTGTCATATAGGTTTGGAAAAAACTTATTCCACTTTTGGGGATTCACAGAGTTCCTTAGTGTATTATAAATCTTGACAAGTACTGCACTAAAGACAAGGTTCCATGATCTGCACACAAGAAAATAAGGTCAAGTAAGTTCAGAGGTCTACTACATCCTCATCTTGGAAAAACCACAAAACTCATTAGCATAATTCTTATTCTAAAGACCACTCTCTAATTTTGATACAAGGTTTCTTAATTTCACCAGAGAACTTTTTTTTCCTTTAACATTTGTTAACATGTAAAATGTTAAATAAGAAAATGAGAGATAAGCACCATGGATAACTGAAATCTAGATACTACTACCATACACTGTCTTACTTAAACATCACACATTTTATTGGGACTTTGGATAAGAAGACAAATTTAATTCTTCCTTCTTTTTAACCTTTAACTATAAGTGAAGGTGCACAGTAAATATCCCAAGTCAGGTTTTTAAATGTAGTGATATAGTGGAAAGGGCATGATCTTTCCCTTTCCCCAGACAGACTTGGGTTGCAATCTTAGGTTATCCACTTACTAGCTAGATAGGTGGTTTAACTTCTCTGGATCTCAATTTTCTCATAAGTAAAATGGGAATAGTAACATTCACCTCACAGAGTTGATGTGAGGATTAAATAAGATAATATATATCAAGTACACAGCAAAGTGGCTGGCATATACAAGGTCTTAGTATCTATACTGATACACAGCAGGGGTCTGGAAGGGAAAGAAATGAAGACTTGAGAGCCTACAGATTAATATGTTCCTGAATTATTGCCAGCTTTTTCATGGAAATAGAATTGAAAGGGTTATCAGATCAGAGCTTCGAGCTCCACAGTATTTCTATTACTAAAAATTTCCTTTTAATACTGAATTGCCTTGGGTTTATTTACCTGTGAATGTTGCAAAGAGAAGGCTGTTTAGCTTTTCACTAGACCAAAGAGAATCCAATGTGTAAGGCTGCCTGCCACTGATAAACGAATTAGTAGCATTTTGGGAGAGTTGGAGTATAAGGATAGTGCTTTTTGCCTGTGAGTGGGTAAGAGTAGGTTATTAACTGACATAATGGAGTCAGGCAAAAAGAACCTATTTGTAATCTATGTCATTTCAGAGACCCAAAATGCACCAGGACAAGGATTATAATTCATAATCTGAAGGTAAATAACCCAAACAAGATGTTTGGCTGTTCCTGGATATGTAGGTCTTTTAGCCAAAGTGAATAGTGTGAGTTTGTAGGGAGTAAGGGCACTTTTTCCAGTACATTAAACAGGGAAATTATGTATAGAACTTCTGTTTATATGAATAATACAAGAATGAAACAGTTAACATCTTGTTTGCCAAGGTGAGAACTTACTCTTTTCTAGCTCTCAGAACTGACTGTTAGCAGTCCAGGCAGCACTCTATGTGCATCTGTCAGAATACTGACCTTTTTGAGAGATGCAGGAAGTGTGAAAAGTGCTACGTTTCTGTTTCCACAGCAAGAGATGATGTTCCTTCCGGATAATCTGTAAGGTTGAAATATGATGGTGATCAAATGTCCATTTCTCTTGTATGGGTGGGTATTCATTCATTGGCATATTTTCTTCATGTACAATTCCCAAAGGCGGTGGACATCTGCAAATATCTAAAGACTGATGTGCTATATTGAAGCATTTGTAATCATTCCAGGTAATCCCATTCCATAGTCAACCTGCTGTACTATGAACTAAAATCATTTTATTTATCCACATTATCTGATCTATAATAGTGGCTGACATTTGACTTAAATAGCTGTGATGACAGCTCAACATCACTTGGCTTTAATGGAATGTTTAGGGTCTTGCTACTCACAAAGTTACTTTGTCTTGTTATCATTGGACATAAATGAGATAGCTGTTGTAGTAGTTTAGGTGTTGGTGTGTTTCTAAAAAGGAATGCTGTATCTAGAAAATAAGAGACTTTGGAATTAACAAGAAACATCATTTATGGTACAATTGTTCTTGTTTCCAATCAACAGGCTTTTAGGGAGCAAAGTACACTCTGAATCAGCTTGCTTAATGTACAGATAATCACTTTCTTTATATTCCTTGCAGAATAATGTTCTTGACATTTTGAGATTAAAAAAAAGCTGACAGTGGTTGTCCTTTACAGTTTGCTTACTACATTCTCCTTTATGAAATCAATGTGCTATTCAGAGTGTTCCTATAAGTGTGAGGTCTGGATCCCAGTGGATAGAGGCCAGCCAGGGCAGGGTGGGTTACCCTTGCCATAGCAGGCTGGTAAACTCTCATGCCACTGGGTTAACCAGGCAGATTACAGAGACAAAGCTGCTTTCTTCCAGGAAGAGTGGAAAAGTAAAAGGTGGCTCTAAGAATATCTGTCTTTGGAATCATGGCTCTATGGTAGGCATAACATTCTGTTTTGCTTGGAATCCTGGACTTAGGACATTTTTGCCCTTAAGTCCAAACAGAGAGTAGTTGTATTGGCCCAGCTCTTCAGCCATCAAACAACTCAAAGAGAGAAAGAGGCAGCAAGTGCTTGAGCATACATCTCATCTTACTGATACACTTCTACCAAGAAAGTGATCGATAAGTGTAAAAGGCAATTCTGGAACTTCAAAGCACTATTTGCCTTGCTGTTTCTTCCTGATGGTTGGCTGTCTCAGAACTTTGTAGGTATGGTTTGGCAATGCTCCTTTTCAGAAACTGGCATTTAGTATTCTGCTAAATGGGTTTCTTTTACTCTTTACCACTGTAATCCACACTCATATTTGGCACAGAACACTTCCTCCCAGAAATTATTTGAATTAAAATGAAGCTTGCAGACATTGAGCTGAAAAACTCAATGATCAACTTCTTTCGTGGTTTCACTTCTGGAGGACACTAAGCTAAGGCTTCAAAGGTAGAGTCATCACCTGGTGAGGACTAAACTGAAAGAATGCAGATACTTCAAAAATCAGGGTCTGCATAATCGGAGACAAATGCAGAATTTAGAAAAACAATTTATTTCTCCTTCTACCATTTGCACCTATAGTGCTTTCACCACCTCCACCTCCTCTTTTTGCCTGTGCTGCGGTGTTTACTTGAACCAAGAATGATGTCATTTTAGTCTTAGTGTATACTGGCTTAGCTCTGGTTCTCCTCTTGTCTTGTCCTAGATCTCTTCTCTTCCTTTAAAATCCTATGTTTCCACATAAACCTTTGATACCATGGGAAGTGACCATAACAGTATATGAACACTTCTTTGTAGCCATTGGTTCTCAGAGATTGGGAAGAGTAGGCAAATGGACACAATGTGGAATCTCAAAGAATTTAGGTTGAGTTGTGACTGCTTTATTGCCTCATATAAGTGACATTACCCCCTTAGCCCCAGCTTTTTCATTTGTAAAACAGGGCAATACTTTCATTCATGGTATTTTTGTGATGCTCTTCCCTGAATTATGTGTCCTCTTAAGTTTTATTCTTACCCTCTGACTTTCTTTTTTCCATTCATTTCCTTGTCCACATGGATGCATGTCAGCATTGCTTAGGTGATTCCAAATTTTACATTTTATTTCCTTTCCCTGGCTTTATTCTCTCCTTTAATTATCTCTTATAACTCTCATGGGCTTAACTACCATCTCTATATGAATGACTCCCAGATTTCTCTAGTCTCTGGGACTATTTCCAGTTATTTAAAATGTCTTCTGGCTTTAATCCTTCCTCTTCATTTCTAATGTTACCACCACTCCTGAAACCACTGTGACATATGCTCAACTATCTACTGCTCTTTCTGGTTCCCATATCTCCAAATTTCAATCCATCCTACACACTAGTACCTGAGTAATCTTTCCAAAATTTCTCTTTCATTACATCAATATGACTCAAAACCATAAAATTAATAGCTATTTCCTACTGTAGCAAATCTACAAAGCCCTCTACTATCTGGCCATATCTTCTCTAAGATTACTGCTCACAACCCACAACACCTACCCAGTACATAAGAATGGACAGCTTCCTCAGTGTTCTTACCACTGTCAAGTCATACTTCTTACATGGAATGCAATGTCCTTCTTCTTAGCATCTATCCAGATGTTACTCATCCTAATAACATCTAGCTAAAGTACTGCTGCTTCTTCAAAACTTTCACCCTATAGCCCATACACTTTCCCTCTTTACTGACATATGGAGTGTTTAAGCATCATTGACAATCACACACTTACCATGTGTACCATATAGTACTTAGCACAGGGCTAAAGATTACACTAGGTATGTAATTGCTAACATCACTTATATGGCAATAGCACATTAAACCTTGTCTTAGACTTGTGTGGTTTTTGTCTCCTTCCCTACAATTGCAAATTCTTTGAGAGTAAAGGCCGCCTTTTAATCTTTATATCCCACCAGAGTACCTTGTGTGAGGTGTACTTCAGGAAATACTGTCTGAATTGAACTAATTGTTTGGAGACCTGGTATATTTGGGACATGTGTCAATTCAGGGCTCAGGGTTGGCAATGCAGGTAGAGCAGTAAAATGAACATCTATTACAAGATTAGCATACAGAAGTCAGTTGCATTTTTTTACATCAGCAATGAAATATCAGAAAATGAAACTAAAAAAACAATCCCTTTTAAAATCACATAAAAAATACTTAGGAAAAAACCTGTCCAAGGAGGTAAAAGACTTATACTTGGGGAACTACAAAACACTGACTAAGAAAATTAAAGATAATTTAAAGAAATAGAAAGATATCCCATACTCTTGGACTGGAAGAATTAATATTGTTAAAATGGCCACATTGCACAAAGCAATCTACAGATTTAATATGATCCCTATCAAATTACCCCAGACATTTTTCACAAAACTAGAAAAAGTGATCCTAAAATTTATATGGAATCACAGAAGATCCAAAATTGCCAAAGCAATACTGAAGAAAAAGAATGAGGTTAGAAGAATAACCCTCCAAGACTTCAGGAAATAATACAGAACTACAGCAATCAAAATAGTGTGGTATTGGCACAAAAACAAACATAAAGGATCAATGGAAAAGAATAGAGAGCCCAGAAAAAAACCCACACACTTACAGTCAATTAATCTTTGACAAAGAAGGCAAGAAAAACCATGGAGAAAAGATAGTCTCTTCACAAGGGGTGTTGGGAAAACTGAACAGCCACACGTACATCAATGAAATTAGATCACTCCCTCACACCATACACAAAAATAAACTCAAAATGTCATAAAGACTTAAATATAAGACAAGACACTATAAAACTCCTAGAAGAAAACATAGGCATAAGCAAAACAAAATGACAACCTAAGGAATGGGAGAAAATATTTTCAAATGATGCAACTGACAAAGGCTTAATTTCCAGAATATATAAATAGATCATACAACTTAATAACAAAATACAACCCAATCGAAAAATGGGCAGAAGGACCTAAACAAGCAATTCTCCAATGAAGACATACGAATGGTCAATAAGCATGTGAAAAAATGCTCAATATCACTAATTATCAGAGAAATGCAAATCAAAACTACAGTGAAGTATCACCTCACACCATTCAGAATGACCATCATTCAAAAGTCCACTAACGATAAATACTGGAGAGGCTGTGGAGAAAAGGGAATCTTCCTACACTGCTGGTGGGAATGTAGTTTGATGCAGACATTATGGAAAGCAGTATGGAGATTCCTCAAAAGACTAGGAATAGACTTACCATTCAATCCAACAATCCCACTCCTGGGCATATATCCAGAGGGAACTCTAATGTGAAAAGATACATGCACCCCAATGTTTATAGCAGCGATATATACAATAGCCAAGACATGGAAGCAACCTAAATGTCCATCAACAGATGGCTGGACAAAGAAGTTGTGGAATATTTACACAATGTAATACTACTCTGTCATAAAAAAGAATAAAATAATGCCATTTGCAGCAACATGGATGGTCCTGGAGAATGTCATTCTAAGTGAAGTAAGCAAGAAAAAGAAAGAAAAATGCCACATGATATCACTCATATTTGGAATCTGAAAAAAAAAGGACACTATGAATTCATCTACAAAACAGAAACAGACTTGTAGAGTTAGTAAACAATCTTATGGTTACTGGGGAAAGGGTGTGGGAAGGGATAAATTTGGGAGTTTGAGATTTACAAATGTTAGCCACTGTACATAAAAATAGATTTTAAAAAAGGTTCTTCTATATAGCACCAGGAACTATGTTCAATATCTTGTAATAACTTCTAGTGGAAAAAAATATGTGAATGTATGCATGTATATGCATGACTGGGATATTGTGCTGTACACTATAGATTGATACATTGTAGCTGACTGTACTTCAGTTAAAAATAAATAAATAAATAAATAAGACCCCCTCAAAAAAAAGAAATTATAGGCAAAATATTTTCTCACATAAATCTTAGCAATGTTCTCCTAGGGTAGTCTCCAGGCAACAGAAATAAAAGCAAAAATAAACAAATGGGACCTAATTAAACTTACAAGCTTTTGTACAACAAAGGAAACCATAAGCAAAACAAAAAGACAACCTATGGAATTGGAGAGAATATTTGCAAAAGATGAGACTGACAAGGGCTTGATTTCCAGAATATATGAACAGCACATACAACTTAATAGGAAAAAAACAAACAATCCAATCCAGAAATGGGCAGAAGACCTAAACAAGCAATTCTCCAATGAAGACATACAAATGGCCAATAGGCACATGAAAAAATGCTCAATATCGCTAATTATCAGAGACATGTAAATCAAAACTACAATGATGTATCACTTCATGCCAGTTAGAATGTCCATCATTCAAAAGTCCACAAATGATAAATGCTGGAGAGCGTGTGGAGAAAAAGAACCCTCCTACACTGCTGGTGGGAATAGAGTCTGGTGCAGCCATTGTGGAAAACAGTATGGAGATTCCTCAAAAGACTAGGAATAGACTTACCATTCAATCCAACAATCCCACTCCTGGGCATATATCCAGAGGAAACTAATTCAAAAAGATGCATGCACCCCAGTGTTCACAGCAGCACTATTTACCATAGGCAAGACTTAGAAGCAACCTAAATGTCCATCAACAGATGACTGGATAAAGAGGTTGTGGTATATATATACAATGGAATACCACTCAGCCATAAAAATAAAATATTGTTATTTACTGCAAAATGGATGGACCTGGAGACTGTCATTCTAAGTGAAGTAAGCCAGAAAGAGAAAGAAAAATACCATATGATAGCACTTATATGTGTAATCTAAAAAAAAAAAAAGATAAACTTATTTACAAAACAGAAACAGACTCAGACATAGAAAGCAAACTTATTGTTATCGGGGAAAAGGGAGTGGGAAGGGATAAATTGGGAGTTCGAAATTTGCAGATACTAACTACTATTGATAAAATAGATGAACAGGTTTCTCCTGTATAGCACAGGGAACTATATTCAATATCTTGTAATAGCGTATAATGAATAAGAATATGAAAAGGAATATATGTATATTAATGTATGACTGAAACATTATGCTATACACCAGAAATTGACACAACATTGTAAAATGACTATAATTTAAAAAAATTTAAAAAGAACATCCAAGATATTACTGCATAAGGTACATTTTCCAAGAGCTAAGGGCATAGCCACTGCCTTCTTATCTAGGAATAGGAGGAAATAGTCCCTTGGAAAATACCTAGCTACCCAAAAGATTAGCCCCTCCCTAACCCAGTGTACTATGTTTGATGTTTTCAGTGATGAGACCTAAAATTTTTACCCTTGAGTAAAGGCAAATGACAAATGTGAGAGCAGGTTGTTTAAAGCCTGGTGGTCAACATGCTAGGTGGAAGTTATAAGAGGGAACAACTGGTGTACCTAAAGAGGATACTTGAAGAAAGAAATCTGGTTCTAGAATATGAAAATATATTAATAATGTAAGTTTATAGTGGCCTCTAATATATAATATTTCTTCTTCAGAAGGAAAAGAGCCATTTGGTGAAAGATTATTCAGCTTGACTTTTGACTCCTCAGGATCAGATGAGATCATAGAACATCACAACTTAGAGCTGAAGATAGCTTAGAGATCATGGAATTGAAACTGAGGTCCAGAGAAGTGAAGAGACTTTCCAAAAGTAACACAGTGAACCTAGTGGAAGAACTGGGAAATGATTCCCATGCCAGAGCTTTATCTATTTTTTTTTCCATCATTCTATTTCTGATGAAAGATGCACAGGAACTAAGACGTTTTCTTTCAAATGGACCTTAAAAAGATCTACAAACTGAAAAGTAAATAAGAACAAAGGAGACACACTGGGTGGTATAGTGGTTAAGGGTTTGGCCTTTGGAGCCAGATTCTATCACTGACTGGGTGACTTTGGGCTTCTCTGTGCTTGAGTTTCCTCATCTATAAAATGAGGTAATTTAATATTTACAACTTACAAAGTGATTATGACTCTTAAATGTGATAATGCCTGTAAATCACCTGGCATATAATAGTCATTCAATAAATGTTCATTGTATCCTTTGATTCAAACAATCGTCTATATGTCACCTTATTTTGCTGGGGTTGCAGGAAATAATGAAATGAAGGTAATGAGGTCTCTAACTTCAAGAGTCCCTATCCAGTTCCTTACCATCCAAACTCTTTGTGAGAGCCAGGTTACTTTCTTCATCACTTGGCTTGGAGTCTCATGCGTTATTTGTGACTACCCTTGTATCTTCTGCCTCTTCATTCTTTGCCACCAATCCAAATCCTATCTAATATTTTTTTGTAGAGGGAGGGGGAGGTAATTAGGTTTGTTTATTATTATTATTATTTATTGTTTTTAATGGAGGTACTGAAGATTGAACCCAGGACCTTGTGCATGCTAAGCACATACTCTATCACTGAGCTATACCCTCTCCCTTATCTAACCTTTAATGCCCAAATTCTACCCTCTCTTTAAATGCTTTCCTTACCAGATCAGCCTACAGCAATCCTTAAGTTCCTGTAGCGCAAACTTTATGGTTCTACTCATTTAGTCAACATAATATCCTGTATTGTATTTTGTCAGTCAACATTTTGTGCCTGTCTTATCTCCTCAAATAAATTTAACAAATTGTTAATTTCTCCATTTCCCTTCTCTTTTTTCCTGTAGATTCTTGGTCAACCAGCCAGACATTCTTCCCCAGAATAGTACTGTCTCATATATGTAAGAATGAGAGAAAACAGACTTTTGGAAAAAAGCCACACTTCTAATCATCCCAAATGTGTAATCATAAGTATATGACTCATGGGAACACCATGTTTGTAATATGTTAGTATAGGCCCATGTATCTTGAATTCCTGTACAGAAAGCTGGTAAAGAATTGACTAAGAGCAGGGACTCTTCTATAGTTAGCTCCACCTATTGCCACTATGCATGGGAATAATTAAGGGCACATTGGTGTCACTGAAGGAGTATATTCTTTAATGTAGAAAGCATGAATTTAACTTAGGATCTCACCTAAATCCTGTAGTAATATCTTAAAGTTTCTCAGGCATAATCATAGAGGTCTTGCTAGACCCAAAGAACTAAGTGATAAGGTAATTTCTCTTCAAACAAGACTCAATGGCTGTCTCTGACTGGGAGGTGATTGCACAGAATATCACCCAGAGATGCTTCTAAACAACAAAGCCCTTGATGTGTAAAGCCTCTGGTCTCAGAACCAGAGGTCTTCTATACAGGATATACTTAGAGAGTCTGAGTTCCAATGATGCAAAGGGCTCTTACCCTTTTAGAAGGTAAATCATTTTAGAAGGTCCAGTGATTAGAGCAATGTCTGGTATAAAATAGAAGTGTGCTTTGATAGCAGTATCATTTCATCATTTCCTAGAACAACATTATCCTCGTATCATGCCTCTGTTCAAAAATCATCACTAGTTCCCCATTATCCATAGAATAGAGTTCTTAAGTCTTATATCAAAGGCCTTATCCAATCTAACACCAAGTTACTTGCTGAATTAATCTAACAGTCATCTTCTATATGCATCCCTATTTTGAAAGAGTTGCAGATAATACTGAAATGAAGATGATAAGGTCCCTGACTTCAAGCAGTTCCCATCCAATCCCTTAACATTCAAACTCTTTGCTGGAGCTAGGCTACTTTCTTCATATCCCTCATATCAAGCTTGGGGTCTCATGCACTATAACATGTGACTTTCCTTTGAGTGCTGTTTCATTTCTTGCCACAAATCCAAATCCTATCTCATCTTTTAAGCCCAAATTCCATCTCTTCTGTAAAGTCTTTCCTGACTAGCCCAGCCCACAGGAATCACTCTCTTCTTTGAATTCCTATAACATAAACTTTATGGTTCTATTTATTTGGTCAATAATGTATCCTATATTGTGTGTTGTTAGATAGCTTTCCATGTATGTGTCTTATCACCCCAAATAATTGTAAGGCCCTTGAGTTCAGAGACAAAAATGCATTGTGCTCCTTATGGGTTCAATGTCATACCTTTAATATGCTCTCAACAAATACTAGTCCATTTCTTTTGTTCTTTTTCCTAATGTATTATTTACCACAGCAGTAGAAACTAACAGATAGAAAATAAATAAGAAATCTCTTCTAACTTGAGCAGTTACTAATGATCTCATACAAATAAGTTTTACCTAAAAAAAGAAGTAGAAAATTAGGCTATATATAAAGCATATAATATGCTAGAGTCTGAAGTCAATATTTTCCTGGGTAAGTGTCCAGCATTTGACAAAGAGTTTAATTCTTCTAATCCCTGGTTATCATTTACACCAGAAAGTTGTAGTAGCAAATTAAAGCAAATTTTTGTTTGTCATATAGAGATTCTTTTTACTTGATAAAAATATTCCCCCTGGAATATACTCAATTAAAATTATCAAAATAAACTAAAGAGTTGATTTTTAGTCTCATTAGCTAGGAATAGAAAGCAATTTTGGTGAGCTAAGGAAATCTTTGTTCTTCTTCTGCTGGATTCTTTTAAAATGACTTTCTTGTCTTAATACATTGATATGGAGTAATTGGAATAGGCTGTGCATAATTATTATGTACTCTAGGACTTGATCCTGACATGGAACTCCCTACTGGATTCTCAAACCAGTCTGGTTGAAGAGCTGGGTGAGAAGGAGGCAAGGACCTGGTTCTACCTTCTTTACTAGGAAATAAAGAAAATAAGGCTAACAGATAGAGATCATCATGTTATAACTGAAAGATGCTAACCTTGGTACTTATATCAAAACCAAAACTGAGTTCAGCTCCTGACAGATAACCACAAAATAGATGTTCTTAGCAGTATTTTTGAAGATTCCAATCTGTGGGTTTGGACTTGGGAACATTGAAAAGCAGGTTACTATGAGTTGAGGTTCATCCTAAAGAACAGGGGAATCTGGGAAGTTCCCTGTAAACTGTAGGACAACTATTCTATGGAAAGCTCTGACCCTTTGTATCAGGGTTAAGTCTAGACTCTTAAAAATTTCATGGCTACCAACCAGAGCTCAGGTGACTTGCTTCCTATACAGCCTCGGCAAATTCACACCTCATGGGAGTGTGTGTAGGAAGATGTCTGGTCAATCATACTATACATTATTACATAGTTGAATTTGGCCTTCGCTGTGGGAGGACCCCAATATGAAGACTGCAGGTCACTTGAAGTTGCTTATTTGAGTCAATATGAAAGCAAACCTCTCATTCCTCTTGGTAAGATCTTGCAAAGTAAATTTTCCTAACAAGTGGGTTGTATTTTTATTTATCCTAAAATGTTTCTGGATGAAAACCTCTCCAGAGCTAGGAAATATCATTATTCAATCAGTGGTGGTGTTAAAAGAGTTCTTCTCTCTTACAAATGGAAAAAAAAAAGCAACTACTCTGTTATTGGAGTCTTTGCCAATGTCTCTGTTATCTTCACTGCCTAAAGAATACTGACTGTGGCTACCTGCTCTGAATTATAGGGATGCTGTATCTTAAATGTCCATGATCAAATAGTTGAGCAACTAATCTGAAAGGGTGATGGCTGGAAAATGGCATAGGCTTTGTTACCTGCTGAAACAATAAAAGGACATAAAGCATTCAGAAAGTCACAAGAGCTATAAAGATTAAAAGAATACTGAGAAATAACCTCTGTAAGAACATATTAAGGAGCTAGGATTACTCCTCTTGAGAAGGCCAAGAGGGTTCTTCAAGGGGGTCATATACAGGCAAACTCTGACTTATAGCAGTTTGCATTTAAATGACTCATCCTGACAATCACATCCATTTTATTCTCATGACATTTGTGGCAGGTAGGGCCAGAGAGGCCACTCATCCAGTTAGGAAGAAATGGATCCCAATTTTGAATAGAGGAGACAGACTTATTTTGTAATCTCTGATTTTTTAATGCAAGTTACAGGGAAATTCATAATGAGTAATAGAACAGATATTGCTGCATCATTTCCTCAAAAAGCTTAAATGTAGCCCTGTCTGTTAGAAGTCTTTAAAAGATGCCTGCTAAAATCTCCTCAGAATAATACATTGATTTGTCACTTTTTTAATTTTATTTTTTTATTGAAGTATAGTTGATTTACAATGTTTCAGGTGTACAGCAAAGTGATTCAGTTATGCATATATATACATATATATATTCTTTATCAGATTCTTTTCTATTAAAGGTTATTACAAGATATTGAATATAGTGCCCTGTGCTGTGCAGTAGGTCCTTGTTGTTTACCTACTTTATATATAGTAGTGTGTATCTGTTAATCCCAAATTCCAAATTTATCCCTCCAATCTGTCACTTTTGATTTGCACATTTTTCTATGCATTTGTGCATTAATCTCATCAGAGAAGCCTATCTAAATTTCTTGACTTCATAAAGGTATTTCTTTGCCTTGTACATTGCTGTACTAAAATAAGGCAGGGATTTTAAAGAAAATAAAGACTTTATATAGTTCCTGACTGTGATATTATGTATTTGCTTAATAGGTCATTATATTTACATATTTTATCAATATATACTTTTAGAGTATTTTGCATTGTCTTTTGTACAAGTACATCATTTATAGTAAACTAAATATTATATTTTGGGCTAGGAATAAAACCTGATGTTATTCCTTAAAGAAATTAAGTTCAATACACATAATTATAACTTACAGCACCTTCCTCAGGAATCTAAGTTGTTAAAAGTACAAGGACTACTTGTAGATGACCAATTTTGCACAGAAAATGGGGGCAACTGAGGATAACACAGAATCAGTTGGACAAATAGTGCAGTACGAGAACCTGTGTTATAGAAAAAGTACAGTTTTCTAATAGTTAAATTTGTTAGATACTGGAATGGGTGATAAAGGAGGGGTGTAGAATCCCTTTCAATGGACTTTAAAAAATCCTCGCATATCTGGGATGGTATAGTGGTCTTGCTAAAGCTAAAGGCAGTTTATAGCCAGTGATTTTTACAATTTATGTAAGAAGCAGTTGGATGCATTATATAACAAGATGGCATACAATCACAGCACTGTGCCTTAAATGTACTTGTCCAAAGGACAGACATATTATATTGGAAAAAATCCAGGATTTGGAATTAGGATACCTTTCTTTGAGTCCAAGTTCTGCCTTTTTCTTGCTATGTGATTTTGGAAAAGTTATTTAATGTCTCCAAATGTCAGTTTCCTCAGTTATAAAATGGGAATGGTATTAATAATTATGCCTACTTAAGCTGACAGTTGTGAGGCAAAGGATATGAAAAAAGTACATGAAAGTACTCTGTAAACTATAAAATGGTATACTCTTTTTTATGATTGAATATGTTTGAAAAAGTCTGGAATTGGGAACTGCTTCAAGAAAATAATCTCTTGTAATGTAGTGATGCATCTATACTTAAAGTATTCCACTTGTCAAAATAAGGCTCAGATGTGAACAGCTTTTTTTTCCCACTGTGGAGATATTTCAAACTAGGTTAAGACTCTATAAGTCTGATACTAGTGTTTGAATTTCTTAACACCAAAATAACAGTTCTTATTACTTATAACTGCTGTAAGTTAAAAGTCTGTTCAGAAACTCTGACAGCTGAAGGATTGTAGGTAAAAATACAGTCCATTGTTCAATAAAGAGTCAGCAGGAGGTGGTAAAGAAGTTGCTTGTGTTATAAGTTTATTCGGCTGGGTAAGAATACTTTCTTTTGTGACTGGATTTGGGACTGTTTTGTCTTCCTTAGTCTTAGTAATAATGCCTTATTCAAAAGGACTCCAGGTAGAAAATCTAACTAGGTAGACATTTAGAAAGGCTGTTTCCCATCTCTACTCCCCACCTCAATGCCTTTCCAGGCCCTTATTCAGCTGCATTCATCCCAGGTATAATTTGTGATAACACAAGTTCCTACTAAAAATTTCTGTCAGCTACTGCATTATCAGAACCAGCTGGTATTAACAACATTAACAAACGTTGGAGGCACAGTAGTAAGCACAGCATCACATGGTGTCATAGAGAATAAGTGGCAATAGGGATACATGGCATGAAAACTTGCTTTTAGTTCTTCACAGGAAATCTCAAGACAACTCAATAATCTTGTGGGAGAAAGGTGGAGGGCAAAGTTCTGCTTCCTTATTTTTCCTTTGAGGACTGTCTTTTAGAAAAGTATACTACATGGATGTGTATTCTTGCCTCCGAATACTATCTTATTGTTTTGCATACTTAGACCATTCTAAAGGGGAATGGGAATGAGATTTAAGAGAATTTATCCAATGTGGATGAATTAGGGTAGAGAAAGGTGAGCTATTACCCACTGATTGGATCAATGCAAGTGAAGCACCACAAGTGACAACTGGCAGAATTGTTTACAAACATGCACAGCACTGTTTATTATGTTTCCTGATTTATGAGATTTGTTATAAATTATAGTATCACAAAGCTGGTAAGGAATCTTCCAAGCTGTTATCTAATCCCACCTAATACAACTATATTTGCTAAACAAATCTGGTCCTACTTGCCCTTCTCCATCCAAAGGGCACTTAGGAGGTTGACATGCTTATATAATCTTTCTGTACACTATTTTCTCACTACACTATGCTCGTTGTGTTATAGTCTTTATTGATGCCTGGTCTGCTGACTGGAGAAAAGACTTCCTTCTGACCCTACTTACCTCGGTTGTCATCCTCATTGTCTTCCCAGGGCTCTTCATTTGCTAGCAATGGGTTCTGTGACTCATTCATAGACCTCATAGGGAAGGAGTGTCCATCACCAGGGCTGGTGGGGAAATGAAGGCAGTGAGATCTTGCAGCTGACATTGACTTTTTATGAAGGTAATAACCCTATCAGAAATAGGAGGGGGGTTCTTAGAAAGATTTAACCCACTTAACTTACTGGATAAAGCCATGTTGGAATAGGCTCTTACAATACCACCATTTAGTCGCTCTAGTGATCTCAATTTCTATATCTTGTTTGTCTGCATCAGTGTTGACTATTTCTGTTTGTAAGCAACTCTTTAACTTGCTTCTTACAATGATGAGTATGGCAAAATGTACACAAGGCAAGCTTTATATGTATCATTTAATGATGATTGAAATTTACAACCCATTATTTTATTGCTTTGGTTCTAAATTTTCAAGAAAATTTGGAAGATTCAGAATCATCTAATTCAGTGGAGATAAATTACTGTGAATTGGTGATAGATAATAATAATGTCTGAATATGCTGTTATTTGGCTTATATGGCAGAAAGGTTATTAGGAGCTGGGGAAAGATACAGAGTAAGGCATCTCTAAGAGTGCAGATTCTGGGAGCAAGAATCTGCATGTGGGATCCACTTTGTAGATATCTATAGGATATAGATATCCTAAGGCATAGGATATATAACTAGGGCCATCTCCTTGGTTAACCTGTGGCCACTAGCAGATGAGATGCTTTGGAGGGAACTGAGATGGCCCTTGCTAGAGTGGATTACAGTTTGAATATTTGACTATTTATCTGAATGCATTCCATATTTATATTTGACTGACTTTGGGATTATTCATTTGATATTACCTATGCCTTTTCTCCTGTTCATGAATGTGGTTAATTGGAAGTTGACAGATTTTACTGATAATTCTCTACAGAGGATGTAACTATACTGATTATAAGTGAATGGGCTTTGAATTTTTCTTTTGTTCTTTATTCTAGAGAAGACTCATTTGGGACCTCCCTTTGGCATACAGATTGTATGTGTTTGTGTATATATGTGTGTGAGTGGGGTGTAAATAATTACTGGTAACATTTATTAATCAACATTACCCATTGACACAGTTTTGTCTTGTGATTTATAGCCAGGACAGTAGGATATCCCACAGCTCTTAAATAAGTGAGACTGTAAAACACTAACTGGTACAGAGGAACTATCAGGGTGATATGTGATGAGGATAAAATTTTCCTTAATTACTACCCTGCTCCAGCAAAATTTCCTCAAATAAGTGAACACTTGGATGTATCCCTATCTGAGGAATGGATCTAAAGGGGACTGTAAGAAGGGTATAAATAAGCTCTCCCACAGAGCTAGTTTAGCTGATAGTAGTTTAATCAGATTCATGAAGTCACTCATAGCACACAAGCTTATCTCTCCTTCATTGCTTTCCCTTCATTTCTGTTGCAGTTCTAAAAATTATCTGCAGTCTTGAAATCAATGTTTGTTCTTGCTTAAATTAAAAAAAAAAACTTTTTTCTTCATAAAAGTAATATAAGCATTTACACCCAAAATATGAAATATGGAGACAAGGAAAATAATTTCTAAGACTACTGCCTATACCACTTACAGCATTTTGGGGATATATTTCCCCTCTGTTGTTTTTCTTATGTATATATTTGTATATATCAAAAAAACATAAGAATCTCCCTGTCCATTGTCTCAGTAATTCCATTTCTCAGAATTAACCTAAAGATAGAGACAAACTAGGCACAAAAATTTTCATCATGGCATTATTTCCAGCCAATAATTAGGAAACAATCTAAACATCTGACAATATGGGAATATATATATAATTTAATTATACATATATTTAATTTAATTATATATTTATTTTAATTATATATATTTAATTTAATATATATAATTATATTAATATAATTTAATATATATATATATAATTTCCCAACTAGATGGAATAAGATGTAGTCAAAAGTAATGGCTATAAAGACTATGTCACAGGTTGTCCACTCTCACCACTTCTATTCAACATAGTCTTGGAAGTCCTAGCTACAACAATCAGGCAAGAAAAAGAAATAATAGGGATCCAAATTGGGAAAGAAGAGGTAAAACTGTCACTATATGCAGATGACATGATACTATATATAGAAAACTCTAAGAATCCCACACAAAATCTACTATAGCTAATAAAAGAATTCAGCAGGTTAGCAGGAGGTTAGCAGGATACAAGATTAATGTAAAAAATCAGTTGCATTTCTTTACACTAATGATGAATCAACAGGAAAAGAAAGTAAAGAAACAATGCCTTTTAAAATTGCACCCAAAGTAATAAAATACCTAGAAATAAATATGACCAAGAAGGTGAAAGACTTAAACATGGGGAACTACAAAACACTGATTAAGGAAATTAAAGAAGGCCTAAAGAAATGGAAAGATATTCCATGCTGTTGCATTGGAAGAATCAATTTTGTTAAAATGGCCATAATGTTGAAGGCAATCTACAGATTTAATGCAATCTCTATCAAATCACCCAGGACATATTTCACAGAACTAGAACACATCATATTAAAATTTATATGGAATCACAAAAGACCCAGAATTGCCAAAGCATTACTGAAGAAAAATAATGAAGCTGGAGGAATAACCCTCCCAGACTTCAGACAATACTACAGAGCTACAGTAATCAAAACAGCATAGTATTGATACAGAAACAGACATATGGATCAATGGAACTGAATAGAGAGCTCAGAAATGAACACACAAACTTTTGGTCAATTAATCTTTGACAAAGAAGACAAGAATATACAATGGAATAAAGACAGTATCTTCAGCAAATGGTGCTGGGAACTGGACAGCTGCATGCAAATCAATGAAGTTAGAATACTCCCTCACACCATACACAAAAAAACCTCTAAATGGCTTAAAGACTTAAACATAAGACAAGACACAATAAATCTCCTAGAAGAAAACATAGGCAAAACATTATCTCACACAGAACACTCAGCAGTGTTCTCCTAGCAATAGAAATAAAAACAAAAATAAACAAATGGGACCTAATTAAACTTACAAGCTTTTGCAAAGTAAAGGAAACCATAAGTAAAACAAAAAGACAACCTATGGAATGGGAGAAAATATTTGCAAAAATGAGACTGGCAAGGGCTTGATTTCCAGAATACATAAACAGCTCATATGACTTAATGTGAAAAAAACAAACAACCCAATCTAAAAATGGGCAGAAGATCTAAACAAGCTATTCTCCAATAAAGACATATGAATGGCCAATAGGCACATGAAAAAATGCTCAATATTGCTAATTATCAGAGAAATGAAAATAAAAATTACAGTGAGGTATCTCCTCACACCAGTCAGAATGGCCATCATTCAAAAGTCCACAAATGATAAATGCTGGAGACAGTGTGTAGGAAAGGGAACCCTCCTACACTGTTGGTGGGAATGTAGTCTGGTGCAGTCGTTGTGGAAAACAGTATGAAGATTCCTCAAAGGACTAAAAATAGACTTACCATATGATCCAGCAATCCCACTCCTGGGCATATATCCAGAAGGAATCCTACCTCAAAAAGACACCTAAACCCCAATGTTCATAGCAGCACTATTTACAATAGCCAAGACAAGGAAATGGCCTAAATGTCCATCAACAGATGACTGGATAAAGAAGAGGTGGTATATTTATACAATGGAATACTATTCAGCCATTAAAAACAACAACATAATGCCATTTGCAGCAACATGGATGTCCCTGGAGAATGTCATTCTAAGTGAAGTAAGCCAGAAGGAGAAAAAAAAATACCATATTATATCAGTCATATGTGGAATCTAAAAAAAGAAAAAAAAAGACAAATGAACTTATATATAAAATAGAAACAGACTCACAGACAAAGAAAACAAACTTATGGTTACCGGGGGAAAGGGGGTGAGAAGGGATAAATTGGGAGTTCTAGATTCGCAGATACTGACAGGTATATATAGAATAGATAAACAAGTTTATTCTGTATAGCAGATGGAACTATATTTGATATTCTGTAGTAGCTCACTGTAAAAATAATATGAAAATGAAAATATGTATGTTTTTGTATGACTGAAGCAATGTGCTCTACACCAGAAATTGAAACAACATTGTAAACTGACTATACTTTAATAAAAAAATAAAGACTATGTCACATTAAGGGGAAATACTTACTATATTTTAAATGAAAAATGTAGAATTCAAAATAATATGTACACTGTGATTAAAAATATTTACAAATATACACAGAAGAAAAACAACAGAGTTGTTTACTAAATTCATTTATAAAAGACAGGTATGAGCTTACACTTCCACAAACAAAGCATGATAATACCTATTTTATGGTGCCCTCACTTCCTGACTTATCTTTACTAACCTAGAAATGAAAAACTTGGGGAATAAAGTATTACGTTGGACTGATATCTGCTGCATAATACAGTCGAAACTGAATTTGCTACTTCAAGGCATGGTCCAGCATCAACTTCTTTCAGTGGTAATAATTACCTACCTGGACCCAATAGGTATTAACCAGAACTTCTTGTTATCTCCAAACACCTGCTGTATATTTTTGATGAAGCCAAGGTTGAACCCATTTTTCTCTGGGCCACTTGTAAACACAGGAGTACAGAAGGCCTCTAGGGCATGGTAAGGGAGTTGAAGAAAAGAGAAAGAGAACAACGATCAGGACCATTATTATTTTACTATTCTTCATGAATATGACTTGGTTCTATGATATCTTTTTGCTGTGGTAGCATAGGCCCCCCCATTCTTAGTTATTGCTAAATTAGTAAACAACCAGTTTAATCACTTTAATACAAAGTAAATTTGTTATTAAATACAAAGAATTGGTACTGTCCTTTTTTTAAAAAAAAGGCAGAAGAAACTTGTAATGGTAGAAATAATTGAGCAGTCATGAGGGTAGAATATATTTTGTACTGCATGTAAGGAGTGAAAGAACAAATACAACAGCACTTTATTTGAATCTAAGTAGCAACAACAGCTAAATGGTCTCTATCTTTAGAACTGGGACCAAAGTAATGACACGTAAAGAGATGGTAATGACATTGTTTTGGTTTTGAAACATTTCATAAATGAAGATGTTCACACTGAAGCCTGCAGTGCAAGAAATTGAGTTTTACTCCAGAAAAAAATGCCAATGGGTGAACTATAATCACCTCAAAGACTACAAGAAATTGGACCATGTTAGTGCACATTATTTTTAGATACACATTTATCCCATTAATCAAACACATTCACTGTTGAACTCTGGCTGCATCTGGCCATTTCCCATTTGTTCTTTGTTTTCAGACTCGTTATCATGAAGCTTTTAGTACTATTCTACTTCATGGCTGATTTCTAAGCCAAATATGCTAATGTACCACCCAGAAACTAATTGCTACATA
Source organism: Camelus bactrianus (assembly GCF_048773025.1). Classification (NCBI taxonomy): domain Eukaryota; kingdom Metazoa; phylum Chordata; class Mammalia; order Artiodactyla; family Camelidae; genus Camelus; species Camelus bactrianus. The sequence goes on from NC_133575.1 coordinate 61,363,455, forward strand.
GATATTTGGTTTAGAAAATAAATACTTTCTTAGCTGTTAGCATTATTAGCAAATGAGTTCCAAAATCCTAATGGCTTTTGCATTAAACTTTCCTCAAATTTATCTTAACTAAATATTCAATATTTAGACACTTTCTCCTCAACCCTCATGCATTGATTCGTATGCAATGTAAATATTTGTTTCACCATAAAAAAATGTTGCACTGGAATCCATTAGAAATATAGTTCTCCAAATAACAGCCCAGAGTATAGAGTAATGGACAGAGAAAAATTTTAATTTCTTGTGCTCCTTTTCTGGAGACTTACTTGTTCAGTGTACTTATCTCATTCCCACAGTCCCTACACAGCTCCTTGATGACTGTAGATGTTCAATGACTTACTGGTTTGGATTCTTTCTCAGGACTCAGTTTTTGGATGTGCTCAATAAATTATATTCTTCTATCTTTATTGACCTTCACCTCCTCCTTCTGATGTCCCCTTCTGTACTGATTCTTCCTTGTACTTCCTTATGTGAACACCTTGCAGTGATTTTTAAGCTGTAAATCTGAGGAACTATTACCCAGAATGAACTATCAAAAAACATGGTCATTTTTAGTTTTGTGTGAGACTTCAATCACTAGTGCTCCCTGTAGTCTATAAGCGTCATTCACTATGGCTTTCCCGTTTGGTAGAATGTGTTTACATTTGTCTCCTTTTGGAGGCAAAGAGATGTCACTACAGCTATAATGCTTTGTTGGAAGTTCTTCTCTTCCTTGGGAGCAATCCAAAGGTCACAGGGATATATATTCATATGTTTATTTTTTCTAGTCCTAATATTCAGTCTTACCTAAGGTGGTTTTGTTTCTGCTGACAAGCCAACAATGGTAACCAAAGAGAATCACAAGGCTGACAAAAAACATGCAGGCCACAAAGAGGAGGAAAAGGACATGGAACTTAGAGCGAACACTGGGTAATTCCCCCTAGAAAAGAAATAATAAACAAACAGAAACAAAGGATTAAAGTTGTAAGGTTTGGCTAAGTATTCTATATAGGTTAGTACTTTTTTCACATGTACAGAATGTCTAGCTGTAATTAAAAAAATAGACTTTGTAAAAGTTTTACAAAACAGTTCTTTCTGTGGATGACCATACCTCACTATGGATATGCTTTCAACCTACACAGCCTAAAATGGATCTTTGTTTAAGCGCAGTTCAGTGTAAAATAGAGTATATAATGTACCAGTTAGAAAAAGGTAATGTGAAAAGGATATACTCAGCCCATAATTGGTATGCAACCTCTTAAAGCTATCATCCATTTAGTTTGTAAGCTATGAGTCATTGACTAGAGGTCATCTTGAGGTGATACGGTTCATCCTCTTGTCCCAAGGTGGGTTACTCTGGAATACTTTACATGTCATGTTCCACTGGATGTTAGTCTGTTGAAAATGTCCCAGTGATATATGTAGGAAAGTTAAATAACATAGGTAGGATTTTTAAATGTTCTATCTTTAAGTCGTGACCTGATTTTAAAACTACTGCAAATTTTGTGTGGCTGTTTTTTTTATAGTTGAAGTAGAACATGCGGATATATTACATCCTGTGAAACAGCCGTTTAGACAGTAAAATCAAGCAAGATTTGATAGGCAATTGTAAAAGTAGGTAGCTAAAGATTTTTTTATAGTTAGCTGGGACATATTATTTTCCATATGGCAACAGGTTTTTTTTTTTTTTTAACATTTAGCCCTAGGCCAGAATGAATTTTCTAAAATTCTATAGCATGCACGATATGTAACATTTTGTCTTTTGAAGAGAACTTTAGAAAACATTTTCAATTTTGGAGTAAGCAGTTGGGAGAATGACTTTTCTTCATTTCTCCATTTGCTGTGCTAATCATTGTTTTAGGGGTGATGAATTGCTTTGAAATATTTCCAAATGCCCTCAAGGAATAAAGTTAAAGGTGATTCTTGGTTGAAGTGGACCTTAACACTAGGATCTGGTTCTACCCCAGTTTGGAAGGAGAATGTTAAGGCTTTGAAACCCTTAGCAAATTCAGATAGTACAGACTTTTTTTCCTTCTCTTAGAGGACATTTTTAATTTTCATGTAAGGAAACATTAGGAATCTTCCAGAGTGTATGTGTTTGAAGGATGAAGGAAGATAAGTGGACATAAACCACTTGATACTTTCAGCTGAGGGGTGGTTTGGGTGAAATTTGTCTGGGGGCAGAACACCTCAGGAAATAGCTACCCCAAGGACTTTGACCTTCAGGAACTTTAATGTGAAGCTCCCTTTTGAAATGATCCCTCCACAAAATCTTGGCCTAAGCACCAAAACTAAATTTGATTGGTTTTTGTTCACTTTGTTTTGAATTTATAGGAAAGATTTTGTAGTGTTTTTTGCCTGGCTTGGTGTTTACTTTCATAATTTCTACTTTTTTAGTATGTTTTTAAAAAGCTTTTAAAGCTCACATTTATTTCACTTCCTATATTTCATGTTTAAATAGACAATAGGAAATGGCTGGGCAGGAGGGTTTGATGTAAGGTCAGTTCACACACTGAGTAGCTGAGTTAAAAGCATTTTCCTCCCCCAATTACTCTTACAGAACTCTCTTCTATCTGCCAAAGCATATCTACTGTGTTGTTCCTTGATTAATCCATAATATTTAACTTTTTTTGTTAGAAGATGGTGATGGTCGTATGTTCAAAATTACCTTCTCAGGAAATAACCAGACTAAATTACTCAAAGCAAAAACCACCAGAAACAGTTTAGGGGAATATTGATAGACTAATACTACCATCTTAGTTCTAAAATAATTCATAGCCTCTCTGAGGAGATTCATGGCCCAGTGTGGGAGGTGTATATTACTACTTTTTTGTAAGGCAAATATCAATTTCCTATCTAAGTAGCTACTCTTTAATATTGAGAGGAGAACCATGATCTGATAGTCTTCTGAATTCTTTATTCCAAAGGAGCTGGAGTTTCTTTATAGTAGGACTGTAATGGGCAGTAGGATATGGTGCAGTTTTTAAGATTACCGGGCTTAGGGTCAGACAAGTTAAAATACTCACTATGAAACTTACAAGCTGGGTGATCCTGAGAAAATCACTAAACTATTATGAGCCTCAGTTTTATCATCTTTAAATGAGACTAATAACTCCTGCTTACCTAGTTTACAAGATTGTGCTGAGGATGAGATAATAGATATGAAAGTGCTTTGAAAATGGTAAAGTATCATACAAATGGAGGTTGCTATTCTTAGGAGTATGGCTAGTCTCCTTGACACATGGCTTTTAAAATATATGTCAGTGTTTACTTTTCATTTTAAGGGAAGACTCAATTTAAACTGAGAAGACAATCTTTAAACCACACCAAAGTGCTCTCAGCTCAAGAGACTTCAAAGAAGCATTTCTCTGAACTGTCAAAGCCCTTTTCATTATAAGGGCAAGCCAAGACAGGTTTCCTCTCTTCTCGTCTGTTAAGCATGAGCTAGTCTATGGTGGAGAAAATAATGAAGGAATAGGAAATGGGCAAGGCTATGTTCACTCCTGATATTGCTTGTGGATATTGGCATATTTCTGGTGATTAATTCATATCTAGATATCTTTCAAGAATGAAAGAAGCATTCAGCATCTGGCTGGCATTGTGTTACTTGATTATTGGCTGACTAGGAGGCCCAAAGGCAAAGTGTGTGAAATACAACATTGTTTATTCTGTTATGACAGTAAAGAGTAGTTCTTAAAGAGTAGCCTACTGTGTTAAGGACCAAGTAATGTCTGCAGTGAAGGCCAAGGCTGACACTTTCCGTGCTGAGTTGGATGCAGTAGATATTCTTTAAGTTCAAGGTGGTAGCTCAGTGTGTGAATTGAATGCCAAACAGGTCATGGAAACCTGAGCAATAGATAAGAGATCCTGTGATGTGGAAAGCGGCCAATAAAGAGACTCCAAGATATGAAGCATTTTATACTTGGGGAAAATTTATGAGAAAATTTATTTCTGCTTGTATTTTTGTATCACTGAGATGAAGATTTTGATATCCATTATATAATTCCTGATTCTTAAAGTTATTAAATATCTGAATTGATTAAGCAAGTTGAAGGGAGAGTGGAAAGCCCATATCACTAAAATTTTCTACACTATATTTTTACACTAGTAGGGATCAAATTACTGATTAATAATTTAAATATTCTCAGCTATTCATGTTCTTAATGCCTTGCCTTTCTCTTTTTCTCTCCATTTGTTATAATCTATATTCTAGTCACAGGATTTACGTACTTTACCTCTCCACCTGAGGTGAGATATTGCTGTTACATAGGCTCTTGTGCAATTCCTAAAGTAATAACTAGTAACTCTGCTCACATGTTTTTTTGCTATTCGGGGACAGTTTGGACAACCTTCATCATCATGGCTCATCATGGAAGGTTATGATGTCTTTCTTAGTAACTGTAGTGTGGTTGTGGGGAAGATGTCTTCTGGAGTCCATTGGCATGAAATTAAAAAAAAAAATCACTCTACTGCCGCCAGACCCTGTACGCATATGTAAACTGAAAATCTGCCTTCAATTCTTTTGGAAATAATAGATATAACTGATACCTTCGAGTATAAGAAAAGTGAAAATAGGGGTTTTTTTAAGATTTCATTATAATTATTGGACTCACATTTTGAAAGGTAAAGTACTTTCAACATATGTTTCATTTGATCTTGGCAATGAGCCAGTGAAGCAGATGGCAGAACCAGTATTAGAACACAGTTCTCCTAATTCCCAATCCAGGGTTTGTCATACAAAGTTCAAAGAAGACTCACTATCTTCATTTTGGTCTTTTGTGTCAATGAATGAGTGAATGAGTCAATGAATCTTTCTGTCCAGTAGGAACTTTGCAGCTCTCCTTTGAACAGGGAATTAGAAAGTATTTTCTAACAATGAAGGAGTATTTTGTTAGCCATTTTTCTTAAGAAACTAGGAATTTAGAATTAGTTTCAACATTTTTCAAACCTATAATTGGTAAGAGGTAGATTTTAAAAACTTGACTGGATAAGTACATTGTAAAGAATCAGTAAGAGTCAAGAGATTAGGTTCCTGATGGCCCAACAAGATATTCATGTGTGATAGAAAATTATTTAACTGGAATCTAAATAATGGATTCCTAAATCTCCAAATATTTAACATGGGAAACTTATTTTTGTGCCTTCCATTCTGATTATTTCAGTATTAGCTACTTCAAAATGTGAAAAAAGATAATGTGAACAATATCACAGATTGGAGTAGGAGTGTGTTTGTTCTGAGTGGGGAATCCTTCAGGATTGTTTAACTTACTCTCCAGTATTTGATGAAATAGCTGAAGACCGTTGTAGCAATATACAGGCAGTAGAGAACAGAATAAGCTAAGAACTGAAGGAAGAATTTGTAGTTGGAAAATCCAATGCAGTTATTAACCCTAAAAAAAAAGAATAGAAAAACTAATTTAAAATCAGGATCCATTGATTTAGAACACACTGATACACAATGACATAATGAACTAAACAATGGAAGTATGTTACTGCTGTTGCTTCATTATGTGTTGTGTAGAAACTCAACAGAAATAGAAGTCCCTTAATAGGAACAGACTGGAAAAACAAGTTCATGTCTTACTTGTTTCTCCTTTGATTTACAGACACAGAGACACTTGGCCTACCTAATAGTTCTGAACTGGTTCTTGACACACCCAAGCAACCTGGATCTTGGATGCTGAAAACCTACTACAAACTCAGCAGCTATACTTAGTATAGTGTTGCTCTTTATAGTTAGATGATTTCAGACTGATTCTCTAGAACAGACATACAAAATTTGGAGAAGAACTGCCTAAGCTAATAATCTGGAGTATTTCAAACATCAAGACAGCTAACAACAGAACTGAATTGTATAATGTCAAAGAGGAGAACTTTTGTGCTTTCTTTCATTATTATAGCTAATGGACAAGAGATCATTAGCTCTGAGACACTGGGAATTCACTACCTTACCTTTGGTGGTTATTTATTCTTGCTTTAAAATTTTACCCCTCCCCTGTCACCCACACAAATACAAACTTCAGTAAATGATGGGAGCATAAACAGGCAATTTACAACTATGCTTAGGAAAGTAAGCCTATTGAGCAACTTTGATCCTATTAGAAGAGAGAAACGAATCAAAGGGACATACCAAGGACAATGGTGGTCCATCTTTAATACACACCTACAAAAGGAACAGAATAAAGTGTGATAAACTTCAGAATTGAACTCAAGGTATCACCATTATTTTTACATGGTACCAGTACACTCATTCCCAGATTTCTACTATAGCTACTCCAAAACTATTGTGTTCTGTTGTTCCTAGGATGAACCAATCACACCACTTTTGAGGATCATGCTGGAAGCAAGTTATATGTCTAAAAGTCCAACCTTTAAAAGGAGTTGAGATCTCTAAGATATTGATACACAGAAGAGGTCCAAGATATCTCCCCTCATTTTATTTACTCAGTTTAATAAAAGTAAAGAAGAAAACATATGGCTATAGCCTGTATTTGAATCAAGGGTAAGAGAAACATGGATGGAACAAGTACCCAAGAAGAAAGACATGAAGATTATATTTATTAGCATAAAAATGGGATTTTACAAAATGACCAATTTCAGTAACAAAATAAAGTAGTATTGAGTTATAACCCCAAATATAAAGTGTTTATCCATGCCTACATATTGAGACAAGTAAATGATTAAATAAATAAATCAGGGAGAAGAGACAATCACTCATGTACAGGAATTCCAAATAATATAGATACTTTGCCTTCAAGGAGGGGGAGTATAACTCCTCATTTCTTTTGTGTTGGCTACATATAGAGACTTCTTTCCAAAGATTATAGTATGGAAGTGGGGTGGTGGAGGAAGAGAAACTTTACAGTGGAGAAATCTGACAAACACCACCTCAGCCAGATGGTTAAGATTAACATTGCAGTGATAAGTCATCTTTATGCTACGTACCCTTGATATGATATAATGAGAGTGGCACTTTACTTCTCTGGTCTTCCTCCCCCTAAAAACATTACCCAAGTCTAATCATGAGAAAAATATCAGACAGGTCCCAACTGAGGGATATTCCACAAAATACCCGACCATCAATTCTAAAAACTCTCAAGGTTATCAAAAACAAGTAAAGTCTGAGAAACCGTCACAGCTAAGAGAAGCCTAAAAAGACATGACAAATAAATGTTATGTGGTATCATGGATGGGCTCCTGGAAAATAAAAAGAAAATTAGGGAAAAACTGAAGAAATCTAAATAGAGTATGGACTTCAGTTAAAAATAAAAAATCTTGCTTTTATTTCTATTGCTTGAGTAGACTGTTCTAGGAGAACATTTTTGAGATGTATGTCAGATAATGTTTTGCCTATATTTTCTTCAAGGAGGTTTATTGTATCTTGTCTTATGTTTAAGTCTTTGATCCATTTTGAGTTGATTTTTGCGTATGGTGTAAGGGAGTGTTCTAGCTTCACTGATTTACATGCTGCTGTCCAGTTTTCCCAACACCATTTCCTGAAGAGACTGTCTTTATTCCATTGTATATTCTTGCCCCCTTTGTCGAAGATGAGTTGACCAAAAGTTTGTGGGTTCATTTCTGGGCTCTATTCTGTTCCATTGGTCTATATGTCTGTTTTTGTACCAATACAATGCTGTCTTGATGACTGCAGCTCTATAGTATTGTCTGAAGTCTGGGAGAGTTATTCCTCCAGCCTCTTTCTTTCCCTTCAGTAATGCTTTGGCAATTCTATGTCTTTGATGGTTCCATATAAATTTTATTATGATGTGTTCTAGTTCTGTGAAATATGTCCTGGGTAATTTGATAGGGATTGCATTAAATCTGTAGATTGCCTTGGGCAGTGTAACCATTTTAACAAATTTGATTCTTCCAATCCAAGGGCATGGGATATCTTTCCATTTTTTAAAGTCTTCTTTAATTTCCTTCATCAATGGTTTATAGTTTTCTGTGTATAATTCTTCCACCTCCTTGGTTAGATTTATTCCTAGGTATTTTATTACTTTGGGAGAATGTCATTCTAAGTGAAGGAAGCCAGAAAGAGAAAGAAAAATACCATATGAGATCGCTCATATGTGGACTCTAAAACAAACAAACAAACAAACAAACAAACAAAGCATAAATACAAAACAGAAACAGACTCAGACATAGAATACAAACTTGTGGTTGCCAAGGGGGCAGAGGGTGGGAAGGGATAGACGGGATTTCAAAATTGTAGAATAGATAAACAAGATTATACTGTATAGCACAGGGAAATATACACAAGATCTTATGGTAGCGCACAGAGAAAAAATGTGACAATGAATATATATATGTTCATGTATAACTGAAAAATCGTGCTCTACACTGGAATTTGACACAACATTGTAAAATGATTATAAATCAATAAAAAATGCTATATTGTTAAAAGAAACATAAAAAAATCAATGTCAGTTCATTAATGGTAACAAACGTACCATATTAATATAAGATATTAATACTAGGAGAAGCGGTGTGGGACATATAAGAACTATCTTTACAATAATTCTATAAATCTAAAACTGTTCTAAAATAAAATTTTTATTTTTAAAATGAGGTTTTATTTCTCTTTCCTATTCAGTACTTTGAATCATCATCACCCCTGTGAGGGTATTTGGCTCATTTGTGCTCAGTATGATTGAAAGGAAATGCTCTTGTCTAGATATGGTTACATGTTATGATCAATCACTTGGTTGTCTAGGCAAACATTAGTGGCCAAGTTCAGCCCAGGGGAAATATGGCTGTCACTTACATGGCACAGACAGAGCAGTGGTGGCAGCGATCTGGCTTGATCAAATGGCACCGGTCACAGAATCTTACAGCTATAGAAAAAACATGGTAGTTAGCACTGGTTAGGGCTCAATACATCATACTAGTCTATCTGAATGATTTGTTATACACTGATTACAGGTAATCACTCATCCCATTTCAAGTTACCAAGCAAAAGAGAGATCACATAAGAAAAATGTGGTATGTATTTTTTCCCCTGTTGGATCAACCTTAAAAGCCATTTTTTGGGAATGAAGGTAAAGGGAAAAGTTTTCATATTTGGATATCTGATCATAAAATTCTACATTATGAAACAAACTATACTGTCAACTGCTTAAGTTATCTTGGGAAAATCATTAAGCCTCTGTTTATTCCAACTTTCCTATTTGAAAGTAAGTATTCATAACTTATCTCCCATCTCCAGAGATTAGATTGTATGAGGTGTATAAAACTCCTAAAGCATGGTAGAGAAAGTAGTTCTGAGAATAAGAATTTGAAGACTGGAAGAGACATTCCAGAACAATTAGCTCAATTGACAATTACATGGATAAGGAAAATAAAAATGTGAGCCATATTAAGTGACCCACACAAAGTTATACAGCAAGCAAGTGGCAAGGCTGTGACTAGTACAGTTTTTCTGAACCCTTAGTTCAGAATTCTCTTCACTTTGTATGATATAAAAAATCATTTCTCCCTCCCTCTCTCCCTCTTTCCTTCCTTTCATTATTTCCCTTAGTTGAAAGATGCTTTCCTTTCCTTCTCATTTTCTCTGTGTTCACTGATAGAGTACGACTCTTTAATGTGATTATTAAGTGTAATAACTAAAATTATGAATGATTTGAGCTAATATAATAATTCCATCTGTAGCGTACCTTAAGCACACATAATTAATTCAACATAATGAACTACTGCTTCAGCAGAACCTTTGTGTTTATTTCTAGCAATGGGAAGGTGATCAAAACATGAGTATAATTGAGGCAAGGAGGAGGGGAGAGGGACATACACATTTAGGTCCTTCAGCATGTTTTTAAAGATATGGTCAATGCCATTGACCAGTTTAAGCCATCATCACCTCTAACTTAGACAACTGCAATAGTTGCTTAACTATTCACTCTGCTTTTATTCTTGCCCCTCACAATATATTCTCTACAGAATAGCCAGGTAATTTGTTAAAATGTAAACCAGATCACATCACTCTCCACTAAAAATCTTCAATGGATTGCCAACATCCTTAGAATAAAAGCCAAACTCCTTACCATGGCTTGCATCATCTGGCCTCTGCCTATCTCTTCAACCTTAACTTGTACCACTCTCCCCTTACTATATTCCAGCCACACTGGCAGTCTTCTAATACTGCAAATTTGCTCTTCTCTCAGGGCCTTTTGTACTTGCAGGTCCTTCAGCTTGAGATGCTATTCCCTCTGCTTTTTGCATAGCAAGTTACTTTTTCTTATTTAAGGCTCAGATCAAATGACATTTCCTCAGAGCAGGCTTCTCTATTACTCTGGATCAAGGCAGCTGCAAACAAATGCTTTAGGGATCCAAGGAATAGTGAGTAGTGAGTGAAGCAGCCATTTGGAGACCGTGGGGGAACCTGAGAATTCATGCTCTGTTTAAAGAGAGTGGCTATTACTCAGCACTAGCTAATTTATGCCAGGTAAAAATGCAGATTGAATGTTGCCAGAGTATCTGAGTTCTCAAGAGAAGCCAGAAATGTGGATTTTCATGTGGAAATACTCTAATTGTTAAAAATTAGTAAAAAAAAAAGTTTTAAAAGGTACGTTACATATCAAACAATGCATCTCCGGGTCTAATTCATTCCATATGCCTCTAGTTTGTAATCTCTGCTCTGTCATACCATTCTGTTTACTACTGTTTGAAATTATATAGATAATTTCTTGTCTGTCTCATTTTCATCATATTTCAGCATGCATGAAGACTTTTTAAAAAACATCACCACCACGACGTTAATACTCTAACAAAATAAACAAGTCTTCAATATCATCTAATACCCAGACTCTTAAAATATACCCAGTTGCCATATGGGACCCTATTAAATATTTGTTGAATAAATAAATGATAAACAGATGAACATAAATGTCTAATATCATTATTTCCCAAAGCCTTGAAACACAATCTTCCTTATTAAAAATATTAGAATTACTTGTCAAAAGAGCCTTGGTTTTCAAACTTTAAAAGGCAGAGAATTGTTCAGCCAGTACTGTTCTAATCATGCAGATGAAGACTAACAGTAAAACTCCATAGTGAATATTACTGAAGGAAAATGAAGATGTATCTCTGCACAAACACTTGTACAAGAATGTTCATAGTGGATTTACTCATAATAGCTAAACAATGGAAACAAACCAAATGTGCATCAACTGATGAATAGATAAGCAAACTATGACACATTCATACAATGAAATACACTCAGCAAAAAAAGAAATGAAATACCTAAGAATGTAAATGAGTCTCAGAAACATTATGCTGAATAAATGAAGCCAGACACAACAGTACATACTGTATAATTCCACTTATACAAAATTCTAGAGCAGGTAAACTAATCTATGGTGGAAAACTATCAGAATGGTGACTGTCTTTGGTAGTGGGGGGAGGGAGGGACTGACTGGGAAGGAGTATGAGACAAGTTTCTGGATGTGGTAATGTTTACAGAGGTTTTAGTTCCACAGGTGTGTACATTTGTTTAAACAATGAATGGTACACTTAAGATTTGTGCAAGTTTTTATATGTGAATTTCAACCAAAAAAGAATAATAAAATATTTAGTTGGATGTCTACTGATATCTGCTACTTTAAAATGCATCAAAAGAGGAGAAGGGTGTAGCTCAGTGGTATAGTGCGTGCTTAGCATGCATGAGGTCCTGGGTTCAATCCCAAGTACCTCCATTAAGAGAAATGAGTAAATAAATATGCCTCATTACCTCCCCCTAAAAAATCCAAGCAACCTTTGGTTATACCAAAAGAACAACAGCAATAATAATAATTACTAATTTTTGAGGTTAACAAATGCATCAAAATTAAGATGGCTTGAAGGATGATGGATAGAGGGATGGATTTTTGGACAGATATGTGATAAAGCGATATAGTAAAATGTTAGTGGTAGACTCCAGTGGTGAGAATATAGATGTTTATTATATAATTATTCCATCTTGGATGAATGTTTGAAAATTTTTATAATAAAATGTTGAGGAAAATTCCATAGTGTTTTTCAGAAAAGAGGAGGGGAAAAAGGGCTAGACTGAAGATATTTATCATTCAGCCTTTTCTGAGATCCTTGCTGATCTGCCTCCCTAGATGACTTTGGGTGAACTGACCTCCACTCCCAGTTCTTGTGTAAACTGGTAGCTTCTTGGCCATATCAACGAGCATCTGCTTCTGGACCTCAGGTCTCTCTTCATTTTCATAGCGCTCCTTGTCTGTATAGGACAAGTGGAACTGGGAGGAGAAGTGAGAGGCAAGAATTTACTTCCCAAGGTTCATAGAAAATATTAAAAACAATAATAACTATTTAGATGAAAACATTTGCTACCTACTCTTGAAGCTCAGGTACCAATTTGGTTTATAACTTTCTCTGGATAATGATCTCATTTATCTTACCTGGCTTTTATCTGAATATTCGTGACTCTATGTAATAGGTAATATTTTTTTTAATTCTTTTTCAGTTTTACTGAGATATGATTGGCACATAACATTGTATTAGTTTTAGGTGTATATATATTTATTTTTATTTACTTTCTAAATTGAAGTATAGTTGATTTACAATATTGTGTTAGTTTCAGGTGTATAGCAAAGTGATTCAGATATATCTATATCTATCTATCTATCTATCTATCTATCTATCTATCTATATTCTTTTTCAGATTCTTTTCCATTATAGATTATTACAAGATATTGAATATAGTTCTGCTATACAGTAAATACTTGTTTATCTATTTTATATAAGTGGAGTGTATTTGTTAAGCCCATACTCCCAATTTATTCCATCCCTCCTTTCCCCCTTTGTTTTATAAGTAAAGAAAATAAAACTTAGATAAAGTATCTTGTATATGGTTATACTCATTCAACTAGTAAAAGTAGCAAAACTAAGCCCCAAATCCAGTTCACCTGACTCCAGGATTTGTACCCTTTCCACTCCATTATACTATAATATGATGATGCATACAGATATGTGACACCTTAATGACAGGACCTTGCTGATGATAAACTATATTTGTTATTAGGTTGTGAGTTATTTTTCATGGGTGACACTCTTGAAGAAGCTGGGTGAGACTGCTTGCAACATTGTCTGCATATTCTAATTTTGCAAATGAGTAGAAATTTGGATATTCTCACTGTTTCAGAAATTTTTAGTCTGGTATGGAGCTTGTTGCCATGTTTGAGCCATATCTTGCTAATCTTGCTAAAAATATGCCAACGATTTTCCAAATACAGACATGTAAGTTTTCTTCTGTTTGGGCCAAAAGTTAGGCAGAGATGAAAAAGAGAAGGATTTGTGGTCACAATTTTTTGGGTTTAAACTTCATCTCTGCCACTTAATAGTTTAAAAATTGCTTTGGAAAATCAGACACTCTCAATCTAAGTTTCTTCATCTGTAAAATAGAGGAAATAATACTTACTTCGTAAGATTGGTGTTTAGAGTGATGGATAATAACATGCAATTAAAAGATTCCCTTTTTTAAAAAATTTATTTATTTACTTTTTTTAGAGGAGGTACTGTGGATTGAACCCAGGACCTTGTGCATACTAAGCGTGCAGTCTACCATTTGAGCTATACCCTCTTCTAAAAGTCTCTTTTACAAGGCAAATTTCTTGAATCATTTAGAAATATTTGATACTGTCAATCTGTTAAATTTTAGCTATTCTAGACAGTGTGTAGTGGTAAGTTATTATAATTTTAATCTGCACTCCTATTACTAATGACACTGAGCACCTTTTCATGAGTTTATTGGCCATTTGAGTATCTTATTGTGAAATGCCTATTCAAGCTTTTTGTCCATTAAAAATAATTGGGTTATTTGTGTTTTTATTATTGATTTGTATTGTATTGATTTGAGGAGTCCTTTATATATTTTGGACACTAGTCCATTGCTGAATATTTGCTACCAGTCTGCGGTTTTCCTTTTATTTTCTTCAGGATACACTTTGATAAACAGATCTTGGTGAGAGTATAGATTTATGCAACCACTTTGGAAAACTGTTTGGCATTATCTAGGTAAGCTAAATATATGCCTGCCCTATGACTCAGCAATTCCCATTCCCAGTTATATACCTAAGAGAAGTGAGTATGTGTGTATGTGTGTGTGTACATATATGTGTGTGTCTGCCAAAAGACAGGTACAAGATTGTTCATAGCAGCTTTATTCATAATAGAAAAAAATGGTAACAACTCAAGTGTCCTTCAGTTGGTGAATGGATAAACCAACTGTGATAAAGGGAAATAACTAATAGTAGTAAAAGAGAATGAATAACAGACACATGCATCAACATGAATGAATCTGGGAAACATTATATTGAGTGAAAGGCTTACACAAAACAGTGAATATTATGATTCTTTCTCTTATTTTGGTGAGATTCAAAAATAAGCAAGATTAACCTATGGTGATAGAAAGATTAGTGGTTACCTCTGAGAGGAAGCTGATTGGGAAGGGGTGTGAAGGAGATTCCTGATGTGTTAGAAATGCTCAAAATCTTAACCTGGATGGTGAGTATATGGGTGCATATATAGGTAAAAATTCGTTAAATTATACACTTTACAACTTAATTCTTGGAATAGAGTATGTATGTTATACATCAATAAAACAGTAAAACAAATTAATAAAATATTTAAGATAATTTAAATGTATCTAACTTTAAAAATTGGAAATGTATAAAATCACTCTATTTTAGGAGCTGTACCTAGTTGTGGGTTTTTACTGTATCATGTCATTCTAAAGTAGAGTGAGAATTGAGGACCTGCCTGGGGGTATGTGGAAATGTGCAGGGAAATTTGTAACTATTATAATGCTATGGTGCACTACAGGCATTTCATGGATGGAGGCCCAGGGTGCTAAGGATTCTATGATGAACTGGACAGACACACACAACTAAGAATTTTTCAAACCCAAAGTCTATAGATCAATGTTATAAAATGGTAACTAAATAATGTAAATTTAATATAAAAACAACTGGTTATTTTGTTTTCATAGAAGAACAACTATACTGACTATACTGACAAAAGTATAAAGTTTTATTTTTTAATTTACTTTTTATCTTTTTACTGAAGTATAGTTGATTTAAAAGTATAAAGCTTTAAACGATTGTTTTTAATTTTGATAATTAAAAGTAGCACCTTGGGGCAGCCATTTAATTTGGGTGATTTCCTTGGGAATATAACTTCTTGTGGTATACTGCCTCTGCTTGAAAGGAAGAGGCAGAGTTGTTACTGCTTGTATGTGATGAAAACCTTGTGGTTATTCAACAAGTAGACTTTGGTTTGGAATAAGATGTCATGTCTGGATGCCTGATTTCTGATACCAACCAAGCCTTTTGGAGGATTAGAATGCAATGAGCCAGTAAATGCATTTTTGGTGAAACAACTGGTGACAGACTGGGATGTATTTGGTATTAGAGAAATTAATATCATGGCTATCAAGTAGGCCCAGAATGTTCAGCTTTTCTTTTTGCCAATTAAAAATGATGAAGATGTAGTCTTAAATGTTAGACATTTGCTGTGGTTCTTTAAATCTTGTCATCATCTCACCCAGTTAAGGCCAACAAAATTCGTAACCACTCAGTTTTTTTTCTGGTCTACAAACTTCATAAATAATGTGAAGAGGACAATTATTTTATTGAGCTGAAGTTCACATAACATAAAATTTCATTTAAAAATATACATTTTATAGTGTATTTACATTTACAGTGGTAATTAGTATATTTACAGTGCTTTGCAACCACCACCCCTATCTAGTTTCAGAATATTTTCATCACCCCAAAAGGAAACCCTATATACATTAAGCAGTCATTTACTGTTCCCTCAATCCCCATGCCCTGGAAACCACTAATCTACTTTCTGTCTCACTGGATTTTCCTCTCTGGATATTTCAAATGAATGGTATCAAACAATATGTGGTATTTGGTGTCTGCTCTATTTCAATTAGCATAATGTTTTCAAGGTTCATCCATGCATCATGTATCAGTAATACATTCTTTTTATGGCTGAATAATATTCCATTGTATGGACATACCACATTTGGTTTATCCAGTCATCTGTTGATGGACATTTGGCTCCTTTCCACCTTTTGGTTATAGTAAATAGTGGTCTATGAGTAAGGTGTGTATAACTATTTTTTAAACATGTGTTTTCAAATCTCCTGAGTATGAACTTAGGAGTAGAATTGCTGGGTCACATGGTAATTCTATGTTTAACTTTACAAGGAAATGCAAAACTGTTTTTCATACCAGCTGTACTATTTTACATTCTCAGAAGCAATGTATGAGGATTCAGATTTCTCCATATTTACATCAACCCTTGTTATTTTCCATTTTTCTCTCATCTTTTCTTTCTTTCTATACTTGTTTTTGCTTTGTTTTTATTACAATTATTTTGTTATATTCACACGAGGCTGGATATGTTTGAATTCATGGAATAAAATTCAAAGATATGAAGAGAGATTCATTATTGGGGAAACTCATAAACTGATCACAAGATGATATATTTCTAGATTGGTTCCACTTCAATCTTATTTTCACCTTCCTGCATAGCATTCATTATTCATATGGCCTTCCTTTTTTAAAAAATATAAATTAAGACAAGATCACTTCAAGAAAGTGTCCCAACTGCCACAGTTTCCCACTTCCCCAAAGTTCACTTTTTCCTTGTGCTTGCCTTTTTTTTAATGGTTCATAATTCCTTACTTTTTGTATCAGTTACCTACGGTTACAATAATGTGTGACATACAACTCTGAAATCTAGAATAATAAGCAACTATTTAGTTCAAGAGTCTGTGTGCTAGCAATTTTGGATGAATTGGCTAAGAATTTCTGGTCTCCAAACTCACTCACATATCTGGTAATTCTTTGACTATTGGCTCATCTTGGTTGGGATGCCTCTTTTTTTAAATTGAAGTATAGTCAATTTACAATGTGATAATTTCTGGTGTACAGCATAGTGATTCAGTTATACATATATACATACATATTTCTTTTCATGCTCTTTTTCATTATACATTATTACAAGATATTGAATATAGTTCCCTGTGCTATACAGTAGGAACTTGTTTATTTATTTTATATACAGTAGTTAGTATCTGCAAATCCCAAACTCCCAGTTTATACTTCCACCCTCCCCTTTTCCCCCTGGTAACCATAACTTTGTTTTCTATGTCTATGAATCAGTTCCTGTTTTGTAAATAGGTTTGTCTTCTTCATCTTTTGTTTTTCAGATTCCACATATAAGTGATATTATATGGTATTTTTCTTTCTCTTTCTGGCTTACTTCACTTATTATGATAATCTCCATGTCTGTCCGTGTTGCTGCAAATGACATTATTTTATTCTTTTTTATGGCTGAGTAGTACTTCATTGTGTATATATACGACACTTCTTCATCCAATCATCTGTTGATGGACATTTAGGTTGCTTCCATGTCTTGGCTATTGTAAATAGTGCTGCTATGAACATTAGAGTGCATGTACCTTTTTGAATTAGAGTTTCCTCTGGATATATGCCCAGGAGTGGGATTGCTGGATCATATGTTAAGTCTATTTTTAGTCTTTTGAGGAATCTCCATACTGTTTTCCATAATGTCTGCATCAAACTACATTCCCACCAGCAGTGTAGGAGGGTTCCCTTTTTCTCCACACCCTTTCCAGCATTTATTGTTTGTGGACTTTTGAATGATGGCTGTTCTGACTGGTGTGAGGTGATACTTCATTGTAGTTTTGATTTGCATCTCTTTGATAATTAGCGATATTAAGCATTTTTTCATGTGCCTTTTGGCCACTTGTATGTCTTCATTGGAGAAATGTTTGCTTAGGTCTTCTGCCCATTTTTTCAGCAGTGTTATTTGTTTATCTTGTACATGCACAGTCTCTAGGACACACAGAAAACATTAAATACCAAAATATTCAAGATCATGATACCTATAAATGTACATTTTCTACTCTAATTGTTAATCTCATGATGATTTAATATTTTTCTTAAATAATAGTTAATTTGAAGATTAAATTTTCCTCTCTTGTATTTCCACAGTTGTTCTCTGTGAAGAACCAGTGCTAAAGACACCAGATTTAATTGTCACAAGAATTTTCAGCCAAGTCACAATCTTTGAGCATAAGCCACTAATATGCTTTCTTCAGAATAGGCTCTGGTATCTGTTATTCAAGTCCTTGCTTGAATCGATTGCTTATTATTCATTAAAATACATTTGTTAAAAATGTTTATGCATGTCCTGAAATCTAAATCATAGATAATTTTGTGCTGTATTGATTGATTAAAATAATGACTCTGAGTCTCCTACTTAGAGGTTGTCATTCACATCTTTTAAGCAGAGTTGTAGTAATCATACCTACAAGAGAGTGAGGGTATTTCTTTTAATCAATACAATTACCACATACCATAAAGGGCAACAAGACTACTTCTCACATAAAAAATTTTCACATGGAGCAAACTGAGATGCTTGCAGTAGTAGATGGTTACCTTGAAGCTATACTTGGGACACCGTTAAGGATAGCTTCAAGGTAACCTTCTGCCCATTTTTGATAGGGTTGTTTGTTTTTTTTTGTTATTGAGTTGTATAAGCTATTTGTATATTCTGGAAATTAAGCCCTTGTCAGTCACATCATTTGCAAATATTTTCTCCCATTCCGTAAGTTGTTGTTTTGTTTTTCTTATGGTTTCTTTTGCTGTGCAAAATCTTGTAAATTTAATTAGGTCCCTTTTGTTTATTTTTGCTTTTATTTCTATTGCCTTGGTAGACTGCCCTAGGAGAACACTGATACAATTTATATCAGAGAATGTTTTGCCTACATTCTCATCTAGGAGGTTTATGATTCTTATGTGTATATTTCAAGTCATTTTGATTTTCTTTCTGTGTAGGGTGTGAAGGAGTATTCTATCTTTTGTTTATTTTGTTTTTAATGTCCTATCTAAGAATCTGTTGCCAAATCCAAGGTCATGAAGATTTCCCCCTCGGTTTTCTTCTAAGAGTTTAAGAGGTTTAAGCCTAACATTTTGATCTTTGATCTATTTTTTATTGTGATAATATAGACACAACATAAAACTAAACTATTTAAACTATTTTTAAGTGTATACCTCAGTGGCACTAAGTACATTCACATTGTTGTGCAACCACCACCACCATCCATTCTAAGTCCTTTTTAAATCTTTCCAAATTGAAATTCCATACTCATTAAACAACATACTCCTCCTCTCCAACTCCAGGCAACCACCATTTTACTTTCTGTCTCTGTTAATTTGACTACTCTAAGTACCTCATATAAGTGGAATCATATAGTATTCATTTGTCCTTTCATAACTGGATTATTTCATCTAGCATAAAGTCCTCAAAGATAATCTGTGTTATAACATGTGTCAGTATCCTTCCTTTTAAGGCTTAATAATATTCCATTGTATGTATATATCACACTTTGTTTATCCATTCATCTTTCAATAAACAGTTGGCTTGTTTCCACCTTTTGGCTATTGTGAATAATGCTGCTATGAACAAATACTGCTTTCAGACCCTGCTTTCAGTTCTTTTGGGTCTATACCTATAAGTGGAATTGCTGTCTCATATGGTAGTTCTATTTTTAATTATTTGAGGAGCTACCATACTGTTTTCCATATTGGCTGTGCCATTTTCCCATCAACATCTGACAAAAGTTCCAGCTTCTCCACATTCCAGCCAACACTTGGCTATTTTCTGCTTTAAAAAACAAAAATTATCCATCTTAATGGATGTGAAGTGGCATTTCATTGTGGTTTTGATGTGCATTTCCCTACTGTTGAGCATCTTTTCATGTGTTTATTGCTCATGTGTATATCTTCTTTGTAGAAATGTCTGTTCAAGTTCTTTGCCAATTTAAAAACCAGATTGGCTGTTTTGTTGTTTTTGTTTTTGTTGTTGTTGTATAGTTGTAGGAGTACTTTTATATTCTGGGTATTGACTCCTTGTCAGATACATGATTTGCAAATATTTTCTCCCATTCCATAGGTTGCTTTTCACTGTTTGTTGTATTTTGATGCCCAGAATTTTAAATATATTAATGTAGTCCAATTTATCTATTTTTTACTTTCATTTACTCTGCTTTTGGTGTCCTACCTAAGAAATCATTGTCAAATCCAGTGTCATGAAATTTACCCCCTATGTTTTCTTCTAAGGGTTTTATAGTTTTAACTTTTCAGATTTAGGTCTTTAATCCATTTAAGGTAATTTCTGTATGTGGTATAAGCTAAGGGTCCAACTTCATTGTTTTTTATGTGCATATCAGTTTTTCCAACACCATTTGTTGAAAAGATCATCTTTTCCCCTTGAATGGCCTTGGCACCCTTTTCAAAAATCATCTGACTATATATTTGAGGGTTTATTTCTGGACTCTTTATTCTATTTCATTAGTCTTTATGTTTGTGACATACTGCTTTAATAACAGTAGCTTTGTAGTAAGTGTAGAAATGGGGAAGTGCAAGACTTCCAACTTTGTTCTTTTTCAAGATTGTTTTGACTATTTGGAGTCTCTTGAGATTCCATATGAATTTAAGGGTGGAATTTTCTATTTATGCAAAAAGTATGATTGGGATTTTGACAGAAATTGCATTGAATCTGTTGAATACTTTGGGTACTACCCAAATGATATTCCTAACAATATTAACTCTTCCAATTCATGAACACAGGATGTCTTCCCATTTTTTTTGTGTGTGTGTCTAATTGTTTTCAGCAATTTTTTTTTCATTTTTAAGTGTACAAGATTATCACCTTCTTGGTTAAGTTTATTGCTAGCGATTTCATTATTTTTCATGCAATTGTGTATGTAATTGTTTCCTTAATTTTTCTGATTATTCATTGTTAGTGTACAGAAATACAAATGATTGTTATGTGTTGATATGTTGATTTTGCATCCTGCAATTTTGCTGAATTCATTTATTAGTTCTAACAATTTTTGGTAGAATCTTTAGTGTTTTCTGTAATTAAGATCATGTTATCTGTGAACAGAGATAATTTTACGTCTTCCTGTCTAACTTGGATGTCTTTGTTTTTTTTCTTGTCTACTTGCACTGGTTAGAGAAAGTGTTTCTCCATCCTCTTTTTTGGGGGGAAAGGGGAACAATTTGAGAAGGATTGGTATTAATTCTTTTTTAAATGTTTGATAAAATTTACTTGTGAAACCATATAGTCCTGGGCTTTTATTCTTCATAGGTTTGGTTGGGTTTTTTTTTTTTTTTTGAGTTATAGTCAGTTTACAGTGTTGTGTCAATTTCTGGTGCACAGCACAGTTTTTCAGTCATACATGAATGCAAATATATTCGTTTTCATATTCTTTTTCATCATGAGCTACTACAAGATCTTGTATATATTTCTCTGTGCTATACAGTATAAACTTGATTATCTATTCTATATATACCTGTCAGTATCTATAAATCTAGAACTCCCAGTCTGTCCCTACCTACCACCCTCCACCCTGACAACCACAAGTTTGTACCCTATGTATCTGAGTCTGTTTCTGTTTTATATTTATGTTCATTTGTCTTTTTTTTTTTTTTAGATTCCACATATGAGTGATATGATATGGTATTTTTTTTTTCTCTTTCTGGCTAACTTCACTTAGAATAATATTCTCCAGGGACATCCATGTTGCTGCAAATGGCATTATGTTGCCATTTTTATGGCTGAATAGCATTCCAATGTATAAATACACCACAGCTTCTTTATCCAGTCCTCTACCTCTTCTTTTCCAATTTGGATTCCTTTTTTCTTTTTTCTTGCCTTATTGTTGTGGCTAGGACTTCCAAGACTATGTTGAATAGGAGTGGTGAGAGTGGACAACCTTGTCTTGTCCCAGGTTTTCAGTTTTTTACCATTGAGTACTATGCTGGCTGTAAGCTTGTCATAAACAGCTTTTCTTATGTTCAGATATGTTCCTTCTATATCCACTTTGGTGAGTGTTTTTATCATAAATATTCTTCATAGGCTTTTGATGAATACAATCCCTTCCCTTGTTATAGGCATATTCAGGTTTTTAAAATTCTTCAGTCAGTTTTAATAGTGTGTCACTAGGAATTTGTCCATTTCATATAAGTTATCTAAGTTGTTAGCACATAATTCTTCATACTATTTCCTTATAATTCTTTGTGTTTCTGTAAGGTCTGCAGTAATGCCCCACTTTTATTTCTGATATTATCATACGATTTTGATTATTATACCTTTATAATGTAATTTGAAGATCAGAAATGTGATACCTCCTGCTTTCTTTTTCTTGTTCAAGATTGCTTTAACTATTGGGGAGTTTTTTGTGGTTACAAATGAACTTTAGGACAGTATTTTTTCTATTTCTATAAAAAAATGCCATTGGAATTTTGGTATAAATTGCATTGAACTTATAGATTGCTTTAGGAAGTATGGACATTTTAACAATATTAATTCTTCCAACCCATAAACATACAATCTCTCTCAATTTATTTGTTTTTTCGATTTCTTTCACCATTGTTTTACAGCTTTCCTTGTACAGATCTTTCAGATCTTTTGGTTAAATTTATTCCTAAGTATTTTATTCTTTTTGATGCTATTATAAATGGGATTATTTTCCTAATTCTTTATTGGATAGCTTGTTTTTAGAGAATAAAAACAATTCTTTTTTATCCTACAAATATATAGAATTCATTTATTAGTTCTGAAGGTTTTTTGGTGGAGTCTTTAAGGTTTTCTATATATAAGATCATGTCATTTGCCAACAGAAAAGTTAACTTTTTCCTTTCTGATTTATATGCCTTTTATTTCCCTTTCTTGCCTATTTGCTCTAGCTAGGACTTCCAGTACTATGTTGAACAGAAGTGATGAGAGCAAACATTCTTGTCTTGTTCTTGCTATTAGAGGAAAATCTTTCAGATTTTCACCATTGAGTATGATGTTAGCTGTTGGCTTGTCATATATATCATATTATGTTGAAGTAATTGTTCAATACCTAATTTGTTGACAGTTTTTATCATGAAAGGATGTCAGAATTTGTCAAATGCTTTTTTTCTATATCTATTGAGATGATTATATGATTTTTATTCTTCATTTTATAAATATGGTGTATCACATTTACTGATTTATGTATGTTGAACCATTCTTGTATCCCAGGAATAAATCTCACTTGACTATGGTGATTGATCTTTTTATTATGCTGTTCAATTTGGTTTGGTAGTATTTTGTTAAGGATTTTGCATTTATGTTCTTCAGGGATATTAGGCTGATTCCTTTTCTTATAGTGTTCTTGTCTAGCTTTGGTACCATGGTAATGCTGTCCTTGTAAAATGACTTTCGAAGCATACTATCCTCTTCAATTTTTTGGAAGAATGTGAGAAGGGTTGGTGCAAATCCTTTTTTAAGTGTTTGGTAGAATTCACCAGTGAAGCTGTTTGGCCATGGACTTTTCTTGGAGATTTTTTTTTTTTTATTACTGAATCAAAATCCTTACTTGTTATTGATTTGTTCAGATTTTTTTTTTCTTCGTGCTTCAGCCTCAGTAGGTTGTATGTTTTTAAGAATATCCACTTCTAGGTTATCCGATTTATCAACTATTCATGAGTCTCATATAATCCTTTGTATTTCAGTGGTATGACTTGTAACATGTCTTTCTTTTTTGATTTTATGTGTTTGAGTCTTCTCTCTTTTCTTCTTAGTTCAGCTAGAGGTCTGTCAATTTTGTTTATCTTTTCAAAAAACTATATCTTTATTTCTTTGATCTTTTTTTATTGTTTTTCTTATCTTTATTTCATGTATTTCTGCTCTGATATGTGCTATTTCCTTCGTTCTGTTAACTTTGAGCTTAGTTTCTTCTTTTTTTCTAGTTCTTTGAGATGAGAACTTAGGTTGTTTATCTGAAGTATTTCTTTTTCTTCAATGGAGGCATTTATTGTTATAAACTTCCCTCTTAGAATTACTTTTGCTGCGTCACATAAGTTTCCGTATGCTGTGCTTCAATTTTCATATTTGCCACTATTTTTTTTTTATTTCTCTTGATTTCTTCTTGACCTATAGGTTTTTCAGGAGGGTATTAATTTTCACATGTGTGAGTTTTCCAGTTTCCTCCTGTTATTGATTCTAGTTACATCCAATTACAATTGGAAAATATCCTTGATATAATTCAATTTTCTTAAATTTTAAGACTTGGTTTTGGTGGGGGGGTTGGCCTAACATGATCTATCCTGGAGAATGTTCTGTGTGTGCTTGAGAAGAAGGTGTATTCTACTGCTGTTGTGTAGAATGCTCTGTACGTATCTGTTGGGTTCACTTGGAGTACAGTATTATTCATATTTGCTTTTCCCTTATTGATTTTCTGTCTAGATGACCTATCCATCAATAAAAGTAGGTATTGAAATCCCCTACTATTATTTTATTGCTATTTATTTCTCCCTTCAGTTTTGTTAATATGTGCTTTATATATTTACATGTTCTAGTTAGGTGCATATGTATTTACAATTGTTATATCCTCTTGGTGACTTTACCCTTTTAGCATTATACAATGATCTGCTTTGCCTCCACTTACAATGTTTGACTTAAAGTCTATTTTGTGTGATATATTTGTAGCTACCTTTGATCTCTTTTGGTTTCCACTGGCAAGGAATATCTTTTCCCATCCCTTCACTTTCAGCTTATGTGCATCCTTAAATCTGAAGTGATTCTCCTATAGGCAGCATGTAATTGTGTCTTTTTAAATAATCCATCCAGCCACTCTATGTCTTTTGATTCAAGAATTTAGCCTATTAAGATTTGAAGTAATAATTGATATGTAAGAACGTATATATGTATACATGAATTGCTAGGCTGTATACCAGAAATTAACACAACATTTTAAATTAACTATATTTCAACTTAAAAATAGAATGTATTATACCATTTTGCTAATTGTTTTCTGGCTGTTTTGTACTTCCTTTATTCTTCTTTAGTGTTTTCCTTTGTCATTTGATTTTCTGTAATAGTGTAATTTTTTCCTTTTCTTTATCACTTGTGTATCTGCTAGAGGTTTTATCTTTGTGGTTACCATGGAGCTTACATAAAACATCTTATGCTTAAAACATTCTATTTGAACCTGCAGCAATAAATAGCAGTGGATATGAAATTATCTCTGATTTGTACTGGTGCAAAGTTACAGGTACTACTATAGTGTTTGTTTGCCAACAGTCATAATTCTTTTTATGTCAAATCTCATTCAGAAGCTAGTAAATATAAGTATATAAATATATTGTTTTCATATGTGCGATGGTAAATTCTATGTGTCAATTATTTTTTCTCAAAGTAGGCAGTGATTAGTAATAAATCACTTCATTTTTTTAACTTTTTTGAAATTGAGTTATAGTCATTTTACAATGTTGTGTCAAATTCCAGTGTAGAGCACAATTTTTCAGTTATACATGAACATACATATATTCATTGTCATATTCTTTTTTGCTGTTAGCTACCACAAGATCTTGTCTATATTTCCCTATGCTATACAATATAATCTTGTTTATCTACTCTACATATTCCTGTCAGTATCTACAAATTTCAAAATCCCAGTCTGTCCCTTCCCACCACCACCTCCTTGGCAACCACAAGTTTGTATTCTATGTCTGTTAGTCTGTTTCTGTTTAGTATTTACGTTCTTTTTTATTTTTTAATTCCACATATGAGCGATCTCATATTGTATTTTTCTTTCTCTTTCTGGCTTACTTCACTTAGAATGACATTCTCCAGGGACATACATGTTGCTGCAAATGGTGTTATGTTGTGATTTTTATGGCTGAATAGTATTCCATTGTATAAATATACCACTTCTTCTTTATCCAGTCATCTGTTGATGGACATTTAGGCTGTTTCCATATCTTGGCTATTGTAAATAGTGCTGGTATGAACACTGGGGTGCAGGTGTCATTTTGAAGTAGGGATCCATCTGGATATATGCACAGTAGCAGGATTCCTGGGTCATAAGTTAAGTCTATTCCTGGTCTTTTGAGGAATCTCCATACTGTTTTCCACAGTGGCTGCACCAAACTGCATGCCCACCAGCAGTGTAGGAGGGTTCCCATTTCTCCACAACCTCTCCAGCACTTCTTATTTGTGGACTTTTGAATGATGGCCTTTCTGACTGGTGTGAGATGATACTTCATTGTAGTTTTCATTTGCATTTCTCTGATAATTAGTGATATTGAGTATTTTCTCATGTGCCTATTGATCATTTGTTTGTCTTCCTTGGAGAATTGCTTGTTTAGGTCTTCTGCCCATTTTTGTATAGGGTTGTTTGTTTTTCTCTTATTAACTCTAATGAGCTGCTCATCTGTTCTGGAGATCAAGCCTTTGGCAGTTTCAGTTGCAAAAAATTTCTCCCATTCCATAGGTTATCTTTTTGTTTTACTTATGGTTTCCTTTGCTGTGCAGAAGCTTGTAAGTTTCATTAGATCCCATTTGTTTATTCTTGCTTTTATTTCTATTGCTTGAGTAGACTGTCCTAGGAGACCATTTTTGAGATGTATGTCAGATAATGTTTTCCCTATATTTTCTTCTAAGAGGTTTATTGTATCTTGTCTTATGTTTAAGACTTTGTTGCATTTTGAGTTGATTTTTGTGTCTGGTGTAAGGGAGTGTTCTAGCTTCATTGCTTTACAAGCTGCTGTCTAGTTTTCCCAACACCATTTGCTGAAGAGACTGTCTTTATTCCATTGTATATTCTTGCCTACTTGGTGGAAGATTAGATGACCAAAAGTTTGTGGGTTCATATCTGTGCTCTCTATTCTGTTCCACTGGTCTATATGTCTGTTTTTGTACCAATACCATGCTGTCTTGATGACTGTAGCTCTATAGTATTGTCTGAAGTCTGGGAGAGTTATTCCTCCAGCCTCTTTCTTTTTCCTCAGTAATGCTTTGGGAATTCTAGGTCTTTGATGGTTCCATATAAATTTTATTATGATGTGTTCTGGTTCTGTGAAATATGTCCTGGGTCATTTGATAGGGATTGCATTAAATCTGTAGATTGCCTTGGGAAATGTGACCATTTCAACATTATTGATTCTTCCAATACAAGAGCATGGGATATCTTTCCATTTTTTAAAGTCTTCTTTAATTTCCTTCATCAATGGTTTATAGTTTTCTGTGTATAATTCTTTCACCTCCTTGGTTAGATTTATTCCCAGATATTTTATTACTTTGGGTGCTATTTTAAAGGGGATTGTTTCTTTACTTTCTTTCTCTGTTGATTCATCATTAGTGTAAAGAAATGCAACTCATTTTTGAACATTAATCTTATAACCTGCTACCTTGCTGAATTCTTTGATCAGCTTTAGTGGTTTTTTTGTAGACCTTTTAGGGTTTTCTATATATAGTAACATGTCATTGGCATATAGTGACACCTTCACCTTTTCTTTTTCAATTTGCATCCCTTTTATTTCCCCCTCTTGCCTGATTGCTGTGGCTAGGATTTCCAAGACTTTGTTTCATAGGAGTGGAGATAGTGGGCATCCTTGTCTTGTCCCAGATGTTAGTGGTAAGCTTTAGAGTTTTTCACCATTGAGTACTAGGCTGGCTGTAGGTTTGTCATATATAGCTTTTATTATCTTGAGATATGTTCCCTCTATATGCACTTTGGTGAGAGTTTTTATCATAAATGGGTGTTGAATTTTATCAAATGCTTTTTCTGCATTTATTTAGATGATCATGTGGTTTTTGTCCTTTCTCTTGTTGATGTGATGTATTACATTGATTAATTTGTGCATGTTTAACCACCCTTGTGTCCCTGGAATGAACCCCATTTGGTCATGATGCATAATCTTTTTTATGTGTTGTTGGATTCTATTTGCTAATATTTTGGTGAGGATTTTGGCCTCTATGTTCATCAGTGATATTGGCCTATAATTCTCTTTTTTTTGTAGTGTCTTTGCCTGTCCTTGGTATCAGGGTGATGGTGGTTTCATAGAATGAGTTTGGGAGTATTCCCTCTTTTTCAATCTTCTGGAAGAGTTTGAGAAGGACTGGTATGAGTTCTTCTTTGTATATTTGGTAGAATTCCCCAGTGAAGCCATCCGGTACTGGAGCTTTATTTGTAGGGAGGTTTTTAATTCTTATTTCTATTTCATTTCTAGAGATTGGTTTGTTGAAATGGTCAGTTTCTTCTTGGTTCAGTCTTAATGGACAGCATGTTTCCAGAAACTTGTCCATCTCCTCTAGGTTATCCAGTTTGGTTCCATATAGTTTTTCACAATATTCTCATATGATATTCTGTATTTCTATTTTATTTGTTGTAATTTCTCCATTTCCCTTTCATATTTTGCTTATTTGTGTGGTCTCTTTTTTCTTCTCTGTGAGTTTGGCCAGAGGTTTGTCTATTTTATTAACTTTTTTAAAAAATCGGCTTTTGGTTTGATTGACTTTTTCTATTGTTGTTTTAATCTCTGTTTTATTTATTTCTTCCCTTTTCTTTAGTATTTCCTTCCTTCTGCTGACTTTTGGATTTTTTTAGCTCTTCTTTTTCTAGTTCTTTTAGTTGGTGGGTTAAATTGTTTATTTGAGATTGTTCTTTTTTCAGGAAGGCCTGTATTACTATCAACTTCCCTCTTAGGACTGCCTTTGCTGTGTCCCATAAATTTTGTGTGGCTGTGTCTTCATTTTCATTTGTCTCAAGGTATTTTTTAATTTCAACTTTGATTTAATCATTGACCCATTGGTATTTTAATACCATGTTGTTTAATCTCCATGCTTTTCTTTTTTCTCTCCTTTGTTTTTCTGTAGTTGATTTCTACTTTCATAGCATTGTGGTCAGTAAAGATGCTTGAGTTAATCTCTATCTTCTGAAAACTATTGAGGTTTCTTTTGTGCCCAAGTACATGATCAGTCCTAGAAAATGTTCCATGTGCACTTGAAAAGAGTATATATCCTATATTTGGGGGGGGGGTGAATGCTCTGAAAATATCCACCAAATCTAATTTTTCTATTGTATTATTTAATTTCTCTGTTGCCGTATTAATTTTCTGTTAGGAAGATCCGTCTAGTGATGTTTATGTAGTGTTAAAATTTCCGACTATGACTGTATTCCCATCAATATCCCCCTTTATCTCTGTTAGTAAATGTTTTCTGTACTTAGGTGCTCCTATATTTGTGCATATATATTAATGAGTGTGATATCCCCATCTTGTATTACTCCTTTAATCATTGTAAAATGTCCTTCTTTATCTTTCTTTATGGCCTTTGTTTTAAAGTCTATTTTGTCTGAAATCAAAACTGCAACACCTGGTATTTTTGGCTTTTCCATTTGCATGGAATATCTTTTTCCAGCCTTTCACTCTCAATCTATATGTGTCCTTCTCCCTAAAGTGGGTCGTTTGTATGCAGCATATTGAAGGTTTTTGCTTTATTATCCAGTCTGCCACTCTATGTCTTTGACTGGAGCATTTAGTCCATTAACATTTACAATAATTAATGATAGATGTGTGTTTATTGCCATTTTGAACTTCTGTTTGCAGTTGATTTGGTAATTCCTCTTTGTTCCTTTGTTCTTTCTTTTGTGTTTTGGTAATTTTCCTTTGTATTATTATGGATTTTATATAGTTTTTGTGACTCCCTTGTAAGTTTTTCATTTGTCATTACCCTTTTTTGTATGTCTATTAGCCCATTAATATAAATTTTTGTTTTAACTGATAGTAACATGATCTCAAACCCATCCTACCAAGAACAAAAATTTTTAAAAAGAAAGAAAAAAAATTCTCTATACTTCCTTGATTCTCTCTCCCACTCTTTATAATTTAGATGTCTTCTTTTACAATTTTGTGTTTATTTTATTTGTAATTCATGAGTTATCACCTTTCCAGTTGTGAGTTTCTCATTTTTGTAGCATCCTGCTTCTTTTCTATTTAGAGTAGAACTTTGAGTATTTCTTTTTGCATGGGTTTAGTTTTGCTAAACTCTTTTCGTTTTTGCTTCTCTGTGAAATTTTTTATCTCTCCCTCTTTCCTAAAGGATAGCATTGCTGGATAAAGTATCCTAGGCTTCATCTTCTTTTCATTCAGGACTTTGAATATATCTTGCCACTCCCTTGTGGTGTGTAGTGTTTGTGTAGAGAAATCAGCTGAGAGCGTTAGGGGGGATCCCTTGTAACTCACTCTTTGCTGATCTCTTGCTGCCTTTAGGATCATTTCTTTATCCTTGACTCTGGTCATCTTGGTTTTGATATGTCTTCGTGTGGGTCTGTTTGGGTTCTTCCTGTTTGGGACCCTCTGAGCTTCCAATACTTGGATATCTGTTTCCTTAAGTTTGAGAAGTTTTCAGTCATGATTTCTTCCAATACCTTTTCAATCCCCTTTGATCATTCTCCCCCTTCTCGGACACCTATTATGTGACGATTGGCATGCTTTATATTATCCCATAGGTCCATTATGCTGTTTTCATTTGTTTTTATTTGTTTATGTAGCAGCTGTTCTGTTTGGGTGCTTTCTGTTGTCCTATCTTCTAGGTCACTAATTCATTCCTCTGCATTATCTAGTCTGCTTTGCACAGCCTTTAAATCAGCTCTCATCTCAGCCAATGAGTTTACCCGTTCTACTTGGCTCTTCTTTATAGCTTCAATGTCATTTTTGACATATTTTATATCTCTAAACACTATCTCTTTTAGTTCCTTCAGTTCTTTGATCACTCCTTTTTTGAAATCTTGATCCATTAGGCTATAAATGTCTATTTCATTGATCATTCTTTCAAGGAATGTTTCTTGTTCTTTTAATTGGGAATGGTTTATCTGCTTCTTCATCTTGCTCATACCTCTCTGGCACTGTGGCTTATGGAGTATCAGTTATCTATTTTGGTCCTGAAGGAGTATATTTATTTATTTATCTAATGCCTATGTAGGAATAAAACTTAAAAAAAAAGAGAGGGAGAGAGAAAGAATTTTAAAAGAAGGGAGAAAAAAGGTTTGAAAAAAGTGTATAATGAATCATAGAAGAGCAATTTGAATCAGACTAGCAATTGAGTTGAGAAGTCTTTGTAAGAAACCCTTAAAAAAAGGAAAAAAGATCAAAAAACAATTTTTGAAACCTCTTGTGTAATCAATAACAGGAGATCAAAACCAAAAGAAATGAAAATGAAATCAGGTGGATCTTTAAAAATAATAATAATATAATTACTTTAAAGAAAAATTCAAAAGGAATTAAATCCAGAAGCATATAGAATTGTTTAGAAAGTAGAAATGAAAAAGGTAATAGAAAATAGAACACATAAAAAAATAAAAATAAAGAGAGAATTTTAAAAGCAGGGAGAAAAAAAGGTTTGAAAACAGTGTATAATAAATTATAGAAGAGCAAGTTGAAGCAGAATAGCAATTGGGTTGAGAAGTCTTTTAAAAACCTTTAAAAAAGGAGAAAATAGGGGAAAAATATATATTTGAAACTTGTGTATAATGAATAACAGGAGATCAAAACCAAGAGAAATAAAAATTTTTTAATAAGTAATAACAAAAATATTTTAAAAGTAAAATTTAAAAGGGATTAAAAGTGGGAGCATATATAATTATTTAAAAAGTAAAAATTAAATAGGTAATTAAAAATAGAACAGGTAAAAACAGATTAAAAAAAAAGTGGGGGGACTGAGAGTGAACATAGCAGAGTAGAAGGAAGCTCGTAGCTCACCCTCTCCCACAAATGCACCAAGACTCACATCCACAGACCCACTCAGCAAACCATAAGACCTGCGGAACTCCGACAGAACATCGCCCTCTTCAAAACATAGAGACGCCAAAAATCTGGTAGGAGAAAAGGAAAAAAGAAAGAAGAAAAGGCAAGGCAGTGCAGAATGGGTCCCATGGAAAGGGAGCAGCAAAGGAGGACTGGTGCACGTTCACTGGATCTCCCCTCTCCAACTGAGAGGCCAGCGGTTTGGAGGGGGAGCCGCCAAGGCTCGGATCTGTACAGAGCAGCCCTTTACTGACAGAACTAAGTTAAACAGGCACAGAGGGTCCTGGCGGCACCCAGCCTGAGATGCGGGTCAGCAGCTGGAGGAAGGGCCAGGCTACCAAGACAGGCGTAGGTCGGGGGCGGCTGAACTGAGGCAGCCCCAGGGGACTGCAGGGGGCTTCGTGCCATGGCTGTGGTGCAAAGGGCAGAACAACCTGGGCCCTTAATAAAACAAGACGATTGATGTGCCCTGGGGGGAAGGGTGCACACCCCCATTTCTGAAAACCCGTGGAAAGTTTTCAGGGGAAGATTGGCAGGGCTCAGGCCCAGCCGCCATATCCCCCGGCTCTGAGCATCCAGGCAGGGGCGGGGGTGAAACCTGCATCGGCACCTAAGGGCTTAGCAGCCTCAAAGGCCAGACGGAGACTTGTCTACAGCCCGAGGCAGATAGGATCCTTCCATCCTGGTCCCTCAGAGAACTTGCTCTGCCAAGACAAAGAAGGAGCTGGGTTCTGGACCGGAGCAGGGACAAGGCAGTTCCTTGGTCTTCCCCGAGCCTACCTGTGGAGCGCCAACCCAAGGTGGAGCAAGCAGCATCAGAGCAGCAGAGCAACTGGCGCGGGGAGAGGGAGGGCAGCCCCCCACCCTCCTACCTGACGAGTCTGCAACATCTGACTGGGGCATCGGGAGGGGCAGTGACCCGCCTGCCCACAGCAAAGGAGAGCTGCACCAGACTCAGTGTTGGGAGGAGGCAGGATCTGCTTGCCAACAGGTATTGGGAGCAACACAGAAGAGGGCGCCAATGGAGGGCCTCTGGAAACAGCAAGCTGAGCTTCCAAAATAGGACAAAGACAGAAAGACTTCACATTAAAAGCACACAGACTCCAGGAGAACACTGACCACCCCCATTTTTTTCAAACCTGTTTTTACCTGTCCTATTTTCTATTAACTTCTTAATTTTTACTTCTTAATTCATTTTTATTTCTATTGGGTTTGATGTCCTGTTATTGACTAGACACAGGTTTCAAATACATCTTTTCATCTTTTCCCCTTCTTTTTCAAAGGTTTAAAAGGACGTGTCAACCTGATTGCTATTCTGCTTCAACTTGCTCTTCTATTATTCATTATACACTGTTTTGAAGCCTTTTTTCTCCTTTCTTCTAAAATTCTTTCTATATATTTTTTCTTTTTTTCCTAAGTCATTCCTACATAAGCATTAGATAGATAAACTCCTTAAGGACGAAAATAGATAAGTGATACTCCATAAACCACACTGGCAGAGAGGTATGAGCAAGATGAAGAAGCAGAGAAACCATTCCCAGTTAAAAGAACAAGAGAAATCCCCTGAAAGAATGATCAATGAAATAGACATTGATAGCCTACTAGATCAAGATTTCAAAAAAGGAGTGATCAAAGTGCTGAAGGAATTAAAAGAGATAGTGTTTAGAGATATAAAATATGTCAAAAATGACATTGAAGCTATAAAGAAGAGCCAAGTAGAACGGGTAAACTCATTGACTGAGATGAGGAATGATCAAAAAGCTGTGCAAAGCCGACTAGATAATGCAGAGGAACGAATTAGTGACTTAGAAGACAGGACAATGGAAAGCACCCAATCAGAAGAGCTACAAGAGAAACAAATTTAAAACAAATGAAAACAGCATAATGGACCTATGGGATAATATAAAGCATGCCAATCTTCACATAATAGGGGTCCCAGAAGGGGAAGAAAGATCAAAGGGGATTGAAAAGGTATTGGAAGAAATCATGACTGAAAACTTCCCAAACTTGAAGAAGGAATCAGATATCCAAATACAGGAAGCTCAGAGGGTCCCAAACAGGAAGAACCCATATAGACCAACACCAAGACATATAATCAAGATGGCCAGAGTCAAGGGTAAAAAAATGATCCTAAAGGGAGCAAGAGAAAAGCAAAGAGTGACTTACAAGGGAACCCCCCTAAGGCTCTCAGCTGATTTCTCTACACACACACTACAGGCCACAAGGGAGTGGCAAGATATATTCAAAGTCCTGAATGAAAGGAAGATGCAGCCTAGGATACTTTATCCAGCAATGCTATCCTTTAGGATAGATGGAGAGATAAAGAATTTCACAGAAAAGAAAAAGCTGCAGGAGTTAAGCAACACTAAACCCATGCTAAAAGAACTATTGAAAGGTCTATTCTAAATAGAAAAGCAGCAGGATGCTACAAAAATGAGAAACTCACAACTGGAAAGGTGATAACTCATGAATTACAAATCAAATAAACACAAAATTGTAAAAGAAGGCATCTAAATCATTGAGAGTGGGAGAGAGAATCAAGGAAATATAGAATATTTTTTTTTTGTTCTTTATAGAATTTTTTTTTTCTCAGTAGGATGGGTTTGAGATCATGTTACTCTCAGTTTAATAAAAACAGTTATAGTAATGGGCTAATAGATTTATGAGAAAGGGTAAGCAGAAGCCAAAAACTTAAAAGGGAGTTATAAAGACTAAATATAATCCATAATAATACAAAGGAAAATTACCAAACCACAAAAAAAGAAGAAAGGAACAAAGAGGAAATAACAAATCAACTGCAAAGATAAGTTCAAAATGGCAATAAACACACATCTATCATTAATTACTGTAAATGTTAATGGACTAAATGCTCCAGTCAAAGACAGAGTGGCAGACTGGATAATAAAGCAAAAACCTTCAATATGCTGCATACAAACGACCCACTTTAGGGAGAAGGACACATATAGATTGAGAGTGAAAGTTTGGACAAAGATATTCCATGCAAATGGAAAAGCCAAAAATACCAGGTTTTTCAGTACTGATTTCAGATAAAATAGACTTTAAAACCAAGGCCATAAAGAAAGATAAAGAAGGACATTTTATAATGATTAAAGGAGTGATACAAGATGAGGATATCACACTCATTAATATATATGCACCAATATAGGGACACCTAAATACATAGAACAATTACTAACAGAGATAAAGGGGAATATAGATGGGAAAACAATCACAGTTGGAGATTTTAACACTGCATTAACATCACTGGACAGACCTTCCAGACAGAAAATAATATGACAACAGAGAAATTAAATAATACAATAGAAAAATTAGACTTGGTGGATATTTTCAGAGCACTACATCCTCCCAAAATAGGATATACATTCTTCTCAAGTGCACATGGAACATTTTCTAGGATTGATCATATACTTGGGCACAAAAGAAACCTCAACAATTTTAAGAAGATAGAAATTATCTCAAGAATCTTTACTAACCACAATGACACGAAACTAGAAATCAACAACAGAGAAACAAAGGAGAAAAAAATGAAAGCATGGAGATTAAACAATATGCTATTAAAAAAATGGGTCAATGAAGAAATCAAATCTGAAATTAAAAAATACCTTGAGACAAATGACAATGAAACACAACCACTCAAAATCTATGGGACACAGCAAAGGCAGTGCTAACAGGGAAGTTGATAATGATACAGGTCTTCCTCAAAAAAGAAGAACAATCTCAAATAAACAATTTAACCCATCAGCTGAATGAATTAGAAAAAGAAACAAAAAGCCCCAAAAGGCAGCAGAAGGAAGGAAGTTATAAAGATCAGGGAAGAAATAAATACAATAGAGATTAACAAGGCCATAGAAAAAATAAACCAAACCAAAAGCTGTTTTTTTGAAAAAGTAAATAAAAATACAAACCTCTGGCCAAACTCACAAAGAATAAAAAAGAGCACAAATTAGCAAAATAAGAAAGGAAAATTGAGAAATTACAACAAATAAAATAGAAATACAGAATATCATAGAGAAAAGTATGAAAAACTATATGGAACCAAACTGGATTACCTAGAGGAGATGGACAAGTTTCTGGAAACATGCTGTCCATTAAGACTGAATCAATAAGAAACTGACCACTTGAACAATCCGATCACTAGAAATGAAACAGAAATAAAAATTAAAAACCTCCCTACAAATAAAAGTCCACGACCGGATGGCTTCACTTGGGAATTCTACCAAACATACAAAGAAGAACTCATACCAGTCCTTCTTAAACTCTTCCAGAAGATTGAAAAAGAGGGAATACTCCCAAACTCATTCCATGAAACCACCATCACCCTGATACCAAAATCAGGCAAAGACAGCTCCAAAAAAGAGAATTATAGGCCAGTAATACTGATGAACATAGGCGCCAAAATCCTCACCAAAATTTTAGCAAATAGAATCCAACAACACATAAAAAAGATTATACATCATGACCAAATGGGGTTCATTCCAGAGACACAAGGGTGGTAAAACATGCACAAATTAATCAATGTAATACATCACATCAACAAGAGAAAGGACAAAAACCACATGATCATCTCAATTGATGCAGAAAAAGCATTTGATAAAATTCAACACCCATTTACGTTAAAAAAAAAAACACTCGCCAAAGTGTGTATGAAGGGAAAATATCTCAACATAATAAAAGCTATATATGACAACCTACAGCCAGCATAGTACTGAATGGTGAAAAACTCAAAGATTCCCACTAAAATCTGGGAGAATACAAGGATGCCCACTTGTATCACCACTCCTATTCAACATAGTCCTGGAAGTCCTAGCCACAGCAATCAGGCAAGAGAGAGAAATAAAAGGGATGCAAATTGGAAAAGAAGAGGTAAAAGTGTCACTATATGCCGATGACATGATACTATACATATAAAACCCTAAAAGGTCCACACAAAAACCACTAGAGCTGATCAAAGAATTCAGCAAGGTAGCAGGTTAGAAGATTAATGTTCAAAAATGAGTTGCATTTCTTTATACTAATGATGAATCAACAGAAAAAGAAAGTAAAGAAACAATCCCCTTTAAAATAGCACCCAAAGTAATGAAATATCTGGGAATAAATCTAACCAAGGAGGTGAAAGAATTATACACAGAGAACTATAAACCATTGATGAAGGAAGTTAAAGAAGAAAGATATCCCATGCTCTTGGATTGGAAGAATCAATATTGTTAAAATGGTCACACTGCCGAAGGCAATCTACAGATTTAATGCAATCTCTATCAAATTACCCAGAACATATTTCACAGAACTAGAACAAATCATAACAAAATTTATATTGAACCATCAAAGACATAGAATTGCCAAAGCATTACTGAAAAAAAAGAAAGAGGGTGGGGGAATAAGTCTCTCAGACTTCAGAAATTACTATAGAGCTACTGTCATTAAGACAGCATGGTATTGGTACAAAAAGAGACATATAGTGCAGTGGAACAGAATAGAGAGCCCAGAAATGAACCCACAAACTTTTGGTCAACTCATCTTAAAGAAAGGAGGCAAGAATATATGATGGAATAAAGACAGTCTCTTCAGCAAATGGTGTTGGGAAAACTGGACAGCAGCATGTAAAGCAATGAAGCTAGAACATTCCCTTACACCATACACAAAAATCAATTCAAGATGGAACAAAGATTTAAACATAAGAGAAGATACAATAAACTTCCTATAGGAAACCATAGGCAAAACATTATCTGACATACATCTCAAAAATTTTCTCCTAGTAGAAATAAAAGCAAGAATAATCAAATGGGACCTAATGAAACTTACAAGTTTCTGCACAGCTAAGGAAACCAGAAGTAAAACAAAAAGACAACCTATGGAATAGGAGAAAATTTTTGCAAATGAAACCGAGAAAGGCTTGATCTCCAGTATATATTAGCAGCTCATATGACTCAATAAGAAAAAAAAATAAACAACCCAATCCAAAAATGGGTAGAAGACCTAAACAAGCAATTCTCCAAGGAAGACATACAAATGATCCAAAGGCACATGAGAAAATGCTCAATATCACTAATTATCAGAGAAATGCAAATCAAAACTACAATGAGGTATCACCTCACACCAGTCAGAATGGCCGTCATTCAAAAATCCACAAATTTCAAATGCTGGAGAGGCTGTGGAGAAAGGGGAATACTCCTACACTGCTGGTGGGAATGCAGTTTGGTGTAGCCACTATGGAAAACAGTGTGGAGATTCCTCAAAAGACTAGGAATAGACTTACCATATGACCCAGGAATCCCACTCCTGGGGTTATATGCAGAACGAACCCTACTTCAGGATGACACCTGCACCTCAATGATCCTAGCAGCACTATTTACAATAGCCAAAACATGGAAACAGCCTAAATGTCCATCAACAGGTGACTGGATAAAGAAGTGGTATATTTATACTATGGAATACTACTCAGCCATAAAAACCGACAACGTAACGCCATTTGCAGCAACATGGATGCTCCTGGAAAATGTCATTGTAAGTGAAGTAAGCCAGAAAGAGAAAGAAAAATACCATAGGAGACCATATGTGGAATCTAAAAATCAAAAACAACAACAACAACCACAAAAAAACCAAAGCGTAAATATAAAATAGAAATAGACTCATAGACACAGAATACAAACTTGTGGTTGCCAAGGGGGCGGAGGGTGGGAAGGGGTAGACGGGATTTCAAAATTGTAGAATAGATAAACAAGATTATACTGTATAGCACAGGGAAATATACACAAAACCTTATGATAGCTCACAGAGAAAAAAATGTGACAGTGAATATATATATGTTCATGTATAACTGAAAAATTGTGCTGAACATTGGAATTTCACACAACATTGTAAAATGATTATAAATCAATAAAATGTGTTTAAAAAAGAAGTCAGAGGTGTTTTTCTGGAGACTGTGTGCTCTTAATTAGAAGTCTTTTTGTCTTCACCCTCTTTCGTGAACTCAGCTTGCTGCTTCCAGATGCCCTCCATTGGCGTCCTCGTCTGTGCTGCTCCCAGTGCCTGTCGGCAAACATGTCGTTCTCCCTCCCAACACTGGGTCAGGTGCAGCTCTCCTTTGCTGTGGGCGGGCGGGTCATTGCCCTTCCCGATGCCGCAGTGAGATGTTGCTGACTGGCCAGTTAGGAGGGCGGTTCACGTCCCCTCCCAACACTGTGGTCAGGTGCTGCGTTCCTGCTGGAAAGGCGGGGAGCTACCCACCATCTCCTGGTGCCAGTCGCTCCGCAGCTCTGTGCTACTACCTTCTCTGCCTCGAGTTGGCGCTCTGTAGGCGGGTTCAGGGAAGATGCGGAACAACCCCGCCCCTGGTCTGGGCCAAAACCCAGCTCCTTATTTGTCTTGGTGGCGTGAATTCTCTGAGGCAATAGGGGGGAATTATCCTATCTGCCTCGGGCTGTACACAAGTCTCTGTCTGGCCTTTGAGGCTGCTAAGCCCTTAGGTGCAGATTCAGGTTTCGCCCCCGCCCCCACCTGGGTGCTAAGCGCTGGAGGATATGGCGGCTGTGCCTGAGCCCTGATTCTCTTTGACCAAAAACCTTCTGTTTTCTGTGGGTTTTCAGAGATGGGGGTATGTACCCTTCCCCCCAGGGCACATCAGACATGTTGCTTTATGGAGGGCCCAGGTTGTTCTGCCCTGTGTAGCCACTCATCCATGGCACACAGCACCCTGCAGTCCCCCAGGGCTGCCTCAGTGCAGCTGCCCCAGTCCTCTGCCTAGCTAGGGCAGCCTGTCCCAGCCCCCAGCTGCTGGCTCACATCTCAGGCTGGGTGTCACAGGGACCTTCTGTGCCCATTTAACTTAGTTCTGTCAGTCAAGGGCGGCTCCATACAGATTGGAACCTCGGAGGCTCCCCCTCCATCCCGCTGGCCTCTTGGTTGGAGATGGGGAGACTCATCCAATGAGCACTAGTCCTCCTTTACTGCTCCCTCCCATGGGACCAGTCCTGCACTGTTTTGCCTTTTCTTCTTTCTTTTTTCCTTTTCTCCTACCAGATTTTTGGCGTCTTTGTCTTTTGAAGAGGACGATGTTCTGTTGGAGTTCCGCAGGTGCTCTGGTTGGCAGAGTAGGTCCATGGATGTGAGTCTTGGTATATTTGTGGGAGATTGTGAGCTACGAGCATCCTACTACTCAGCCATCTTGGCCTCCTCTGTATTTACTAATTTTTTTAATGGAGATACTGGGGTTTGAACCCAGGACCTCATGCATGATAAGCACATGCTCTATCTCTGAGCTATACCCTTCCCCTACTCATAGTTATTTTAATACTTTGTTTTTTTTAAACATTTATCCTAGAGTTAAAAGTGATTTACACATAGTCATTACACTATTACAGTATTTTGAAGTGTTCTATATATTAACCATTATCAGTGAGCTTTTTTTAACTTTCATATGTTTTCTTGTTAAAATTAACATCTTTTCATTTCAGCTTCAACTTTTCTCATAAGGCAGTTCTTCCAGGGATGAACTCCTTCAGGTTTTGTTTGGTGGGAAAGTCTTTATCTCTCCTTCATTGCTGAAGGATGACTTTGCTGGGTAATCTACCTTGGTTGATAATCTTTTTCTACAAGCATTTTTTATATATCATTCCACTCTGTCCTGGCCTGCAAGGCTTCTGTTGAGTAATCCATTCATAGCCTTATGTGTGTTTCCTTGTGAGAAACAACTCTTTTGCTGCTTTCAAAATTTCTTCTTTGTCTTTGATTTCTGATAGCTTGATTATAATATGTCCTGGTGAAGTTCTCTTTTGGTTGAAACTTTCTGGGGACTCTTGAGCTTGATGTGCCTGCATACCCATATCTCTCCTCACACTTGGGAAGTTTTCTGTCTTTAATTGTTTAAATAAGCTTTCTGTCTCTTTCTGTCTTCTCCTTTTATTCCCATAGTGCATGCATTTTTAAGATTGATAATGTCCCACAGGTCCTATGAGCTATCTTCACCCTTTCATTCTTATTTCTTTTTGTTTCCCTAACTGGGTAATTTGAAGTCACCTGTCCTTAACTTTTCAGGTTCTTTCTTCTGCTTGATCAAATCTGTTGTTGATGCTCTCTATATCATTTTTCATTTCATTCACTGTATTTTTCAGCTTCAGATTCTTTTGTTCTTTTTTATGATTTATCTTTAAATTCTTGTTTTGTTCTTGATTTTGTTGAGTTGTCTATCTTTGTTCTCTTCTAATCTGACAAGTTCCTTAAAACAATTATTTTGAGGGATTTTAAAATAAAGATCTGTATTTCTTTGCAGTTGGTTTCTGGAATATTGTGCTCCTTTGGTGGTGTTATTTTTCCATGAGGTTTTGCATTTCTTGTAGCATTGCATGGATGTGCTCACATTTGATGAAGCAATCACCTCTTCTAGATTTTATGGACTGGTTTAAGTGGGGTAAGACCTTCATCTATTGATGGGAACAAGGCTGCCATCTGGGTAAGATGAAGCAGTTCTGACTCCAGGGAAGGTGCAGTGGTATATAGTCTCTATGCAGCTCTGTCAGCTGTCATCAGTATCAGCGAAGAGTGAAAGGGACCTTGGTGGCCAAGGCTGTGAGTGTTTGCAGGAGCAGTGACGGCTATTGGGATCTTCAGTGGTAAAGGCTGTTGGGGTCCTCCTGATTTCTTTTTTTCTTTTCTTTTTTTTTTTTTTTTTACCACAGTGGAAGTTATGGCCAAGGGAATCACTCAAGGCTCTGGGTCCATCTGATGGGCACAC
The DNA here is from genome assembly GCF_048773025.1 of Camelus bactrianus. Lineage (NCBI taxonomy): Eukaryota > Metazoa > Chordata > Mammalia > Artiodactyla > Camelidae > Camelus > Camelus bactrianus. The sequence continues at coordinate 61,404,885 of NC_133575.1, forward strand.
TTACAACGGTTGCCTATGATGTTTGAAGCATGGGTGCCCATGGAGCAGCCATGGAGTCAGAATCTGGAAGTGAGGTATGTATGAAGCCACTGGAGTGGATCAGGGGGTCTAGGGCGATGGTAGTTCTAGTGCCTGGGGTACAGGCACACCACCACTGCAGTATTGGTAATGGTGTGTAAGGTGCAGGTAATTGTGAGCAGCCACAGAGCAGGGGTCCAGAGCTTGCACAGAGCTAAAGAGGCTTTGGGATCTGAGGTAAGAGCACTCCCACCGTGGCAATGACTCCATTGTGTTAGGTGCATGCACTTGCAGAGCAGTTATGGAGCTATGGTCTGCATAGGCATGCATGGTGCATGAATAAGCCTGCTACAGTGGTGGCTTTGGTGTCCTAGGTTTGGGCATTTGTGAAGTAGTTAATGGACCTGGGTTCTGGAGGGCAGGTGCACCCACTGCTGCAGTGCTCCAGTTACTGTGGTGTGGCCATAGATCCAGGGTCCAGAGCACATGTGCCATGGATCCAGGGTCCAGAGCACATGTGCATGGAGTGATAGTGTCTCCAAGGTCTGGGGTACAGGATATCCTGCAGTGTCGGTGGCTCTGGTGACTGAGTTGTTGGTACATGTGGAGTGGCCATGGAGCTAGGGTCTAAAGCATGGGAATGCATGGAGTTTGGTGGCAGGAGCTGGGGTCTGGTGGTAGGTGCACATGGAGCCACTATAGCTCTTGTGTCTACAGCAAGCATAAGATGGGGGTGGGGTGGCAACCCTGGTATTGGGGCAGCACAACAGTGGCTTCTTCTTGTAGAGAGGTCTCAGCAGTGCCTCACTCTCTGGAAAGCCTGTGGCAGTGTTTGCTATTGGTTACTTCAGCCACTAAAGATACCAGTATCCTCTGCAGAGCAGGCTGCTGGGGTCAACATCAACAAACACAGTGTGGTCCTCTGTTGTTAAAGCTGTGGGAATTCATGACTGTCAAGAGAGCTGCCCAGGTCCTCAGCAGCAAAAGTTGCCAGTGTCCTTCACAGAGCAGGCTACTGGGGACTGAACTGGCATCTGCCACAGGGTCCGTATTGATAACCACTGCTCTGTTTCTTTGTTCTTAGAGCTTTTCAGATATTTCAGCTGTGCTGATTTCCCCAGCAATCCTTTCTGTGTTGTTATTCTTCATTTTTTTCTTTCATTGTGTTGCTGCAGGTTCTTAATTAGACTCTTGAGCCCTCCCAAGGATATTTTCATTCATGCATAGCTGTCTGTTGTTTTTTGTAGGCAGGATAGAGGCTGGTGTCTTTTACTCTGCCATCTTTCTGACACACTCAGTAAAGTCTTCTTTGTGTCTTGTAACAGTTTTTGGCTTAAAGCCTCTTCATGTGGTATTAGTATAGCTACCCTTGCTCTCTTTTGATTACTATTTGCTTGAAATAACTTTTTTCATCCTTTTACTTTCAACCTATCTATGTCTTTGGTTCTAAAGTGAGTCATTTGTAGACACTATAAAGATAGATGATAATGCTTATCCATTATGCCAATGTCTGCCTTTCGATCGGATAGTTTAATCCATTTATATTTCAAATAATTAATCATAAGGAAGAACTTCTGCAATTTTTCTATTTTCTATATATATTATATCTATGTTCCTCAATTTTGCATTACTTCATTCACTTGTGTTTAATTTTATTTTTTGTATACAATTTTGATTCCATAATGTTTAGAGGCTAGAGAAATAAAGTGTTTTCCACTTTTTGGTCCTACTTTGGAACCTAATCTGTTTCACAGTAGTCACACATTATAAATTCCTGATATGATTACAAATTTTTTGATGGACCCTCCCCAATATTGCATGAAACACTTTCATTCAAGGGAGTACAATGTTCAATTTAACTATTGTAATTTTTTCTAGTTGTCTTCTAGAGTTTCACTGGGTTCTAAATCATTATAGTTTCATAGACTTGACCTAGATGAGTCCTCATAATCCAAGCGGTTTCTTGTTTCTCTATATCACCAATGCAGGTAGTTGTTTCCTCGTCTTAAAGATAATCATGGCTCGTGATTTTACAAATTCCCTTCCATAGACTATGTTATTCTTAATTTACCTTTATGACTATGAGTCCTTTTTTAAGATTACCCCGAATTTCTTTTGTCATGGAAGGTTATTTGCTCCTTTTTGTGCCCTTTTCTTGCCTCACTGGCATTTCTACTTTCCTCTGTTTTAAGCCCTTATGAAGTAATCAGTTCTCTTACCTTCTGGCTTGGCTGCTGTGGGAGTGTAAAAATAGACTTCCAGTAGGTCCAGGTAAAGAACACGAAGATGGCATGGTAGAATATGAGGTACATTACTGAAATTTAAGAAAAAGAATCAGTCTTTATGCTATATTTTCATCAATTCTTAAGAGTTCAGAAAGACGTTAAGCTAAAAAACAAGTCTATATTTTATTTTCCTATTACCAAGAATTTTCTACTACTATTATGAAATGTTAATTCTTACCTTTTTCCATGCACTTACAGAAACAATCTATAATGCCAAATTTGGAATCCGAGGCTTTCTGGAAGTGGCATATTTTTAAAGTTGCCATGTAATTCTGGGAATAAAGGGGAAATGTCCCTTATGACAATGTGGGGGAGGCTACTGTTGCCAACTGTCATTATCTGACACTGTGGTTGACAAAAGATGATAATGATAGTATTTGCACAGTGCTACAATGTTTATAATGTGCTTTCTTAATATTATTTAATTTTATTTTTTCAACAAGTTTGTGAGGTAAGTATTAGGACAGGGATGGGTGATTAACTATCAGGGGCAGTTGATTATCCAAAGTCACAGAGCTACTAAATAATGTAGCCATGTCTCAAACTCAGGACTTCTGACTCTAAATCAAAACTTTATTTTTCAGTAGCCCCAAAGACTACACACTTTTGAAATGTAAGTTTTACCTTTGAGACATTTGTAAAAGTAGCTCCCTATCGCTTTTCTTTTTATACTCTTTGCCTCTTAGATAGATCTTTTTTTGTGGGAAATTTTAGTATTCTCCAAAGAGGTCATTATAAGACTGAAGGTCATTTTACTGTTACATTGTGAGTCCTTGCATGATAAGGTCTTATTACTTCAATCCATCAAAAAGACTCAAGGGAATGATGTGACTCAAGACCAAGTTAATAGGGCTGAGCCTCTCATATATTTATGGTGAAATTGAAAAAAAGCTGAACTCTTTTGGCCCAGTGCTCCCAACCCTATGGTACAAGACCTTTTTAATGTGCTTGATTTATTTAATTATGAAGTCCCATTTTCGAATTCAAGCAATAAAAAGTGAAAAGTAAATGTCCACCACACACATATATCTTAACCTCCCACCTCCCCCTCCTAAGGCATAATACCTATTCGCTGTTTGATGTATTATCATTGTAGATCTTCTATTTTTATATGTTTATATAAATATATAAACACAATACACATGGGCTTTTCGTTATATTAAATTTTTTTCATTGTATTTCTTTTGAAAGGTAATACATTCATAAGGTTCAAAATAGTACATAGTGAAAATTCTCCCTCTATCCCTGTCCCTCTGCCACCTAGTTCCCCTCGCTGAAAGCAACAGATGTTACAGTGTCATGACTTTATTCTGTATCCTATCAGATCTTATAAATATAAAAGTACCAAAATGGTGTGTTTTTTCACACAAATAGCAGTATTCTATACACACTGTTTGCATTCTCTGTCTTTTTCTCTTGCTATAAGTTGGAGGTCATTCCACTTAATATAACTTGGAAAGAGTGAAGCTCCTCATTCTCCTTTTAAAAAGTTGCATGGAATTCCACTGCATGAATGTACCATAATTTATTTAACCAGATTGTCTCTGATGGAAATTTAGTTTTTTCCCCTTCTCTTGCTAATACAAATAATGTTGTAATGAATAGCTTTGTATATATGTCATTGGCACATGCACTAAAAATATCTATAGGATCAATTCCCTGAAGTTGGATTCCTAGGTCCAAACACAGGCCTTTTGGTAGATATTGCCAAACTGCCATTAAAATGCTTTATATACTTTACATTCTCATCAACAATGAATGAAAGTGACTCTTCTAACACATCCTCGCCCTTGTGAAATGTTATTAGAATTTTTTATCTTAGGCAAGACTTCTAAACTGTTTCTTTCTGTTACCTTTTGCTATGTGTTTGTTTCTTTGATTTTATGAGGCTCATACAGAGAAGATTCCATGACTAAGTTAGATAGGACACATATCAACCCCTGTTCCTTTATTACAGAACAGGAGTATTGAATTTTTAGTTCCAAATAAATTAGGAGAAACTAACTTTATGTTTACCTTCTCATTTTTCACTTCAAATTTAATAAGATTCAGCAATTTGGATCACCTGAGTGGTGAGAACTAAACTCTTACACTTGGTAGTATTTTGAGAGCACTTATTTTGTTTTTAGTTCTAATGATTGAGATGGGAAGTGTACGATTTTAACTTGTTCTAGGTCATACTACAAATTTAAACCTGGTTTAATCATAGAACTGGAAACAGCTGGCTCCCACTCCTTTTTTCCAAAGTTTCATAGATATTATGAGTACTTCTATAACTTCTATCCATTATAGATGGATAAAAAATGAGGACTCATAAGGTTAAATGACTAAGTCGAAGTCATTCAGTAGATTGGTAGAATAGGGACTATACTACAGATTTCATAAAAATTGAGAGTTAGGTGAGAGCATACAGATCATCTTGTTCAACATCCTTGTGAGCTGGTTTTGAGATGAGTTAAGGCCGTGGGACCCAAGGCCACGATCGGAGTACTGAGATGAGTTACAGCCATGGGACCTAAGGCCACGATCAGAGCATGTTTATAGTATGCAGTAAATAATTGCTCCAAGCATGCATCAATTATGTAAGATTTAGAACAAAGAAAATAGAAGTATGCATGTGCTAGAGATATTCTGTAAGCCTAATGAACAAAGAAACTCAGACTGCACATGTGTTGACAAAAAAACAGATAAAAGCAGGACAGGTGCATCATAGGTGTGCACCTCCCTGTGGTAATAGTGTTGTTAACCCCATGGTGTCTCTGGCTGAAGTCTGTCCAGCGGTATGGCAACTCATCATGCATTTTTTCATTTGGGTCGCTCACCTCCTAGAACCCCACATCAGCCTCCCTTGGCTGACACTTGGTGTAGTCGACAGGATGAGGTGAGTGTTCCCTCTGAACCCCCTGCCCGTGACGGGGATGCTCTGATGGAAGCAAAGTGGCCCCCTACCTCTGTATGGTACCCAGTGGCAGCCTATTTGCTGATGTGGGCTCAAACTGAGGATTGGGACACAGTGGCACCCCGACCAGATGGCATCCGGAGGGTGTTGGAGCTGTTAGAAAATAATGTCCCATTAGCCCACTGAGAGGCAGCCGGGAGGGTGGCCTGGATGTTCTTATCTGTTTTACAGCAAGCTAGCCAAGACATGAGAGATCTACAGATGCAAGTGGAGGAGTTGCAGTGCAAAGAAGAGGAGCTTAAGCAGAGACCCAGCACAGCAAAAAGTTGTCTGCATGGTCCTAGCTCCACCACCTTTGAGAGCAGCTGTGCCTGTGTACCTCTGGTCCCACCGCCATGAGAGCGATAAGCCCAACCCCTCCCCCTGTTCCACTGCATCTATGGCCCGTGGTGAGGCAGCGGATGGAAATGGAGGAGCCCATGGCTCAGGGGGGAATTCCTGCGGGGCCATGGTGAGTGACACGATAAACCACCTATACGTCTTACACATCAATGGAATTGAGAGACCTGGCAAAGCAATGCAAGCAGCGTATGGATGAGTCAATCCCCGCATGGCTACTGCGCCTTTGGGATGATGGGGCTGACCAGACCGAGCTACCTCCGAAGGAGATGGGCCAGCTGGCCAGCATAACAACTGTTCCCTCACTGCAGCAGAGGCTGCAAACTATTCCCCAGTCAAATGCTGATGCTGGCAACTGTACGCTGATAAGCTGCTTAATGGCTGCTGTATGCACTGTGTGGGAAAGTGCAGGGGATTTACCTGAACACGTGAGTAAATGGACCACGTATTTGGACTTACCACAAGTTGTCCGGGAAATGGGCATGCACCAGATGGTGTTTTCTTTGCATTTCCATAGTCCAGATGATGAGCTCCTTACAGCGCGAATGAAAGATTTGATTTTGGCTAATGGCCCAACGGGAACGTTTGGGACTATGGCAGCGCTACTAGCACCATATGTAGACTGCCCCATACATGAAGTAACTGAGGCTCTGGTTCATCTGGGGGACATAGAGGTGAGCCAAAAGGGGGTACATGCTGCCAAGACTCAAGGTGAGTCCAAGACCCCCTCCTCCCATGCAGTGACTCAGAAAGGGAAGTCCACACAGAGGTGGAAAAAGGGAAATGCTCCAGCTTCAGGAGGGCCCCAAAAGCTAGATCACCGGCAGACATGGTGTGATTTACTGGCAGCTGGCCTGGACCGTGTAAAATTAGATGGCCAGCCTTTGGAGGTGCTGATGGCCTTATGGAAGAAATTACAGCCTGAGCAACAATATACTCCATTGCCAACCTCCCATCAGGCCCGAGAGGTGGCCTTTGCTGATTTCCTCCCAGACTAGGAGGAAGGCCAAGGTATTTGGGACATGGGGCACCCCGATGACCGGAGGCCACATGTTGAACTGACTATCCACTGGTCCCCCATGAATAAACAGCGAGTGCTGGCACTAGTAGACACAGGAGCTGAAATTACATTGGTGCATGGAAATCCGAAGCATTTTCAGGGATCATGGGTTCATATAGAAGGATATGGAAACAAGCAAATGTGTGTTAAATGAGTGACTCTGATTTTGGGCATTGGCTGTCTGCCCCCTGCTGCATATGAAGTGCATATATCCCCAGTAGCTGAGTATTCTGGGGATAAACATTTTGCAAGGATTGCAAATACAGATGACTCAAGGGGAATTTCGCCTGAGAGTTCACGTGGTGAAAACAGTTATACAGGGGCATCCTCATCACACACCTTTGATTTTGCCACAGGCCACATGAGTGGTGAATCTCTGGCAATATCAATTGCCCGGAGGCCATGAGGAAATAGGACAGACTATTCTGAAGCTTGCGGAAGATGGTATAATTCGGGCTACGCATAGCCCATATAACTCTCCAGTGTGGCCAGTGTGGAAGCCAGATGGCTTCTGGAGGATGACAGTGGACTACCAGGAACTGAATAGTCACTACCACCATGCACACAGCTTTGCCAAATATAACAGATTTGATGGACCGGCTGTCCCATGAACTGGGTACTTGCCACTATGTGGTTGACCTGGCTAACACATTCTTCTCAATAGACATAGCCCGTGAGAGCCAAGAACAGTTTGCCTTCACCTGGGAAGGCAGACAATGGACATTTGTTGTGTTGCCACAGGAATATCTGCACAGCCCCACACTGTGCTATGGCCTGGTGGCCCAGGACCTGGCTACATGGAGCAAACCGGATACTGTTCATTTGTTCCACTATATTGATGACACAATGCTAACCTCTGATTCTCTTTCAGATTTGGAAAACAGTGCCACAGCGCTGCGAGGAGCCCTGGTGAGCTGGGGGTGGGCCATGAACGAGGACGAAGTGCAAGGACCTGGATATTCTGTCAAATTCTTGGGTGTTGTCTGGTCGGGTAAGACAAAATTGCTGCCTGAAGCAGTAATAGACAAAATCCAGGCATATTCCCACCCTGAAACAGTTAAACAGTTAGACTTATTTAGGTCTTCTGGGATACTGGCGGGTGTTTATTACTCATTTGGCCCAAATAGCCAAACCCCTGTATAAACTGATTAAAAAGGGAGAAATCTAGAATTGGTCTGATGAGACCGAATGTGCATTTGTTAAAACTAAGAGGGCAGTGGCCCAAGCACAAGCACAAGCACTATAGATCCAGACCTCCCTTTCTGGTTGACAGTCCATGTGGACAATGATGGATATGGCTGGGGCTTATGGCAAAAACATGGGCAACGGAAAGTGCCCATAGGATTCTGGTCTCAGTTGTGGAAAGGGGTTAAATGTCATTATTCTCTGAGAAACAGTTGCTAGCAACTTATGCATCCTTGATTGCCACTGAACCCCTGGCAGGGAAGCAAGAGGTCCAAGTGCAGACCACATACCCTATTGCAGGATGGGTACAGACATGGGCAAAGTAACCCTGACCGGGAAATGCCCAAACCCCAACTCTGATGAAGTGGGGTGCTTATTTGGAACAGAGAGCCCAGTACACCACTAGCCCCTTGGCTGCAGAGTTGCAGCAGGTGTTAGGGCCTGTGAGATTTGTTGTGCCTGATGTACAGATGCTCCCACAACAAGAGGTGGGCCCTGTGCCCAGTCCCTTTTGTGAAGGTAAAGGGCCACCCCAGGAACTGCTTGGTATACTGATGGATCTTGTAAGGGCAGTCCTCCCACTTGGGTTGCAGTAGCACTGCACCCTGCCACTGAAGCCTTCTGGTATGAGACCGGAGTAGGCCAATCCAGCCAATGGGCTGAGTTACGGGCAGTATGGCTGGTGTTGATGAGTGAACCTAGCCCCTTGCAGATTTGTACAGATAGTTGTGCCATATATCGAGGCCTTACATTGTGGATACCCCAATTAGGCCCTGCAAGACTGGATGATTGGGCATCAGCCCCTATGGGGACAACAGGTGTGGAAAATGTTATGGGATAAAGGCCAAGAAGGCCAGTATACTGTTTACCACGTACCAGGGTACCGCCCAGCCCTGTCATCGGGCAATGATGCTGCTGACGCACTAGCCCAACTTCACCCTGTACAGGCTATGGTTCCAGGATCCGACATAGGTCCCTGGCTCCATAAGAACCTTGGTCATGTTGGCTCATACACAATGAGGCAGGTAGCTGACCAGTGGGGCCTGCACCTGAGCCACAGTGAAGCCAAAGATGCCGTGTGGCAGTGTCCATGGGGTACTAAGCACCACCAGCACCGGCGGCAATGACCCCAACAGATGGGGAAGATTGCACGGGGAATTCAGCCATTGCAGGTATGGCAAATAGATTACGTAGGCCCCTTTGCTCCAAGTATGGGCTTGCGATACCTGCTGACAGTGGTAGACACCACTACTGGTCTAGGTTTTGCTCACCATGTGCCCCAAGCTACACAAGACTCTACTATTAGAGCACTGAAAATTTTACGGGCCTTCTATGGGACTCCCTTAGAAATACAAAGTGATAGAGGGACCCCTTTTACTGCCCAACAGACCCAGGAATGGGCCAAGGAAAATGATATTAACTGGATATTGCATGTGCCTTACTGTCCTCCAGCAGCAGAAATGACTCAACAGTACAATGGCCTATTAAAGGACAAACTGAGGGCTCTCAAACCACAAGGGAGAGTCTGGAACAGTGTCTTGCCGCAGGCGGTATGCCTTTTGAATGAACAACCTTGCCGTAGAGGTATGAGCCCACTGGAAAAGTTATTGCAAGGGACCATTCGGAGGCTCAGAGTTGGGCCCGTGCAGAATGCCTCTGATGTCTCAATAGTGAGGCATGCGTTAATATTACACGCCCCCAGGGTGTTGAACTCGGGAAAACAGGACACCTGGAAATGGAAGAATCAGGTCCAGACTGAAGGCCCCTGGCTTGCCCTTTTGGAACCCTGGGGCAATGGGCTGGAGAAAGCCCTGCAGGTAAACCCACGAGTGGGGGAATGGCCTTTTGATGTGCAGGTTACTCTAGGGAAAGCAGGAGTGTCCCTACTTAAAGGAGCAGAAGCCCTACGGCTTTGGGCAATTCCACTGATAGCTCCTGAAGCTCTCCCAGAGTGTAACCAACCTAGTGTGGGCGGGTTGGTGTGGTACCACCGCCCAGGGTGAACAGCCCTTCCTGCCACTGTACTCTCACAGGATGAAGAAGTGGCTTGCATCCTCCCAGAAGGGAGAGATTTGCCAATCATGGTGTCCACCTCTGCTCTGTCCTTCCATCCAGGGTAACAGCAAATATCATGTTCTCCTGGGCACACACATTCACGCGAGTCCACAATGCCTCTCACTGTTGGGTCTGTACTGAACTTCCCATAGACACAGGAGATGGACTGCCATAGCACCTCCACCCCACATCCAGAGCTAATTGGAGCACCTTGATTCAATGGAATGCCAACAGGACAGCGAGATCACCCTGGGACTTGCAGCAGAAGACTATTGAAGAGATACTCTGACATGAGCGGGGCAAGGCCCCCCCCCCAGCTAATTGGAAGGACTGTATGGAATGGGTGGGGATGGATGAATAGTGTTCATGTAAAGGTGAGAAATTTAAGCCCCCTCTGTACTGAGCAGCGGTTTGAACATGAGGCTCCAAACCGCACAGTGGGGTGGCTCCCAGAACAGCTATGTGCCAAAATTACTTATAATGTAAATGCCTCCACCTGGTTGGATGGATGACCTCTAATTGACACAAAACCCATCGACTTCCTGCCACCAGGGTACCTGTGGGTATGTGGCACCCACGGATGGTCTTATCTCCCGGCTAAATGGACAGGGTGCTGTACTTGGGATAGAGCTTACTTGCCCAGACATATCCGGCCCACTTTAACAGAGAGCCCCACAAACTGGGACCCACTTCCCGGTGGTACCAAGGGAAGCGTGCAGCTTGGTGGTTTTATCCCATGGCCCAGTTCCTGCCTGGTGCTGGGACCATCAGTGTTGAATTGCAGGTAGAAGTTTTGGCTCAGCACATATGAGCTGTACTGAATGTTACTAGAAGAGCTATAGAGGAATTGTTAGATGAGACTACCCAGATGTGAAAGGTGGTCTTACAAAATAGAACGGCATTAGATATTCTCACTGCAAGCCAGGGTGGCACATGTGCTATGTTACATATTGAATGTTGTATCTATATACCAGGTCACCAAAAGGAAGTAGCTAAGGCACTGCATGAAATAGATAAGGAATTGGATCACATAGATCATGTAAATCAAGACCCCCTTAAGAACTGGCGGTCATCCTTGACGTCCTCCTGGAAATGGAGCCTAACTGTCCTGGCTATTGTTGCTGTCTGTGTATTGGTAGGATGCTGTACTCTGTATTGTTGTGGTCTTTGGGCACAATGCTCCACCCTGTGGGCTAGGGTCCCCACGACCTAGGGGGTGGAATGTGAGCTGGGCTTGAGATGAGTTAGGGCCGTGGGACCCAAGGCCATGATCAGAGCATGTTTATAGTATGCAGTAAATAATTGCTCCACGCATGCATCAATTATATAAGATTTAGAACAAAGAAAATAGAAGTACGCATGTGCTAGACATATTCTGTAAGCCTAATGAACAAAAAAACTCAGACTGTGCATGTGTTGACAAAAAAACAGGTAAAAGCAGGACAGGTGCATCATAGGTGTGCACCTCCCTGTGGCAATAAAGTGTTGTTAACCCCATGGTGTCTCTGGCTAAAGTCTGTCCGGCAGTATGGCAACTCCTCGTGCATTTTTTCATTTGGGCCACTCACCTCCTAGAACCCCACATCAGCCTCCCTCGGCTGACAATCCTCATTTCATAGACAGGTAACAGAGGCCTAGAAAGGGCAAGTGACTTGAATATGGTTACCCAGCAGTTACGGAAGCAATGAAGCCAAAATTCAGGTTTCCTCACTTAGGTCCAGAGCTTTTTTCCTTAGACCAATGGTTCTCAAATTTCAGTGTGCATCAAAATCACCTCAGGAGGTTATTAGAATGCAGATTCCCAAGCTTTATGCCAGAGATTCTTAATCAGTAGTCTGTAATGGAGTCCAAGAATCCAGCAACTCCCCTCAGGTGATTCTGAGGCAGATGGATCATGAGAAATAGGGCCTTAGAGGTCATTAAGTTGTTCAGCCTACCATTCCAAGGAGGAAGCTCCTCTCCAATATCCCTGGCAGTCAATTACCATATCTCTGTCACATTTCATCCTGCAGTGAGTATTACTGAATTATGGATATGCCCCATGAGTCTCAAATTTATGTTTTTCCCTATATATATAATCTTCCTAAACTATGGTTCCAAATGTATGGACATCTATTCTTTTTATACCTTAGAAAATGAGAAACATATTTCTTTTTTTAAGACAAGATCAATATTCATTCAGACAAAACAAGACTTTCAACATGCAGCCCACAGTGACCTCAGGACCTTTGCACTAGCTATTCTCTCAGCCTAGAACACTCCGCCCACTCTGTATGCTGGCTCCCTAAGCACCTTCAGGAATAAGTATTTCTTTATAATTAATAATTTTGAACCTAGAATAATCATCCCTATAAACTTCAGGGACACCATGTCTTTATTTTTAATTGTGATGCTCCAGTGATATTTCAGATCACAAGAGAAATCAAAAATCTTGACAACTATATCCCTGAACTACTACTAATCATTGACATTGGAATGAAATTGGAAAAAATCTTTTTAAAGCAAGTAAGTGAAGTAGAGCCCTTTGATTATCTGGTAGTAATCACAGTCATGGGGCATCAAAAGCTGTTGTAACTGTGATTACTATATGAAAGTGAAAAGCCTTTTAAGTGTTTTATTTTTTTTCCTTCCACAATGTGCAAAGGTTTTCAGAAGAAATCAGCTATAAGGAAAATGATCAACTGCCAAAGGGGAAAAAAAAAAATCCACCTCAGCATGCAGCTGTTCTTAATTTAGTCACTGTGTTAGAATGTCAATATTCCATTGTGGGAATAGCTTCTAAAGTGAGAATGAGTACTGGAGCTTTTTTTCCTGAAATAATGATTCATAAATACCCTGACAAAAGTTATGGAATCTGAAATAACATGATGGAAGCAGCAGTTGTTATTAGCAACATCTTTGGCCAGCAGGATGCCTTTCTAGGTCTTGCTCCCAGGGACTAATAATGGGAAGTGAGTGATTTTGTGTCTATCTGTATGTGTGCATGTGTGCACATGCATATACATTCTTGTGTGAATAAGAATACAGCAGATAGATTGTTCTGAATCCAGCAAGATGAGAACCAAAATGGGGAAAATTAGAAAATAATGATGCTATACTATAATATTCAGATACATAAATGCTAAGGCTGTAACTGTGGCAATTATCTAGCATACCCTTTTTCTTTAAAAGCTATTGTTGGAAACTATCTTTAGTTTAAAAAGACACTATTTTGTGTAGTATCTTTTATATAAGTTGAAAAGCATTTGAGTTGGTAGAGAGGAGTAATCAGGAGAGGGGTGTACCTTTCAATTACATACTATAATTCAAATAGGAACATCAGCTGTAACTTTAGCAATTAAGAGTTCTCACTAAAATCCTCATTTGGCTCAAGATAGAAACTCCTAGATTATGAACAGGGGATAATCTGTCAGCTAGATAGTCACTTCTACCTTTGAATAGGACACCTAGCAATGAAGTCTTGACTCTAATATTTGAGTTCACTGCTTTACTTTACTTCACTGCCTTAAAAGCTCTAACAAAGAGTTAGACTTTGTCTCTTAGCTATTTAAAGGAATGTTTGCAGAGAATGGGGTTAGAGGCCCATAGGTTGTAATCAAGGGGCTAAGGACAGTTCATGAGAATACAAGAATTGCTCAAGAGTTGCTCCTATGATTTAGCTACCCCTAAGAGGAATAAAAAATTTTCTCAAGAGTTGTTTCTAAGGTTTAGCCAGGTTTCTCCAGGAGTCTCTTTGATGGTGAGATCAAATTCAAGCACCAACACATGGTATCATGTTTTGAAAGAGTATGGATTTCCTTATTGATATCAACTTCAGAAGTTACAGTTGTCTCCAAGTATTCTAATTACCCATTAGACATCTACCACTCATCAATTTATATAAACCTTTTATGAAGCTGGTTATGTCTTCAGTCTATACCAGTTCTGGGGGGTAATGAGTCACAAGTTTGCCAGCCACTGTGCAAAGCAGGGCTTCATTTTAGTTACCTTAAACTTAGTGTTTTTCATTTTGAAAGAGTTTTATAGTTCCACTGTATTGGAGTTTGGTAAACAACACAAAGCTAAAAAAAATATATATAGCCTTCATATGTTTATAAACTTGAATTATAGCCCTTTCAGTTTTTGTTTTTCCATGCTGAAGAGGCCTCTCTTTTTGGTCTGCTTTGGGCATTTGAGGTGTCATGCAATAGAATCGATTTGGAATCAGATAACTTGGGTTTCAACTCTGGATCTGCCATTTAATAACTGTGTCCTTGAGAAACTAGTTAACCTTGCTGATCTCATCATATGTGCATACACACACACACACACACACGCACCACCACCACCAACAACAACAAACTTGTCAGGTTGTTGTGAGAACTAATCGACTTAAATATGGAAATATCTCACATAATCTATGGACTTAATATCAGTTTTCTTTCCCTTCCTCCCTCTTAAATATTAGTAATTTGTTTTCTGACATATGGTGGTAAAAACTACACAGAATTCAGAGAGAGACATACCATAGCTTTGTTCAACAAGAGGAAAATGGTTTCTTTTCAGCCCCCTTCTTGACAATATCTAAATAACATTTCATTGATTCATTGATCTTGGGGATAAAAAAGTACACAGGGCAACATTTCTTGGGGAACAATCTTTGTCTACTTTCCTGGCTTAAAATAGATAGTTGAGATGTCATCATTCTGTATGTATCTTTTGGATTAAGTATAGCCCAATACCTCCATGTTGTCAGGGATATTCACAGAGGACACCAAAGCATAACGGACTCTACTGTCTATATAGTGGCTAGAAATTTGTTAGCCAATTTTTCACTGGCTGAGGGAGTGGCAAGGTTTAACACAATCCCAGCTTGGTTCCTTCAGGATTTATTTACTTGTTTTACACAACAAATAAGACCTCTACCTTATTATGATGTTGACTTGATTTACTTTAATGTTAAAAAATTTCAGATTTGGAAGAGTTTTTAGATACCATATGGTCCAACAGTCTCCACAATACATAAATCTGCTTTGTGTTATCCCTAACAATGGTCATCTAGCTTTCATTTGAACACTTGAAGAAGAAACTTAATAATTCTTGGGCAGCCCATTCTATTGTTGGATAATTCTGATTGTTAGACACATCAATGTCATATTAAGCATAAATATTCTTCCTGGTAACTTCCTCCCATTGATCCTAATTGTTTTTCCACTGGAGAGGAGTCCTATTTGCTCAAAAACACAGAGACTTCTATCTAGACACTTAAAAGGTCTCTTACAACTCAATAATAAGACAAGCAACTCAATGAAAATAGGCAGAAGACCTAGACACTTCATAAAAGTAGATATACAGATGGCAAACAAGCACACGAAAAGATGCTTATCATTAATTATTACAGAAGGGCAAATTGAAACCACAGGAGATACTGCTTCATACACAATAAAATGGTTTTAAAAATCCTGACAACACTAAGTGACAGTGAAGATGTAGAGCCACTGAAACTCTCATATATCACTGATAGAGCTACAAAATTGTAGAACTGTTTTGGAAAACAGTTTGGCAGTTTCTTATAAAGTTAAACATACAATTACTATACAACCCAGCAAAAATTTTATATTTATATAAAAACATATATGATAATTATATCTCATCAGCTTTATTCATAATAGCCAAAATGTGGAAACAAACCAAATGCTCATCAACTACTGAATAAATAAGCAAATCATAGTACATTTATTATATAGAATACTACTCAGCAATAAAGAGGAACAAACTGCTCATACATACACTGACAAGGATGAATCTTAAATGTATATTTCTAAGTGAAATAAGTCAGAAAGCTATGTATTATATGATTCAATTTCTATGACATTCTAAAAAAGGTAAAATTATAGAGTTAGAAAATAGATCATTGGTTGCCAGGGTGGAGAGAGAGAGAGAGAAATGCTTGCAAAAGAGACAGAGGGACTATTTGGAGGGTAATGTAAATATTCTATACCTTGATGGTAGTGATATTTACACCACTGTATATATTTGTCAAAACTCATCAACCTGTAACACATGAATTACAAATAAAATAAACAAGAAATTGTAAAAGAAGACATCTAAATCATTAAGAGTGGGAGAGGAAAGCAAGAAAATATCAAGTATTTTTTTCCTTTTGGTAGGATGGGTTTGAGATATAGTAATGGGCTAATAGACTTACAGAAAAGGGTAACCACAAGCCAAAAACTTACAAGGGAGTCACAAAAATTCAATAAAATCCATGATAATACAAAGGAAAATTACCAAACCACAAAAGGAAGAAGAAAGGAACAAAGAGGAAATAACAAATCAACTGCAAACAGAAGTTCAAAATGGCAATAAACACACATCTATCATTAATTACTGTAAATGTTAATGGACTAAATGCTCCAGTCAAAAGACACAGAGTGGCAGACTGGATAATAAAGCAAGAACCTTCAATATGCTGCATACAAGAGACCCACTTTAGGGAGAAGGACACATATAGATTGAGAGTGAAAGGATGGAAAAGGATATTCCATGCAAATGGAAAAGCCAAAAAAGCAGGTGTTGCAATACTGATTTCAGACAAAATAGACTTTAAAACAAAGGCCATAAAGAAAGATAAAGAAGGACATTGTATAATGATTAAAGG
This sequence comes from Camelus bactrianus, assembly GCF_048773025.1. Classification (NCBI taxonomy): domain Eukaryota; kingdom Metazoa; phylum Chordata; class Mammalia; order Artiodactyla; family Camelidae; genus Camelus; species Camelus bactrianus. The sequence continues at coordinate 61,421,426 of NC_133575.1, forward strand.
AGTGATACAAGATGGGGATATTACACTCATTAATATATAAGCACCCAATATAGGAGTACCTAAATACATAAAATAATTACTAACAGAGATAAAGGGGGATATTGATGGGAATACAGTCATAGTTGGAGATTTTAACACCACATTGACATCACTAGACAGATCTTCCAGACAAAAAATAAATAAGGAAACAGAGAAAGTAAATGATACAATAGAAAAATTAGACTTGGTGGGTATTTCCACAGCATTACATCCCCCCAAAATAGGATATACATTCTTTTCAAATGCACATGGAACATTTTCTAGAATTGATCATGTACTTGGGCACAAAAGAAACCTCAACAATTTTAAGAAGACAGAAATTATCTCAAGCATCTTTACTGACCACAATGCCATGAAAGTAGAAATCAACTACAGAAAAACAAAGGAGAAAAAATGGACAGCATGGAAATTAAACAACATGTTATTAAAAAACCAATGGTCAATGATGAAATCAAAGTTAAATTAAAAAATACCTTGAGACAAATGAAAATGAAAACACAACCACACAAAATTTATGGGACGCAGAAAAGGCAGTGCTAAGAGGGAAGTTTACAGCAAAGCAGGCCTTCCTCAAAAAAGAAGAACAATCTCAAATAAACAATCTAACCCACCAGCTGAAAGAACTAGAAAAAGAAGAGCAAAAAACCCCAAGAGGCAGCAGAAGGAAGGAAATACTAAAGATCAGGGAGGAAATAAACAAAATAGAGATTTAAAAAAACATAGAAAAAATCAATCAAACCAAAAGCTGGTTTTTTGAAAAAGTAAATAAAATCGACAAACCTCTGGCCAAACTCACAAAGAAGAAAAAAGAGAGAGCACAAAAAAGCAAAATAAGAAAGTAAAATGGAGAAATTACAACAAATAACATAGAAATACAGAATATCATATGAGAATACTATGAAAAACTATATGGAACCAAAATGGATAACCTAGAGGAGATGGACAAGTTTCAGGAAATATACAGTCTGCCATGACTGAATCAAGAAGAAACTGACCACTTGAACAAACAGATTACTAGAAATGTAATTGAATTAGCAATAATAAAAAAAAAAAAACCTCCCTACAAATAAAAGTCCAGGACTGGACTGCTTCACTGGGGAATTCTACCAAACATACAAAGAAGAACTTATACCGGTCCTTCTCCAACTCTTCCAGAAGATTGAAAAGGAGGGAATACTCCCAAACTCATTCTATGAAGCCACCATCACCCTGATACCAAAACCAGGCAAAGGCACTGCCAAAAAGAGAATTACAGACCAATATCATTGATGAACATAGATGCAAAAATCCTTACCAAAATATTAGCAAATAGAATCCAACAGCAGATCAAAAAGATTATACATCATGAAAGATGTTTTATACATGCATACAATATTTAACAGTGTACCCTGAACAATAAATTGTAGTTTCAAGTAATAGGAACAATATTATTGTCATTATACTTATTTTGATGGAGCCCCATCCAAATCATCTTGAAAAGTTTCTGTGGAAAATATTTATTTATAAATATTTCATATATGTGTAAGAAAATGATCTCTGACTTTAAGAACCATGCACAATAATAAAAGGCAACTTATCACTTGCTCTAAGACTGTAACAAAAGTAGCAGATATTTATTGAGTCATCAGTATTCACTTTATTCACCACTGTTCTAAGTGTTTTACATGTATAACTCATATTTTCATAACAACTCTATGAAATATGTATTATTTTTTTCAATTCTACACATGAATAAAATGAGCACAAGGAGGTCAAATACTTTACTAAAAAGTAGTGGAGCCAGGGTTAGAATTTACTGTCCAGATCCTAAACTTACACTTTTCATGACTATGATCTACTGTCTTCCCACCACTCTGCTCTATTGCCTCTATAGCCAACACCTCTGTTAAATGAGTAATAGCAAACTAGAGCTTTAAAACAGCATAGTATGACTGCTATGTAGTTAATGAATTACCAAAATTAATCTCCAAGAAAGAAGAATTAAAAGTGGCTATATAAATAATTATGGCTATACCTGATAAAATAATGTGAAACTAAACATTTGTTAAGGTTCATGCTTAGCTTACACATTTTTTGATGGAGAATGCCTCAGTCTCTTTAGAATGGAAGTACAAATTGCAGATCAAGCCAAGATGGGGGTGAGTAGTGGGGAGAAGTACAGTAAATACATTAGAATGGTGATGGTGAAAGACTTAGCCCTTAAAAGCTCCCCTGCGGTGCTCTTACTTCATGCCTTGAAAAGGGGATCAATTGGGTAGGAAGGAAAGATACCTGGGACAATAGTGATGAATCAAGAGAAAGCTAGGGTCAATCTGGCCAATGGCCTACCTGTGCCTTTATCATAAATTCTGGTAATTTCCAGTTTCTGTTCTACAGCCAGAGGAGCTACTGAAAATGTGTTCTACTCTGTCTCTGGGTAAGCTTCCTAAAAACCATCATCCTAAACGTTCCACTCACCTCAGTGTATGAAAAGTCGCTCAATTTATAGAATTTAATGTAATTCATTTTTAAACAGAAAAAGGAATACAGTCCCGACCAAAACAATTTACTACATCCTCTTACCTTTTTCTGCTGGGCTCAAAACAGTCACTGTGAAAAGAGAGGAAAAGGTAAAAATTAGTGATATATAGAAACATTACTTTTCTAATTCGTTTTTCCATAACATCATTTTTTTAGCAATTTATTCAACGATACTTTAGGAAACCACCAGCTTGCTAACATAAAGGAAGGCAAGGATGATTAAACTTTGTCCTTTGCTATCTTCCTTCATCTTAAACCTTGAGTAATTAAGAATTTCTACCCATTCAACAAATACAAGAATAATTTGACTTTTTATAAAATCCAACAAATGGAAAAACTCAATCTTTATATAAAGCATAGTAGGAAGAACTTAAGAGCTAATAAATTAGGAGATGATTATTCATTTTCTGAAGTATTCACTGTAGAACATATTTAAAGACCAAGTTTCTCCTGTATATTTAGAGATAATATAGTGTAGAGGTTTAATGCCAGCTTTGAAGTCAGACTTTCTGGGTTAGAAGCCCAATTGCACTATTTTGTGACCCTGGGCAAGTTCCTTAACTTCCCTAACAGTACCTACCTCACAAGGTTACTTGAGAACTAGGTGAATTAATGTATTTAAATACCTTTTAGCATAGTATCTAGCACAAGGCAAGTACTTAATGAATATTAGTTGTTACTATATTTGAACTAAGATTTCATAAATTATCAGAATGGGTAGGGACTTTAGCGATTATCTGGTTTATCTGTCTCACTTTACACATGGGAAAAATGGACTAAAGTAGTATCAAATGATTTGCCCAAGGTCATAAGCAAGTTAGTGGTGGAGTTGGGAATATACTCTAGTCTCCAGGGCTTTTTCATATATTGTCTACCTTCACCAATCAATCCTTGCTGGCTTACTGTGAGATTTTACATATATACATCTTCCATTTAGAATGTAATTTGTACAAAGCGGTGCCTACCTGTCTTTGGTCACTGCCATCATCTGTGTGCACTTGTACTTGGTACTAAGGTAAAGTAAAATTATAAGGCATGGCTCTAAATCTTGAGAAACTATTAAAGTGGTTTTCATACACAATGATAAACACTTGAGTCAGAAAAGTGGGGAAAAAGTCCAAACAGAGAGTAAGACTATATTCTAGGGGCTACTTTCTCAGGTTCTTCATCAATTATACTTTCTCCTTATCTTTATTTGTAGGTCTATTTTCATTGAGTCTTAAAAAATGCTCCTTTTAATGATCCTTTGAATGTACTTTGTTAAAACTGTTCCATTCTGTATGTGCTAAAAATCTGACCAGATAATGTACTCTTTTTTTTCTAATGTACTATCCTGAACATTGATACCAATTTCTCTCTTTTCTTTTCCCTTTATAGTTAAAGAATCCTGGTTATGAATGATTGAAAGAATCACATCCTCTACTTAAACAATATAAATGGAAGTGGAAACAAGAAGTTTCCACATTCCAAAAATGGTCAAATTGGGACTTCATGATTTTGCACATGCATATTTTGTGACAACATCAGTTGCACTAGGACTTGAATTGGGTTAATAACATCTCTTTTAAATAGAATTAGAGAGACAAGAGTTGCTTGGAGACCAATTTTAATAAAGAATAGCTAACAAATTGCTGCTTGGTATATTTGGTATATCTCCTTCTACCTCTATGATTGAACACTCATTGCTAAACAAAAAGTGGAGGTTCTAACTTGGCCAACTTGTTGGTGAGGGAAGGAAATCATCCAGTGCTTTGCAAATACCAGAATGAGATAATGTATATACTGAAAAATGAGTGGGAATCAGTGAAGTCTCTAGGTGGGGGATAGCTGCCTTTAAGTAATTTTAGGACAATCATGTGCTAGTGGGATTGGTTTATATGATTCAAGAACAGAGGGCAGAAATAGAATCAATGGGCAAAGCTTTAGGTCAACACATTTCAGCTCAACAAAGGGAAAAACAATGATGATGATGATGATAATGATAACAATGACCAGCCAGGCTGGCAGCATTGGAAGAAGTGAGGATCACACTAAACACTCTGAAATATTGTACAGGACATTTAGACATTAGTTAGGTAGTAGACTTGACTTTTAAAGTCCTTTTCACTCCTAAAACTGTAAGGAGTTAATAAGTCTAAGGAAAAAATCTTTTCTTGTAAAATTTCCTGTTTCATACTTCTGAGAAAAAGAAGGAGGTCTTTATTCTAAAAGATTGTGGCACTTATCTTGGTAGTTCTGCCTTTCCTTTATTTTGCTAATATAGTCTTTGGTGTTATTAATGGAAGAGATGAAGAATACTTCGGTCATATTTAAAATGAAAATGTTACAAGAATCATATTAAACTTTTACAAAATGAATACTTTATCATGAATCTCTTGGTGTACCCTTAAGCCATACTATGGGTAGCTTGTCATGTATGATTACAGAGTGATGTGGTATATGTGTAATTACATACCTGCTCTGTTCCTTCAATTTTTAGCTCATTAATGGGGAGTTAAGTGACTGGGATTAGCATCAAATGGCTTTTTTCACACTCTCCTGTTTTCTTTTACCTATTTACTGATTCTTCGCAACCAAGTATGGAGAAAAGCTATGGAAGGGTGGAGTATATTCAAGGGCTTTTCATCAGTGACAGCTAGTTTCAAACCCAAGTATATTTTATGACTTCCTTCAAGTAGACACATATTTTAGAGTTCACAGAAGGGTATTGGTAGAATAAGCCTAATTTGGGACTATATGAGGATGGTCAACAACTGTAGTAGAAAGGACATAGAAGAAATTCTACAACAGTGCTTTCCAAGAGAAATATAATGCAAACCATGTAATTTAAATATTCTAGTAGATCCCTCACAACACACACAAAAACAAACTCAAAATGGCTTAAAGACTTAAACATAAAACAAGATATAATAAATCTCCTAGAAGAAAACATAGGTAAAACATTATCTCAGATACATCTTAGCAATGTCCTCTGAGAACAGTCTACCCAAGCAATAGAAATAAAAGCAAAAAAGAACAAATGGGACCTAATTAAACTTACAAGCTTTTGCACAGCAAAGGAAACCATAAGCAAAACAAAATGACAACGTAAGGAATGGGAGAAAATATTTGCAAAATATGAAACTGACAAGGGCTTGATTTCTAGAATATATAAACAGCTCAAACAGCTTAATAAGAAAAAAAAAACCCAATCCAAAAATGGGCAGAAGACCTAAACAAGCAATTCTCCAAGGAAGACATACGAATGGCCAATAGACACATGAAAAAATGCTCAGTATCACTAATTATCAGAGAAATGCAAATCAAAACTACAATGAGGTATTCACCTCACACCAGTCAGAATGGCCCTCATTAAAAAGTCAACAAATGATAAGTGCTGGAGAGGGTGTGTAGAAAAGGGAACCCTCCTACACTGTTGGTGGGAATGTTGTTTGGTGCAGCCACTGTGGAAAACAGTATGAAGATTCCTCTAAAGACTAAAAATAGACTTACCATATGACCCAGCAATCCCACTCCTGGGCATATATCCAGAGGGGACCCTAATTCAAAAAGACACCTGCACCCTAATGGTCATAGCAGCACTATTGACAATAGCCAAGACATGGAAACAACCTAAATGTCCATTGACAGATGACTGGATAAGGAAGTTGTGGTATATGTATACAATGGAATATTACTCAACCATAAAAATGATAAAATAATTCCACTTGCAGCAACATGTATGTCCCTGGAGAATGTCATTCTAAGTGAAGTAAGCCAGAAAGAGAAAGAAAAATACCATATGATATCACTCCTATGTGTAATCTAAAAAAAAAAAAGACAAATGAACTTATATATAAAACAGAAACAGACTCACAGACATAGAATACAGACTTGTGGTTACCAGGGGGCAGGGGTTTGGGAAGGGATAAACTGGGAGTTCGAGATTTGCAGATACTGACTAGTATATATATAAAATAGATAAATAAGTTTATAGTGTATAGCACAGGGAAATACATTCAATATCTTGTAGTAGCTTATTGTGAAAAAGAATATGAAAATGAATATATGTATATTCATGTATGACTGAAGAATTGTGCTGTACACCAGAAATTGACACAACATTGTAAACTGACTATACCTCAATAAAAAAATAATGTTCTAATAGAAACATTTTTAAAAGTTAAAAAATACCAAGTGAAGTAAACTTTACTAATATATTTTATTTAATCCCATATACCAAAAATATCATCAGTTCAACATATTATTTACATAAAGATTATGAATGATATATTTCACATATTTCTTTTTGTATTAGGCTTTTGAAATCTTGTGTATATTTTATGTTTTCCAGTAACATTTCAATTCAGATGACACATTTCAATTGTTTAATAGCCACCTGTGGCTAGTGGCTACCAAATTAGACAGCGAAGCTCAAAAGGACTAGAGTAGGAAGGTTGAAAATATGATTCTAGCGAAATGAGTGCTCAGTTGCAATGTGAAGTTCTCTTAATTAATGACTCATTTGGAGAGGGAGTTTACTGTATTGATGTATAGCATACAATTTGATATGTATTTATATTTTGGCTCTGCCACTTACTTGTTCTGTGATTAATTATTTTATCTGTTTGTACCTAAGTTTTCTCATCTGTAAAATGAGGATAAAATTATTTATGCTATAAGATTGTTATATGAATTAAATTATAAAATATATGCAAATTGCTGGGGTACCTGGTATATACTAGGTACCTGATTATTGTTACCTATTAATTATTATTTTTCTGAGAAAGGCAAACTGTTTAGTGAAGTTAAGTTTTATAATAGATTGGGACAGAACAAATCTTATTTAAAAAATATTTATGATATTGATCCTAAAGTCATATATGATGGTTTTAAAATAATGTATTCAATGTCAAAATGAATATATTTGATACCCACTTTTTCCATTATGTGTTTCTTAGACTTTAGGTTAGGAGGGGGAATAGAATTTGAAATGGAGAACCCAGATACATTTCTTATTATGTTCTGCTTGTTGAAAATAAACTAATCACGCCATCTTCATTTACTGCTCTGAAAAAGTTACTAAGACTAGACATTCATTTACTTTTTAGGTAGCTACCATTCCTAAATCTAGATAACTTTAATACCCACCTAAGGAACTGATAAAAATATAGATTCTAGGGCTTCCTTCATGTAACATATCTCTGGGTGGAGGTGGAGGAATTTGTATTACAAAAAACTCAGCAGGTAATTACAATTATCAGTCAGGTTAAAGAATCATTGGAATTATTTTAGCTGTTTCATATGATATCTACTAGTCAGTGTGATGTATTTGTTTCATATATGGATGACTTGTAAAACTATTTTAGATATCAGAACACCATGATTCATCTTTACTTCCATAGAAATTTAGTTTCTAGGAAATGTTCTTTTTTTTTTTTTTGCCTTATCAGTTTTCATTTCTTCTGACCCTTTGAAGAATTTCTAGCTTCTGAGTAAAACTATTTCCTCGACCTTTTAGTTTTAATCTCAAAATGGATACTGCTAATCATCAAAAATGGCAGAGTAGGGAATTCCAGGGTTTTATCTTTCCCCAAAAGCCATGAATGAAGTGGCAAAAACTGTCAGAATCAACTTTTGCAGAACTCTGGAAACTGAAAGTTGGAACCTTGAAGAGATAAACAAAATTTATAAACTTTAACTAGACTAGATTAAAAAAAAAGAGAAGGCTCAAATTATTAATATCATAAATGAAAGTGAAATGTTTATAGAGAATTTACTTAAATAGAAATGATTATAATAGAATAGTAGGGACAATTTCGTGCTAACAAATTAGATAATGTAGATGAAATGGATGCATTCCTAGAAATACAGAAACCACCAAAACTGATCCAAGAAGAAAATGAAAATCTGAGCAGATTTTTAACAAGTGAAAGATTGAATCAGTAAACAAAACTTCCCAACAAAGAAAAACCAAGACCAGATGGCTTCAGTGTAGATTGTACCAAATATTTAAAGAATTAACAACAATCCTTTTCAAATGTTTACAAAAAATTGAAAAGAACATTTCCTAATTCATTCTATGAGGCATGTATTATACTGACCTCCAAGCCAGATAAAGACATCACAAGAAAATTACATACATCTCTTATGAATATGGATGAAAAACTACTTAAGCAATTACAACAAACTGAATTCAACAGCATATTAGAGGATTACATACACATCATGATCAAGTCAGATGTATTGAAGAAATATAAGGGGTGATTCAACATTTGAAACTCAATTATGTAATACATTATATTAATAGAATGAAGGAAGAAAAACCCACACAATCATCTCAATTGATGCTAGAAAAGCATTTGACAATATTCCATACACTTCCATGAAAAAAATGCTCAAGAATCTAGGAATAGAAGTCCCTCAACTTGATAAGGGGGCATTTATGGAAAACCTACAGCTAATAATTTACTCAATGGCAAAAGGTTGAAATCTTTCTCTTTAAGATAAGAAACAAGGTCAGGATGTCTATTTTCACCAATTCTATTCAACATTTACTGACAGTTTAGCCAGTGCAATTAGGCAAGAAGAAGAAGAAAAATCCAAATTGGAAAGAAAAAATGGAATTATTTTTATTTGTAGATGATATGATCCTAGGTACAAATAATTCTAAGGAACCCACCAAAAAAAAAACCTCTTAGGACCAATGAACAAATTCAGTAAAGTTGCAGAATACAACACTCCATATCAGTTTTATTTCTATTGACTATTAATGAACAATCAGAAAAGCAAATTGAGAAATCTATTCCATTTATAATAGCATAAAAAGAATAAAATACTTATGATAAATTTAACCAAAGAGGTTCAAGACTTAAACACTTAAAACTCCAAAACACTGTTGAAAGTAATTACAGACCTAAATAAATGAAAAGACATCCCATGTGCATGGATTAGAAAACTTGATTTTAAGATAGCATTTTTCTTCAAAGTAATATACAGATTCAGTACAATCCCTATCAAAATTCCAATGACTATTTTGCAGAAGTGGAAAAGCTGATCCTATAACTCATATGGAATTGCAAGAGACCCTAGCCAAAATAATCTTTTAAAAAATAAAGTTGGAAGACTCATGTTTCTTGACTTCCAAGTTTAAAACAAATGTATGGTAATCAAAACAAGTGTGATACTGGCAGAGGAACAGACAAACGGATCAATGGGACAGAATTAAGAGACCAGAAACAAATTATACATCTATGGTCAATTGGGTTTTTTTGGAAAAAAATATATTGAAGTATAGTCAGTTTACAATGTTGTGTCAAATTCTGGTGTACAGAATAATGCTTCAGACATACATGAACAAACATATACTTGTTTTCATATTCTTTTTCACCATGTTACTATAAGATATTTAATATATTTCCCTGTGCTATACAGTATGAATTTGTAGTTCATCATATATATATATATATATATATATATATATATATATATATATATATCAGTCAGTGTCTGTAAATCTTGAACTCTCATTTATCCATTCTCATCCCCTTTCCCCCATGGTAACCATAAGTTTGTTTTCTATGTCTGTGAGTCTGTTTCTGTTTTGTAAATAAGTTCATTTGTCTTTTTTTTTTTTTTTTAGATTCCACATATAAGTGATCATATGGTATTTTTCTTTCTTTCTCTTTCTGGCTTACTTCACTTAGAATGATAATCTCCAGGGCTACCCATGTTGCTGCAATAGCATTATTTTATTCTTTTTTATGGCTGAGTAGTATTCCCTTATATAAATATACCATGACTTCTTTATCCAGTCATTTGTTGATGGACATTTAAGTTGTTTCCATGTCTTGGCTATAGTAAATAATGCTGCTATGAATATTGGGGTGCAAGTATCTTTTTGAATTAAAGTTCCCTCTGGATATATGCCCAGGAGTGGGAATGTTGGATCATATGATAAGTCTATTTTCAGTCTTTTGAGGAATCTCTATACTGTTTTCCATAATGGCTACACCAAACTACATTCCCACCAACAGCTCCACACAAAAGCTACTAGAGATGATAAAAGAATTCAGCAAGATAGCAGGATAAAAGATTAACATACAGAAGTCAGTTGGATCTTTACACTAACAATGAAATATCAGAAAAGGAAAGTAAAGAAACAATCCCTTTTAAAATTGAATCCAAAAAAAAAAAAATACTTAGGAAGTGAAAGACTTATATGCAAAGAACTACAAAACATTGACTAAGGAAATTAAAGATTTTTTAAATAAATGGAAAGATATCCCATGTTCTTGGATTGGAAGATTAATATTGTTAAAATGGCCATACTACCCAAAGCAATCTACAGATTTAGTGCAATCCTTATCAAATTACCCAGGACATTTTTCACAGAACTAGAACAAATAATCCTAAAATTTATATGGAATCAGAAAAGACCCAGAACTGCCAAAGCAATAGTGAAGGAAAAGAACAAAGCTGAAGGAATAACCCTCCCAGACTTCAGACAATACCATAGAGCTATAGTAATCAAAACAGCATGGTATTGGTACAAAAACAGACATATGGATCAATGGAACAGAATAGAGAGCCCAGAAATAAACCCACAAACCTTTGGTCAATTAATTTTTTAACAAAGGAGGTAAGAGCATGCAATGGAGTAAAGACAGTCTTTTCAGCAAATGGTGTTGGGAAAACTGGAGAGCTGCATGTAAATCAATGAAATTAGAATACTCTGCTTCATCATACACAAAAATAAACTGAAAATGGCTTAAAGACCTGAACATAAGACACTATTAACCTCAGAAGAAAACATAAGCAAAACATTATCTGACATAAATGTCAGCAATGTTCTCCTAGAGCAGTCTACCCAGGCAATAGAAATAAAAGCAAAAATAAACAATTGGTTTTTGATAATTAGGTCAAGACTATTCAATGGGGTAAGAAGAGTCTCTTTTATAAATGATGTTGGGCAACTGCATAGCCACATGTAAAAAATGAACCTGGACTCCTTCCTCTCACCATATATAAATATCAACTCAAACACCTAAATGTAAGAGTTAAAACTATAAAATTCTTAGAAGAAAACAAAGGGTTAAATCTTTATAAACTTACATTCGGTGATGGATTCTTAGATATGATACCAAAAGCATAGGCAACAATCAAAGAAAATAGATAAACTGAAATTTATCGAAGTTAAAACTTTGTGTAACAAATGATACTGCTTTCAAGGAAATGAAAAAAGAACTCACAGAATGGGAGAAAATATCTACAAATCATTTATCTGACAAGGGTTGAGTTTTCAGAATATATAAGGAAATCTTATAATTCAACAACAATAAGATAAATAACCTATTTAAAAATGGACAAAGGACTTGAATAGACATTTCTTTAAAGAACATATACAAATGGCCAAGAAACACATGAAAAGATGCTCATCATTACTAGTCACCAGGGAAATGCAAATCAAAATCACACTGAAATATCACTTCATACCCACTATGATGGCTATAATAAAAAAGGAAAATAACAAGTGTTGGTGAGGATGTGGAGAAGTTGGAACCCTCCTACGTTGCTGGTATGATTGTAAGATTGTGCAGCCATTGTAGAAAATAATTTGGATGTTTCTCAAAAAGTTAAATATAGAATTAACATACAGCCCAGCAGTTACCACCCTTCTCCCTAGCATTTACTCAAAAGAATTGAAAATGAGTATTTAAACAAATATTTTTACAGGGATGTTTATAGCCACACTATTCAGAATAGATAAAAGGTGGAAACAACCCAAATGTCCATCAACCATCAACAGATGAATGGATAAAGTATGGTATACAATGGGATATCATTCAGTCATTAAAAGGAATGAAGTACTGTTACACAGTACAATGTGGAGAGACCTCAAAAACACTACACCAATTGAAAGAAGCTAGGCACAAAAGGACACACATTGTATGATGCTATTTCTCTAAAACATACAGAATCCATAGAGACAGAACACCAATTAATGGTTGGTAGGGACTATGGGAAGGAGTGAATGGGGAGTGATAGTTTAAAACCTATGAGGTTTTCTTCTGGAGTGATGAAAGTGCTTTGGAACTAGAAATTAGTGATTGTTGTTGTTGTGAATGTACTAAATTGAACACTTTAAAATGGTTAGGTTTACATTATGTGAATTATACCTAAAAAAATGGATACTGTTACTTTTCTCCCTCTAAAAGTCTAAGCTTCTTATATTTTGACTTGAGCAGAATCACTTATATCCTCATTAATAATCATAATAACAAGTTACTGTTTAATGAGCTCTTATAATGTGCTGTCTACTGTGATGCATGCTTTTCATGCACCATATTATTTAAATCTCACAACAATGCTATAACAGCATATAGTGAGTGCTAAGGAAGTATTTGTCGTATGAATGAACAACCATATAAGCAAAGTGCATGTGAAGCAACTGAAGTTGAAACAGATTAGATAACTTGCCTCAGGTGTCCTAATTAGTAAGTGACAGAATCCAAATTCTAAGATTTATAAAGCAAAAATACCATTTTTCACTTCAGCTCGAACCTGACATTAGGGAGAAAGACATCAAGTTCTATTTGTAGAAAAGAGTTAGGTCCTTAATATGACTTTTTGAGTCATACTGAAACTCAAATCTGTTATTTTGGTTGTGTTGCTTTGGTTATTAGACAGCTTTAATATCCAATTCTCCATTATTTACTAAATGTGTTACTTTAGGAAAATTTGATTTAACCTTCCTGAAACCAAGGCCACTCAGCTGTTAAAAATTGTAAAATAAAGAGAACAGAATGGACTGGTGAAATCAGAATTGGAAATCAAGGCTATCTTATTCTCTTGGTTTTTAAATAATGGTGTCTGATGGAAAATCTTAAGAAAACACTGTGCAGGCCAAATGAAACACTTCTCTAGGCTACATGTGGCCTGTGAGTCACCAGTTTTGACCTCTGTGTTAGTAGAAAGGAGGCAGAGAATTAAGTAAGACACTATGGTGGTTAAAGCTTGGACTGTGGAGCCATACTGCCTGGGCTGACATCATGTTTGGCCATTTAATAGCTCTGTGACTTTAGGCAAGCTTCTTAATACATCTGTGCCTCAGTTTTCTTTTCTTAAATGAACATAATCATAATGATACCTCATAAATTTGTTATGAGGATTAAGTTTATGTGTGTGTGTGTGTGTGTATCATTTAAAACAGTGCCTGGCATTTAATAAATGCTCTGCAAATATGTGAAATAAAACAAAATAAATGAACTATAAGTTTCCTTTCAGGTTTTACCATTATATGACTTAATAAGAATTTGTAGAAAGCTGATTATTTGCCCTAATTCTAATTTGGTCTTTACCTCAGTTTACCCATCTGCACAACAGAGATAATAATGATACCTGCTTTGTATGGTTATTGTTAGGATTAAATAAGTTAATATAGACAGTTAATATATTTACAGTACTTAGAACATTGGCAAAGATTAAGCACTATTTAAATGTTAGCCATGATTAATTTTTAAAATGATTACTTGGCAAAGCTCATGTAGGTCAATAATGAAAAACTCTGAAATATATTTGATAGTGTTTACAATATGGCATTGATCCTAGGAGCAGTAATAATGGAACTGAACTTTTAACCCTTCAATCAATCATTCAATAAAGCAAAATGGTGAAGTCTGAGAATAGAAAAACTTCCCAGTCATTGCATAGCCCATTTAATGCACCTTTATATCAGATTGAGATAAAAATGAAAAACAGCCTAAATTTATATCTATGAAGGCAAATAATTGAATTTATTTTTAATAACTCTTTCTGTTTTTTCCATAATAACTCTAAGAAGGAGATGAGAAAAATTAAAACTTTGATACACAGAGTTGATTAGAAGAAATTTCTATATTGGAAAAGAGGGTTATCCCCTGCCTCCCTAGTTAATCCTAGTCTACCTGGAGTAGACTATTGCACTGTCAAGTATGTAAGAGATGGAAATTATAAGTGGAATCAGATCCTGGGGTTAGGAAAAGCATGAACCCAGTCTTAATTTTTAAGATGAGAAGAATCTGATATGAAGAAATACAGGAGTCTTGGAAGGACTTGGGAATGAGGGGATGCCCGGTAAGATAAAGGAGAGTCCTAATGTGAGGGGATTAGAGATATACTTGGACCTCACACTGAATGAATAGGAAACATTGTAAGACACAAGTTTAAGGGTGTGCTAGAAGTTGGATTCTAGTACTGAGGGGACAATAACTATTAGTGGAATCTCCTTTGAAAAGAGATGGAGATTCTTCAATGTGAGAAGGAGAGATTTCACTGTGAGAAAAGTAGAGGTTCTGTTGTGAGGAAACAGACTATAGTATAAAAACTCCATTATGAATTGATTAGAAAAATATAAGGCTATTAGTGATAAAGGTAGGGGACTAAGGGGCATAATCCAACTTGGGAAAATACAGATAGGGTCTTAGGGTTTGTGTCAGGAAATTCTGTGGAATTCTGAGTTTGAAAGCATTAGATATACTGTGGGAACCATTTTATAGATATGGAGGAGATGAAATGCTCCCTGGCGTTACAGGACAGGGTACAAGAGGAGACCTTAGATTTATAAAGGGGTAATCTAATGAGAGGGGACAAGAAATGAGGCTTCCATTGGAAGGAGCAGGAAATACTAGAAACCTCAGTGGGAAAGGATGGTGTTTCCCTAGTTTGAGAAGGCAAGGGACAAGTGCAATCCTAGAGGAAAGTAAGAGAAAATAATAAGAAACCCCTGAGGAAAAGAATGGCAAAATGTGGGGCTAATAGTGGAAGAGGACTGCAGAAGGTGGGGAGTAGGTTTCAAAAAAGATAGCAA
Organism: Camelus bactrianus; assembly: GCF_048773025.1. Lineage (NCBI taxonomy): Eukaryota > Metazoa > Chordata > Mammalia > Artiodactyla > Camelidae > Camelus > Camelus bactrianus. The sequence goes on from NC_133575.1 coordinate 61,436,811, forward strand.
GAGGAGATAATTTTAGAAAAGCAACAGGTTTTGGAAGGGGTATGGGAGATACTGTGGGAAACCTTGTAGGAGGGTAAAGAGGACAGACACTCTATGTGAGAAGACAGTGGACAAAGCAAGTTGTCAGAAAATAATGTGGGGCCCCCAATGGGAAGGAGTGAATGCTCCTCAAAGCAGGAAGGCAGGAGACTAAGGAGAGCTCCAGTGTGACAAACTCAGGGCCTCTAGTGTGAGGGGACAGGACAGGATGTATTGTAGGATTCCTATTCCATTGGAGAAGATGAGAAAATGGTGAGACCTACAGGGAAAGAGGAATGGAGGGTTTGTCACTTTGTAAAAAGGGGAGACCCCAGTAGGATAGAACAAGGGGGTACTGTGGGATCCCAAGTGGCAGAAGATGTGAAGTACTTCAGCCTGAGTGAGAGGATCACGGGAAAAGGAGAAATCCTAGTGTTGGATAAATGAGAGCTAGTAAAAGAGTAAAGGAAATATTTTGGGATTCCCTAGGAGGAGGGAATGGGAAAATGTAGGGCTTCTAGTTGGATGAATTGATGGGATTTATAGCGTAAGCGCACAGTTTAAGGATACAGGGTATGTTGTTTCCTCAATTCGGCAGTACGGGAGTCACCAGAACGAGAACACAAGACACAAGTGGTTGTCCTGTATGAGAAAAGGGGGCCCTAGTGGAAAGAACCAGTAAATTCTTGTGGGTAGGGCCAGGAAATAATGAAAGAAACCCTGGGTAGGAAGCGATGGCGATATGGTGGGAGGGCACAAGAAATATTGTGGAAAGTCAGAGGTTGGAGACAGGGAGGTTTCCTGGGAGCTTATGGAAAACCGCAGTATGAGGGCTAAGAACACAGGGGACACCAGTGTGAAGGGTAGGGCAGACGACTGTGCTGGAGCATAATTTCCCCACCTTAGGTGCCAGCTCCACTTACCCAGGCAGAGTTCAAAGACGTAGGCATAGTAGGACCAGAGCACGACGAGGACGATAACAAGCACTGGCACCCAGGAAAGTACCCGGCGGCAGCACCGTAGCCCCCCGGACAGAGCCATCTTCCAGCCCCGCCGCATCTTCGGCTCGAAGATCGACCGAGCAGGCCTGCTGGCGCTGGGTCGGAACTGCTAGGGCAGCAGCTGGGAGGCGGGAAGGCGCGTTGTGCGGCGCTCCACTGCCTAGCCTGGCGGGAACCGTCTCCCCAAGTCGACACCACCTGTGGGGCTGCAGGGCAGAGTGCGCCCTGCCTGGCACAATAGGCATGAGTCACGGCAAGGAGGAACTGGCTGTGTTGGAGCGGAAGGTGATCCGTCAGGCAGTCGAAGCTGGGTACGCTCAGAGGGAGTGCAGTCCCTCCCCTTTCCTCCTCTCCCACCCCCTTGCTACAGCACTAAGATGCAGGGTTAGACCTCTGCAAAACTGTAAAGCGGAAGAAATTTGGGTCCGCCCATTGCTATTACTGCACTGCGTCCCCCAATCTCCTCTCTGATCTCTGTCTCTGTTTCTGTCTCTTTGTCCCCTCCCTCTCAGTGCTTCCCCCCCACACAGAAGCACACGTACATGCAGTGTGAAAGATGCGAACCATAGCATCTCATGACTTAAAGGTCATCCAGCCCCCTCCTCCCACTGCTTCTTGAACAATATGCTTAACACGTAGTGCCGCAGTTGCTGCTTGGGTAAATCCATTGACAGGGCGCTCCCTCCTTCCTTCTCTTCTTCTATTCCCCCTGATTTAGCTTAGTCCATTTTCAGAATAAATATATTGGTACAGAGAAAACGAGTGAAGGAGACATTAATTCTGTGAGGGATCAGGAAAAGCTACAAAAATAGTGACATTTAAGCTGAGCTTTAACAATAAGAGTTTGCCAAGAAGATGCAGGAAGGACCTTTCAGACAGAGGAAGCAGCATTTGCAAAGACATGGGGTAATGAAATTCCAAAAGTGTTCAAGGAGCAGTCAGTGTGGCTTGAGGATAGGGTGTGTGAAGAGGAGAGGCTGGGAGTGAGGCTAGGAATACAGGCTGAGTACAGGGTGTGAAGGTCCTTATAGACCTGCCAGGGTATGTGAACATAATCCTGTAAAGCAGATTATGAACAGCCATTAAATGTTTGGGACAATAAAGTGAAATTATCAGACTTGTATTTTTGTAAAAGAACTGGCAGGATTTTATAGAGGATGGCCTGGAACCAGAGAGACTAATTATTAGGAGGCAATTTAATTCAACAAATGTTTTTGGAGTGGTTGCTTTGTGTTAGATCAACTTTGGTATAAAAGAATGACAAAAAGGGCGTCTGTCCCCAAGAAGCTCATGTTCTCATCAGGGGACTAGGTATTCAATGACTTCAGTACAATAAGAGAAGTATAGTAAGCATTTGACTTTTATGTATTTGATGCTTACTGTTTAATGATTTCCAAAGGTCTGTGACATGAAGAAATTTGTGATTTTGCTGAGACCCATGTTGCTCTATATCCTTTTTCATGGTTATATATGCAGTAAATTTCCTGAACAGGTAAGAACTTTGTTGTTTCCTTTCAGATTAAGTTAACTTCATGGTTGATATTACTAAATTCATGATGTAATGAAATGCAGATTCATTTCAGTTGCAATATTTATTTTAATAGCTCAATTAATGATTTGTGGCCTAAGGTTCTGACAAGGATACTTAAAATACTTTTTCAACTTTTTGCGATATAATTGCCAAATATATATACACACACTTAAGGTGTACAACGTGATTTGATATGCATATACATTGTGAAATGATTACCACAATCAAGCTAATTATGACATCTGTCCCCTCACATAGTTGCCATTTTTTGACAATTATTATTTATTCAGATATATTTGACATACAACATTGTGTAAATTTAAGGTGTACAACATATTAATTTGCAATATGCTTGCCATTTTAGCATTGGCTAACAACCTGTATCACATCATATAATTATAATTCCTTCTAGTGTTGGGAACAATTAAGATTTAATGTCTTAGCAAGTTTAGTGTTTATAATACAGTTTTGTTGTCTGTAATCACTGTACTGTGTATTAGATCTTCAAGACTTATTTATCTACTAGTTGGAAGTATGTACCCTTAAACAACGTCTCTCTCATTTTCCCAACCCTGACTCCCCAGCTCCTGGTAGCCAACATTTTGCTGTCTGCTTTAACAATATCTGTTTTTTTAGATTCAACATGTAAGAGATATGCAGTATTTTGTCTTCCTCTGACTTAACTCACTTAGCATAATGTCCTCAATGTCCATCCATGTTGTTGCAAATGGTAGAATTTCTTTTTTTTTCTCATGACTGAGTAGCATTTTACATGTATGTTGACTATTGTGAATAATGCTGCAATAAACATGGGAGTGCATATGTTTCTTCAGTAACCTTTTTCATTTCCTTTGGATATATACCCAGAAATAGGATTGCTGGAACATATAATTTGTTCTATTTTTAATTTTTTGAGGAACCTCATACTGTTTTCCATAGTGGCTGAAACAGTTTACAATTCCACCAACAGTGCACAAGGGTTCCTTTTTTTATCTACACTCTCACCAACACTTGTTATCTCTTATCTTTTTGATAATAACCATCCTAACAGGTGTGAGGTGATATCTCATTGTTTGATTTACATTTCCCTGATGATTACTGATGTTGAGCACCTTTTTTGCATATCTGTTGGCCATTTGTATGTCTTCCTTGGAAAAATGACTATCCAGGTTCTTTCCATTTTTTACTCAGATTGTTTTTTTTTTTGCTATCGAATTAATTGTATAAGTGCCTTATATATTTGAGGTTAACCCCTTATCAGAAATATAGTTTACAAATATTTTTCCTGTTCTATGGGTTGCTGTTTCATTTTGTTGATTGTTTGCTGTGCAAAACATTTTTAGTTTGATATAATTCCACATATTTATTTATGCTTTTGTTTCATTTGCTTTTGGTATCATATTCAGAATATCATTATCAAGACTAATGTTAAGGAGCATTTACCCTATGTTTTCTTATAGGAGTTGTATAGTTTCAGGTTGTACATTTATGTTTTTAATCCATTTTGAGTTGATTTTTGTTTGATGTAATATAAGGGTCCAATTTCATTCTTTTGCATGAGGATATCCAGGTCTCCCAGAATCATTTATTAAAGAGACTATCATTTCTGCATTGTGTATTCACTCTTTTTAAAATTGAGTTATAGCCAGTTTACAATGTTGTGTCAATTTCCAGTGTAGAGCACAATTTTTCAGTTATACGTGAACATACATATATTCATTGTCACATTCTTTTTCACTGTGAGCTACCACAAGATCTTGTATATATTTCCCTGTGCTATACAGTATAATCTTGTTTATCTGTTCTACATATGCCTCTCAGTATCTACAAATTTCAAACTCCTAGTCTGTCCCTTCCCACCCTCCTCCCCCTGGCAACCACAGGTTTGTATTCTATGTCTATGAGTCTGTTTCTGTTTTGTATTTATGTTCATTTGCCTTTTTCTTTTTTCTTTTTTTTTTTTTTTAGATTCCACATATGAGCGATCTCATATGGTATTTTTCTTTCTTTTTCTGGCTTACTTCACTTAGAATGACATTCTCCAGGGACATCCACGTTGCTGCAAATGGCGTTATGTTGTCATTTTTAATGGCTGAATAGTATTCCATTGTATAAATATACCACATCTTCTTTATCCAGTCATCTGTCAGTGGACATTTAGGCTGTTTCCATGTCTTGGCTGTTTTAATTAAATAGTGCTGCTATGAACATTGGGGTGTAGATGTCTTCTTTAGTAGGGATCCTTCTGGATATATGCCCAGGAGCCCCATTGTGTATTCACTCTTGTCGAAGATTAGTAGATTGCCTATGTGTGGGTTTATTTCTAGACCATGTTCTGATTCATTGGACTATGTGTCTGTTTTTATGCCAGCACCATACTGCTTTGATTACAATAGCTTTGTAATAGAGTTTAAAACCAAGAAGTGTGATGCCTCCAGCTTTGTTCTTCTTGCTCAAGATTACTTTGGCTATTCACTCTTTTGTGGTTCCATAAACATTTTATAATTTTTTCTATTTTTATGAAAAATAGCATTCAAATTTTGATAGAGTTACACTGAATCCATAGATCACTTTGGGTAGCAAGGTCATTTTAACAATATTAATTTTTCCAATCCATGACCATGAGATATCTTTCCATTTGTTTGTATATTCTTTAATTTCTTTTACCAATGTTCTAAAGTTTTCAGTGTACAGATTTTTCATCTCCTCAATTTTTATAAGTATTTTTTCTTTTTGATGCTATTGTAAATGATATTGTTTCCTAATTTCCCTTTCAGATAGTTTGTTATTAGCATATAGAAATGTAACTGAATTTTAGTTTGTTGATTTTGTATCCTGCAGATTCACTATATTCATTTACTAGTTCTAGCAGGGTTTTGGTGGAGTCTTTAGGGTTTTCCACATATAAGATCATGTCATTTGCTAACAAAGACAATTTTACTTCTTCCTTTCTGATTTAGATGCTTTTTATTTCTTTTTCTTGGCTAGTTTCTTTAGCTAGGACTATATAGTACTATGTTGAGTAGAAGTCATAAGAGTGAACATCCTTGCCTTGTTTCTTATCTTAAAGGAAAAGCTTTCAGACTTTCACCATTAAGTATGATGTTAGATATGGGCTTGTCATATAGGATCTTTATTAAGTTGAGGGACCTTTTTCTATACCTAATTCATTGAGAATTTTTAATCATGAAAGGATGATGAATTTTGTCAAATGCTTTTTTCCTGTTCCTATTGAGATGATTTTATTATTTTTATCCTTCATTCTTTTGTGGTTCCATATCAATTTTAGGATTATTTGTACTAGTTTTTACACTTGATGTTGTCTCAGAAGTCCTTTAATATGTTCTCATTTTTAAAATTTGTTTTCCTTTTTGCTGTTCTTATGGGTAATTTCCATTATTCTATCTTCCAGATCACTTATGCCTTATTTTATATCACCTAGTCTGCTGTTAATTCCTTCTAGTGTGTTTTTCATGTCAGTTATTGTATTCTTTAGTTATGGCTAATTATTTTTTTATATTTTCTAGTTCCTTGTGAAAATTCTCACTGTGTTCATCTATTATTTTCCCTAATTTAATTACAATTCTTATTACTAATACTTTGAGCTCTTTATCTGGTAAATTATTTATCTGTTTCATTAGTTGTTTTTTCATTTTTTTCCTTTTCTTTCATTTGAACCAGATTCCTCTGTCCTCTAATTTTGCTTCACTTTTTCTATCTCTGTGAAATTAAGTGAAGTGGTTACCTATCCCAGTCTTGAAGTGGTGTCCTTGTGTGGGAGCATCCTTATGCAGTCTTTGTGTGCCCAGTGGCTTTGGTGGGAGAGCTGGATCTATAGGAAGCAGAAGTCACATCTTCCCCCAGGGTGTGCTGGCAGTTATCACCTTAGTAAGTGGTAGGGCTGGAGATGGAGTGGCTAGAGCTAGAGCCAGAGCAAGGTGTGAGCCAGGGCTTCTCTGCTTAGTGGCCAATACCACCCTATCCAAGGAAGTGTTGGGTCCCAAGCTGCTGGAGCAGAAGCCCTGAGGTTTAGGTCCCTTTAAGTGTGTATTTTCTGTGCTCCCAATATTGGCACCTCCACTCCAGAGGAGAGCAGTACTGGAGCAAGAGGGGCTGGAGCAGGTGCCCAGTGTGGGCCAGGAGCATGCTGGTGCAATCCTGACACACCAGTCAGAGTTCTAGACTGCTCCTGATCTGCCAACCCCATGAATGCCAGTAATGGCTGTCCGTGCCCTGTTAGGATGCTGTGCTGGGTCTGAGCATCTATAAGCATCCCCCACAACTGTGCCCTTTCCTCGGCCACAGCAGCCTCCATTCTAGTGTGAAGCTGTGCCTCAGAGCAAGAGGGTCCAGAGCAGATGCTTGGCTCAGGCTGGGACATGCTCTGGGGCAGTCACAGGAAACTGGCCAGAGTCCCAGGCAGTTTCACTCTTCTTCCTATGCCTTGTTTTGGTAGTTAGCAAGCATGTGTGCACTCTTCACGAGTGAATTCCCACTGGTTTTCAAACCAGCAAAGGGAACTCATGCTCCCAGTGTCAGACTCTACCCAATGTGTGGTTGGAACTGCTCACTCCCTAGGAAGGATCTCCAATCCCATGTAATGCCCCTCCTCTTCTGTGTTCCCTCCTAAGGTCGCAGGTCCTAACCTGATCACTTTCTCCCCTTCCTACCCAATTCTGTATGAATCTTTCTTACAGACTTGATTGTCTAAGAGTCTTTCTGCCAGTCTCCAGTTTGTTTTCAGTGAGACTTGCTCCACGTGTAGATGCATTTTTGATGTGTTCATGGGGGGGAGGTGAGCTTCATGTCCTCCTACTCTGCCATCTTGATCTCCTCCTGTTTGGTTCATTCTTATGGTTTCTAGTTCTTTAAACTGAGATTAAAATTCTCAGTTTATTCATGCATTGTCTTTTTCTTATTTTTTTAGTTGCCTGTGTTCTCTTGCATTTCATTTGGCTTCTTTAAGATGATTATTTTGGATTCTTTGTCAGGCAGTTTATAGATCTGCATTTCTTTGGGATCGGTTTCTGGAGCTTTATTAGTTTCCTTTTGTGGTGTCACATTTGCCTGATTCTTCATGATCCATGTAACCTTGTGTTGGTGTCTGTGCATTTAAAGGAGCAAACATCTTTTCCATTCTTTACAGAGTGGTTTTGGTAAGTAGAGACCTTCTCCTGATGGGTCTTTGGGCTGAGAGTATTGCTTTTGGGGTCTCAGTTGAGTGGGATTAGAGCGGGTCACATGGATGTTGCTGGGTTCACAGTAGGGTCCACAGTTGGTGGGCCTGTTACCAGGTGTATGGACAAGTATAACTCCTGCTGGGTCCCTAAAAGAACTCCCACTGGGTCACTAGGTGGTTCCCTTGGTGGGCAGGAATAGCACCAGACTGTGTCTTAGAAGGGCTGGAACCAAGTCACAGGGGTGCTACATCATCCACAGCAGTGTTTATAGTCTTCAGGCCTCATACTAAGGATATGGGTATGTATGCTTCCTGCCACATGTCTAGATGGGCATGACTACTCTCAGACCATGGCTGAGAGGACTAGAGACAAATCACATGGCTGCTTCAGAATCTACAGTTGGACCAAAGTTGATGAGTATGTCATTCAGGTCATGGGAGGGTATGTCTCCTTGTGGTTCTCTTGGAAGATGATGCTGATGGCAGGACCAAGGCCAGATGGGGCTATAGCTGAGTTAGGGGACAGGTCTGTTTTTGTATCTGTAGCCAGGATCACAGTTGGCAGGCTTACCACAACCACTTGTGTGCATGCCTGCCTTCTCAAAATGACCCTCCTTGGTGTTGGGCTCTACCGGGATTTTGTAATCTCCTACCTGGATTCCAAAGTGCTCCTAAAGGCACTTTTGTCTGTAGATTGCTGCCAAATTATTGTTACTGTTGGGGGATATGTGCTGTGGACTTTCTGTTCTACCATCTTACTCTAAATTTACCATTATTCATGAATTTTGGGCTCTTGGAACATATCTCTTGAGAATGTCAGTGGTATACTATTTAAACCAGGTAGCCTTGAAGAGGCAATGATTAAATGTGAAAGGGAAAATCTGAGCTGGGTTTTGAATAATGAACAGATAGATTACCAAGAAGATAAAGGGTGGAAGTAGGAGTTAAAGGGAAGAGGATTCGAGGAAGAAAGAAATGTACTGGCTTTGTGAAGCATCACAGCATACTTGAAGGACTGCAAGCAGTCTGATCTTGCTGAAAGATACTACAATAGTCTAATCAAGAGGAGACAGAGAATGTAGGGAGGTGGAAGAGAGGGCAAATGTAAGAATGTTTTTGGGAAAGAATCAACAGAACTTGATGACCAATTGGCAAGTGAGGAGTGAGATAAGTCAAAGCTAACAACCATATTTCTATCTTCAGTGCCTGAATGAACAGTGTTGTAAATCACCATGATAGGGTCTATGGTGAGAAGAGTGGCTTTAGTGAGGGAAGATGATGACTTTAATTTTTAGACATGATGAATTTTGTCTATATCCTCCTCTCATATGGTAAGCCAAGGCATCAATAAAATAATCTGGGGCAGGGGGCTTATGAGAGAGATAGCTCATATTCAGAGTAGCATGGAGGGGTAAGAGTCACAGAGACAATCCACTGATTGTTTTATAAATAAAGTGTCAGTGAAACACATTCATGTTCATTTGTTTAACTTATAGTTTGTGGCTCCCTTTGCACTATAACAGCACAGTTGTGTAGTTGTGACAGAGATCATATGACATTCAAAACCTAAAACCTTTACTGTCTGGCTCTTTGTGGAAAATGCGTGACATCCCCTGGTCTAGGAGAAAGATAAGGTTTAAAGACCAGAGTCCAACTACAGACATCAAGACTAGAGGATCAAAATCTCATCCAGCCACTGTAAGGAAGGAAGTGGAGATTGGCCAGGATGGAGGTGGGGGTCTCATGGGGTTCAACATAAGAACAGGGAATTTTCACCCAAGGCATCTTGGGATGCCTCAAACAGAGAACAAGCTGAGCTGAAAGCAGTATAGAAATATAGGGACTCAGAAACATGGGGGATTGACTGGAGGTTATTCCAAGTCAAATAGTGCTAAATGCAGGAATTTGTAGCTGAGACACATAGCCAAATGCCCAGAGCCAAAAAGATTAAAATATGAGAGCTAGAAAAAATACAGTTGAATTAGGATCAGTAGCAATAGTGAGTGGGGTGGATGGGTAGTTGAGGTAGTGAGAAAGAATGTCAGAATGAAAGTGTGTTTTGAGAGGTAGTGAGGGAAGTCTGAGGTGATTGCTAGAACATCTGTTAGTGTTTACAGCTTGGTTTTAACAGTCCAGTGAGATGTGATATTTTGGTGGGTCAATTAGATTAAGAGAACAATGCCAGATCAGACACCCCCTTTTCTGAGTCAGGGCACACTGTTCTTAGGTTTGCCTAAAGGAAATTTATAATATTCTGGAGTGTTTTATGGTGCTCTCATAACTGCTTTTCTAGCTGATTCACATCCAATTGCACCAAATACTGGAACTGATTAGTAACAATGCGAGTCTAGTACTTGTTTTACCATGTATTCTGTTTCCCCAATACGGAGTTTCCCAGATAGGTGGAGAGGCATGGAATAGCTTTAATGGGTAGGATCTGTTAGGAAGTAGGGGAAGACATATTGAAACCATTTGTGTGGGAAGTAATTGGAAATTGAAAGGCTAGCATGGTCTTCAATAGCCACAGATAAAATTGACAGGGTTGGGAGATGCTGATGTATCTGAAAGAGAGCAAAATAGCATGTCACACTTTTATATCTACCCTGGAGCTATTTAGCATATTGTCTTATAGATATTCTTGAGTGGCCTTTACTTCTTCTGGATATTATGGGGACTGCCAAGATTGCAGTATTTGCTCAATGGTATGGGAAAGCTGTGGGGGCGAAAGCCACAGTTGTGGATCAGTGTTTGTGTAGAGTGGGGTGAATTGTTGTAAACAAAGTCACTGTGGTAGAGTACAACTAGTCATATTGTTTGAGGAGGTAAAATAGGGCAGGTACACTTCCAGAACTTGGTTAAAGCATGCCCGTTGCTTTAATTGTTGTTCTACAGGTATTTGGCTGATATAGAGGTGGCTCTGCATGTGGAAGGCCTGAATAGTGCTTTTCAGATCAGGATATTAAGTGAGGGTCTTGGGCAAATTTTAGGTTGTTATAAAATTCATGGAGATGGAATACTTCTTTGATAAAGAAAGTGACAGTAGTAGTTATGAATGGGAATCCAGGAAAGGAGATAAAACATACCATGTTAGTGAGGATGTCTACTACTTCCAATATGGAATTACAATTTTAGGAAGGAGAAGGATCCACACTGGAGTCCAATAAAATGATATTTCATGGAGGATTTGGTGGTCAGGATAGCATAGGGTAATACTTTGCGCCTTTCAGGCCTATCTTCAGTCTGAGACCACACTGGTGTACAGTAGGTGCTCAGTAAATATTTGTTGCATGAGTGAATGAAGTTTTCACTTACTAGTCATGTTCAGTATTTTGAATAGGCTGTAGTGTTCCTTCAGTGTAGTGTGGAAAAACTACATACCGGTAGTAGAGGTACTCCCACCAGGACTTACAACAATCTTTGACCATTGGGATTATCTGAAGTGGTTAAGTAAATAAACATCTTATGTCAGAGATTCCCAAAACTATCCCCAGGTTCAATGATTTGCTAGAAAGGCTCATAAGAATCAGTATATAGTTTTATTTGTGGTTAAGACTTATTGTAGTGATGCAGTAAGGACACACAGCTAGATCATAATGGAAAAAGACACAGATGGAGTCTGGATGAATCTCTGTGCAGGCTTCCTTATGCTCTCTTCTGCCTGTGAAAGGTTACACAGAGTGTACTCTATGCCCATCAACAAAACTACAGCAATATATGTGAAATGTTGTCTACTTTAGAGGTCCATTAGAGACTTAGTGTCCAAGATTTTGGGGGGACTAATGACATAAGCACCCCCTTCCTAGGACATACACAAATTCCCAACTCCCAGAAGGAAAGCAGATGTTCATTATTAAACCAAATTATTTGCACAAAATAGTCTAGGCACAGTGAGCCACCCAAATCAGTTAACTGTTGACTGGTAATACTCCAAAAGGCAAGTTCTCAGATGCCAGCCAAGGACCAAAGTTATAAGCAGGCTCTTCTAAGCATAGTCGTCTCAGATCTGCTACATTAACTCTTTTCTATGCAGCACCCATCTGCTATGGTACAACTGATATTGATGACCAGGATATTCTCAAATCAGATAATCTTTCAGAATAAGGATTCCTCTACCACCCCTCTGATATTTGACTGCTGTTTTTAATCTAGACTCATAGGAAAAGGAAAAGTTAAAATATTTGTAAAAGAAAGTCTACCTCACTGCCTCACTGAGTTTTTTCTGGAATCTGCTGCTCTAAATTATAATGATTAGATTAAACTTCCATGAAATTTTGGAATCCTTCAAGGTATTGTTCTCCATGTCTTGATAGTGGCTTTGATCATCAAATTCTTTTTCTCACATTGGGTGACTGCCTTTAGCCATGCTTAGTTTTTTGCTTGCTTGCTTTTCTTTCCTTCTTTCTTCCTTTCTTCCTTTCTTCCTTTCTTTCTTTCTTTCTTTCTTTCTTTCTTTCTTTCTTTCTTTTCTTTCTTTTCTTTCTTTTCTTTCTTTCTTTCTTTCTTTCTTTCTTTCTTTCTTTCTTTCTTTCTTTTCTTTCTTTTCTTTCTTTCTTTCTTTCTTAGAATTAGAGGCAGATGAGTAGTTTGCCAAAGTAAATAGATAGATCTAGTTAGGCCAATATTATGGGAAAAGTAGTTTTTAGCTCCTGAAATGTGACTGTTCTGCATAACTTTCCTTTCCTGGACAATTCCTTTAGTGGAGTGGTCATTATGAAAGGATGGTAAAGAAACTATCAATAATATCCAGCAACCCCAGGAACTGCTGAATACCCTTGATTATGTGGAGAATGTCTCAGTATACAAATTCTAAAATTTTCTCTAGAATTATGTGGATGCCTTAGCTCAACATAGTTTAAGAACTCCTCTTTCAGGATTTTAAAAGCAAGTTTGATCTAGAAATGATAGTGCTATACTTAGTCTAAAATATAAAAGAGTGTTATTCACTTTTATCACAGATGTCATTTAGAATTTCCTTTTCCTTGGGAATTTAGGTCAATGTATCTTGAATTCTCAATTTCACAACCTAGGCAATTCCAGCATTCTCCCCATGATTTCTATGAATGTTCAATCTTACATCTTCACGTATGCCTCTTTGCTGTTTAGAGACCCTAGATATTAGTGATTGCCTAAGGCTTCGGCTGGGGAGAGAAGTATGAAGGGAAATGGGGAATGACTGCTAATGTGTTACTTTTGGAGGTGATGAAAATGTTCTAAAACTGAATTTTTTGATGGTTACACATTGCTTTGAATTTACCAAAAACATTAAATTGTACATTTTAAATGGGCGAACTTTATGGTATGTGAATTATATCTCAATAAAGCTGTTATTTTTTTCTTCAGTAATGCTTTGGGAATTCTAGGTCTTTGATGGTTCCATATAAATTTTATTATGATTTGTTCTAGTTCTGTGAAATATGTCCTGGGTCATTTGATAGGGATTGCATTCAATCTGTAGATTGCCTTGGGCAGTGTGACCATTTTAACAATACTGATTCTTCCAATCCAAGAGCATGGGATATCTTCCCATTTTTTTAAGTCTTCTTTAATTTCCTTCATCAATGGTTTATAGTTTTCTGTGTATAATTCTTTCACATCTTGGTTAGATTTATTCCTAGGTATTTTATTACTTTGGGTCCTATTTTAAAGGGGATTGTTTCTTTATTTTCTTTTTCTGTTGATTTATCATTAGTGTAAAGAAATGCAACTGATTTTTGAACATTAATCTTGTAACCTGCTACCTTGCTGAATTCTTCAATCAGCTCTAGTAGTTTTTGTGTGGACCTTTTAGGGTCTTCTATGTATAGTAACAGGTCGTTGGCATATAGTGACACTCTACATCTTCTTTTCCAATTTGGATCCCTTTTATTTCTCTCGCCTGATTGTTGTGGCTAGAAAGAGGCTGGAGGGATAACTCTCCCAGACTTCAGAAAATAGTACAGAGCTACAGTCATCAAGACAGCATGGTATTGGTACACAAACAGACATGTAGATCAATGGAACAGAATAGAGCCCAGAAATGAACCCACAAACTTTTGGTCAACTCATCTTTGACAAAGGAGGCAAGAATATACAATGGAATAAAGACAGTCTCTTCAAGAAATGGTGTTGGGAAAAATGGACAGCAGCATGTAAATCAGTGAAGCTAGAACACTCCCTTACACCATACACAAAAATAAACTCAAAATGGATCAAAGACTTAAACATAAGACAAGATACAGTAAACATCCTAGAAGAAAATATAGGCCAAACATTATCTGACATACATCTCAAAAATGTTCTCCTAGAATGGTTTACTCAAGCAATAGAAATAAAAGCAAGAATAAACAAATGGGACCTAATGAAACTTACAAGCTTCTGCACAGCAAAGGAAACCATAAGTAAAACAAAAAGACAACCTACAGAATGGGAAAAAATTTTTTCAAATCAAACCGACAAAGCTTGATCTCCAAAACAAATAAGCATCTCATATGACTTAATAAGAAAAAAACAAACAACCCAATCCAAAAAATGGGCAGAAGACCTAAACAAGCAATTCTACAAGGAAGACATACAAATGATCAATAGACACATGAAAACTTGTTCAATATCACTAATTATCAGAGAAATGCAAATCAAAACTACAGTGAGGTATCACCTCACACCAATCAGAATGGCCATCATTCAAAAGTCCACAAACGATAAATGCTGGAGAGGCTGTGGAGAAAAGGGAACCCTCCTACACTGCTGGTGGGAATGCAGTTTGGTGCAGCCACTATGGGAAACAGTATGGAGATTCTTCAAAAGACTAGGAATAGACTTACTGTATGACCCAGGACCCCCGCTCCTGGGCATATATCCAGAAGGAACCCTACTTCAAAATAACACCTGCACCCCAATGTTCATAGCAGCACTATTTACAATAACCAAGACATGGAAACAGCCTAAATATCCATCAACAGATGACTGGATGAAGAAGTGGTGGTATATTTTACAATGGAATACTGCCCAGCCATAAAAACCGACAACATAATGCCATTTGCAGCAACATGGATGCTCCTGGAGAATGTCATTCTAAGTGAAGTAAGCCAGAAACAGAAAGAAAAATACCATATGAGATCACTCATATGTGGAATCTTAAAATAAAAAAAAAAAAAACAAAGCGTAAATACAAAACAGAAACAGACTCATAGACATAGAATACAAACTTGTGGTTGCCCGGGGGCAGAGGGTGGGAAGGGATAGACTAGGATTTCAAAATTATAGAATAGATAAACAAGATTATACTGTATAGCACAGGGAAATATATACAAGATTTTATGGTAGCTCACAGAAAAAAATGTGACAATGAATATATGTTTGTTCATGTATAACTGAAAAATTGTTCTTTACACTGGAATTTTACACAACATTGTAAAATGATTATAAATCAATTAAAAATGTTTTAAAAAATAAAGCCATTATTTTTTAAAGTAAGAACGTATGTAGATTTGTTGGAATTGTCAGATTTACCACCAAAAGAGTGGTAGCAGTTTGCCTTCCTACCATCAATGTATGAAAGTGCCTATTTCCTCATCGTCTCACCAGCCTTGTCCTATTTTTGCCAGTCTGATACGTGAGAAATGGTGTCTCTGTGATTTCACTTTGTATTTCTCTAATTTTGAATGAATTTAATTTTTTTTTGTATGTTTATGTACCGTTTTTATATCTTCTTTTGTGAATTGTCTATTTACATTTTCCCCCATTTTTCTATTGGGTTTCTGGTTCTGTTTTTGGGTGGGGGTAATCTTTTCATTCAATTCTTAAAATTTCTTGGTAGATTAGGTATAACAGCCCTTGTCTGTTTGCGCCCACACTTTTTACCATTGACACAATGACCATCTACTGCCACTCTGCTCTGGTGCTTTATCCACTTTAACCCCATTCTTCTCATCTCTGTAATTGGAAGTGGCTGAA
Organism: Camelus bactrianus; assembly: GCF_048773025.1. NCBI lineage: Eukaryota > Metazoa > Chordata > Mammalia > Artiodactyla > Camelidae > Camelus > Camelus bactrianus. The sequence goes on from NC_133575.1 coordinate 61,452,472, forward strand.
ATACTTGTAATAGAATAATTTACATGTAGTGTAGGCTGTTAAAACTCACTATCTAGGACCATTTTTCAAGGTTGAACCACTCTGAATCTCCACCAGTCATGGGGAAATGGAGGCAAATAGAGCAGCTTGATAGCCTATTCTAGGGGGTTTGAGGAAGTCTTTGATTCCAAGACCTTTAGCTATTTATTTTTTCTATAGTCCCAGCCCTACAAGGTGAATAACCTACTATCTCTTTGTTGCAATCTTTCTGGCCATCTCCCCAGTGCTAATAAAACAAGGTGAAATCACTTTCTGGGGTAGCAAGATTTCTTTGCCTTGGCCAGCAGTATATGGAAGAGAGCAGTGAAGGAGATCCAACATTCTGTTTCCTGGACTGTAGATCAGCTTAAGGAAAAAGCTATAAAGCTTTTGTTTCATTACAGTCTTATCTGTGCCACTGTCAGAACCTTGTCCAGCATCCTTAGTATTCTCCTTTTTGGAATGAACCTGCCGTATCTTTTTTTGGCTGTCCCTTGACTTCCTTCAGCTGCCTTCCCCTTGACAAGCTGGAAGTTACTTTAAAAATTAAAAATGCAATTATCATATGACACAGCAATTGCATTATTGAGTATTTATCACAGAGAAATGGAAATGTATGTCCACACAAAAACCGTACATCAATACACATATGGCTCTATTCGTAACAGCTAAAAAGAACCCAGATGTCATTCAACAGGTGAATAGTTAGACTGTGGTGTAGTCAAACCATGGAACACTACTAAAGAACAAACAGGAATGAGTTATCAATCCACACAACAAATTGGATGATTTTCAAAGGCATTATGCTGAGTAGAAAAAAAATCCAGTCTCAGAATGTTACCTAGGGTACAATTCTATTTATGTGTTCTTCTTGAAAAGACAATATTAGTGTCAGAGAACAGATCAGTGGTTCTCAGGGATAAAGTGTGGTGGTAGAATGTGAGTAGAAAATCATAGCATGAGGAATTTTTTTGATCATGTAACTGTTTTTTTTATTATGGTTATGGTAGTGGTTATGCAAATCTATACCTTTGTTAAAATTCATAGAAGTGTATACCAAAATAATCATTTTTGATTTAGTTTAATTTTAAAAATAAACTAAGCTTTTTTTCTTTTAGTATCAGGGTGATTATAGCCTCTTAGAATGTGACTGGAAGGGTTTCTTCCTCTGAAAGTTTTTGGAATAGTTTGAGAAGTACAGTTGTTAACTATTCTTTAAATGTTTGGTAGAATTCAACTGTGAAGCTGTCTGGTCCTGTACTTTCATTTGTTAGGATTTTTTTCTGTCATTGGTATATTACAGTATATTGTACAGTATAGTATTTTGAATATACTATATTAAATTTCACTACTGTTAATTGGTCTACTCATATTTTCTATTTCTTCCTGTTTAGTCTTGGGAGATTGTACATTTCTATGAATTAGTCCATTTCTTCTAAATTGTGAACTTTATGGGCTTATAATTGTTTGTAGTAATTGCTTATGATTCTTTGTATTTCTGTGGCATCAGTTGTAACTTCTCCTTTTTCATTTCTGATTTTATCTATTCGGGACTCTCTCTTTTTTTCTTGATGAGTCTGGCTAAAACTTTATCAAATTTGTTTGTCCTTTCAGAGAGCTAGTTCTTCATTCCACTGATCTTTTCTACTGTTTCTTTAGTCTCTATTTCATTTATTTCTGTTCTGATCTTTGTTATTGCCTTCCTTCCACTAACTTTGGGTTTTGTTTGTTCTTTTTCTAGTTCCTTTAAGTGTAAGGTTAGGTAGTTTATTTGAGATTTTTCTAGTTTCCTGAGGTAGGTTTGTATCAACATGAACTTCCCTCTTAGAACTACTTTTGCTGAAACCTATAGATTTTGGATCATTGAGTTTTATTTCACTTGGCTTCAACAATTTTTTAGTTTTTAATTTGATTTCTTCAGTGATGCATTCGTTGTTTGGTAGCATATGGTTTAGGCTACACATGTTTTTGTTTTGCTTTTTATAATTTTTTCTTGTGGTTGATTTCTACAAGAAAATTTGTGGTCAGAAAAGATGCTTGATATGATTTCAGTCTTCTTAAATTTATTGAGACTTGTTTTGTGGCCCAGCATATGATCTATCCTGAGAACATTCCATGTGCACTTAGAAAGAATGTGTATTCTGCTGCTTTGGGATGGAATGTTCTCTATATATCTTTTAAGTTTATCTGGCCTGATGTGTCATTTAAGGCCAGTGTTTCCTTATTGATATTCTGTCTGGATAATCTATCCATTGATGTAAGTGGGGTGTTAAAGATCCCTAATATTATTGTGTTGCTATCAGTTTCTCCATTTATGTTTGTTAATATTTGCTTTGTATATTTTAGTGATCCTATGTTGGGTGAATATATATTTACAGATGTTATTATCTTCTTGGATTGATCTCTTGATCATTGTGTAAAGTCTTTCTTTGCCTCTTGTTACAGTCTTTGTTTTAAAAGTTTATTTTGTCTGATATAAGTATTACTACCCTACTGTTTTTTGTATTCATTTGCATGTAATACCTTTTTCCATCTCCTCACTTTCAGTTTGTGTATGTCTTTAGATATGAAATGAGCCTCTTGTAGGCAACATATGGATAAGTCTTGTTTTTTTAACCATTCAGCCACTCTATGACTTGATTGGAGCATTTAAATCATTTACATTTAGAGCAGTTGTTGATAGGTATGCACTTATTGCCATTTCATTAATTGTCTGGGGGCTGCTTTTGTTTTTCTTTTTGTTCCTTTTCTTTTTCTTCTTCTTCTTTTTTTTTTTTTTTTTTTTGCTCTCTTTGGTTGTGGTTTGATAACTATCTAAAGTTTTTTTGTGTGTGTATCTATTATGTTTTTTTGGTTTGTGGTTACCATGCTCTGTGTGTGTGTGTGTGTGTGTGTGTGTGTGTGTATAGATATTATTTTAAGTTGGTGAGTTGATGATCTTTTAAATTCAACACATTCTAACAATCCTGGGTTTTTACTGCCCTCTCCATCGCATTTAATATTTTTGACATCATATTTTATTACTTTTTGTTTTGTCTATCCCTTAACTACTTACTGTGGATATAGGTGATTTTGCTACTTTTATCTTTTACCCTTCCTACTAGCTTTATAAATGGTTAATCTACTACCTTAATGTATAGTTACCTTTACCAATGAGATTTTTCCTTTCATAGATTTCATACTTCCTTTCATGTGTCCTTTTTTTCCACTTAGAGAAGTTCCTTTGTTATTTCTTGTGAAGCCAAGGTAGTGGTGCTGGACTGTTTAAGCTTTTGCTTGTATATGTAATGCTATCTCTCCTTCAACTCTGAATGATAGCCTTTCCAAGTAGAGTATTCTTGGTTTTAGATTTTTCTCCTTTCATCACTTTAAATATGTCTTGCCACTCCCTTCTGGCCCATGAATTTTCTGCTGAAAAGTCAGCTGATAGTGGTATAGGAGCTCCCTTATATGTAAGTAGTTGCCTTTCCCTTTCTGCTTTTAATATTGTCTCTTTATCTTTATTTAACTTTAAAAAATTATTTAACTACAACATTGTGTTATTTTCAGTTTTCAGCTTCAGATTCTTTTTATCTAGTTTATATATCATTGTGTGTATCTCTTAATCCCATACTCCTAATTTATCCCTCCCCCTCCACTTTCCCTTTGGTAACCATAAGTTTGTTTTCTCTGTCTGTGAGTCTATTTCTTTTTTGTAAATAAATTCATTTGTATCTGTTTTTAGATTACACATATAAGTGATATCATATGATATTACTTTTTCTCTTTCTGACTTACTTCATTTCATATGATAATCTCTTTGTCCATCCATGTTGCTGCAAATGACATTATTTAATTCTTTCTTATAGCTGAGTAATATTCCATTGTATTCTTAACCATATTATTAAACCAATTGTCTATTATGGGGCACTTTGGTTGTTTCCATGTCTTGGCTATTATGAATAGTGCTGCTATGAGCATTGGGGGGCATATATCTTTTCTAATTGGAGTTTTTGTCTTTTCCAGATACATGCCCAGGAGCGGGATTGCTGGATCATAAAGTAAATCTATTTTTAGATTTTCAAGGAACCTCCATACTCTTCTCCATAGTGGCTTCACCAGTGTACCATCCCACCAACAGTGAAGGAGGGTTCCCTTTTCTCCACACCCTCTCCAGCATTTATTATTTGTAGACTTTCTGATGAGAGCTATTCTGACTGGTGTGAGGTGATACCTCATTGCGGCTTTGATTTGCAGCTTCTCTAAAAATTAGTGATGTTGAACATTTTTTTCATGATCTTATTGGCCATTTGTATGACTTTTTTGGAGGAATGTCTGTGTAGGTCTTCTGCCCATTTTTTGATTGAGTTGTTTGTATTTTTGATATTGAGGTATATGAGCTGTCTGAATATTTTGGAAATTAAGTTTTGCCAGTTGTATTGTTTTAAAATATTGTTTCCCAGTTCATAGGTTGTCTTTTTGTTTTGTTGATGGTTTCTTTTGCTGTGTAAAATCTTTTAAGCTGGATTAGGTCTGATTTGTTTATTTTTGCTTTTATATCTTTTGCCTTGGGAGACTGACCTAAGAAAACATTGTTATGATATATGTCAGAGAATATTTTGCCTATGTTCTTTTCTGGAGTTTCATCATACCATGTCTTGTATTTAGGTCTTTAAACCATTTTGAGTTTATTTTTGTATATTGTATGATGACATGTTTTAATTTCATTGATTTGCATGTTACTGTCCAGCTTTCCCAACACCACTTGCTGAAGAGACTGTCTTTTTTCCATTCTACATTCTTGCCTCCTTTGTGGTAGACTAATTTACTATAGGCACATGGGTTTATTTCTGGGCTATTTTGTTCCATTAATCTATATGTCTGTCTTTGTGCCAATACCACACTGTTTGAGTTACTGCAGCTTTGTGATATAGTCTGAAATCTAGAAGGGTTCTACCTCCAGCTTTGTTTTTTTGTTTTGGTTTTTTTGTTTGTTTGTTTGTTTTTTTCCTAAGGATTGCTTTGTCACTCTGGTCTTTTGTGGTTCTTTTGACTTTTTGATAACAGGTGTGAGGTGGTATCTCTTTGTGGTTTTGATTTGCATTTCTCTGATGATTAGTAATATTGAATATCTTTTCATATATGTTGGCTATTTGAATGTCTTCTTTGCAATAATATCTATTCAGGTCTTTTGCCCATAGCTTAACATGGCTTATTTTTGGATATTAACCCCTTACTGGATATATGATTTGCTAATATTTTCTCCAATTCCATAAGTTGTCTTTTTATTTTGTTGATTGTTACCTTCCTTTACTGTGGAAAAGTGTTTTAGTTTGACATAGTTCCACTTGTTTAGTTTTGCTTTTGTTGTGCATGCTTTTGATGTCATAACCATAAAATCATGTCAAAATCATACAATATCAAGAAGCTTTTCCCCCTATATTTTCTTCTAGAAATCTTGTAGTTTTAGGTGTTATATTTAAGTTTCTAATCCATTTTGAATTGATTTTTTGTGTGTGGTACAAGGTATAAGATCAATTTCATTATTTTGCATGTGGATATCTAGTTTTTCTGGCACCATTTCCAGATAGAAGAGACTGTTCTTTCCCCATTGTGTATTCTTGACATCTGTGTGGAAGGTTAGTTGACCATATACACTTTTTTTTAATTGAGTTATAGTCAGTTTACAATGTTGTGTCAATTTCTGGTGTATAGCACAGTTTTTCAGTCATACATGAATATACATGTATTCATTGTCATATTCTTTTTCACTGTGAGCTACTACAAGATCTTGACTATATTTCCCTGCACTATACAGTATAAACTTGTTTATCTATTCTATATATACCTGTCAGTATCTATAAATCTTGAACTCCCATCTGTCCCTACCCACCCTCCTCCCCCCTGGCAACCACAATTTGTATTCTGTTTCTGAGTCTGTTTCTGTTTTATATTTAAGTTCATTTGTCTTCTTTTTTTGTTTGTTTGTTTTTTGATTCCACATATGAGTGATATCATATGGTATTTTTCTTTCTCTTTCTTGCTAACTTCACTTAGAATGACATTCTCCCAGGACATCCATGTTGCTTTTTATGACTGAATAGCATTCCATTTTATAAAAATACCATGATTTCTTCATCCAGTCATCTGTTGACGGATATTTAGGCTGTTTACATGTCTTGGCTATTATAAATAGTGCTGCTATGAACACTGGAGTGCAGGTGTCTTTTTGAAGTAGGCTTCCTTCTGGATATATGCCCAGGAGTGGGATTCCTGGGTCATATGATAAGTCTATTCCTAGTCTTTTGAGGAATCACCATACTGTTTTCCACAGTGGCTGCACCAAACTGCATTCCCACCAATAGAGTAGGAGGGTTGCCTTTTCTCCTCACCCTCTCCAGCATTTGTCATTTGTGGACTTTTGAATGATGGCCATTCTGACGGGTGTGAGGTGATACTTCATTGTAGTTTTGATTTGCATTTCTCTGATAATTAGTGATATTGAGCATTTTTTCATGTGCCTATTGGCCATTCATATGTCTTCCTTGTAGAATTGCTTGTTTAGGTCTTCTGCCCATTTTTGGATTGGGTTGTTTGTTTTTTACTTATTAAGTCATATGAGCTGTTTATATATTCTGGAAATGAAGCCCTTGTCAGTCTCATCTTTTGCAAATATTTTCTCCCATTCCATAGGTTGTTCTTTTGTTTTGCTTATGGTTCAAATACGCTTTTACCAATATTGAGTCTTCATACCCACATAAATTTAGTTTTTAAGGCTTTTTTGACATATAACATTGTGTAAGTTTAAGGTATATAACATAATGATTTGATATATGTATATATTGCAAAGTGATTACCACAATAAGATAGTTAATGCCTCTATCACCACACACGGTTACCTTTTTTTTGTGGTGAGAATTTTTAAGATTTTCTCTCTTAGCAGTTGTGACATATATAATACAATATTTTTAACTGTACTCACTATGCCGTACATCACATCTCCCTGAACTTATACATCTTTATAATTTAAAGTTTGTACCCTTTGACTACCCTCACCCATTTCCCCTAACACCCCCTGCCCCAGGAAAATACCAATCTACTCTCTGTTTTTATGAGTTCAGAATTTTTAGGATCTACATATAAGTGAGATCATGTAGTATTTGTCTGTCTCTATTTTACTTATGTCACTTAGCATAATATCATCAAGTTTCATTTATGTTGTTGCAAATGTCAGGATTTCCTTCTTTTTTATGGCTGAATAATAATATGACCTTTATTATGTTGAGGTACTTACCTTTTATACCTAAGTTGTTGAGAGTTTTTATCATTGAAGCATATGAAGTTTTATCAGCTGCTTATTCTGTATCTATTAAGATGATCATATGGTTTTATATGACTGACAGTGCTATAAACACTCATGTGCAGATTTTTGTCTGGACATAGTTTTTGAACTCATTTGGGTAAATACCAAGGAATGTGATTGTTGCTAGTGTGGTAGGAGTTGGTATAGTTTTCTAAGAAACTGCTAAAATGTCTGAAAAACGGCTGTAACATTTTACTATTCCACCATCAATGAATGCAGGCTCTTGTTCCTCCACATCTTAGTCACTTTTATTTATTTATTTGTTTGTTTGTTTGTTTGTTTGTTTGTTTAATTTTGTGCTCTGGATCTTCGCCATTCAAATAGGTGTGTAGTGTTATATTGTTTTAATTTGCAATTCCATAAGGGCACATGATATTGAGCATCCGTATGTATGCTTATTTGCCATTTGTATATCATCTTTGGTGAGGTGTCTGTTCAGATGTTTGCCCATTTTTTGTTGAGTTTTTTGTTTTCTTATTGCTGATTTTTAAGAGTTCTTTGTATATTTAGAATAATAATCCTGTATTAAATACTTGTTTTGCAAATATTTTCTCCCAGTCTGTTCCTTGTCCATTCATTCTCTTAAATTTTTTTAACGAAGTATGGTTGATATACAATGTTATATAAATTTCAAGTGTACAGTATAGTGATTCACAAATTTTGAAAGTTATATTACATTTATAGCTCTGATAAAATATAGGCTATATTCCCCATGTTGTTCAATATATCTCATAGGTTATTTTATACATAATAGCTTATACCTCTTAGTCCCCTCCCTGTTTCCTCTCCCCACTGATAACTGCTAGTTTGTTCTTTATATCTGTGAATTTGTTTCTTTTTTTGTTACATTCACTAGTTTGTTTTATTTTTAGATTCCACATATAGGTGATATCATACAGTGTTCATCTTTCTCTGTCTGACTTGTTTACTTAGCATAATATCCTCCAAGTCCATCAATGTTATTGGATTCATCCATCATTCTCTTAACTGTGTCTTCACAGAGCAGAATATTTAAATTTTAGTGAAATCAAATTTATCAATTTTTTTTCATAGATTGTGCTTTTGGTGTGGTGTTGTATCACCAAACACAAGGTTACCTAGATTTTGTCTTATTTTATCGCATAGAAGTTTTATTAATTTGCTTTTTACATTTAGGTCTATAATCTCTTTAGAGTGATTTTTGAGAAAAGTGTAAGTTCTGTGTCTAACTTTATTTTTGGCATGTGGATATTCAGGTATTCCAATGCCATTTGTTAAAAAGACTATATTTTTCTCCATTGAATTTACTTCGCTCACTTTTCAAATACTATCTGACTATATGTATGTAGGTTTGTTTATGAGCTGTTTTGTTCCATTGATCTGTTTCGAACCATTTGTTTGTTTTTTCTTTCAGCGGTACCACGTTATCTTGATTACTATAGCTTTATATTAAGTAATGAAGTCAGGTAGTGTCAGTCCCCCAGCTTTGTTCTTCAAGACTGTATTGGCTATTCTGGGTCTTGCCTTGCAAATAAACTTTAAAATTGGTTTGCCTATATCCGCAAAATAACCTGGTGGAATTTTGATTTGGATTGTGCTGAATCTATTAACACAAGTTGGGAAGAATTAACATTTTAACAATATTGAGTCTTCATAACCACGTACATGGAATATCTCTCCATTTAATTTTCTTTGGTTGCCTTTATCAGAGGAGTTTAGTTTTCCTCATATAAATCATTTATGTGTTTTATTCATTTCACATATAAATATTTTGTTGTTTTGGTGCTAATACAAATGTTGTGTTTTTATTTTTAAATTCTTACTGTTCATTGCTAGTGTATAAAAAAGCAATTGACATTTGTATATCAACCTTGTATCCTACAATCTTCCTAAAATTGCTGATTAGTTCCAAAAGTTTGTTATTGCTGTTGTTGATTCTTTAGGATTTTCTACATAGACCATCATGTAATATGCAAACAAAGACAATTTTATTTCTTCCTTCTCAATCTATGCACTTTTACTTCTTTTCTTGTCTTAGTATATTCACTAGAACATCCAGTACAATGTTGAATAGGAGTGGTGTGAGTAAATATACTTGACTTGTTCACGATCTTAGAAAAACATCTAGTTTCTCACCATTAAGTGTTGTAGTGATTAATTTTGTATGTCAGCTTGACTGGATCATGAGATGTCCAGATACCTGGTTAAACATTATTTCTGTGTGCTTCAATGAGGGTGTTTCTTGAAGAGATTAGTATTTCAATCAGAGATTGAGTACAGTGGATTGCCCTTCCCAATGTGGGTGGGGATCATTGCATCTGAAGAGGGCCTAAATATAACAAAAAGATGGTGGAAGGAAGGATTTACTCCCTCTCTGCCTGACTGCATAGCTGGAGCATCAATATTTTTCTACCCTCAGCACTCCAGCAGTCCATGCTCAGACTCAGACTGGAATCTACACCATTGACTCTCAGGTTCTCAGGCCTTTGAACTGCATCACCAGCTTTCTTGTGTCTCTGGATTGTAGACAGAAGATTGTGGGAATTCTCAGCCTTCATAATCACATGACACAATTCCTTGTTATAAATCTCTTTCTGTCTCTATCTCCATCTCTAATCTATATTTCTATCCCTATCTCTATCTTTAGATAAAAATGATTTTGTTAAATGCATTTTATACATTTATTGATAGTAAATTATTTTTCTTCTTCAGCCTGTTGATGTGATAATAGGGGACATTAGTTGATTTTCTAACTTTGAACTAGCCTTCCATGCTTGTAGTAAATCCCACTTGGTCATGGTATGCAATTCTTATGCATTGCTGGATTTGATTTGCTAATATTTTATTGAGGATTTTTGCATTTATGTTCATAATAAATATTGATATGTAATTTTCCTTTCTTTTAATGTCTTTGATTTTGGTATTAGGATAATGCTGGCTTCATGGAAAGAGTTAGATAGTATTTCCTTTACTTCTATTTTTTGGATGACATTGTGAAGAATTGTTATTTGAATTCTTGAAATTTTGGTAGCATTCACCAGTGAACCCATTTGCATCTGGTAGTTTCTGTATGGGCAATTATTGATTTAATTACATATATTAAAAATTATTTTATACATATATGTATATATGTATGTATGTTATATATAACATATAAATGTATATATACATATATAGGTATATGTATATAAATATATGCATATACATTCAGATTTTCTATTTCTTCAAGTGTGAGTTTTGGTAGATTATGTCTTTCAAAGAATTACTCCATTTCATTTAGGGTATCAGATTTGTGGGCATACAGTTTTTCATAATATGCCATTATTATCCTTTAATGTTCATGAAATCAGTTGGTATAACCCTTTTCTAATTATTAATATTACTAATTTGGATCTTCTATTTTTTTTTCATAGTTAACCTGGCTGAAGGCTTATAAATTTTATTGATATTTTTAAAACTCCAACTTTTGGTTTTGTTGATTTTCTCTGTTAATTTCCTGTTTTCAGTTTCATACATTTCTGCTCTAATTTTAAAATTTCTTTTCTTCTACTTACATTGGATTTAATTTGTTCTTCTTTTTCTGGTTTCCTAAAGTGGAAGCTTGGATTATTGATTTTAGATCCTTCATCTTTTTTAATATATACCTTTAATGGTACAAACATCCTTCTAAGTCTTGCTTTTGCTGTATCCCACAAATTTGATGAGTTGCATTTTCATTTTAATTTAGTTCAAAATATTTTAAAGTTTCTGTTTAGACTTCTTTGATGCATGTATTGTTTACACTCCAAGTATTTGAGGATTTTATTGCTGTCTTTCTGTTTTTGATTTGTAGTCGAATTCCATTGTGGTCTCAGTGCGTTCAATGTATGATTTCTATGCTTTTAAATTTGTTAAAGTATGTTTATGACCTAGAATGCCATTTCTCTTTTTTTTTTCATTTTGTGTAAATGAGTTTATTGATGAAGACAAGGTCAAGTGTCCCCCAAACCCCCCTCCCACAAACAGATCCCAAAAATAAACGAATGATAAGCTTAAGAATTTGTGTTTGGTTCCTCTTTATATTTATTTATCTCTTTGTTGATATTCTCATTTTAAAATATATTCTAACTTCTGTAGTTTTTTGTTCATGTTCTCCCTTAGCTCTTGAGCATAACTAAGTAGATATATATCCTGCTTGTTGTTCTCTTAACTTTATGGATCTGTGGTTCAGCATCTATCATTGATTTTTGAAAATTCTTTATCCTTATTCAAATGTTTCTCTTCTTCTATTCTCTTGTTTCCTTCTAGAATTCCAATTGTGCATATATTACTCTGTGAGATATTAACCTCCAGCTCTTGGGTGCTCTTTTCTCTATTTTGTGCAATTTATTGTCTAGAAGTTTCATTTGGGGTAATTTCTTTTTATTCTTTGGAGCTTAAACATAGTTTGTATTTTATCATTTTATTTTTAATACAATTTTAAAGGTTATTTTCCATTTACAGTTATTACAAAATTATTGGCTATACTCCCTGTGTTATACAGTATACCCTGAGCCTATCTTATACCCAATAGCTTGTAGCTCCCACTCCCCCACCCCTATATTGCCCCTACCTCCACAACTGGTAACTACTGGTTTGTTCTCTGTATCTGTGAATATGCTTTTTTGTGTGTGTTATATTCACTAGTTTGTTGTATTTTTTAGATTCAACATATGAGTGATACTATATAGTACTTATCTGTCTCTGTCTGACTTATTTCATAGCATAATGCCCTCCAAGTCCATCCATGTTGCTGCAAATGGCAAAATTTCATTATTTTTTATAGCTGAGTAGTACTCCATTGCATATATGTACCATATAGTCTTTATCTGTTCATCTGTTAATGGACATTTGGGTTGTTTCCATGTCTTGGCAATTGTAAATAATGCTGCTATAAACATTGAGGTGCATGTATCTTTTTGAATTTATGTTTTTGGGGTTTTCTGGATATATACCCAGGTTTGGAATTGCTGAGTCATATGGTAGTAGTATTTTCAGTTTTTTAAAGAAACCTTTATACTGTTTTCCACAGTAGCTGCACAAATTTACATTCCCACCAACAGTGTACAAATGTTCCCTTTTCTCCACAGGCCCGCCAACAGCCTATAAAACTCAGCATTCAAAAAAAAAAAAAAAGCCCAACAACAACAACCTGATTTTAAAATAGGTAGAAGAACCGAATAGACATTTTTCCAAAGAAGAAATGCAAATTGCCAACAGGTACGTGACAAGATGCCCAACATTGCTAATCATTAGGGAAATGCAAATAAAAAACACAATGAGATATTCATACCTGAGAGAATGCCTATTATCAGTTTGGGTAATTTCTATTAATTTTTCTTCAAGTTAGCTGATTATTTCCTTCATTGATGAGTCCACTGATGACATTCTTCATTTCACTCTGTTTTTTCATTTCTTGAACTTATATTTGAGTTTTTCTTATCATTTTAATATCTATGGTAAAATTGTTCCATCTTATCTTACATGTAATTCACCTTTTCTATTAAATCCTTTAACATATATTGATCCAGGTTATTTTAAGATGCCCATCTGATGTGTCCAACTTCTGTGTCATATTGGAATATAATTTTGATAATTGCTTTGTATGTTCAGATTTGCTTTTCTTGCCTTTTGCTATTCCATTTATTTGGTTTTTTTTTTTTGAAAGCTGGACACATTATATAGAACAGTAGATATTTTTTATACTTGGAGATAAGCGAACATTCTTTTCCTTTGTTAGGACTTTAGTGTGAATCTTTTTATTAATTAGGTAGAGAGTGTACTGAGTTTAGAGTTTGTTCTTGAGGTGTTTACCCTCAGCACACCACCACACACCTCAAATTCCTATAGTGATAACTTGTGTTTAGGATGTGGTCTAATTTTCCAGCATATTTTTCTCAATCTGCTCTTAGGGAGAATCTTATCTTGGTTGTGTCCCACTGTTATTTTTGATCAATGTTTGTTAGTGTGGTGATGTTGAAGACAATGGAATAGGGACACTCTCTGGTGTCAGTCTCAGACAGGAACCATGAATATATGTTTCAAGGTATAGTCTTCACAAGTATTCTTCTCTTTGCAATATATTTATTGTGGTAAAATACACATATAAAATTTACCATTTTAAAAATTTTAAATTACTGTTCAGTGATACTAAATACATTCATAATGTTGTGCAATCATCACTACTATCCATCTCAATCTCTTTTCTTCTTGTAAAACTGGCACCCTATACCTACTAAGCAATAACTTTCCATTACCCCATTGTCCAAGCCCCTGGCAACCACCATTGTACCTTCTGTCTCTATGATTTTGACTACTCTCAGTACCTCACAGAAGTGGAATTATATCGTATTTCTCTTTTTGTGACTGGCTTATTTGGCTTAGCATAATGTCCTCAAGATATATCCATGTTGTAGCATATGTCAAGATTTTCTTCCTTTTTGAGGCTGAGTAAAATTCTGTTGTTTGTATGTATCATATTTTGCTTATCCACTCACCCATCAGTGGACACTTGGGTTGCTTCCATCTTTTGGCTGTTGTGAATAATGCTGCTATGAACAGGGTGCATAAATATCTATTTGAGTCCCTCCTTCAAATCTTTTGAGTATATACTCAGAAATGGATTTTCTGGATTATATGGTAATTCTATTTTTAATTTTTTTTTAAGAACCACCATACTCTTTTCCACAGTGGCTGCACCATTTTACATTCCACAGTGCACAAGGGTAATGATAGGTTCACATATTTGTCAACACTTGTTGTTTGCTATTTTTTTATAGCAGCCATCCTAAAGGGTATAATTTGGCAGCTTACATTTTTATTTCCATTTCCTTAATAATTAGTGATGTTGAGTATCTTTTAATATGCTTATTGTCCATCTGTATATCTTGTTTGAAAAAATGTCTATTGAAAGTCCTTTGTAAATTTTTTAATTGGGTTGTTTGTCTTCTTGTTGTTGAGTTTTAGAAGATCTCTGGATATTCTGGATTATATTCCTTACCACATATGTGATTTGCAAATATTTTATCCCATTCGGTGGGTATTGTTGTGTTGATATTTTCTTTTGATATGTAATATTTAAAATTTTTCATGAAGCACAATTTGTCTATTTAATCTTTTGTTGTCTGTGTATTTGGTGTCATTGAAAAATCATTGCCAAATCAAATGTAGTGAAGCTTTTGCCCTGTGTTTTCTACTAATAATTTTATGGTTTTTGGTCTGATTTCAAGGTCTTTGATTCATTTTAAGTGAACTTTTGTATATGATGTTAGAAAGGGTCCAACTTCATTCTTTTGCATGTGGATACCCAGTTTTCCCAACAACAATTATTGAAAAGACTGTTCTTTTCCTCATTGATTGGTCTTGGCATTCTTGTTGAAAGTCAACTGAACTTACATGTGAGCGTTTATTTTTGGAATCTGTATTCTAATCTGTTTTCCTATATTTCTATCTTTATACCTACTACTACACTATTTTGATTACTGTAACTTTGTAGTAAGTTTTGAAATCAGTAAGTATGAGTCCTCCATCTTTGTTCTTTTTCAAGATTGTCTTGGTTATTTGGGGTGTCTTAAGATTCCCTATGAATTTTAGGATGGGTTTTTCTATTTCCACAAGAAAGGCACTGAAATTTTGATAAGGATTGCACTTGAGTCTGTAGATTGCTTTAGGTAGTATTCACATCTTTACAATATGAAGTTTTTTAATCCATGAGCATGGGATATGTTTCCACTTATGTCTTTTTAAATTTCTTTCAGCAACGTTTTGTAGTTTTCATTACACAAGTCTTTTCACCTTCTTGCTTAAGTTAATTCCTAGGTATTATATACCCTTTCATGCTATTGTAAATGGAATTGTTTTCATAATCTCCCTTTCATATTGTTCATTATTAGTGTGCAGAAATGCAACTGATTTTTGTGTGTTGACTTTGTATCCTGCTACTTTGCTTAATTTATGTATTAATTTTAACCATTTTTTTATGGGATCTTAAGGATCTTCTACATGTAAGATTCTCTTTTACTTCTTTACTTTCCAGTTTGGATGCCTTTTGTTTCTTTTTCTTTCCTAATTGTGCTGGCTAGTACTTTTAGTTCTGTGTTGAATAGAAGTGGCAAAAAAGGGGCATACTTGCCTTGTTCCTTATCTTATAGAGGAAAATCTTTTAGTCTTTCACTGTTAAGAATGATATTTGCTGTGGGTTTTTCATATATGGATTTTATTATGTGAGGTAGTTTCCTTTTATTCCTAGTTTGCTGAGTGCTTCTATAAAGAAAATGTTGAATCTTGTCAATTTTTTGCATTGATTGAGATAACCATGTAATTTTAATTTCATTATTAATATGGTGTTATGTTGATCAATTTTTATAGGTTGAGCAATCATTGTATTCCAGTTCAAAAGTGTTCTTGCACTTATTCCAGCTATAATACTTGCCTAAAACATATTTCTGTCCCTCCTTCAAGGTTAAAAGCAATTTTTGGATTTTCCTTTTTAATTCCCCTAGATGGAGTGTGTTTTTATATGTGCCCTAAGGACAAGATTTTGTTGCTCTTCCTCTCACAGATTAAGGGATCTGTTTGAGAGGAGATAAAAGAGATAGGTCTGGATCAAGTTTGGGATTTGGCTGCTGTTCTCCTCTTTGAGCTAGCACTACAAGGGAAAATGTATCACATTTCTCCTTGATCTTCTTTTTTTTTTTTGCATGCTTAGCACATTTTATGGGAAGAAAATCCTGAAAGAGCACACAAAGTGACTTATATCTACATCCTTCTGGAGAAATCAGTCTCTTGCTAGCTTACTCTCAGGCTTTAGCAATTTGTCCAAAAAAATTTTTGGCTGAATCTTCCTACTAGCTTATATGGATTCTGGGAGCATCTGCTCCAGATAAGCAAAAGCGTAGGCCCTCTTTTTACCTGCAGGTGCCTGTCTTACCTCAGTTTTTGTGTTAGTTGTTTGTCCTGGTGTCTTAGTTATCTGACAGGATCAAGAAAAGTCATTGATTTTCTGTATGTCCAGCTTTTTTCTTGTTGTAAGAGCAAGAGCAATGCTCTTTCCAGCTCTCCCCTTCTCTGAGCTGAAATTCAAAGTCTCTCAGTACTTTTTACAATATTCTAAAATCAGTTTAGAAACAATTCTTTAATTTAGAAAAATGATAAGCTCCTCATAACTATTGTTGTTTATTACTATGCATGTTCTTACAAAAGCCTCTGATTATTTCTCTTTTAGATACTTATGACTTATATGTTCTCCTCTCTAATAAGTATTTTTGAGTGCTCTTTATAAATTCAGGCCCACATTCAGAATTTAAAAGCTATAAGATAAATTTTAGATCTCACTATCTTTGGATTTCTTAAAATTGGCACTAAGTAATGCGAAGTTTTAGTCATTTACCCCAGGAATGAAGGACTTATAGGAATAATTACACTTTTCTAAACAGTCTCCAAATTTTCATTTATTCCAAACTGTTAAGAGCGCTTTTATTTACCAAAACTTGGATTTATACTCCCAAAAAAACCCCAAATTAAAACTCAAAAAAGTGTTTAGCTCTTAAAGTAATTTGTGCATAATTAAAATATATTAACATAAATGTCTTTCAGTGATTATATAATTTTCAAGAAAAAAAGAAGCATTCTCATTTAAGCTCCATGATGATACAGTAAATGTGTACCAAAAGAGACTTTGCTTCTAGGATTCTAATATTCTGAAATTCTTTATCCTTTTTGTTCAGGAAAACTCTGGACCAGCACTATGGGTACACACTAATTTGCATAGTAGTAATCAGAGTCCTATTGCCTATTTCAGTTTTTTGTTGTATCCAGTAACAAAAATATATACATTTTACCTAAGAGCTATGTAGCAGCAATAGAAAAATGTGTGAAAACTTCAGTTGATTTGGTCTATGGTTTATAGTTCCCTATGCTGAACTGTATCCTACACTGATTTTTAAAAACCCATTTAGTACTTTTTGGGTAATTGCCTATCTTTCTGTGAAATGTTGTTTTCCTTTTGTATATCACTGTCCATTACTGCAATACTCCCCTAGCCATCCACCGTCCCTCACCCAAGAAAGGAAGCCCATGATTGTTGTTAAAGTATTATCTATATACCCCTTAAAGAACTTCCAGGAACTTCATTGGATATTCATCATTTCATTTTGTATGTTTTTTGTTATTGAAGTATAGTCAGTTTAAAATGTTCTATCAATTTCTGGTGTACAGCACATTGCTTCAGTCATGCATGAATATACATATATTCATTTTCATATTCTTTTTCACCAAAAGCTACTACAAGATATTTAGTATAGTTCCCTGTGCTATACAATATAAACTTGTTTATCTATTTTATATATACAAGTCAGTATCTGAAAATCTCAACTCCAAATTTATCCCTTCCTACACCCTTCCCCCCTGGTAACCATAAGTTTGTTTTCCATGTCTGTGAGTCTATTTCTGTTTTATATATAAGTTCACATGTATTTTTTTTAAGATTCCACATATGAGTGATATCATATGGTATTTTTCTTTCTCTTTCTGGCTTACTTCACTTAGAATGACATTTTCCAGGGCCATCCATGTTGCTGCAAATGGCGTTATTTTATTTTTTATGGCTGAGTAGTATTCCACTGTATAAATATACCACTACTTCTAGACTTTTCTTAGTCCAAGTCACTCATTATTTGCCACAAGTCATTGTTACATATTCAAAGTGATTAACAATTAGTACAGCCTGAGTATCAACTACTTGGAACAGATGCTATAAACAATATATGCTTGATACCAGGGTGCTGGGGTGCTATTAAAGAATATTATTTCATAGAATGAGTTTGGGAGTACTCCCTGCTTTTCAAACTTCTGGAATAGTTTGAGACTGGTATGAGTTCTTCTTTGTATGTTTGGTAGAATTCCCCAGTGAAGCCATCTGGTCCTGGACCTTTGTTTGCAGGGAGGTTTTTTTTATTGCTAATTCTATATCATAGAATTCTACTGATTGGTTTGTTCAAGTGGTCAGTTTCTTCTTGATTCAGTCTTGGACTGTACATTTCCAAAAACTTGTCCATTTGTTCAAGGTTATCCGTTTTGTTTCCATATACTTGTTCATAGTATTCTCATATGATATTTTGTATTTCTATGGTATTGGTTGTAATTCCTCCATTTTCCTTTGTTATTTTGTTTATTTGTGCTCTCTCTTTTCTCTTCTTGGTGAGCCTGGCCAGAGGTTTGTCAATTTTGTTTACTCTTTCAAAAAACCTGCTCTTGGTTTGATTGATTTTTTTTTCTATTTTTAATCCCTATTTTATTTATTTCCTCCCTGATCTTTATTATTACCTTTCTTCTGCTGACTTTTGTTTTTGTTTACTCTTCTTTTTCTAGTTTTTTTAGCTGGTAGGTTAGATTATTTGAGATTGTTCTGTTTTGAGGAAGGCCTGTATCACTATGAACTTCCAACTTAAGACTGCTTTTGCTGCATCCCATAGATTTTGTGTGGTTATGTTTTCATTGTCCTTTGTCTCAAAGTATTTTTTAATTTCTTCTTTGAGTCCATCATTGACCCATTGACTTTTTAGTAGCATGTTGTTTAATCTCCATGCTGTCAGGTTTTTCTCCATTGTTTTTCTGTGGTTGATTTCTAATTTCATGGCACTGTAGTCAGAAAAGATGCTTGAAATAATTTCTATCTTCTTGAATTTGTTGAGGCTTCTTCATTCTGTATGTTGATGGCTTATATTTAAAAAGAAAATCAAAAAACTGCCAAACATGCTATGTCATCACAGACTTGAATGTACCCTTGATATACAAGCTTTGCACAGAAATTAAATCAGTTCATATGGCTAAATTAGTTTTTCTTGCCCAACCTTGCCAGCTAACAAAACATACAAGAGCAAATATTCATACTGATAGTGTGCATATGTGTGTATATGTATATATGTATATGGAATTTATATGGAACCACAGATAACCCATAATTGCCAAAGCAATCCTGAGGAAAAAGACCAAAGCTGGAGGCATAACCCTACCAGACTTCAGACAATAATACAAAGCTACAGTAATTAAAACAGCATAGTACTGGCATTTAAAACAAACATATAGATCAATGGAACAAAATAGAGAGCACAGAAATAAACCTAAACACCTACAAGAAATTAAGCTACAACAAAGAAGGCAAGCATATATAATGGAGAAAAGACAATCTCTCCAGGAAGTGGTGTTGGGGAAGCTGGACAGCTACATGTAAATCAGTGAAGTCAAAACACTCCCTCACACCATATAAAAAATAAACTCAAAATGTTTCAAAGACCTAAATATAAGACATGACACCATAAAACTCCAAGAAAAGAACATAGGCAAAACATCCTCTGACATTATTGTAGCAATACTTTCTTAGATCAGTCTCCCAAGACAAAATAATTAAAATCAAAGATAAACAATTAGGACCTAATAAAACGTAAAAACATTTGCACAGCAAAGGAAACTATCAGGAAAGTAAAAAGACAATCTACAGAATGGGAGAAAATATTTGCAAACAATGTGACCAACAGGGGTCAATATCCAGAATATACAAACAGCTCATGCAGCTCAATAAAAAATCTCAATTAAAAATTGATGGAAGACCTAAGTAGACATTTCCCCAAAGAAGACATACAAATGGCCAAAAGAAACATGAAAAGGTGCTTAACATTGCTAATTATTAGAGAAATGCAAATCAAAACCACAATGAGGTATGACCTCACACTGGTGAAAATGGCTCTCATCAAAAAGCCTACAAATAATAAATAGTGGAGAGAGTGTGGAGAAAAGGGAAGCCTTCTACACTGTTGATGAGGATGCAAATAGATGTGCAGCCACTATGGAAAGCCTTATGTAAATTTCTTTAAAAAGCTGAAAATTGAGTTACCATATGATCCAGCAATCCCACTCCTGGGCATATATCTGGAAAAGATGAAAATGCTAAGTTGAAAAGATTCATGAATGCTAATATTCATAGCAGCAGTATTTACAATAGCTAAGGCATGGAAGCAATCTGTGTCTATCAGATGAATGGATAAAGAATATGTGGTATTTATATAGTGAGACTGCCACATTAAAAGTAGAGTTTATAAAAAATGCTCCATGATATTATCCACAGTAACAAAACTACAATATTGAGCCAACTTTGATCGGATAATTGTGAAGGTATTACTGAGAATATTTCAAAGCATATCCTACCTGCCAATCACACAGTCCTAACAGCCAGTAAAGAGAGAACATTGACAGGATCCAAAGTTTCAAGATTCCTTTGAACATCTGCAAGTGATCTATGAGTACTTTCTGATTACTTTTGTTTATTGGAAAGATGTCTTAAAGTGTTACCTTTCTGGAAAGTTATGATTGAAAAAATTGCTTGTGTTTAATATTCCCTCTTGGGGAATCATTATCTCTCCAGTACTAGGGACACATTTTATTAGTACTGTTTTTTAATAACTGTAAAGCTTTATATTTTAGTTCCCTGTTATTGCCATCCACAAAATTTAGGAAGAGTAAAGAGAACTAATGAAATTCTCAAATTATAATTATCAAAGATCTAAGAAATTCTCAAACATTCAAGACCTAAAATATTGCCATTGGCCTTGATGACAATAAGATGACTCTCCCCTAGAACACACAAGATATTTCCTTCCAGGAAATACTTCCAATTCTATATTCTAGATTATTGCATGTTGCTATGACTGATTTTTGCAGATTACTTGTATGATACCTCCAGTTTTATCATCAATGAATCCAATCTGCATTCCAGAACACTCACCTAAACAGACTGCAGTATCTGAAATACAGTGATTAAGTTTTCTAGAAAAAAAGGGCAGAGAAAAATTGTCCTTAAGCCTTAATGGAAAGGAGTCTATCAGATACTGTTTAAAATTGGAACAGGAGTAAAACTCCAGGGTGTTGATCTTTGAATTCAGATTTCAAAACTAAAAAGATGCACATCACTTTCTTTTGACTACTGGGACACCGTTTTCATTTGGAGACCTCAAACTGATGACTCTTAGGAATTCTGCAGAAGCTGCTGTCTGCAGAAACAGTTTCTGCCCAACATTAAGGAATAAGATTAATTTTCAGATTCTCTTTTCCTTTATCTTGATTTTACCATTAACCTTGGCTATTATTGCATATGTACACCCTCTATTAATTTACTACAGTGTTTCTCGGCATGATAACTTTTTCTTCTTTAGGTTACTTTGGGCCCTTTATAGCACTCTGCCAATTAAGAAAAACAAAACAGAACAAAACTCTCTTGCATTTTCTCCAGATAAAACCTACTAAATTTAACAGATTACTGATAATAATTTAATAACTATTCCTTTAAAAACACCAGAAACTAGATTTACTTTATACATCTTTCTCATGCTTGAGTTTTATAATTAGACCATGACCCTACTTCAGAGATGCTTCTGCTATAGGTGATGTAGACAAGTATGGCAGAATAGGTAGCTGCAAAGGCCTACCCCTCCACACAGATATTGAAAAGTAAAGCAAAAACTGTCAGAATCAACTTTACCGTTCTGGAAAACAGAAAACAATTATGCCAACTAAGTGAATGATAAATCAATAAAAGGAAAGTTAAAAATGGCAGGAAAGCTTTCTGGTTTATTTTGTTACCCTTACCCCACTTGCCTATCTGACTTGCTGGTAGTCTTCAAGATGGCAGAACACATTCCCAGTGTGAGACACTGTCCCTGCTTTAGAGAGCATAGAGTAGACCTTATTCTCAAAGAATTGTTTGTTAGTTATAACCTGTCAGATTCCTGTAGGCATAATGCAAAATACCTATCTTTGTTTCACCTAATTTGGAACTCAGAGAGGCTATTCATTGAAAACATTACAAAACAAATGAACAACTTCTAGCCACGTGTGGTGTAATTCTAAGAGAGTAGAGACAGAAAAGGGGGTAGAAGTAATATTTGAAGATATAATGGCTGAAAACTTTCCAAATTTAATCAAAGACATAAATTGACACATTTAAGAACCTCAACAAACTGAAAAGAATAAACACAAAGAGATCCACACAGAGACACATTATAATCAAATTGTCAAAAAAAAAAATCCAAGACAAAAAGAGAAGTTTGAAAACAGCAAGAGAAGTGACTCATTATGTACAAGGGATGCTGAGTAAAATTCACAGGATATTTCTCATCAGAAACCATGGAAGACAGAAAATAACAGAATTACAATTTTTTAAGTCCTGAAAGAAGAAAAACTGTCAACCTACACTTTTGACTCAGGCAAAGCTATCCTTCAAAACTGGAGGAGAAATATTTACTCCCAAATAAACAAAAGCTGAGAAAATTTGTTGCTAGTAGACCTGCCCTTATAAGAAATGCTAAAGAGATTCCTTCAGGCTGAAATGAAAGGACACTAAACAGTAACTCAAAACCATATGAAAAATAAAGAACACTAAAATTAAACTATATAAGTAAATATAAAAGCTAGTATTATTTTTATCTTTGGTTTATAACTTTTTATTTTCTACATGAGTAGAATACAAATGCCTAAAACAATAATGATCAACCTGTGTTAATGTGGACAAAACATATGTAATTTGGGACAATGGCAACATGAAGAGGGATGCAGAGCTGTATAGCAGTAGAGTTTTTGTACACTGTTGAAGCTAAGTTGGTATCAATTCAAACTAGAATGTTATAAATATAGGGTGTTACTTGTGGTCCCCATAGTTGCATAAGGAAAATATCTAAAATATATACATAAAAGCTGATAAGAAGGGAATCAAAGTGACACATTACCAAAACAATCAATGAAACACAAATAAGGTAGTAATGGGATAATGTGGAATAAAAAGAAAGCTCTAAGAAATACAACAAATAGCAAGATAGTGAAAGTAAGCACTTCCTTATTTATAATTACTTTAAGTATAAATGAATTAAACTCTACAAAAAGGGGCAGAGATTGGCAGAATGGATTTTAAAAGCCTGAGCCAGTGTTTATGCTGTCTATATGAGATTCACCTGAGATCCAAAGATACACAAATAGGTTAAAAGTGAAAGGATATAAAAAGATATTCCATACAATTAGTAACTATAAGACAGGTGACATAGCTATACTAATATCAGACAAAATAGACAATAAGTAAAAAACTGTTACAAGAGAAAAGATCGATATCATATATTGATAAAAGGGCCAATTAATCAAGATGATATAGAAATTATCAACATATACACAGAAAAAAACAGAGCCCCAAAATAAATGAAACACATATTAAAAAAATTGAACAGTTTACAATCATAGTTGGAGAATTTAATACCTCATTAAAAAATGAATACAACATCTATGCAGAATATAAATAAATAAATAAACAAATTGAACAACCCTATAAATCATGATATTTAATTTCTTTAAAATATATTTGATAAGTGAGTCACAAAAACTAAATAAAATCCAAGATAATACAACGGAAAATTAACAAACCACAAAAGAAGAAAGGAACAAAGATGAAATACAAAATTAACTGCAAAAATAAGTTCAAAATGGCAATAAACACACATCTATCATTAATTACTGTAAATGTTAATGGACTAAATGTTCCAATCAAAAGACATACAGTGGCAGACTGGATAATAAAGCAAGAGCCTTCAATATGCTGTATACAATAGACCCACTTTAGAGAGAAGGACACATATAGACTGAGAGTGAAAGGATAGAAAATGATATTCCATGCAAATGGAAAAGGCAAAAAAGCAGGTGAAGCAGTACTGATTTCAGACAAAATAGACTTTAAAACAAAGGCCATAAAGAAAAATAAAGAAGGACATTTTATAATGATTAAAGGAGTAATACAAGGTGACGATATCACACTGATTAATATATATGCACCAAATAAAGGAGCATCTAAGTACATAAAACAATTACTAACAGAGACAAAGGGGGATATTGATGAGAATACAATCATTGTCGGAGATTTTAACACCGCATTAACATCACTAAACAGATCTTCCAGACAGAAAATAAATAAGGCAACAGAGAAACTAAGTGATACAATAGAAAAATTAGATTTGGTGGATATTTTCAGAGCATTACACCCCCCAAAAATAGGATATACATTCTTTTCAAGTGCACATGGAACATTTACTAGGATTGATCATGTACTTCGGCAAAAAAGAAGCCTTACCAATTTTAAGAAGATAGAAATTATCTCAAGCATCTTTACTGACCACAGTGCCATGAAACTAGAAATCAATTACAGAAAAACAAAAAAGAACAAAAGGAAATCATGGAGATTAAATAACATGCTATTTTTAAAAAATGGATCAATGAGGAAATCAAAGTTAAAATTAAAAAATACCTTCAGACAAATGAAAATGAAAACACAACCACACAAAATTTATGGGACACAGCAAAGGCAGTGCTAAGAGGGAAATTTATAGTGATACAGGCCTTCCACAAAAAAGAAGAATAATCTCAAGTAAACAATCTAACCCACTGGCTAAAAGAATTAGAAAAAGAAGAGCAAAAAAACCTAAAAGTCAGCAGAAGGAAGGAAATAATAAAGATCAGGGAGGAAATAAATAAAAATAGGGATTAAAAGAAAACAATAGAAAAAATCAATCAAACCAAAAGTTGGTTTTTTTGAAAAAGTAAATAAAATCGACAAGCGTCTGGCCAAATTCACAATGAATGAAAAAGAGAACACAAATAAGCAAGGAAAATGGAAAAATTACAACAAATAACATAGAAATACAGAATGTCATACGAGAATATTATGAAAAACTATATGGAACCAAACTGGATAACCTAGAGGAGATGGACAAGTTTCTGGAAACATACAGTCCACCAAGACTGAATCAAGAAGAAACTGACCACTTGAACAAACTGATCACTAGAAATGAAATCGAAATAGCAATTAAAAAAAAAAAAAACTCCCTACAGATAAAAGTCCAGGAACAGACAGCTTCACTGGGAAATTCTAAAAAACGTACAAAGAGAAATCATACCAGTCTTTCTCCAACTCTTTCAGAAGATTGAACAGGAGGGAATACTCCCAAACTCATTCTATGAAGCCACCATCACCCTGATACCAAAACCAGGCAAAGACAATACCAAAAAACAGAATTATAGACCAATATCACTAATGAACATAGATGACAAAATCCTCACCAAAATATTAGCAAATACAATCCAACAGCACATAAAAAAGGTTATACATCATGACCAAGTGGGGTTCATCCCAGGGACACAAGGGTGGTTCAACATATGCAAATCAATCAATGGAATACATCAGATCAACAAGAGAAAGGACAAAAACCACATGATCATCTCAATAGATGCATAAAAAGCATTTGATAAAATTCAACACCCATTAATGATAAAAACTCTCACCAAAGTGGGTATAGAGGGAACATATCTCAACATCATAACAGCTATATAAGACAAA
Organism: Camelus bactrianus; assembly: GCF_048773025.1. Classification (NCBI taxonomy): domain Eukaryota; kingdom Metazoa; phylum Chordata; class Mammalia; order Artiodactyla; family Camelidae; genus Camelus; species Camelus bactrianus. Next base: position 61,478,247 of record NC_133575.1, read on the forward strand.
CCTACAGCCAGCATAGTACTCAATGGTAAAAAACTCAAAAGCTTAACACTAAAATCTGGGACAAGACAAGGCTTCCCACTCTCACCACTCTTATTCAATGTAGTCTTCTGAGTCGTAGGCACAGCAATCAGGCAAGAGAGAGAAATAAATGGATGCAAATTGGAAAAGAAGAGGTAAAAGTGTCACTGTGTACAGATGACAAGATACTATGTATAGGAAACCCAAAAAGGTCCACACAAAAACTACTAGAGCTGATCGAAGAATTCAGCAAGGTAGCAGGTTACAAGATTAATGTTCAAAAATCAGTTGCATTTCTTTACACTAATGATGAATCAACAGAGAAAGATAGTAAAGAAACAATCCCCTTTAAAATAGCACCCAAAGTAATAAAATACCTGGGAATAAATCTAACCAAGGAGGTGAAAGAATTATACACAGAAAACTATAAACCATGGATTAAGGAAATTAAAGAAGACTTTAAAAAATGGAAAGATATCCCATGCTCTTGTATTGGAAGAATCAATAATGTTGAAATGGTCATACTGCCCAAGGCAAATTACAGATTTAATGCAATCTCTATCAAATAACCCAGAAAATATTTCACAGAACTAGAACAAATCGTAATAAAATTTATATGGAACCACAAAAGGCCTAAAATTGCCAAAGCATTACTGAAGAAAAAAAAGAGGCTGGAGGAATAACTCTCCCAGACTTAAGAAAATACTATAGAGCTACAGTCATCAAGACAGCATGGTATTGGTATAAACATAGACATATGAACTAACATACCAGACTACACAGCCCAGAAATGAACCCACAAACTTTTGGTCATCTAATCTTCGACAAAGGAGGCAAGAATATACAATAGAATAAAGACAGTCTCTTCAGCAAATGGGGTTGGGAAAACCGGACAGCAGCATGTAAAACAATGAATCTAGAACACTCCCTTACACCATACACAAAAATAAACTTAAAATGGATCAAAGACTTAAACATAAGGCAAGATGCAATAAACCTCCTAGAAGAAAATATAGGCAAAATATTATCTGACATACATCTCAAAAATGCTCTCCTAGGACAGTCTACCCAAGCAATAGAAATAAAAGCAAGAATAAACAAATGGGACCAAATGAAACTTACAAGCTTCTGCACAGCAAAGGAAACCATAAGTAAAACATAATGACAACCTACGGAATGGGAGAAAATTTTTGCAAACAAAACGTACATAGGCTTCATCTCCAGAATATATAAGCAGCTCATACAACTTAATAAGAAACAAACCAACAACCCAAACCAGAAATGGGCAGAAGACTTAAACAAGCAATTCTACAATGAAGAAATACAAATGATCAATAAGCACATGAAAACTTGCTCAATATCACTAATTTTCAGAGAAATGCAAATCAAAACTACGATGAGGTATCACCTCACACCAGTCAGAATGGACATCATTCAAAAATCTGCAAATGACAAATGCTGGAGAGGCTCTGGAGAAAAGGGAACCCTACTACACTGCTGGTGGGAGGGCAGTTTGGTCCAGCCACTGTGGAAAACATTATGGAGATTCCTTTAAAGGCTAGGAATAGACTTACCATATGACCCAGGAATCCTGCTCCTGGGCATATATCCAGAAGGAACCCTACTTCAAAATGATACCTGCACCACAATGTTCATAGCAGTACTATTTACAATAGCCAAGACATGGAAACAGCCTAAATGTCCATCAACAGATAACTGGTTAAAGAAGTTGTGTATACAATGGAATACTATTCACCCATTAAAAACGAGAACATAACGCCATTTGCAGCAACATGTATGTCTCTGGAGAATGTCATTCTAAGTGAAGTAAGCCAGAAACAGAAAGAGACAGAAAAATACCATATGAGATCACTCATATATGGAATCTAAAAAAAAATGAATATAAATACAAAACAGAAACAGATTCAGGATACAAATTTGTCATTGCCAAGGGGGCGGGGGTGTGGGAAGGGACAGACTGGGACTTCAAAATTTATAGATACAGACAGGCATATGCAGAATAGATATACAAGATTATACTGTACCACACAAGAAAATATATACAAGATATTGTGGTAGCTCACAGTGAAAGAAAATGTGACAATGAATATATATATATATATATATATATATATATATATATATATATATATATATATATATATGTGTGTTCATGTATAACTGAAAAATTATGCTCTGCACTGGAATTTGACACAACATTGTAAAATGACTATAACTCAATCAAAATGTTATAAAAATAGTAAAATAAAATGAAATACATTTGATAGTTGATAGTATAAAATATAACACATTCTGATAGGGTTTAAAATGTATGTAAATGAAATACTTGTGAACTATAGCATAAACAGGGGAAAATAAAGACCCCTATATAGTGATAAGATTTGCACATTTCAATTTAAGTGGTGAAATATTGATTTGAAATATGCTGTGAAATGTTAAATATGGTTTTGTCATCCCACTTCACTAAAAATATACAAAGATATAATAATCACAATAGATAAATTTAAATGGAATATGAAAAAGTTTGAATATCTGAAAAGATGGTAGCAAAGGGAAACAAATGAAAACAGAATAAAGGAAAAGAAACAATGAAAAAGAAGGGGGAAATGAGGAAACAAAAAGAGAACAAAAAAATAAAATGTTAGATCCATTCCAAATATATCAATAATTGTATTAAATGTAAATGGTCTGAACAAGGGACCAGCACATTTTTCCTGTAAATGGCCATGTGCCTATGTGACTGACCTCCAATGAAAGCCCTGGTTAGAGGGGGTCAACTGTATGGTGATGGATGGAAACTAAATTATTTGTGGTGAGCACACTCTAGTGTGTGCAGAAGTAGAGTTATAATTGTACACATGAAACTTACATAATGTTATAAACCAATGTTAACCTCAAAAAAAAAAAAAAAAAAAAAGAAAGAAAGAAAGAAAGAAACCCTAGATACCAAGGCTCATGTGAGCTTCTCTGGTTGGCAACACTCCATACATGTTGTTACACATTATTGCTGGAATGGTAATAAGTGTGTACATATGATTCCGCTGAGAGAAGACACCTGGAGGCTTGGCATCTGATTTCTCCTGGACTTTGCCCCTTGTGCCTTTTCCCTTTGTTGATTTTAATCCATATCTTTTTTCTGTAATAAACTATAACCATGAGTATAACAACTTTTCCAAGTTCTTCTACTGGATTGTCAAATCTGAGGGTGGCTTTGGAGATATCCAACACAGTGTCATATTGATAAAAAGATAAATTCACCAAGAAGATATTACAATTCTAAATGTGTATGCACCTAACAACAAAGGTTAAAATTACAGAAAGCAAAAAGAGAGAGAACTGAAAAGATAAAGACAATTACATAGTTACAGCAGGAGACTTCAATAATCCTCTCTCAGTAATAGGACAAGACCCCAAATGAGGGGGGATATAGAATGGAACAGCTCAACCAACCAACTGGATCTACTTGATGTTTATAGAACACTCCACCCAACAACAACAAAGTACACATTTTTTCAAGTGCATATGGAACATTCACTGAAGTAAACCATATCTGGTGTCATAAATCAAACTTAGAAGATAAAAAAGATTGCACTCACACACAAAGTATGTTCTCTGATTGTAAAGGAATTAAAATAGAAATCAATAACAGCAGAATAGCAGAAAGAACCCCAAATCACATACTTCTAAATAATCCATAAGTCAAATAAGTAGTCTTTGAGGGAGATTAGAAATGAATAAAAGTGAAAATACAAATATCAGAAGTGTGGGATACAGCTAAAGCAGTGCTGGAAGGAAATATACAGCATTAAATATATACATTTTAAATGAAGACATATCTAAATTCTGTAATCCAAACTTTAATCTTTACAAAATAGAAAGAGAAAAATAAAAATAAAGAAGAAAGAAAGTAATAAAGGTCAGAGAGAAAATTGATGTTGAAAACAGGAAAACAATAGAAAAATCAATAAAACCAAAACCTATGTCTTTGAAAAAACCAGTAAAATTGATAAACTTTTAGGAAGGATGAAGAAGAAAAGAGAGAAGACAAAACTTACTAATATCTGGAAAGGAAGAAATGATGCAGCTATACACACGACAGACATTAAAAAGACAATCAAGGAATACATCAAATAACTGTGGAAATAAGCTCAATAACTTAGATGAAAGAGACTGATACCTTGAAAAACAACAAACTACTACAATACATAAAATATGAAATAGATACTTTGAAAACCCGTACAACTCTTAAATAAATTGAATTTTTGTTATCAATCTTCTGAAGAAAACATCTCAGGCCAACATGATTTAACTAGCGAATTCCACCAAATATTTTTGAAAGAATTAATGCTAATTCTACACAATTGCCTCCAAAACATAGTAAAAGAGAGAACACGTCCCAACTCATGAGGCCAGAACTCCAAACCAGACAGTAAAACAAGTGAACATTATATAGAACACTCTCCTTCAGGAACATAGATACAAAAACAGGCAAATGTTCACAACTTGAAAACAGCAAAATTTTGTAAGAATAATATGCCATTACTGAGTGAGGTTTATCCCAGAAATGCAGGACTGGTTCAGTATTTTATTTTATTTTATTTTATTTTTAATTGAGTTATAGTCATTTTACAATGTTGTGTCAATTTCCAGTGTAGAACACAATTTTTCAGTTATACATGAACATACATATATTCATTGTCACATTCTTTTTCACTGTGAGCTACCACAAGATCTTCTATACATTTCCCTGTGCTATACAGTGTAGTCTTGTTTATCTATTCTGCATATACCTGTCAGTATCTACAAATTTCGAACTCCCAGTATGTCCCTTCCCACACCCCTCCCGCCTGGCAACCACAGTTTGTATTCTATGTCTATGAGTCTGTTTCTGTTTTGTATTTTATGTTCACTTTTTTTTTAGATTCCACATATAAGCGATCTCATATGATACTTCTCTTTCTCTTTCTGGCTTAATTCACTTCAAATGACATTCTCCAGGAACATCCATGTTGCTGCAAATGGCATTATGTTGTCATTTTTATGGCTGAATAGTATTCCACTGTATACACAACTTCTTTATCCAGTTATCTGTCAGTGGACACTTAGGCTGTTTCCATGTCTTGGCTATTGTAAATAGTGCTGCTATGAACATAGGGGTGCAGGTGTCATTTTGAAGTAGGGTTCCTTCTGGATATATGCCCAGGAGCAGGATTCCTGGGTCATAAGGTAAGTCTATTCCTAGCCTTTTAAGGAATCTCCATACTGTTTTCCACAGTGGCTGGACCAAACTAACTGCACTCCCACCAGCAGTGTAGGAGGGTTCCCTTTTCTCCACAGCCTCTCCAGCATTTGTCATTTGTGGATTTTTGAATGATGGCTGTTCTGACTGGTGTGAGGTGATACCTCATTGTAGTTTTGACTTGCATTTCTCTGATAATTAGTGATATTGAGCATGTTTTCATGTGCTTATTGGTCATTTGTATGTCTTCCTTGGAGAATTGCTTGTTTAAGTCTTCTGGCCAATTTTGGATTGGGTTGTTTTCTTTTTATTAAGTCATATGAGCTGTTTATTTGGTTCAGTATATTAAATTCATTTCAATTCACCCTATAGAATGTGTAATGAATTAAAAGTGCATGATCATATCAGTTAATTCAGAATAACCATAAGACAGGGTACAATCCCTTTTATAATAAAAATTCTCAGGAACTGGTCAAAGAAAGGATGTTTCTCAAATTAATACAAGTTAGTTACAAAAAGACTACAGATATTATCATAATGGTGAGAGACATAGTGCTTTCCCCCTAAAGTTAAGAACATGGCACTATGCTCACCATTCACACTCAACATCATACGAGCTCTTAGCCAATGCAAGAAGGAAAGAAAAAGAAATAAAAGACGTACCTAGAGAGAGAAATAACACAGTTCCTGTTTTCAGGCAACACAATTATCCATGTAGTAAATCCCAAGGAATCTACAAAAATTCTAGGACTAATAAGTGAGCTTAGCAAGTTTGCCAGGTAAAAAGTCAACAAACAAAAATCAATCACATTTCTGTCTATTTTCAATGTACAAATAGAAACTGGAATTAAAAACTTGAAACCACTTATAATTGCTCTAATAAATATGAAATACTTAGTTATAAATCTAATGATATGTGTACAAGTTATTTATGCTGGAAACTATAAAAAGTTGATGAAGGAAATCAAAAGATACCTAAATAAATGGAGCAACATGCTACATTCATAGATTAGAATTCTTATCATAAATATGTGAATTCTCCATAACCAATCTATAGTTTCAATGCAATACTAATCAAAGTGGATTTTTTTTGTAAGGATAGACTGTTTAAAAAAAATTCTATGAAAGGGCAAAGGAAGAAGAATAGCTAAACCAATTTTGAAGACAAATATAATACATTTGGAAAAATCACACTACCTGATTTTAATATTAAGTATAAGACTACAGTAATTAAAATGATGTGGTTTTGATGCAGGTATAGGCATATACATCAGGGACACAAAATAGAGAATCCAAAAATAGACCCACACAAATATAGCCACCTTCCAACGTAGTGAGTCTCCTAAAATTCCTGGCCAAACTTCTTGCTCATTCTGTCTTTTTTCTTTTGCGCCTGGATCTTTACCGCTGTGCAGACTCTCCTCTAATACATAGTTTCTCCTTATAGGAACCCTTCCAGTTGTGAGCCCATCTAGAGGGTTAGCAGGACTGATATTTCAAGATATTTCAGGATATTTCAAGAACCCAATGAATAGCTTAGCTCTTTTGAACTGGAGTCATGAGTTCCACCACAATCAGTGAATCTGAGATGAATCATCCTAGTGCTCTGTTGATCCATAGCAGATCTGTTTTCAATCGTAAGTTTATGGCAAATGAATAGATGAAAATGGATTTGTGAAGTTTCCTCCAAGGACAAGGTAGGAGATATTTAAGATAATTTAAGATAATTCCTTAGCCCCTTCCCCTGTGTGAACCCCTCTCTCTATGCTCAGATTAGAACACCTTCCCTGGGCCTCTTGCTGCGATGAATCAGAGTCTCCATTAGGTGAGTCTTAAGGAAAATTTTTTGCATTCTTTCTTTGGAAATAAGCACAGAAAATAAAGACTCCTCAGATGTCACTTCTAGTTCATTTCCCTTGGATTCCTTCCCCTTTTCCACCAATACTGTTGTACAGGGGTTCTTGGAAGAGCCGTATTTCTAAACATCATGAGCATTATGACATTCAAGTCTCACAATAAAACTATGGAGAATGTAGTAACATTATCTCCAATTTATCGACAAGGATTTTAAGGCAAAAAGAGGGTAGGTATCATACCAAAGCCACCCACACTGAAATAGTTGATATAGGAGTCTAACCCAGGCTTTTTGACTCCATAAACAACTACATTTTACAATGAAATAGAGAAATAATGTGTTTTGATCTGGACTCGGTGGAATTGCAACTGCCTAGTTCTGTGCTTGAGAGCCAACAGATAAATAATCAGGAATTTTATGAGCAGGTTGTTAAACTATTAGCAGCTTGAAATTGGTCATGGTGAGATCATTTACAGCGTGGACAGTAGCAAACACTACATATGAGAACCTCCCTGCAGTGCCAGTTTACCAACACACCACTGCCTGAATTTGATCTTGAGGAAAGACAAGGACAGGACAGTTCTATGGACACTTCAGGAACTTTAAGTCCTTCAACCTTTTTCATAAACTCTGCTTCTGTTATCCTGGAAGAGTTTTAATCCAAGCCTGGTTTGGAAGGGGAGGGCTGACTGATATTCATGGACTGGAATATTCATGAATATCCATGACTGATATCCAGCACAGGAACTCAGTGCCTCACATCCTTTGCACAGTTGTCGGATACTTTCATTCCACACACGCTATAATCCCCACAATGTAATGATTTTATCTTTGCTTTAAAATATCTATAGTATTTTAAATAGTTTTAGATAGATTTATATCTCAAAGATATTTAAAAATATCTTATATATTTACTATTTGTGGTGCTTTTTTCTTCCTGCAGGTATAGACCTCCACCTGGTAATATTTCCTTTCATCTTGGAAATTTTCTTTGAGCATTTATTGTAGTTAGGCTTGCTGGAGACCAAAAAAAAACCCGTCTCAGTTTTATATCTGAAGATATCTTTAATTATTTTTAAAGGAATTTTTTGGTTGCACATGGAATTCTAAAAGTTGATAGGATTTTGCTATCAGCAGTTTAAAGATACCATTCCATTATGTTCCATGCTCCATGGATTCTGTTGTGAAATCAGTGGAAAACTTATCATTGTTCCCCTATATGTAATCTTTTTTTCCTCTGGTTTCTGTCTGCTTCTACTTTCTGGAAGTTATTGTGGAGAATTAATATAATTCCTTCCTTAAATGATTGATAGAATTTACCAGAAAGTCATCTGAGCCCAGTGATTTTTTTGGTGATGATTATTAATTATTGATTAATTTCTTTAATAGATATAGGCCTATTCAGATGATCTATGTCTCCTTGTGTGAGTTTTTTTAGTGTGTGTCTTTAAGGAGTTTGTCCTTCGTTGAAGTTACTAAATGCATGGGCATAACTTTGTGCATAGTGTTCTTACATGATCCTTTTAATGTCTATAAGATCAGTAGCGGATGACCCCTCTTACACATAATATTGGCATCTTCTTTTTTTTCATGGTTGGTCTGGCTAGACATATTGATCTCTCCAAAGAACTAGCTTCTGGTTTTGTTGAATTTCTCTACCATTTTCTGTTCTCATTTTCATTGATTTCTATTCTAATTTTTATTAGTATTTTTCGCTTGTTTGTTTCTCTTTTTTCCTAAGGGGGAAGTTTAGATGATTGATTTTTAGATATTTCTTCTTTTCTAATACCTGTATTTAATGCTAATTGATCTTAGATATTTCTTCTTTTCTAATGCATGCACGTAATGTTATAAATATCCCTCTAGTGGGGAGGGTATAGCTCAAGTGGTAGAGCACATGCTTAGCATGCATGAGGTCCTGGGTTCAATCCCCAGTACCTCCTCTAAAAATAAACCTAATTACCTACCCCTCCAAAAAAAAAAAAAAAGTGTCCCTTTAAACACTGGTTTTTGCTGCATCCTCAAAATCTTGATAAGTTTTAATTTGAATTATCAGTGATACTTTTAATTTATCTTGAAACTTACTTCTTCATTGACCCATGTGTTTCTTAAAAGTATAGTGTTCTTTCCAAATACTGGCAAGGATTTTTCAAGCCATCTTTTTGTTATTGATTTACAGTTTAATTCCATTATGGTCTGAGAACATACTTTGCATAATTTCTATTCTTTATATTTGTTAAGGTATGTTTTTTGACCCAGAATGTGGTCTATTTGGGGAATGTTTCATATGACCTTGAGAAGAAGGGCATTCTGTTTTTTTGGAATGGAGTATTTTATAAATGTCAGTTAGATCAAGTGGATTGAGCATGCTGTTCAGATCAACTGTATCCTTATTGACTTTCTATCTGCTTGATGTATCTATTGCATACTTACTGATAGGGGGGTATGGACATCTTCAACTGCAATAGAACCTTGAAGTTCTATCAGTTTCAGACTCAGGCAATTTAACACTCTATTGTTAGGTGAATACACATTAAGAACTGGTATGTCCTCTTGTAGAAATATCCATGATAATTTTCCTTGTCCAAAATCTGTTTAGTCTGAAATTAATATAGATATTCCAGTTTTTTGATTAGTTAACACAGTATATCTCTCCATTATTTTAAGCTTTTTAAGTCTTTTAATTAAATTGGACTTTGTAGACTACATATATTTTGGACTTGTTTGTCTACTCTGACACCTTTTAAAATTAATTTCTACCTTTTAATTAATGCACTTAATTACTCATATTTAATTGTTATTAATATAGTTGGATTAATATAAACTATATTTTAACTCTCTGTACATTTATTCTTTTTCTGCCCTCTCTAGTTTTAATTGAGAATTTTATTTGATTCCATTTTCTCTCTTCTATTGGCATATCATTAACTCTTTTAAAAAATTTAGTCCTTGTCCTAGAATTTGATATACATCTTAAGGTAATGTAAGTCCACCTCAAATAACAATATACACTTCATGTGTAGTGCAGGAATATAACAGAATCCCCCCCCTCCTCAAGTAACTTGTAACATTGCTATCATGCTTTTCACTTATCCCTATGTTATAATCATCAATACATTGCTGTGTTATTATTGCTCCAAACACATAATTATCTTTTCTATCAAATATGAATAAGAAAAATAAAATATATTTATGACATTTTTATTACTTTTCAGGCACTCTTCCTGTCTTTATATAGATTCAACTTTCTGACCCGCATTATTTTTCTTTTAAATAATTTAAAAACATATTTATTCCAAGGCATGTCTGCTGGTTTTGATTCCCTCATTTTTGTTGTATGGAAAAGCTTTTATTTTTATTCATTTTTGAAGGATAATTTTCCTGTATATAGAATTCTAGGTTGGCATTTTTTCTATTTTCCTTTCAAAACTTTAAATTTTTTGTTCTACTCTCTTCTTGCTTGTATTTTTACTGACAAATTTTCCACTGTTTTTTTTTTAATTTCTTTTACCTATATGAAAGATGTTTACCCTCTAGCTACTTTTTAAGATTTTCTCTTTGCATTTTGTTTTCTGCAATTCGAATATGATATGCCTAGGTGCTTTGTTTTGTTTTTATTTACTCCTACTTGGTATACTCTGAGTTTCTGGTAGCCCTAATTTTGTGTTACTGATTTTGGAAAATACTCTATTATTAAAATATTCCTTTTGGTTCGTTCTCTCATTCTTCTTCTGTTGTTCAAGTTATGTATTTGTTATGACTTTTGACATTATCTCACAATACTCAGATATCCTGTTCTGTTTTTCTTTCTCTTTTTTATTGAAGTATAGTTGATTTACAATATTACATTCACCTAATGTGTACAGCATAGTGATTCAGTATTTTTACACATTATACTCTGTTAAAAGTTATTACAAGATAGTGGCTAAAATGCCCTGTGCTATACAATATACACTTGTTGCTGTTTCTTCTTTTTTTCTCTTTTTAAAAATGGGGTATAGTCAATTTACCATGTTCTGTCAATTTCTGGTGTACAGCACAATTCTTCAGTCATACATGAATATATATACATTTATATATATTTTTTTTTAATTTTCATATTCTTTTTCACCATGAGCTACTACAAGATGCTGAATGTATTTCCCTATGCTATACAGTATAAACTTGTTGTTTATCTATTTTATATATAGCAGTCAGTATCTGCAAATCTTGAACTCCCAGTTTATCCCTTCCCACTGCCCTCCCCCCTGACAACCGCAAGTCTGTATTCTATGTCTGTGAGTCTGTTTCTGTTTTATATATAAGTTCATTTGTCTTTTTTTTTTTATATTCCACATATGAGTGATATCATATGGTATTTTTCTTTCTCTTTCTGGCTTACTTCGCTTACAATGACATTCTCCAGGGCCGTCCATGTTGCTGCAGATGGCATTATTTTATCATTTTTATTGCTGAGTAGTATTCCATTGTATAAATAAACCACTATTTCTTTATCTAGTCATCTATTGATAGACATTTAGGCTGTTTCCATGTCTCGGCTATTGTAAACAGTGCTGCTATGAACAGTGGGGTGCAGGTGTCATCCTGAAGTAGGGTTCCTTCTGGATATATGCCCAGGAGTGGGATTACTGGGTCATATGGTAAGTCTATTCCTAGTCTTTTGAGGAATCTCCATACTGTTTTCCACAGTGGCTGCACCAACCTGCATTCCCACAAGCAGTGTAGGAGGGGTCCCTTTTCTACACACCGTCTCCAGCATTTATCGTTTGTGGACTTTTGAATGATGGCCATTCTGACGGGTGTGAGGTGATACCTCATTGTAGTTTTGATTTGCATTTCTCTGATAATTAGCGACACTGAGCATTTTTCATGTGCCTATTGGTCATTTATATGTCTTCCTTGGAGAATTGCTTGCTTAGGTCTTCTGCCCATTTTTGGATTGGGTTGTTTGTTTTTTTCTTACTAAGTCATATGAGCTGTTTATGTATTCTGGAGATCAAGCCTTTGTCAGTTTCATCATTTGCGAAAACGTTCTCCCATTCTGTAGGTTGTCATTTTGTTTTGCTTATGGTTTCCTTTGCTGTGAAAAAGCTTGTAAGCTTAATTAGGTCCATTTGTTTATTCTTGCTTTTATTTCTGTTGCTTGTGTAGACTGCCCTAGGAAAACATTTTTGAGATGTATGTCAGATAATGTTTTGCCTGAGTTTTCTTCTAGGAGGTTTATTGTGTCTTGTCTTATGTTCAAGTCTTTAATCCATTTTGAGTTTATTTTTGTGTATGATGTGAGGGAGTATTCTAACTTCATTGATTTACATGCTGCTGTCCAGTTTTCCCAACACCATTTGCTGAAGAGATTGTCTTTATTCCACTGTATGTTTTTGCCTCCTTTGTCGAAGATTAGTTGACCAAAAGTTTGTGGGTTCATGTCTGGGCTCTCTATTCTATTCCACTGGTCCATATGTCTGTTTCTGTACCAGTACCATGCTGTTTTGATTACTGTAGCTCTGTAGTATTGTCTGAAGTCTGGGAGGGTTATTCCCCCAGCCTCATTGTTTTTCTTCAGTAGTGCTTTGGCAATTCTGGGTCTTTTGTGATTCCATATAAATTTTATTATGATTTGTTCTAGTTCTGTGAAATACGTCCTGGGTCATTTGATAGGGATTGCATTACATCTGTAGATTGCCTTGGCAGTGTGACCATTTTAACAATATTGATTCATCCAATCCAAGACCATGGGATATCTTTCCATTTTTTAAGTCTTCTTTAATTTCCTTAATCAATGCTTTGCAGTTCCCCATGTATAAGTCTTTCACCTCCTTGGTTAGATTTATTCCTATTTATTTATTCCTATTTATTACTTTGGGTGCTATTTTTAAAAGAGATTTTTTCTTTTGTTTCTTTTCCTGTTGATTCATCATTAGCGTAAAGAAATGCAACTGACCTGTTTTTTTCTTCTTTAATTATTTTTTTCTTTTTCTGTTATAGTTTGGAAAGTTTTATTAACCAGGCTCTCTGATTCTTTCCTTGGTTGTGTGTAGTCTACAGATGAACCCATCAAACATAATCTTTATTTGTTTTAAAGCATCTTTTATCCAAGATAGTGTTTTCATTTCCTTTATATTTTTCCAGTTTTATTGAGATATAATTGACATACAACACTGTATAAGATGTATAACATAATGATTTGACCTATATGCATCTTGAAATGATTACCATGATAGGTTTAATGAACATCTATCATCTCAAAGATACGACACCAAAGAAATAGAAGAAAAAGTTTTTCCTTGTGATAATTCCTTGATGGTAGAGGAGTGTCAATTATCTTTATCATATAGTACATCCCTAGTATTTATTTATCTTATAACTGGAAGTTTGTATTTTTTGACTACCTTCATCTAATTCCCCCTCCTACAACTCCATGCCTCTGGTAGCCACAGATCTGAACTCTTTTTTCTACGATGGTGTTTGCTTGTTTTTGAAGTATAATTGACCTCCAGCACTATGTTAGTTCCTGGTACACTGCATAATGATTCAGTATTTCTATGTATTTCAAAATGTTCACCATGATAAGTCTAGTTGTCACCTGTCACCATACAAAGATATTACAACATAATTAACTATATTCCCCACACTGTACATTTAATACCTGTGTCTCATTTATTTTGTAACTGAAAATGTTTGTACCTCATTATCTCCCTTACCTGTTTCTCTCTTTCTCCCAGCCCCCTCCCCTTTGGCAACCACCTGTTTGTTCTCTGTATGTATGACTGTCTTTGGCTGGGTTTGTTCATTTGTTTTGTTTCTTAGGTTCCACGTAAAAGTGAAATCATACAGTATTTGTCTTTCTCTTTCTGACTTATTTCACTTAGCATAATACTGTTTAGGTACATCCATGTTGTCACAAATGGCAAGATTACATTCTTTTTAATGACTGACTAATATTTCATTGTACATATACACCTTATTTTCTTTTCCATTTATCTATTGATGGGCACTTAGGTTGATTCCATATCTTGGCTATTGTAAATAATGCTGCAATGACCATAGGGGTGCATATATCTTTTCTAATTAGTGTTCTTATTTTCTTTTGATAAATGCCCAGAAGAAAAATTGTTTGATCATATATTTCTAATTCTTTTTGAGGAATCTCCATAATGTTTTCCATAGTGCCTGTACCAATTTACATTCCCACCATTAGTGCATGAGGGTTCTCCATATAATTGCCAACACTGGTTATTTGTTATCTTTTTGATAATGGCCATTCTGACAGGTGGAGGTGATATCTCATTGTGGATTTGATTTGCATTTCCCTAATAGTAATGATGAGCATATTTTCATGTTCCCATTGGTCATCTGTATATCTTTGCTGGAAAAATGTCTATTCAAGTCCTCTTCCATTTTTAAAATCAGGTTCTTTGTTACTTTGATGTTGAGTTGTATTAATTCTTGTTATATTTTCAATATTAACCCCTTGTCAGATATACTGCTTGAAAATATCTTCTCCTAGTCAGTAGGTGACTTTGTTTTTGTTTCCGTTTTGTTTGTTTTGTTTTTGGTAGTTTCCTTCACTGTGCAAAAGCTTTTTAGTCTGATGTAGTCCCACATATTTTTGCTTTTATTTCCTTTGCCTGATGAGACACATCTGAAAAAAGTATCCCTAAGACCAGTGTCAAAGAGTGCACTGCTTATGATTTTGTCTAGAAGTTTTATGGTTTCAAGTATTATATTTAAGTCTTGAATCCATTTTGAGTTTATATCTGTGTATGGTATGAGAAAGCAGTCCAGTGTGATTCTTTTGCATGAAACTGTCCAATTTTTCCAGCACTATTTATGGAAGAGGTTGTCTTTTCCCAATTGTATATTTTTGCCTCCTTTGCCATAGGTAGGTTGTCCATATAAGAGTTGGTCCATTTTTTATTTCTCTATTCAGTTCCATTGATCTATGTGTCTGTTTTTGTGCCAGTACCATACCGTTTTGATGACTGCAGATTTGTAGTATAGTTTGAAATCAAGGCCTGTGATACCTCCTATCTTGTTTGACTTTCTTGAGCTTGTTTTGGCTGTTTAGAGTCTTTTGTATTTCCACACAAAATTTAGAACAATTTGTTCTAGTTCTGTGAAAAATGGCAGTGATGTTTTGTAAGCATTACATTGAGTCTATAGATTGCCTTGGGAAGTATGGACATTTTAATAATATTAAGTCTTCCAATCTATGAACATGATATATATTTCCAACTGTTTGTGATGTTTTCAATTACTTTCATCAGTGTCTTAGAGTTTTCAGAGTACACAACTTTTAGATCCTTGGTTAGATTTATTCCTAGGTATTTTATTCCTTTTGACGTGACTGTAAATGGGATTTTGTTAAATTCTCTTTCTAATAGTTTGTTGTTAGTGTATAGAAATGCAACAGATTTCTGTATACTAATTTTGTACCTCACAATTTACTGAATTCTTTGGTAACTTCTAATATTTTGGGGCATCTTTAGGATTTTCTGTGTATAACATCATGTCATCAACAACAGTGCCAGTTTTACTACTTCCCTTCCAATTTGGGTTCTGTTTATTTTACTTGTCTGAATGCTGTGGCTAGTACTTCCAATAATATATTGGAAAAAATGGCCAGAGTGGGCATTCTCGTCTTGTTCCTGATTTTAGTTGAAATGCTTTCAGCTTTTCACCATTGAATACGATGTTAGCTGTGGGCTTGTCATATATGGCCTTTATTATGTTGACGTAGGTCCCCTCTATACCCATTTTTTGAGAGTTCTTATCATAAATAGATGTTTAATTTTGTGAAAACATTTTCTGCATCTATTGAGGTGATCGTATGGTTTTTATTCTTCAGTTTCTTAATGTGATGTATCACATTGGTTGATTTGCAGATATTGAAACTTAATTACATCCCTGGGATAAACAACTCTTGATGATGGTATATGATCTTTTTAATGTAATGTTGGATTTGGTTTGCTAATATTTTGTTGAGGACTTTCACACCTAAATTTGTCGGTGATATTGGCCTGCGACTTTCACTTTTTATGGGATCTTTGTCTGGTTTTTGTATCAAGCTGATCCTTGACTAATAAAATGAGTTCATGAGCTCCTGAAATGAAGGACTGAACTGGGCGATTATTTTGTGATTGAGAAGAGTGGGGCATTCAGCTGTGCTAAGGAGAAAGAGAAGGAGGCAGCTTCTGTCCATGGTCCAGTGGACCTCCCCTCCCCACCCCTGTGACCACTCCTGGCTGTCTGCTCCTTCCAGATCTGTCTGGTCCTGGTTTGCATGCCTGGTCATGGGATGTCCAGAACTGCATTTCTGATTATGACTATGCTGTGTGTTCAAAAGGAGCAGGTCTGCCCACCAGGAGGAGCGCAGACCTGGAACCTGGAGGGGTTTCTAGAAAGAGACTGTAAATGGAGCAGGAGAGGAATGTCAAGAGAGGGAAGGAAAGGTGCTTTCCTCAAGGAGGGGAGCAACCACCAGGGTGTTGGTCACCTCTCTCTCAGCCCCTATATTTTGTATCCACCTGAGAGGATAACCTAGACAAAATATATATGTATTTGTGTGTATACATGCGTGCGTGCGTGCACGCGCACATGCGCACGCACACACACACACACACACACACACACACACACACACACATCCCACATACACAGCTGCAAATCACCTCTAGCTGCTGTGGGGTGGAGAATGATGAGTGTCTGACTTTTTCAAACAAAAGTCACGGTAATAGACAAGGTTCTGTCTATTCTCCCTTTTCTCCTTCTCCTCTATTTCTTCCTATTTATTTCCACCACCTCCTCCTTTTCTCCCCCTCCTGCTCCTATTTCTCTGTCTTCTTCATCCTCCTCCTCCTTGTCCTTCTCCTCCTTCTTCTTCTCCCTCTCTGTTTCCTTTGCCCCATATTCCCTCTCCCTTCTTTCCTCTCTCCTTTGTTTTTTCCATTCCTTAATAACAGCTCCAGCACTCCTTTAGTTGTACACTTAGGACCTCATTCCACCTCCGCCCTCCTCTCCAGATACCTATATTCAGCTAAGCATTGCAGAGCCCCCTGGTCATGCCTCCTCTTTCCTGTTGTCACCATTTCCCTGGTTGATATTAAGTGTCTTACCTCTGAAACCAGCTTCTGAGATTTCCCCAGTCCCCTACATTCTTGATATACTTACCAAAGAAATTCTTGTAGAACTTTCCAATCCTTTTGACACATCAGACTAGCCCATTATAGGCCCCCTCTGATTTCCCATTACCTTCTGTTTTTCACTCTTTCCATGTCAATTCTGACCACAGTCATCATCATATTCTCCTTCTGTACTTTAAAATCTTTCTCATTAGAGCTATGTAACCTTTTCCCACAGTCAGAAGGAGGGGCACCAGGACCCTTCAGGAAAGTGGGTAGGGGATACCCATGTCCCATCACATCCCCTGACACCCACGTGTGAGCATACTCTCCCCATGGTTTATTTCTAGAGAAGTCCCACGTACATAGTAAGCACTCTTACTGCTGTCTGGCACTCCTGCTAGACAGAGCCCTGGCATGGTCGTCATAAGTCCTGAGATCCACGCACAGCTTTGCCAGTAACCCCGTGTCTGAATTTGGGGATGTCATTTCCTCACCCTGAGTGTCCTAGTTTCCCCATCTCTACACTGATTGTTGCCCCTTAGACATCTGCAAATTAGTGTCGTGCTCCTCTTGGTTATCTCTGTGTATCATTTCCAGACATCGCTCAAGGAAAGGACTATTTCCAATGAAAATCTCAGTAATAGACAAGGAGGTGTTTGTCTCTCTCCTTTCTTCCTTTGTTCCTTTTTCCCCCTCCCCCTGTTATCGGCACCAATGCCCTCTCGCCACGTAGGTGAGAAACGTTCCCATCCTAGCTCACAAACCCTGCAGAATTCCTTGTTAAAGTGCTCTCTTCCCTGTTGCCACTGTCCATGCCCTAGTTCTCAAAGTACTCACTGTTTACCTGGTCTGTGTTAAAAGCCAGCAGAGTTGGCGTTCTCATCCCAAAGGGACCATGTGGCCCTGGACAGGTTGCTTCCCTTCTCTGGTTCATCTCTTTGTCAGTAAAATGAAGGGTTTGACCATGTTGGTCTCCAAGTGGAAGCTGACTGAGGTTGTATAGAGAGCTCTGGCGTGGTCACCAAGAACTCTGAACTCCAGTCACAGCTCTACCACTAGCCTAGCATGTGATTCAGTTCCAGTCCCAT
Organism: Camelus bactrianus; assembly: GCF_048773025.1. Taxonomy (NCBI): domain Eukaryota; kingdom Metazoa; phylum Chordata; class Mammalia; order Artiodactyla; family Camelidae; genus Camelus; species Camelus bactrianus. The sequence goes on from NC_133575.1 coordinate 61,496,592, forward strand.
CCCACTTCTCAGCCTCAGTTTCCCATCTGAACAGCTGTGACTGACAATTGAGGGCTCCTTGGTTTCTGCAAATAAAGACTTGTGCCCCTAACCTGCCTGTGTACTTCCAAAATCCGTACCCTGAGATGCTGAGCACACGAAATATTTTCTTAACCTCTGGAATACTTCTTGGAAATGTCTCTAGTACGAAGAGAATTTTCCCTTTTGTTAGATGCATTATTTTCCCTGATAAGACTTCAGCTCCTTCTGCCTTGGGTCCTGGGGGCCTGTATTTATGGGCTTTTAATGACAAAAGGCTATCAATTAGTGTAATTAGAGTATTCTCATTTTCAGTCTTAGCCCTCTCCCCACGCTGTCCCCTCCCACATCAGGGTCCCTCTTATTTTAACGTAGTGAGCAGAGCTCTTGGCTGCATCACCACAGCAACCAGAAGCTTGGGCCAATTAAGCCATGACTGAGTCATTAGACACCTAAGCAGATTACAGAGTCCAGAATACTGGATAGAGGAGAGAGGCTGACAGGAAGGAAAACAAGGCACATCTAAGCAGGAGAGACGTGGGCAGCTGAGTAGCTGAGGGCTGCAAACCATTCCCCACCTCAAGTCCCTGGGGACCACGGGCCTGGGGTGTAAGACATGGCACGTGGTCTCAATCACCAGGCCAGAAGGTGGGGCAACCAGGCTCCTCCCCCGCTCAGAAAAGTAAGTCTTGATAACTCCCTGCCAACATGCCCCAAACACAGGGATCTGGTACTGGATTTTTAAATAAAATTCAGTCACAGGCAGAGGAAATTACTGAGTTCACCCTGAGTCGCAGTCTTGTGGTGCTTTCTGTATCCTGCAAATACTCTGTGCAAGTTTGTCTAACAAAAAAAGCCTCTTCCTTCCTGTTTGAGGCTCCCTTTTCCCAGTCAAAGCCCCCTGCTGCCCTGGCCTCCTTTAATTAATGAGCCTTTAATCACAAAGGGCTATCAATTAGTGTAATTAGGATATTCATATTACAGTTCTTCTTCCCTCCCCACTGAGGCCGGCCACTCCCCTTTCCAGCTCCCTTTTAATTTTATCTAGTGAAGAAACGCTCTTGGCAGGATTGCCATAGCAACCAAGCCACCAGGCCGATTAGGCCATTGAGGATCTGGACACTGACACTCAAAGCTGATTAGGAGTCTTGAAACTTGAAGGCAGAGCAAGACTGCTAGAATGAAAACAAAGAGGTCTTAGCTTCAGAGAAGGGGCAGCTGAGCTCTTCAGGGCTTCAGCCAACCCTCCACCCCTAACTCCGTCTTTACCCCCTGAATTCTTTAGGGAAGGAGAAGGAGAGAGGCGGGTGTGAGAGGGGACTGGCCCTCCTAAGGATGAAAGTCTGGGTTTGGACATAAGAGCTTATGCCCTTAGGCTAACCCTTGCCAGGTCCCAAAATGCACGCCTGTAGCATGCCCTCCCCATTGGGCATCCTCACTTCCTAATAAGTTCCCTGGCACATAGTAGGTACTCGAGTGCTTGCTGCCCAACAGTCCCACTAGACAGAGCACTACAAGATAGAGCACAATGAGAACACCTTGGAATGTGGGCAAGTGAAGACTCTGTACTCCAGTGGATTTTTCTGGGAAATGACACTAACAAAAAGCATATGTCATCTGGTTTAAGGCTCCCTGTTCACAGTCTGGCTCCTCTGCCTTTTGGTGATCATGGTGGTACCGCTTGGTGGGGGGAGGGGGGACAGTGAGGGTGGATTCAGGCTGTTAGTCACCAAAGGCTCTCAGAGTTTAGGTTATTCTCACTGGCAAGATGTTCCTCCTCCCTCTCAACATCCCCCTCTACAGTCACAGGCTCCCACTATTTTTCACTGAGAGAGCAAAGCTTTGGTCTGCATCACCATAGCAACCGGAAGCCAGACAGAATAGGAGGGTGAGACAGCCATTTGACACCAAAGCTTAGTGTGGTGTCTGTTGGAGAGGCCTTGACTTTTGGGAGGAAAGTACTTTAACTGTTAGCTGGAGAGAAGTCGGCCACTAGGCTTCTCAGTGGTCCAACACACTCTCACCACATCCTTCATTCCTGTGCCTGCAGGTGAGGAGGGGTATCCAGAACCACCTTTGTTCCCTGTGGAAGCCAAGTCCTGTGTTTGCACCAGAATATGCGTGCTCTGCCCTAGCCCCTGGCAAGAGTACCAAGGACCAGATACACCCCTACCGCACCTTGTTACCAAACAAACACACATGAGTGAATATGTACCTGTTCCATGTGTGCATTCCCATGACTGCACCTCCTGTGCCTGGAACAGTGTCAGAAATATGGTCGGGGACATTGATGCAAACGCATACACTTCCCCAGTCCACTCACTCCATCTCAGGCACTGAAGTTCACATCTTTATCTTCTTTCCTCAAGCCTCCATCTACTAGTCGAATGGCCACAGTCTGGGTTGTTGACACTGAAAACATGAAAGGAAAGACCTTACAAAGCTTTCCACCTGCCTGCATCTGAGACTAGATACTCTGCCTTCCTTCTTGTCGCTATGGATGAACAGTCCACACTCGTATCAAACCCCAGCCTTTCAGTTGGGCAGTAGATTCTACCCATTTATGATGAGTAAATGCAGGGCCACAGCAGTGCTCCCAAGGCTCTCTCCCACATCGCCAATTAGCGCTTCCTTGCTGGACGATTCGCATCAGTACACAAACACTCTGGGAATTCCCTCATCTTAAAAAGAAACAAGAAAGAGAGAAACAAACAAAAACCCCACCTTAACTGCACAATCCCCTCTATCTACACCACCAGCATCTCTCTCTATTTGCCCTTTACAGCAGACCTCCTAAAAATCATTATCTCTTTTTGATATTTCCACTTCCTCTATTCCCATTTTCTCTAAAACCACCTCAAGCAAGCATTTGTTCCCACCAATCCAGTGAAACAGCTCTTCTCAAGGCCTCCAACGACCTGCACGCTGCTGAATCCATTGGTCATTTCTCAGTGCTGGTATTTCTTGACTGATCAGTAGCACCTGGCACTGTTGATCACTTCCTCCTCCCTGCAATACTTTCTTCACTTGGTTTACAGGGCATTTCTGTCCCTTGGCTGCCATTCTGCCTCAGGGTCTGCTACTTTTCAATGTCCTGACTGGTCACTCTGTGTCTCCTTGACCTCTCTGCATTGAAGTGCTCTAGGTTTTGACTCTCAGGTTTCTTCCCTTCCCTACCTATGCTCACTTCCTGCAAAATCACACATAGTTCCATCACTTTGATCCCATGCGTAAATAGAAGAATCACATATTGGTATTTCAAGCGCAGTCTTATCCCTGAACTGCAGGCTCATATATCCAGTTGCTTGCTCAACATTGCCTCTTGGATGTCGAATATTCACCTCAAATTAAAATTTATCATACACAGAGCAAAGCCCTTGATTCCCCCTCCCATAAACCTGCTCCTCCTATCATTTCCCCCATCTTAGGACATAGAAACTCCATCCTTGTACTTGTTCACGTCAAAAATCCTTGGAAGCACCGTTGGATTCCTCTCATTCTCACCCACATTCGTGGATACTGTCCTTCTGCCTTCAGCATAGACTCCAAATCCTCACACTTCTCCACATGTACCACCCTGATACAATCTACCACCATCTGCTACCTCTGTTATTGCAATACCCTCCTACTTGGACCACTGTTACTATATTACCTCTACTATCGCCACACCAGACTAAGCCTTTACTATGTGTCACTTCTCTGCTCAGAACCCTCCAGTGGTTTCCTGTCACGCACATTCTATGGCCTCCTAAACGCTGTAACATCCCATTAACTCCTAACTCATCTCCTGTTAAAATCCTTTCCTTTGCAAGGTTCCAGACAAAGGAGCATTCTTGCTGTTCCTTGAACACCACAACCAGGGGAGGAAAAGGTGTTACCACAGACCTAGTGCTGAGGGCTGTGCTTCTCTGCAGCCCAGAAGCAGGACAGGGCTTTTTGCATTAAAGTGTCCATGGGGGTGTGGCACGGTGAAGAAGGAGCATATTGGTGGGGACCCTCTGCCCAAGGGCCTGGCCTCCAGATACTGGGATGAGGGGGCATGAGAGAGTCCCACCCTGAATATCTACGTATATGAGCAATCTTAGTAATGTCAGTTCTCTTTCAACAACCCAGCCAGCAGACGAGTTACACATTTACATACATGTGCTGGCATGTTGACTTCTCATAGCCTTGCACACGTGATTAAATGTTTCTGGGAGAAACGTTTTCTCCCTAAACCTCATGCAAGCTTGTGGAAGCCCATTTTGTTCCAATGACTTTGCATGTGGATGACGGAGACTATTGTGGTATTAGATGGCAGGCTGTATGCACACAGCGGAGGATCTATATGTGCAGGCTTAGAAGTGCAATCACACACATCCATGCCAGCCCAGCCTTGCCCTCTTTGTGCTTTGAGTTGACCTGCAATGAGACATTTCAGAGTGGTGACAACTGTAGCCAACTGTAGAGTCATTCAAATTCAAATCTTTAAAATTGTCCTATAGAACAAATGAAACTCATCCTCAAGGCAAGTCATGGGTTTTCTACCCCCTGTAAAAGCAAAGGAAGCCAGGGTCAAACCAGAGATGACAGCTACACAAAGGTAGTTTTACAGCAAATGTTGTACAGCCTGCCCAGAAGACAAGCCCTGTATGTTCTTAGTTTCCTTTTGCCCCATTTCCAATTCTCTTCACTCTATGGTTGGAACTGCCCGGCAACCATAGACTGTTAGAATCATAGGCTATAGTGTGGAAAGACAACTAGAACGGGGGTGGGAGGTCACGGGTCGTCGGTTTGAGTCTTAAAATTGCCCCACCTTACCCTTTGCCCTCAGGCATTTCTCTTTGCTCCCTGAAATCTGGGAATCTCCACTTGCAAAATGAGAGGACTGGGTTTGTGGCAGATAGCATTGCACTATATGATCTCCAGATGTCTCATGTGGGTCAAACATTCTCTGAGCCACTAAAGTATCACTTGACAGGAAACGCTCTAGCAGGTTTGGGGGGCTTTGGATTTTCAGCTCTGCTAGAATATATTGGCCAAAATATTAGATCCTATCTGTTTGGCCAAGGGATTGTTATCAAGTTTGTATTGTGACTGTCAAAGGACAAACCACTTAGGCCTTCACCTAGGCAGCTGAAGAAATTTACCCAAGCAAGAAGGAGCATCAGGATCTGGGCCAATAGCCTTCAGGTTGGAGGAGGCCCCAACAGCTGCCTCTGTTCAGTAAGGCCAATGCATGCCTCACGGTCAGCAGTGTAGAGGAGAAAAGTAATGGGTTGAATTCTGAGCTGACTACTCCATCACTACTCACACCCTTCTCTTCTCTCTGGAGTAGCTAAGTAACTAGCAGCGGTGAAAGACAGAGAAACAGAGTCTACTGTGAAAATGATAAATCACTGTAGAGAGAGGAAAGGGAGAATGGGTAGCTAAATGATAAGTCCCTCAAATTCTTCCCTAGCTATTTATATAGTAGGAATTTTTAACTCTCACACATTCGATTTGGTGATTTAAGTTTTCCTAGATAATTCCTTCTTTAATCTAGGTTTTCAAATACATTTGCATAGCGCTTTCTTTTTTGTCTCTCAATTTCTTCTCTACTGCTGCATTAAAATCAAACAAAGAAACACACAAAAATTACCTGCATGTCCCAATTTATAAAGAACATAGTATGAGTGACAGTGTAAAGTGCAGTTTCAAGGAATTAGAAATTAAAAATTTGAATTGAGATCCAAGTGAGAGTAACCCATTTGCTTCAGTTCTCTAAACTGTAATGGCCTTTGGGTTTTCAGGTTCCAAATTAACAATCATTCAGGATCTATAAAATATCTCAGGCCTCTGGTCCTGTGTAACCCCAAGGCCTCATCAGAAAAAAGCTGTGAGTTGCAAAAAAACAGGGGCAGGGGAAGCACCTCTCCCCATGACCAGGGCCTCTTCCAGCCACAATCAATTATCAATAAAGTCTGTACCACTCCCAGAGTCCTAGACCTCTCCTCCAGTCTCACTGACTCACTGAGAGCTCTTAAAGTGATTCCTGAACTTAAACTAATGGCCCACCCTGTCCCCAGTCCTTGATGAATAAACTTCTTCCCAAGTCAGACACCAGGGCAGAGTCCATGTTGTCACAGCACTGCACGCACCTTTGAGATTTGTTCATTTGTTTGTGCATTCAGTGCAAAATGGATGGATCACTTTCTCCATGGTGGATATTGGACGAGAGCCCGGACATGAACTGGTGAGCAAACCCATGTGTGGCTTTGTCTTAAAATTCTCTCTGCCCTCAGATCCATCTCTTTGTAATACCTTCTCATATTAACCTTATTAATTTATATAACAGTTGGTGTATCTATATCGGTGAGTGTCTCTTTATGTAACCTCCTAGTTGCTGTCATTATAACTGCCTCAACAAGAACTAAATGTTCTGGTTTTTTTCCAGTTTGGTGACTGAGGCATCCAATGTGTGTGTTCCTCCAATATTCATTCCCTCCTCCACCCCCAGCATAGAGAACGATTCCTGTCTAGGAATTATACGTGTGTTATCAATAGCAATGGGAGATATTGTTACTACTTGCCATCTGCTCGTGCTCCCTTGCATTTCCTGATATTTTTTTCCACCAAGCTCTTTATGAGAAATTATATTTAAAATAATATTTAGAGTTTTGATAAATCGAGAGTTCTGACAAAGAGGTACTTAAGCAAATGAGAAATAGATAGTTGATGGATCATATGGTAAGTCTATTCCTAGTCTTTTGAGGAATCTCCATACTGTTTTCCACAATGGCTGCACCAAACTGCATTCCCCTCAACAGTGTAAGAGGGTTCCCTTTTCTCCACAGCCTGTCCAGGATTTATCATTTGTTGACTTTTGAATGATGGCCATTCTGACTGGTGTGAGATGATACCTCACTGTGGTTTTGATTTGCATTTCTCTGATAATAGCAATATTGAGCATTTTTTCATGTGCCTGTTGGCCATTTGTATGTCTTCATTGGATAATTGCTTGTTTAAATATTATGCCCTTTTATGGATTGGGTTATTTGCTTTTTTCTTATTTAGTTGTATGATCTGTTTATATATTCTGGAAATGAAGCCCTTGTCAGCCTAAACTTTTGCAAATATTTTCTCGCATTCTTTAGGTAGTCTTTTTGTTTTGCTTATGTTCCTTTGCTGTGCAAAAGTTAATAAATTTAATTAGGTCCCATTTGTTAATTTTTCTTTTATTTTTATTTTTCGGGTAGACTGTCGTAGGAGAACATTGCTGAGATTTATGTGGGATAATGTTTTGCCTATATTTTCTTGTAAGAATTTTAGAGTGTCTTGTCTTATGTTTAAGTCTTCGTGCCATTTTGAGTTTATTTTTGTGTATGGTGTGTGGGAGTGTTCTAATTTCATTGATTTACATGATGCTGTCCAGTTTTCCAAATACCATTTTCTGAAGAGACTGCCTTTATTTCATTGTATATTTGTCTCCTTTGTCAAAGATTATTTGATTGTAGATCTGTGAGCTCATTTCTGGGCTTCCTGTTCTTTTCCATTGATACTTATGTCTGTTTTTATGCCAGTACCATGCTGTTTTGATTATTGTAGCTTTGTAGTATTCTCTGAATTCTGGGAGGGTTATTCCTCCAGCTTCATTCTTTTCTTCAGTAATGCTTTGGCAATTCTGGATCTTTTGTGATTCTGTATAAATTTTATTATGATTTGTTCTAGTTCTCTGAAATATGTCCTGGGGAATTTGATAGGGATCCCATTAAATCTGTGGATTTCTTTGGGTAGTATGGCCATTTTAACAATATTGTTTCTTTCAGTTCAAGAATATGAGATATCTTTCCATTTCTTTAAGTCATCTTTAACTTCCTTAGTTGATGTTTTGCATTTCTCTGTGTATAAGTCTTTCACTTCCTTGGTCAGATTTATTCCTAAGTGTTTTATTTTATTTTTTTGGATGCAATTTTAAAAGGGATTGTTTCTTTACTTTCCTTTTCTAATATTTCATTGTTAGTGTAAAGGAATGCAGCTGATTTCTGTATGTTAATCTTGTATTCTGCTTCCTTGCTGATTTCACTTATCAGCTCTAGCAGTTTTTGTGTGCAGCCTTTAGGGTTTTCTATAAATAGTTTCATGTCATCCCTTATAGTGGCAATTTTACTTCTCCTCTTCCAATTTTTATCCCTTTTATTCCTTTTTCTTGTCTGATTGTTATCACTAGGACTTCCAATACTATGTTGAACAGAAGTGGTGAGAGTGGGCACTCTTGTCTTTTCCCAGATTTTAGGGGGAAGGCTTTCAACTCTTCACTTTTGAGTATTATGTTCACTTTCAGTTTGTAGTAAATAGGTTTTCTTATTTTTGAGGAAAAATTCTCTATTCTCACTTTGGTTAGTTTTTATCATAAATGGGTTTTGAATTATATCAAATATTTTTCTGCATGGGTTGAGATGATGATGTGATTTTTTTTCTTTCTTTTGTTGATGTGGTGTATCACATTGATTGATTTGTGTATGTTGAACGATCACTGCATCTGTGGGATGATCCAACTTAATTGTGTATGATCTTTCTTATGTGTTGTTGGTTTCTGTTTGCTAATATTTTGTTGAGAACTTTTGCATCTATGTTCATGAATAATACTGGCCTGTAATTTTCCTTTTTGGTAGTGTCTTTTTGTGGTTTTGGTATCAGGGTGATGGTGGCTTCATAGAATGAGTTTGGGTGTGTCCCTCCTCTTCAATCTTTTGGAAGAGTTTGAGGATTGGTATGCGTTCTTTTTATGTTTGACAGAACTCCCCAGTGAAGCCATCTGATACTGGAATTTTGTTTGCAAAGAAGTTTTTTTTTTTTAAATTGAAGTATATAATCATTTTACAATGTTCTGTCAATTTCTGGTGTGCAGCATAATGTTTCAGTCATACATTATTCATTTTCATATTCATTTCATTATAGGTTAGTATAAGATATTGACTATAGTTACCTGTGCTATACAGTATAAACTTCTTGTTGATCTATTTTATATGTACTAGTTGGTATCTGCAAATCTCTAACTCCCAATTTATCCCTATGTACCTCCCTTACTGGGGAGCTGAGACTTTCATTTCAATGAGCAATAAGAAAGCCCCATACCTGTGGTGTCAGTGGAGATCATGTAGAGACTATGGACTCCCACCCCCTACCCAGTGATAATGAATGAGTTGTATCAGAACTCAAATGCCCAAATGTCCAGATTTCAATTGAAAATCACATGACATTCAAAGAAGCCAGAACATCTCAATCTAAAAAAAAAAAAAAAAAAAAAAAACAATTAAAAAATGACAACACTATGATGATACGGATGATAGAATTATCTGACATGGATTTTTAGGGAATCATAATAAAAATGCTTCAATGAACAATGACACATGCTTGAAACAAATGAAAACATAGAAAGTATAAGCAAAGAAATAGAAGATATAAGTAAGAAACAAATGGAAATTTTATAACTGAAAAATACAATAACTGAAATTTAAAAACTCAATACATGGGATGCTCAGGATAATGGAGAGGACAGAAGATAAAATCAGTGAACTTGAGGATAGATAAAAAGAATTTTCCCAATCTGGACAACAGACAAAAATGGACTAACAAAACCCCCAGAAAACAAATCTATAATATTCTTGTCATCAGATGCCCAGATGGAGAGAATATGGAGGGTGAGGCTGCAAAATATTAAAGAAATAAAGGCTGAAATTTTCCCACATTTGCTGAAATATGTAAACCTATAAATTCAAGAAGAAGTGTGAACTACAAACAGGATAAACAGAAAGAAACCCATACCATGACAAGTCAGAGCTAGTCTTCTAGAAAGTAAAGACAATAAAATCAGATAGCAGCCAGAGAGAAATGAAGCATTATCTATAGGGCACAAGCAATTCAAATGATAGCAGATTTCTCACCAGAAACCTGTAGTGATCAGAGAATTTACTTAAATACTACAAGTTCCTGGATGAATATGTGCCAAAAATATACCAACTTCCTGAACTGGTCAAAAAATTTCTAACTTACTAAGGATGCTTAAACACAACCTTGTTCCCAATAAGATGTAATACCAGTCCAAGGGCAATGTTTAGGTAGTCAGATTAAAAGATAAAAAGTAACAGACTAAATGATAAAAATAAATAGAAAAATATGTGCTTGGATATCAGAAGCCACAAACAGCATGAGTAATAGATTTGGTAGAATTACTTCAGGGAAGTCACTAAACAAATAAACAAATGACCAAACAAACAACAACCAGCCCCAAGGGGTGATATTCAGAATTGCTATATATCACATCAAAACTACATAGTTTTCAACAATAATAATGAGAAATGCAAAGAAATAGGTAATTGTCATACACACATGGTTAGGGAAAGGCACATAATAGAAGTTGCCTTTGAGGGGCCCAAATGGTGGACTGAGGATAAAAATATTTCAGAATAATCATTACAAGTATGCTTTTAAAACATGCTTATAAAATCAAGGATATTAAATGGCAATGCCTTTTTAATAGAGAATATTAATACAGAGACATAAATTGAGAAAAAAGAATCAAATTGAAATTCTGGCATTGAAAACTACAATATCTGAGATAGGAGGTTTACTAGATAGGTTCCACAGAGAATTCGAGGTGGCAGAAGTAAAAAGAGGCAAACATGAAGATAGGTAAAATTGGAACTATTAAGTCAGGGAGCAGTAAGATAAAACAATAAAGAAAAGTGAAGAGAACCAAATATACCTGTGACACATCATCAAGCCTTCAACAAAAGCCTACTGGCATTACAAAGAGAGAGAGAAAGTTGCAGAAAGAATATATTAAGAAATAATGGACAAGAATTTCCAAAGTTTGAAAATTTCAACCCATACAACTAAGAAGCTCAACAAAATACAAGATAAATTCAAAGACATACCTAGGTACCATGAAACTTAACTTTGGAAAGACAAAGATAGAGAGGGTATCTTGAAAGAAGCAAAAGTCAAGAAATTCATCATTTATAAGGGGTCCTCAGTAAGATTAACAGCTGATTTCTTATCATAAATTATGGACGTCGGAATGCAGTAAGATAACATATTCAAATACTGAAAGAGAAAGACAGATAAGGAAGAATTCTACATTGAGCAAAGCTATAGTTTGAAAATACAGGAAAGTCTGACTTCTGTGAATATAGCGAGGTAGGGAGCACTGAGAGTCTGTCTATCCACAGAAACACCAAGAAACCTGACAAAACCTATCACATTCAATTTTACCAGAACTCTGTAAAATACTGAAAGGTTTATAGCAACCAACCAAGTGTTTAATGAACAAAAAGACAACTAAAACCTAATAGAAGAGCTTTGTGGTATTTTAACTTAACCTTGTCCTGATGTGTCCACAGTTTTGAAGATGGCAGCCTGAATTCTGAAGAGGGTACCTATAGCTGAGGGTAACAAAGCAGACTTTGTTTTTAAATAATTTTATGAAATAATTAAAACAGAATTAACACCAATCCTCTCAAACTCTTCCAAAATGTAGAAGACGAGGTAACATTTCTGAATACATTCTATGAGGCAAGGATTATGCTGATATCAAAACTACACAAAGACAAAAGAAGAAAAGAAAATTAATATATTGTACAAATATAAATGCAAAAATCCTCAACAAAATACTAGAAAAACAAATCTGACAGCATATTCAGTGATTTTATACCATGATTGAGTGGGATTTATTCCAGGCATGCAAGGTTGGTTCAAAACATGAAAGTATACTGATGTAGTATACCACATCAATAGAATGAAGGGGAAAAAAGTGATCCTCTTAACTGAAGCAGAAAAAACGTCTGAAAAATCCAACACCTTTTTATGATGAAAACACTTAACAAACTAGAAATAGATTGGAACTTCCTTAACATGATAAAGGGCATTTATGAAAAACTTGCAGAAAACATCATATTCACTGGTCAAAGTATAACGCTTTCCCCCTCTGACCAAGAGCAACACAAGAATTTCCACTGACAACACTTATCTTCAAATTATACTGGAAGTTCTTATTTTTTAAGATTGTTTTGTCTATTTGGAATCCAAATAATTTCATATGAACTTGAGGATCAGCTTTTCCATTTCTGAAAAAAAGTGGCCATTGGGATTTTGATAGGGATTACATTTAATCTGTATTCATTTTGCATATTATTGCCATCTAACAATATTATGTGTTCTACACTGGAATTTGACACAACATTGTAAAATGACTATAACTCAATAAAAAATGTTTAAAATTATGTCTTCTATTAAGATACTAGAGGTCTTTCCATTTATTTAGGTCTTTAATTAAAAAAAACCATAATTTTCATTGTACAAGCACTGACCCTCCTTTATTAAATTTATGCCTAAGTATTGTATTCTTTGAGATACTACTGTAAATAGAATTGTTTTCCTAATTTCCTTCTTGGATTTTTCATTGCTAGTTTATAGACACACAACTGACATTTGTGTGTTAATTTTGCACTTTCAAAGTAAATTTATGAAAAATCCACAGATTGCATCACTCATCATTAAGGAAATGCAAATCAAACCCACAATACGATATCATTTCATCCCTAGTAGGATGTCTATGATCAAAAAATGGAAAACAGCAAGTATTTGCAAGAATGCCAGGAAGTTGAAATCCTCACACATTGACGATGGAAATGTAAAATGTAGAAATCAGTTGGTGTTCTTCAAAGAATTAAACATAGAATTACCATAGACTCTATTCCATTCCTGTGTATATGTCAAAAGAATTTAAAAAATAAGTATTCAATTAAATACTTGACCACAAATGTTTGTAATAATACTATTCACAATAGTCAAAAAGTGAAAACAACCTAAATATCCATCAATTAATAAATGGATAAACAAAAAATGGGTTTTTCAACACAGAAAAATACATTGAGAATTTTTAACAGCTGTAATATAATAATGATAATGATGATGATAAATAGCTGTAAGATAAATAGATGATAATATATGGGTACTTATTAGTGTCTGGCACTATGCTAATTATTTTATATGTATTAACTACTTAATTCTTAGGTTTAACTACCCCAACTGATAACAGAGAAAACTGAGAAAAATAAATGGATAAACAGAATTGGTATGTCCACACAATGGAATATTATTCAACCACAAAAAAGAACAAAGCACTGATACGTGCTACAACATGTATGAACCTCAAAAACATTATAACAAATGAAAGAAGCCATAAACAGAAGGTCATATATAATTGATCCAGATAAGAAAATTGCAAAAATAGAAAGCAAAGTGTTTGTTGCCAGAACCCAGATGAAATGGGGAATGGAGAGTGACTGATTACTGAGTATTTGGTTTCTTTGGATGATGAATATATTCTGGAATTATGTAGCAGTGATGAGTGCAGAATATTGTGAATGTATCAAATGATATAAAAGATTTAAAAGTCAACATATTAATTCCAATCCCCAGGGCAACCACTAAGAAATAACATAAAATTTAAAAAAAAATGACAAAGGAATTAAAATAATACACTAAAAATATTTATCCCACACAAAATAAAGCTCTAATGGAGGAATAGAGGACATGACATATAGAAAACAAATAGCAATATGACTGACATAAATCCTACCTTACCAGTAAGATTCCAAAAAGAAGGCAGAGATATACAGAATGGGTAGAAAAATATGCTCTCCAAAAGATGTACTTTAAATCCAAATACACAAATAAGAAACTAGAATGATGTATTATGCAAATAGTAAGAAAAAGAGACTTGAAGAAGCCAACTTAATATCAGACAAAATAAAATCTAAGTAAAAAATTGTTACAATAGACAGAGACAGATATTATTTATTAATAAAAAGTCAATTTATCAAAATTATAAGACAAGTATAAACATAGATATCAACAGAGCTCTAAAATATATAGAGTAAAAAAAGGATAGAATTAAAGGGAGAAGTGGACAGTTATACATGAATAATTGGAGACTTAAATAGACCACTTTTGATTTCAGATACAAAAACCAGACAAAAGATCAAAAAAGAAATAGAGAACTCAAAGAACACTATAAACCAAATAGATCTAACATGTATGCACAAACCCTCCACCCCAAAACTAAATAATACCCATTCCTTCTCACATGCACATGAAATATTCTCCAGTACGGTTTATATATTAGACCACAAAAGAAGTCTTGATGCATTTTAAAAGACTGAAGTCATACAAAGTATATTCTCCAACCACTACTATTCAACCTAGTATTGGAAGTCCTAGTCACAGCAATCAGAAAAGAAAAAGTATCCAAATTGGAAAGGAAAGGGGTAGAACTGTCACTATTTGCAAATGACATGATACTCTATATAGGGAACCCCAAAGACTCCACACAAAAACTATTAGAACTAATAAGTGAATTCAGCAAGTTAGCAGCATACAAGATTAAAATACAGAAATCTGTTGCATTTCTTTACACTAACAATGAAATATCAGAAAGAGAAAGTCAAAATACAATCCTATATAAAATCATGCCAAAAAATAATAACCTAGGAATAACCTTAGCCAAGGAGGTGACAGACCTACCTATATGCAGAAAGCTACAAAATATTGATAAAGGAAATTAAAGATGATCCAAGAAAAACAGATATCTCATACTCTTGGATTGGAAGAATTAATATCATTAAAATGGCCCCACTACCCAAAGCAATATACAGATTTAATATGATCCTTATTAAAATACCCATGACATTTTTTCACAGAATAGAACAAATAATACAAAAATTCATATGAAACCACAAAAGCCCCAGAATTGCCAAAGTAATAATGAGGAAAAAGAACAAAGCCAGAGGCATAACTCTTCCAGGGTTCAGACAATACTACAAAGCTACAGTAATCAAAACAGTGTAGCACTGGCACAAAAACAGACATATAGAACAATGAAACAGAATAGAGAGCTCAGAAATAAACCCATACACCTACTGTCAATTAATCTTTGACAAAGGAGGCAAGAATATACAAGGGAGAAAATTCAGTCTCTTTGGCAAGTGGTGTTGGGAAAGCTGGACAGCTACATGTAAATCAATGAAATGAAAACACTACCTCATGTCATATACAAAAATAAATTCAAAATGGCTTAAAGACCTAAATATAACACATGACACCATAAAACTCTTAGAAGAGAACATAGGCAAAATATTCTCTGACATAAATTACATCAATATTTTCAGTCTGTCTCCTGAGTAATGGAAATAGAAGCAAAAATAAGCAAATGGGACCTAATTAAACTTAAAAGCTTTTGCACAGCAAAGGAAACCATTTGACCTACAGAATGGGAAACATACAAAATGGGGAAAATATTTGCAAATGATGCAACTGACAAGGGGTTAATATCCAAAATATACAAACAGTTCATACAACTCAATATCAAAAAACCCCACAAACAACCACCATATATAAAATAAACAACAAGGACCTACTGTATAGCACAGGGAACTATATTCAATTTCATGTAATGAGCTATAATGGAAAAGAAACTGAAAAAATATATGTATGTATATGTACAACTGAATCACTTTGCTGTACACCTGAAACTAACATTGTAAATTGACTCCACCTCAATAAAAATAAGAATAAAAACAAACAACCCAATCAGAAAATGAACAGAAGACTTAAATAGACATTACTTCAAATAAGACATACAGATGGCCAATAAGCACATGAAAAGATGCTCAACATTGCTAGTTAT
This sequence comes from Camelus bactrianus, assembly GCF_048773025.1. Taxonomy (NCBI): domain Eukaryota; kingdom Metazoa; phylum Chordata; class Mammalia; order Artiodactyla; family Camelidae; genus Camelus; species Camelus bactrianus. The sequence goes on from NC_133575.1 coordinate 61,512,319, forward strand.
TAGAGAAATACAAATCAAAACCACAATGAGGTACCACTTCACACCACTCAGAATGGCTATCATCAAAAAGTCTACAAATAATAAATACTGGAAAAGAGTGTGGAGAAAAGGGGACCCTTCTACACTGTTGGTGGGAATGTAAACTGGTGTAGCCACTGTGGAAAACAGTAGGGCAGCTCCTTAGAAAACTAAAAATAGAGCTACCATATGATCTAGCAGTCCTACTATTGGGCATACATCCAGAAAAGATGAAAACTCTAATTTGAAAAGGTACTTGTACCCCAGTGTTCATAGAAGCAGTACTTACAATAGCCAAGACACGGAAGCAACCAAAGTGCACATTAATAGATGACTGATTTAAGAAGATGTGATATACATGATGGAATATTACTCGGCCAAAAAAAGAACAAGAAATTGCCATTTGCAGCAAGATGGATTGACCTAGAGGATATCATAATAGGTGAAGTAAGTCAGATGGAGAAAGACAAGTACTATATGATATCAATTTGTATGTGGAATCTAAAAAAGTACTACAAATGAGTCAATATACAAAACAGAAACAGACTCACAGATATAGAAAACAAACTTATGGTTACCAAAGGGAAGGAGAGGGTGGGAGGGATAAATTAGGAGTTTAAGATTAGCAAGTACAAACTACTATATATAAAATAGATAAATAAGAAATAAGATCCTACTTAATAGCACAGGGAACTGAATTCAATATCTTATAATAAGCTATAATGGAAAATAATCTAAATATTTGTATATTTATATATATCTGAATCACTTTGCTGTACAACTGAAACTAACACAACATTGTAAATCAACTTTACTTCAATAATAACATAAAATAAAAGTAAATTTAAAATTTAAAAAATATTTAACAAAAGGAAAACCAGAATACTCACAAATTCTACAATTGTACAGAATTTAAACAACACACTCTTAAACAATGAGTAGCTCAAAGATGAAATCACAAGAGAAGTCAGAAAATACTTTGAGATAAATGAAAATTAAAACAGAGCAAAACAAAATTTATGGGATGAAGCAAAAGCAGGCCAGAGAGTTAAACTGATTACTGTAAATGCCTACATTAAAAAAGAAGAAAGATCTCAAACCAATAACTTAGCTTCATATCTTAAGGAAACAGAAGAAGAGCAAACTAATCTAAAACTATCAGAAGATGAACATACAAAGATTAGAGTGGGCAAATGAAGCAGAGACTAAAAATCAGTACAGAAATTACCAAAACCAAAAGTTGGTTCTTTGAAAAGATCAACAAAAATGACAAACTTCTAGCTAGTGTCGACCACAAAAGAAGACAGAGAAGACTGAAATTACAAAAATTAGAATTGAAAGAGAGCATCAATTCTGATCTTACAGAAATAAAAATGATTATAAGATAATATTACAATTATATGACAAGAAATTACATAACCTAGATTAAGTGGGCAAATTCCTAGAAACACACACCTAGAAACTACCAAAACTGACTTAAGAAGAAACCGATGTCTGATTAAATTCATGACAAATATTTCCCACACATAAAAGCCTAGGACTAAATTATTTCTTTCTATAATTCTATTAATCTTTTAAGACAATAATCACAAATTCTACACAGTGTCTTCCATAAAATAAAAGGGAACATTACATAACCATTCTATCAATCCAGTATTACCCTGATATCAAAACTAAAGAAAGACATTACATAACCTTAATGGAACTAAATATAAAATTTATATATGTATGTATATGCATGACTGGGACATTGTACTGTACACCAGAGATTGACACATTGTAATTGACTGCACTTCAATTAAATAAATAAATAAATAAATAAGTTTTGGATATTGCAAAAAAAAAAAAGAAAAGAAAGACATTACAAAAAAGAAAACTACAGACCAATATCCCTTATGATAGACTTAAAATGCATAAATAATATACTAGCAAACTGAATCCTGCAATATATAAAAAGTATTTATACACTATGATCAAGTGTGATTCATCCTAAGAATCTAAGTGTAATGCAGTCTCTGAATATCAACCAATGAAATGCACCATATTAATAAATTAAGGACAATATGCACATAATCTTCTCAATAAATGCAGTAAACATTTGATAAAATATATACCTTTTCATGATTAAAAAAACCCCATCCTCAATAAACTGGGAGTACAAAAGAATTTGCTCCATATGCTATGGGAAACCCACAGCTAACACCATAATTAATGGTCAATGATCAAAATTGCCCCCTCTCCCAAGATCAGAAAGAAGACAAGCATGTCTGCTTTTGTTTCTTTTATTCACAATTCTGCTGGAATTTCTAACCAGGGAAATTAGAATAGAAAAAGATATAAAAATAATCTTGATTGGAAAGGAAGAAATAAAACTATCTCTATGTGTGGGTGACATGTTTTTCCATATAGAAAATCTAAAGGCATCCACACACACACACAAAAAAAAAAAACCTGTTAGTGCTAATGATAGTTCAGCAAGGTTGAATGATATCACATCAAAACACAAAAATCAACTGTATTTTGATGGACTAGAAATGAATAATCTAAAAGTGAATTTATGTACTCGGAGAAGATGGTGGAGTAGAAGGACGCTCGCAGGTCACCCTCTCCCACAAATACACCAAGACCCACATCTACAGACCCACTCAGCCAACCAGAGCACCTGCAGAACTCCGACAGAACATCGCCCTCTTCAAAAGATAAAGACGCCAAAAATCTGGTAGGAGAATAGGAAAAAAGAGAGAAGAAAAGGCAAAGCAGAGCGGTTCGGGTCCCGTGGGGAGGGAGCGGCAAAGGAGGACTGGCGCTCGCTCCCTGGGTCTCCCCTCTCCAACTGAGAGGCCAGCGGGACGGAGGGGGAGCCTCCGAGGCTCGGATCTATACGGAGCAGCCTTTGACTGACAGAACTAAGTTAAACGGGCACAGAGCGTCCCCCTGACACCCAGCCTGAGACACTGGCCAGCAGCTGGGGACAGGGCCAGGCTGCCCGAGCCGGGCAGAGGACAGGGGCGGCTGCACGGAGGCAGCCCCCGGGGAATGCAAGGGGCTGCGTGCCATGGCTGTGGGTGCACAGGGCAGAACAACCTGGGCCCTCCATAAAATAGCAAGGTTGATGTGCTCTCGGGGGAAGGGTGCACACCCCCATCTCTGAAAACGCACGGAAAGTTTTCGGGGGAAGAGAGGCGGGGCTCAGGCACAGCCACCATATCCTCCGGTGCTTAGCATCCAGGCGGTAGTGGGGGTGAAACCTGCATCCACACCAAAGGGCTTAGCAGTCTCAAAGGCCAGACTGAGACTGGCTTACAGCCCAGGGCAGATAGGATCCTTCCATCCTGGTCCCGCAGAGAACTTGCTCTACAAAGACAAACAAGGAGCTGGGTTTTGGCTCAGAGCAGGGAAAAGGCTGTGCCTTGGTTTTCCCCGAGCCCACCTGCGGAGCGCCGACCAGGGCGGAGCGCCGACCAGGGCGGAGCGCCTACCAGGGTGGAGCGCCTACCAGGGTGGAGCACGCAGCCGCACAGAGCAGTGGAGATACCGGCGGTGCAGGTAGAGGGAGAGCGCCCCCACCTTTTGGGCAGGAACACAGCCCCTGACCGAGGTGCTGGGAGGGGGCACGCCCCGCCCTCCTACCCGGCCAGTCTGCAACATCTGACTGCAGCATCGGGAGTGGCAGTGACCCGTCCGCCCACAGTAGAGGAGAGCGGCACCTGACCCAGTGTTAGGAGGAGGCGCGATCTCCTTGCCGACAGGTACTGGGAGCAGCACAGAAGAGGGAGCCAACGGAGGGCCTCTGAAAACAGCAAGCTGAGCTTCCAAAACAGGACGAAGACAGAAAGACTTCACATTAAAAGCACACAGACTCCAGGAGAACACCAACATCCCCCCCTTTTATTTTTTTAAATATGTTTTCACCTGTTCTATTTTCTGTTACCCTCTTAATTTTTACTTCTTAATTCATTTCTATTTCTCTTGGGTTTTGATGTCCTGTTATTGATTAGACACAGGTTTCAAATACATCTATTCATCTTACCTCCCCCTTTTTTTTAAAGGTTTTAAAAGGACGTCTCAACCTGATTAATACTCTGCTTCAACTCGCTCTCCTATTATTCATTATACACTGTTTTCAAACCCTCTTTCTCCCTTCTTTTAAAATTCTTTCTCTCTCTCTCTCTTATTTTTTTTATCTTTTTTTCCTAAGTTCTATTACTAAATATAGATAAAATCCTTAAGGACCAAAATAGACAACTGATACTCCATAAACCACAGTGCCAGAGAGGTATGAGCAAAATGAAGAAGCAGAGAAACCTTTCCCAATTAAAAGAACAAGAGAAATCCCCTGAAAGAAAGATCAACGAAATAGATACCAATAGCCTACTAGATCAAGATTTCAAAAAAGGAGTGATCAAATTGCTGAAAGAATTAAAAGACATAGTGTTTAGAGATATAAAATATGTCAAAAATGAAATTGAAGCTATAAAGAAGAGCCAAGTAGAATGGGTAAACTCATTGACAGAGGTGAGGAATGATCTAATAGCTGTGCAAAGCCAACTAGATAATGCAGAGGAACGAATTAGTGATCTAGAAGACAGGGAAATAGAAAGCACCCATTCAGAAGAACTACAACATAACGAATAAAAAATAATGAAAATAGCATAAGGGACCTATGGGATAATATAAAGCATCCCAATCTTCGCATAATAGGGGTCCCAGAAGGGGAAGAAAGATCAAAGGGGATTGAAAAGGTTTTTGAAGAAATCATGACTGAAAACTTCCCAAACTTAAAGAAGGAATCAGATATCCAAGTACAGGAAGCTCAGAGGGTCCCAAACAGGAAGAACCCAAATAGACCCACACCAAGACATATCATCATCAAGATGGCCAGAGTCAAGGATAAAGAAATGATTCTAAAGGCAGCAAGAGAAAAGCAAAGAGTAAGTTACAAGGGAACCCCCCTAAGGCTCTCAGCTGATTTCTCTACACAAACACTACAGGCCAGAAGGGAGTGGCAAGATATATTCAAAACCCTGAATGAAAAAAAGATGCAGCCTAGATACTTTATCCAGCAAGCCTATCCTTTAGGATAGATGGAGAAATAAAGAGTTTCACAGACCAAAAAAAAGCTGCAGCAGTTTAGCAACACTAAACCCATGCTAAAAGAAATATTGAAAGGGCTATTCTAAATAGAAAAGCAGCACGATGCTACAGAAATGAGAAAGTCACAACTGGAAAGGTGATAACTTATGAATTACAAAAAAGTAAACACGAAATTATAAAAGAAGACATACAAATCACTGAGAGTGGGAGAGGGAGGCAGGGAAATATAGAATATTTTTTTCTTTTTTAAATTTTTTTAACAGTAGGATGGGTTTGGGATCATGTTACTATCAGTTTAATAAAAACAGTTATAGTAATGGGCTAATAGATTTACAAAAAAGGCTAACCACAAGCCAAAAACTTACAAGGGAGTCACAAAAATTAAATAGCATCCATGATAATACAAAGGAAAATTACCAAACCACAAAAGCAGAAGAAAGGAACAAAGAGGATATACCAATTCAACTGCAAAGATAAGTTCAAAATGGCGATAAACACACATCTATCATTAATTACTGTAAATGTTAATGGACTTAATGCTCCAGTCAAAAGACATAGAGTGGCAGACTGGATAATAAAGCAAGAACCTTCAATATGCTGCATACAAGAGACCCACTTTAGGGAGAAGGACACATATAGAATGAGAGTGAAAGGATGGAAAAGGATATTCCATGCAAATGGAAAAGCCAAAAAAGCAGGCGTTGCAGTACTGATTTCAGACAAAAAAAAAAAAAAAAGAAGAACAATCTCAAATAAACAATTTAACCCACCACCTGAATCAATTAGAAAAAGAAGAACAAAAAGCCCCAGAAAGCAGCAGAAGGAAGGAAATAATAAAGATCAGAGAGGAATTAAATACAATAGAGATTAACAAGACCATAGAAAAAATCAACCAAACCAAAAGCTGGTTTTTTGAAAAAGTAAATAAAATCTACAAACCTCTGGCCAAACTCACAAAGAAGAAGAAAGAGAGAGCACAAATTAGCAAAATAAGAAAGGAAAATGGAGAAATTACAACAAACAAAATAGAAATACAGAATATCATATGAGAATATTATGAAAAACTATATGGAACCAAACTAGATAACCTAGAGGAGATGGACAAGTTTCTGGAAACATATTGTCCACCAAGATTGAATCAAGAAGGATCTGAACACTTGAACAATCCGATCACTAGAAAGGAAACAGAAATAGCAATTAAAAACCTCCCTACAAATAAAAGTCCAGGACCGGACGGCTTCACCGGGGAATTCTACCAAACGTACAAAGAAGAACTCATACCAGTCCTTCTCAAACTCTTCCAGACGATTGAAAAGGAGGGAATACTCCCAAACTCATTTTATAAAGCCACCATCACCCTGATACCAAAATCAGGCAAAGACAATACAAAAAGAGAGAATTATAGGCCAATATCGCTGATGAACATAGACGCCAAAATCCTCACCAAAATTTTAGCAAATAGAATCTGAAAGCACATAAAAAAGATTATACATCTTGACCAAGTGGGGTTCATCCCAGGGACACAAGGCTGGTTCAACATACGCAAATCAATCAATGTAATACACCTCATCAACAAGGGAAAGGACAGAAACCACATGATCATCTCAATCAATGCAGAAAAAGCTTTTGATAAAATTCAACACCCATTTATGATAAAAACTCTCACCAAAATGGGTATAGAGGGAACATATCTCAACATAATAAAAGCTATATGTGACAAACCTACAGCCAGCTTAGTACTCAATGTTGAAAAACTCAAAAGCTTCCCACTAAAATCTGGGACAAGACAAGGCTGCTCACTATTACCACTCCAATTCAACTAGACATGGAAGTCCTAGCCATAGCAATCAGTCAAGAGAGAGAACTAAAAGGGATCCAAATTGGAAAAAGAGATATAAGTATGAGTATATGCCAATGACATGATACTATATATAGAAAACCCTAAAAGGGCCACACAAAAACTACTAGAAGTAATCAAAGAATTCAGCAAGGTAGTAGGTTACAAGATTAACATTCAAAAATCACTTGCATTTTTTTTACACTAATGGTGAATCAACAGAAAAAGAAAGTAAAGAAACAATCTCCTTTAAAATAGCACTGAAAGTAATAAAATACCTAGGAATAAATCTTACCAAGAAGGTGAAAGACTTATACACAGAAAACTATAAACCGTTGATGAAGGAAATTAAAGAAGACTTTAAAAAATGGAAAGATATCACATGCTCTTGGATTGGAAGAACCAATATTGTTAAAATGGTCTTACTGCCCAAGGCAGTCTACAGATTTAATGCAATCCCTATGAAATAACCCAGGACATATTTCACAGAACTAGAACACATTGTAATAAAATGTATATGGAACCATCAAAGACCTAGAATTGCCAAAGTATTACTGAAGACAAAGTAAGAGGCTGGAGGAATAACTCTCCCCGACTTCAGACAATACTTACAGAGCTACAGTCATCAAAACAGCATGGAATTAGTATAAAAACAGACATATGGACCAATGGAACACAATAGAGAGCTCAAAAATGAGCCCACAAACTTTTGGTCAACTCATCTTCGACAAAGGAGGCAAGAGTATACAATGGAATAAAGACAGTCTCTTCAGCAAATGGTGTTGGGAAAACTGGACAGCAGCATGTAAATCAATGAAGCTAGAACACTCCCTTACACCATATGCAAAAATCAACTCAAAACGGATTAAAGACTTAAACATAAGGCAAGATACAATAAACCTCCTAGAGGAAAACATAGGCAAAACATTATCTGACATATATTTCAAAAATTTTCTCCTAGAAGAAATAAAAGCAAAATAAACAAATGGGACCTAATGAAACTGACAAGCTTCTGCACAGCAAAGGAAACCAGAAGTAAAACAAGAAGAAAACCTGCGGAATGGGAGAAAATTTTTGCAAGTGAAACCGACAAAGTCTTGATCTCCAGAATATATAAGCAGCTTATACGACTCAATAAGAAAAAAATAAACAACCCAATCCAAAAATGGGCAGAAGACCTAAACAAGCAATTCTCCAAGGAAGACATACAAATGATCAAAAAGCACATGAAAAAATGCTCAATATCACTAATTATCAGAGAAATGCAAATCAAAACTACAATGAGGTATCACCTCACACCAGTCAGAATGGCCGTCATTCAAAAATCCACAAATGGAGAAAGGGGAACCCTCCTACACTGCTGGTGGGAATGCTGCTTGGTGCAGCCACTATGGAAAACGGTGTGGAGATTCCTCAAAAGACTAGGAATAGTCTTACCATATGACCCAGGAATCCCACTCCTGGGCTTATATCCAGAAGGAAATCTACTACAGGATGACACCTGCACCCCAATGTTCATAGCAGCACTATTTAGAATAACCAAAACATGGAAACAGCCTAAATGTCCATCAACAGGTGACTGGATAAAGAAGAAGTGGTATATTTATACAATGGAATACTACTCAGCCATAAAAACCGACAACATAATTCCATTTGCAGCAACATGGATGTCCCTGGAGAATGTCATTCTAAGTGAAGTAAGCCAGAAAGAGAAAGAAAAATACTATATGAGATCACTCACATGTGGAACCTAAAAAACAAAAACAAAAACAAACAAACAAAAACAAAGCATAAATACAGTACAGAAATAGACTCACAGACAGAGAATACAGACTTGTGGTTGCCAGGGGGGTGGAGGGTGGGTAGGGATAGACTGGGATTTCAAAATTGTAGAATAGATTAACAAGATTACACTGTATAGCACATGGAAATATACACAAAATGTTATGATAATTCACAGAGAAAAAAATGTGACAATGAGTGTGTATATGTCCATGAATGACTGAAAAATTGTGCTGAACATTGGAATTTGACACAACATTGTAAAATGATTATAAATCAATAAAAATGTTAAAAAATAAATTAAAAAAGTGAATTTAAGAAAGCAATTCCATTTACAATATCATGAAATAGAATAAAATGCTTAGAATGAATGTAATAAAATAAACAGAGTATGGTTATATTAAAAACTACAAAATGGGGGGGGGGAGGAGGGTATAGCTCAGTGGTAGAATGCATGCTTAGCATGCACAAGGTCCTGGGTTCAATCCCCAGTACCTCCATTAAAATAAAAAATATATATAAACCTAATTACCTCCCTCCCACACACAAAAATTACAAAACATCATTGAAAGGAAGAATAAATTAGGTGATTCAGACTTCTTGATTTCAAAACTTACTAAAAGCTATAGTAATCAAGACAATGTTCTGCTGGCACAAGAATAAGGTGTATATTAATAAAGTATCATTTAAAATCTTTTTTAAAAAGCCCTCAAATTCATAGTTTATTAATTTCAACAAGGGTGCCAAAACTTTTCAATGAGGGAGAAATAATCTTTTCAACAAATGGGGCTGAGACAACTAGATATCCACATGAAAAAGAATAAAGTTGCCCCCTTACCTCACACCATGCACAAACATTGATTCAAAGTAGATAACAGATATAAATGTAAGAAGAGCGAATACTATGAAACACAGAAGAAAATATAAACAAAATATTCATGGCCTTGAATTAGGCCATAGTTTCTTAGATATGATACCAAAATCACAATTAATAAAAGAATAAAATAGATCCTTTGGGCTTCATCAAAATTAATTTTTTTCTTTGCTTCAAAGTACACTACCAAGAAAATAAGACACTTTTCCTCCCCACACAATGGGAGAAAATATTTGTATATCACATATACATTACAAAGGACTTGTTTCCAAACTGTTATAAGAACTATTAATACTTTAAAAAGATAGGATTGTAATTTGGTACAAGCATCAAAAATCAAAAACAAAAAACCAAACTCATAAATAGTTTTTGGTTAGTAGAGGTGGGGGCTAAGGTGAGGGGGAATTGCATGCAGATTGTCAAAAGGTACAAACTTCCAACTATAAGATAAAGAAGTACTAGGGATGTAATGTACAACATGACGAATATAGTTAACACCAGTGTTTTATATATATATATATATATATATATATATATATATATATATATATATATATATATATATATATATATATGAAAGTTGTTAAGAAAGTAAATCCTAAGAGTTCTCATCACAGGAAAATTATTTTTTTAATTTGTAACTACATGAGATGATAAAATTAACTAAATTTAGTGGTTATTATTTCACAATATATATGTCAAATCATTATGCTGTATACCTTAAACTCATATAGTACTGTATATCAATTATATATTAGTAAAACTGGGGAAAATATTTTAAAATTTAAAATAAACAAATAATCCAACTGAAAAATGGGCAAAGGACTGTGTAAACATTTCTTCCAAGAAGATGTGCAAATGGCCATTCAGGATATAAAAAGGTGTGCAACATCCTTAGTAATTAGGACAATGAAAATCAAAACCACAATGAAATACCTCTCCACACCTACTAGGAAGGCTAAGATATAAAATACAAACACTAGAAAGTTTTGGCAAAAATGTGGAGAAATTGGAAACCTCAGTCTTGCTTATGAGACTGTAAATGTCGCAGTTACTTTGGAAAACACTTTGGCACTTCATCAAAAAGTTAAAAGTCACCATATGACCCAGAAATTTCACTCCTAGGTATTACACAAGAGAATCAAAAACATAAGTTCACACAAAAACCTGCACACTAATATCTGTGGCAGCATTATGCTTAATAACCCAAAAGTGGAAATAATTAAAGTGTTTATCAAATAATGAATGGACATACAAAATATAATATAGTCATTCAATGGAACATTATTCAACAATAAAAAGAATGAAGTACTAATACATATTACAACATGGATGAACCTGCAAACATGCTAAGTGATAGAATCAGTTTCCAACTAACATATATTGTGTGTTTTATTTGTGTTTATACAAAATATTCAGAATAGAGAAATCCATAGAGAGAGAAAGTAGATTAGTGTTTTCCAGGACCTGGGTGATGTGGAGAATAGCGTGTAGATGCTAATATGTATAGGGTTTCCTTTTTATGCTTTATATTTGGGGTGATGAAATGTTCTAAATTTAGATAGGATGATGGTTGCCAACTGTGAATATATTAAAAGCCACTGAATTATATACTCTTGAAAAGTACAAATTTTATGGTATGTGAATTATGATTCAATAAAACTATTATAAAATAAATTAGTGCCCAACCAGTTATAAGAAGGAAAAAAAGACTGAAAAGTGACTTCAAGATTGGGGATCTAAGCCACTTAAAAAATTCAGTAGGGCATGGAAAAGGAGATGATAAATTTATCATCAGAGAGAAGAAGCTTGAAATGGCACAGGAATACACAGAGTATAATATCTCTTAAGATGTTAGATATGGATTGATCACACAGGTTTGAACGTTATGTATGTAATGGCAACAGCTGACGCTCCACTAGAAGATGAAGTCTGTAATATCCAGCCTCCAATATGGCTCCCAATGATTCCTCCTTATTTGTGAGTTCACATTTCTATGTAGTACCCTAAATTGTACTAAGGTTGGTTTGGCAGAAGCGATGTTATTTCATTTTTGAGATTAGGTTATAAAAGAATCCAATGCATCTGTGTTGGTTGCTCTTTCTCTTTTACTCTTCTGGTCATTTACTCTGAGGGAAGCCAGATACCAGGTCTTTAGCAGCCCTATTGTGAGGCCTATATGGCAAGTTATTGAGTTTCTGGCCAACAGCCAGCAAGGAAGTAAGGCTTATCCACAACCACACGAGACAGCTTGGAAGCTCATCCTCCAACCTCAGTCAAGCCTTCTAATGACAGTTTTGTCCAATATTTCAACTGCAATCTCTTGAGAGACTAAGCCAGAGCTGCCAGCAGCTAAGCTGCTCTCAAACTCCTGACCCATCGAAACTTTGAGACAAATATTTTTAGCTTTAAGCCACTACATTTTGAGGCACTTTCTTAAAACAAAGCAATATATAATTAATGTGAATACTGAAAAATTTCTTTGTAGTATGAAGAACAGCATTTATTTAGGAGATTGGATATAATGTCAATATTGAAGAACAAAGAGGGTTTCCTTAAATTAGTGAAAATCAGAAATGGATATATGGAGGTGAATTCCATGAATTTTGAGCTCCTGGAGAAGAGAGATAGTATCATAATCACCTCTGTATTCTTCATGAGAGACTGAAACAGAACCATCCAGCTAAGCCACTTCCATGTTCCTGACCACCTAAAACCACATGTGAAAATAAATGTTTGTGATGTTAAGCTGGAAAAAAAAAAAACCCTGCCAAACCATTTTACAGTGTAGTTGTACCATTTACATTTACAATAGCAGTGTAATTTTAGTTTGCTCCACATCTCCACCAACATTTGATATGAACCGTGTTCTAAATTATAGCCATTCTAGAGGGTGTATAGTTAAACTTATTATAGCTTTAATTTGAATTTTCTAATAAATATGAGCACTTTTCATGTTCTTTTCTGCTATTCATATATTTTCTTTAGTGAACATCTATTCAAGTCATTTGCATAGTTTAAAATTGGGTTCTCTTTTTATTAGTGAGTTGTGTTACTTATATATTGTCAATACAATTTTAAAAAATCATATATATTTTGAAATTGTTTATCCTATTGAGTGGCTTGACTTTCAAAAAATTTTTAATTGACGTATAGTTGATTTACAAAATTGTGCTAGTTTCTTTTTTACAAAAAATGATTCAGTTATACTTATACATATACATATATATATACATATATATTATATATATATATATTCTTTTTTAGATTCTTTTCCATTATAGGTTATTACAAGCTATTGAATAGAGTTCCCTGTGCTATACAGCAGATCCTTATTATTGATCTACTTTATATAAAGTAGTGTGTATATGTTAATCAAAAACTTCTAATTTATCCCTCCCACTCCTTTTCTACTTGGGTAACCATAGTTTGTTTTCTATCTCTGTGAATCTATTTCTGGTTTGTAAATAAGTTCATTTGAATCATTTTTTTAAGATTCCACATATAAGTGATATCATATGGTATTTCTTTCTCTTTCTGACTTACTTCACTTAGTATGACAATCTCTAGGTCCACCTATGTTGTTGCAAATTGCATTATTTAATTCTTTTTATGGCTTAGTAGTATTCCATTATGTGTGTGTGTGTATACATATATATATCACATCTTTTTTTAAATCTATTTTTATATAGAGAGGCTAAAATTTGTAAATATCAAACTCCCAAATATATCCCCTCACAACCACCTTTCTCTGGTAACCATAAGATTGTTTACTAAGTCTGAGAGTCAGTTTCTGTTTTGTAGATGAGTTCATAGTGTCCTTTTTCTTTTTAGATTCCACATATGAGTGATATCATATGCTATTTTTCTTTCTCTTTCTGTCTTACTTCACTTAGAATGACAATCTCTAGGTTCATCCATGTTGATGCAAATGGAATTATTTTATTCTTTTTTATGGCAGAGTAGTATTCGATTGTATAAATATACCACAACTTCTTTATCCACTCATTTGTCGATGGACATTTAGGTTGCTTCCATGTCTTGGCTATTGTATATGGTGCTGCTATGAACATTGGGATGTAAGTATCTTTTCGAATTAGAGTTATCTCTGGATGTATGCCTAGGAGTGGGATTGCTGAATCATATGGTAATTCTGGTTTAATTTTTTAAGGCATCTCCATACTGTTCTCCATAGTGACTACCAATTTGTATTCCCACCAACAGTGTAGGAGGGTTCCTTTTTCTCCACAGCCTCTCCAGTATTTATTATTTGTAGTCTTTTTAATGAAGGCCATTCTGACTGGTGTGAAGTGGTACCTCATTGTAGTTTTGATTTGCATTTCTCTGATAATTAGTAATGTTGAGCATCTTTTCATGTGCCTGTTGGCCATGTGTATATCCTCTTTGGAGAAATGTCTATTTAGGTCTTCTGCCCATTTTTATAGGGCTGTTTGGTTTTTTCTTGATATTAAGTTATATGAGCTGTTTGTATATTTTGGATATTAACCCCTTGTTGGTTGCATCATTTCCAAATATTTTTTCCCATTCTGTAGGTTGTCTTTTAGTTTTATTTATGACTTCCTTTGCTGTGCAAAAGCTTTTGAGTTTAATCAGGTCCCACTTGCTTATTTTTGCTTTTATTCCCATTACTCTAGGAGATGGATTGAAAAAATATTGCTTCAATTTATTTCAAAAAGTGTTCTGCCTATGTATTCCTCTGAGAGTTTTAGAGTATCTGGTCTTACATTTAGGTCTTTAATCCATTTTGGATTTATTTTTGTATGTGGTGTTAGAGAATGTTCTTATTTCATTCTTTTACATGTACTGTCCAGTTTTCCCAGAACCACTTATTGAAGAGACTGTCTTTTCTCCATTGTATATTGTTACCTCCTTTGTCATAGATTAATTGACCATAAGTACATGGGTTTATTTCTGGGCTCTCTATTCTGTTTCATTGATCTGTATGTCTGTTTTGTGCCAGTTCAGACAGTTTTGATGACTGTAGTTTTGTAGTATAGTCTGAAGTCAGGGACCATGGTTCCTCTAGTTCTGTTCTTTTTTTCTCAAGATTGTTTTGGCTATTTGGGGTATTTTGTGTTTTCATACAAATTTTACATTTTTTTTGTTCCAGATCTATAAAAACTATCATTCATATTTTGATAGGGATTGCACTGAATATGTAGATTGCCTTGGTAGTATGGCCGTTTTAACAATATTGATTCTTCCAATCCAAGAACATGGTATGACCTTCGATCTATTGTTGTCTTCAATTTCTTTTATCAGTGTCTTACAGTTTTTGGTGTACAGGGCTTTTGCCTCCTTATGTAGGTTTATTCCTAGGTATTTTATTCTTTTTGATGTGATGATAAATGGGAGTGTTTCCTTAATTTCATTTTCTGCTATGGAATAAATCCCACTTGATCATAGTGTGTGACCCTTTCAATATATAGTTGAATTCAATTTTCTAATATTTTGTTGAGAATTTTGCATCTATGTTTATCAGGTATATTGGCCTGTAATTATCTTTTCTTGTTGTGTTCTTGTCTGCTTTTCATAGTAGGGTAAAGCTGTCCCTGTAAAATACGATTAGGAAAGTCCTCTTCTTTTCTATTTTTGGAATAGTTTGAGAAGGATTGGTATTATTTCTTCCTTAAATGATTGGTAGAATTCACCAGTGAAGATCTCTGGTTCTGAACTTTTGTTCGTTGATGGTTTTTTGGCAACTGAATTAATCTCTTTACTAGTAGTTGATCTGTTCAGATTTATTTTGCAATATTTTGTAAGTTTCAGGATAGTGATTTACAATTTGTAAGGTTATACTCCATTTATAGTTATTATAAAATATTGGCTAGTTTCCCTGTGTTGCACAATATATCTTTGTAACTTATTTATTTTATACATAGTAGTCTGTACCTCTTAATCCCTTATCCCTATTTTGCACCCCATCTCTCCCCACTGGTAACCACTAGTTTGTTCTCTATATGTGCAAATCTGTTTCTTTTTTGTTATATTCACTGGTTGTTTTATTCTTTTTTTTTAAAACATTTTTTATTAATTTACAATCATTTTACAATGCTGTGTCAAATTCCAGTGTAGAGCACAATTTTTCACTTATATATGAACATACATATATTCATTGTCACATGTTTTTCTCTGTGAGCTACCATAAGATCTTGTATACATTTCACTGTGCTATACAGTATAATCTTGTTTATCTATTCTACATTTTGAAATCACAGTCTATCCTTTCCAACCCCCTGCCCCTTGGCAACCACAAGTTTGTATTCTATGTCTATGAGTCTATTTTGTTTTGTATTTGTGTTTTGTTTTGTTTTCTTTTGTTTTTAGATTCCACATATAAGTGATATCAGATAGTATTTTTCTTTCTCTTTCTGGCTTACTTCACTTAGAATGACATTCTCCAGGGACATCCATGTTGCTGCAAATGTCATTATGTTGTCAGGTTTTATGGCTGAATAGTATTCCATTGTATAAATACACCACCTCTTCTATATTTAGTCATCTGTTGGTGGACATTTAGGCTGTTTCCATGTCTTGGCTATTGTAAATAGTGCTGCTATGAACATTGGGGTGCAGGTGTCTTTTTGAAGTAGGATTCCTTCTGGATATATACCCAGGAATGGGATTCCTGGGTCATATGGTAAGTCTATTCCTAGTATTTTGAGAAATCTCCATACTGTTCTCCACAGTGGCTGCACCAAGCTGCATTCCCACAAGCAGTGTAGGAGGATTCCCTTTTCTCCACAGCCTCTCCAGCATTCCTCATTTGTGGATTTTTGAATGACGGCCATTCTGACTGGTGTGAGGTAATACCTCATTGTAGTTTTGATTTGCATTTCTCTGATAGTTAGTGATATTGAGCATTTTATCATGTGCCTATTGATCATTTGTATGTCTTCCTTGGAGAATTGCTTGTTTAAGTCTTCTGCTCATTTTTGGATTGGGTTTTTTTTTTTTTTCTTATTAAGTCTTATGAGCTGCTTATCTATTCTGGAGATCAAGCCTTTGTCAGTTTCATTAGCAAAAAAATTTTTCCCATTCCATAGGTTATCGTTTTGTTTTACTTATGATTTCCTTTGCTGTGCAGAAGCTTGTAAGTTTCATTAGGTCCCATTTGTTTATTCTTGCTTTTATTTGTATTCCTTGGGTAGACTGCCCTAGGAGGACATTTTTGAGATGTATATGAGATAATGTTTTTCCTATATTTTCTTCCAGGACGTTTATTGTATCTTGTCTTAGGTTTAAGTCTTTGATCCATTTTGAGTTTGTTTTTGTGTATGGTGTAAGGGAGTGTTCTAGCTTCACTGATTTACATGCTGCTGTCCATTTTTCCCAACACCATTTCCTGAAGAGACTGTCTTTATTCCATTGTATATTCTTGCCTCCTTTGTCGAAGATGAGTTGACCAAGGGTTTGTGGGTTCATTTCTGGGCTCTATTCTGTTCCATTGATCTACATGTCTGTTTTTGTACCAATACCATGCTGTCTTGATGACTGTAGCTCTGTAAGTATTGTCTGAAGTCTGGGAGAGTTATTCCTCCAGCCTCTTTCTTTCTCTTCAGTAATGCTTTGGCAATTCTGGGTCTTTTGTGATTCCATATAAATTTTATTATGATGTGTTCTAGTTCTGTGAAATATGTCCTGGGTAATTTGATAGAGATTGCATTAAATCTGTAAATTGCCTTGGGCAGTATGACCATTTCAACAGTATTGATTCTTCTAATCCAAGAACATGGGATATCTTTCCATTTTTTAAAGTCTTCTTTAATTTCCTTAATCAATGGTTTATAGTTTTCTGTGTATAATTCTTTCACCTCCTTGGTTAGATTTATTCCCAGGTATTTTATTATTTTGAGTGCTATTTTAAAGGGGATTGTTTCTTTACTTTCTTTTTCTGTTGATTCATCATTAGTGTAAAGAAATGCAACTGATTTTTGAATGTTAATCTTGTAACCTGCTACCTTGCTGAATTGTTCGAACAGCTCTAGTAGTTTTTGTGTGGCCCTTTTAGGGTTTTCTATATATAGTATCATGTCATTGGCGTATAGTAACACTTTTACCTCTTCTTTTCAAATTTGGATTCCTTTTATTTCTCTCTCTTGCCTGATTGCTGTGGCTAGGACTTCCAAAACTATGTTGAATAGGAGTGGTAATAGTGGGCATCCTTGTCCCAGATTTTAGTGGGAAGCTTTTGAGTTTTTCACTGTTGAGTACTATGCTGTTTATAGGTTTGTAATATATATAGACTTTATTATGTTGAGATATGTTCCCTCTATACTTACTTTGCTGAGAGTTTTATCATAAATGGGTGTTGAATTTTATCAAATGCTTTTTCTGCATCGATTGAGATGATCATGTGGTTTCTGTCCTTTCTCTTATTGATGTGATGTATTACATTGATTGATTTGCATATGTTGAACCACCTTTGTGTCCCTGGGATGAACCCCACTTGATCATGCTGTATAATCTTTTTTATGTGCTGTTGCATTCTATTTGCTAATATTTTGCTGAGGATTTTTGCATCTATGCTCATCAGTGATATTGGCCTACAATTCCACTTTTTGGTAGTGTCTTTGCCTGGTCAGGGTGATGGTGGCTTCATAGAATGAGTTTGGGAGTATTCCCTCCTTTTCAATCTTCTGGAAGAGTTTGAGAATGACTGGCATGGGTTCTTCTTTGTATGTTTGGTAGAATCCCTGAGTGAAGCCGTCCAGTCCTGGACTTTTATTTGTAGGGAGGTTTTTAATTGCTATTTCTATTTCCTTTCTAGTGATCAGATTGTTCAAGTGGTCAGTTTCTTATTCGTTCAGTCTTGGTGGACTGTATGTTTCCAGAAACTTGTCCATCTCCTCTAGGTTATCCATTTTGGTTCCATATAGTTTTCCATACTATTCTCATATGATATTCTGTATTTCTATGTTATTTGTTGTAATTCCTCCATTTTCCTTTCTTATTTTGCTTATTTGTGCTCTCTCTTTTTTATTCTTTGTGAGTTTGGCCAGAATTTTGTTGGTTTTATTCTTTAGATGCCTCTTATAAGTGATATCATATAGTGTATTTCTTTCTCCATTTGACTTATTTCACTTAGCATCATACCCTCTGAGTCCATCCATGTTTTTGCAAATGGCAAAATTTTATTCTTTTTTATGTTTGTGTAGAATTCCATTGAATATATATGTCATATCTTATTTATCCCTTTATCTGTTGATGGAAACATAGGTTACTTTGCAAAACAGTATGAAGGTGTTGCAAAAAACTAAAAATAGAACCACCATATGGTCCAGCAATTCCACTCCTGGGCATATACCCAGAACAATAAGAAACACTATTTCAAAAAGATACATGCACCTCAACGTTCACCTAAGAATTATTTATAATATCCAAGACATGGAAGCAATCCAAGTGCCCACTGACAGATGGTTGAATTAAAAAGATGCTTATATATATATAAGCATATATATATATGTGTGTGTGTGTGTGTGTATTTATATATATATATATATATATACATATACATATACGTATACATATACATATACATATACACATACACATACACACACAGTGAACTATTACTCGGCTAAAAAGAAAAGAATGAAATTCCGTCATTTGTGGCAATGTGGATGGACCTAGAGAATATTATGCTTAGTGAAATAAGTCAGACAGAAAAACAAATACTGTTATACCACTTACATACGGAATGTGAAAAGTAATACAAATGAATGTATTTGCAAAACAGAAACAGACCCACAGATATATAAAATAAAACTTTTGGTTACCAAAGGCGAAAGGAAAGAGGGGAGGGACAAGTTAGGGGTATGGGATTAACAGATACAAACTACTATGTATAAAATCAATAAGCAACAAAGATATACTAGATATACAAAGATATACTAAGGAATTATCACCATTATATGGTAATAAACTATGATGGAGTATAATCTGAAAAAATACTGAATCACTATGCTGTGTGCCTGAAGCTAATATTGTAAACCAAGTGTATTTCTGTAAAAATAAACATTATAGCAGAAATTAATGATGTACAGAATAGAAAAACAAAAAAGAAAAATTAACAAAAGGAAAATCTGGTTCTTTGAAAAGCTCAGCAAACATGGCAAAGCTTTAGCTAGACAGCATAGGAAAAAAAAAACGAGAAAAGACTAAAATTACTAGAACAGAAATGAATAAGGGGACATTACCAACAAGTTACACAAATGGAAATTGTTATAAAAGAATACTATAAACATATGTATATCAACAAATTAGATAACTTAGATGAAATGATGAAACTCCTAGAAAAACACAATCTACCAAAACTTTCTTTAAGGAATCAGATAATCTGAATAGAAATATAAAAAATGAAGACAGTAAATTGGTAATAAAAATCTAAACACAGAGAAAAGCTCAGGCCCAGATGGCTTCACTACTGGATTCTACCAAACATTTAAATAAAAATTAATACAAATTCTTTTCAAGCTCTCCTAAATAGAAGAGGGGAATACTTCACTTTTTTATGGGGTCAGTATTACCTTGATACTTAAACAAGATACAGACATCACAAAAAAGAACACAGATCAATATCTCTTTTGAATATGGATGCAAAACTCCTCAAAAATTACTACTAAACAAAATCCAGCAATACATTGAAAGTGAAAAGTTAAAAAATAATTATATACAATGAGCAATTGTGATTTGTCCTAAGGCTACAAGGTTGGTTCAATATCTGAAAATTAATGTAATGCATCATATCAGTGGAATAAAAAGCAAACATCAAATGATCATCTCAATAGATACAGAAATATTTGTTTGATAAAATCTAATGCCCTTCCACTACTAAACAGTCAACAAACTGGAAACACAAGGGAACTTCCTTAACTTAATGTGGAATCTATGAAAAATCCACAGCTAACATCACAATTAGTGGTAAAAGCCGGATGCTTTCCCACTAAGATTAAGAGCGAGATAAGGATGTCCACTGTTACCACTTCCATTTGACATTGTACTATAGGTTATAGTAGGGCAATTAGGCAAGAAAAGAAATAAAAATAATCCACATAGGAAAGCGAGAAATAAAACTCTGTTCTCAAATGACATGATCTTATATATAGAAACCCCAAGGAACACATTATAAAACTATTAGAACCAATAAATGACTTCAACAACATTTCTGGGTACAAGATCAATATATAAAAATTGTTTCTATTCATGTACAATTAATAATCTAAAAATTAAAAATTCTATTTATAGTAGCATAAATAATAAAATATTTAGGAATAAATTTTTAAAAAGAAATATAAAACTTATACTTTTGAGAACTACATTGCTGAAAGAAATCAAAGAACTTTAGAAATAAATGGAAAATATATATGCTCATGGATCAGAGACTTATTATTGTTAATACTGAATTACTACCCAAGCTAATCTATAGGTTCAACAAACACTATCAGAATCCAAATTGATATCTTATAGAAATTGACAAGCTGATTCTAAAATTCATATGGCATTTTAAGGGACCCAAAATAGCCAAAATGATCTTGAAAAAGAACAAATTAAGAGTGCTAATGTTTCTTGATTTCAAAACTTACTAACAGGCAATTGTTATCAAAACAGTGTGGTACTGGCCAAAAGGATAGATATATAACTCAACAGAACAGAACTAAGAGTAGAGAAATAAGCCCATACATTTTATGATAGATTGTATTAGTTTCCTAGGGCACCACAGCCTGGGTAACTTAAACACAGAAGTTTATTTTCTCACAGTTCTGTAGGCCAGAAGTCCGAGATCAAGGTGTCAACAGTTGTTTCTTCTGAGCCCTCTCTTCTTGGCTTGTAGTTAGCCATCTTCTCCCTATCTCCTCACATCATTGTCTCTCTATATATATCCAAATTTCCTATTCTTATAAGAGTACCAATCATATTGGATTAGGACCTGCTTAACAGCCTCATTTTAACTTAATTATCTTTTTAAAGACCTCCTAAACATGTTTACATTCTGAGGTATTGAGGATTAGAAACCCAACATATTAATTAAGGGGGAAACACAATTCAGCTCATGACAATGGTAATCTGACTTTCAACAAGGGTGCCAAGAATCTTCCAAAGGAACAATAAAATTCTTTTAAACAAATGGTACTGAAACAACTGAAAAAGTAAATGCAAAAGAATGAAATCTGTCTTTTACCTCATAGCATGTACAAAAAAATGAACTCAAAATGGAGAAAAAACTGAAATGTAAAAGGTAAAAACTAAAAAACTCTTAGAAGGAAACATAGCAGCAAAAATTCTTAGATATGACAACAAAAGTATGAGTAACAAAAGACAAACATTTGTGCTTCAGAGGACACCATCAAGAAAGTGAAAAGACTACCCAGAGAATATATTTGCAAATTACATATCTAATAAGAAACTTGTATCCAAATATAAAAAGCCTCCTACAATTCAATAATAAAAGGACAAATAATTCAATTTAAATACAAGCAAAGGACTTGAACAGATATTTTTCCAAAGAATATATACAAAGGGCCAAAAAGCACATGAAAAATGCTTAGCTTCTTTAGTAATTAGAGAAATACAACTCAAAACCACCATAAAGATGCCACTTTACACCCAGTGGATGGCCAGAATTTAAAAATCAGAAAACAAGTGTTGGTGAGGATGTGGAGAAATCATAGTACTCATTCTCTTCTGGAGGCATTTTAAAATAGTGCAGCTGCTTTGGAAAACAGTCTGGCATTTCCTTCTAAGGTTTAACATGGAGTTATCATACGACCCCTGTGATAGCTAATTTTATGTGTCAACTTGACTAGGTGAGGGATGCCAAAATGTGTGGTTAGGCATCATTTCTGGGTGGTGTGTAAAGGTGTGTCTGCTTTAGATTAGCATATGAATTGGTAGACTGAGTGAAGTAGATTGCCCTCCTCAATGTGGGTGATCATCATCCAATCTGTTGAGGCCCTAAATAGAACAACAACAAAAAAAAGAGGAATAAGGGGTTCCTTCCATTCCTGCCTGCTTGCTTGAGCTGGAACATTGATTTTCTTCTGCCCTTGGACTGGCATTTACACCACGATTGCAAATATATGTATATGTATTATATATGTTACATATGTATACTATTGGTTCTGTTTCTCTGGAATTCTGACACTAATACAATCCAGTAATTTCACTGTTAGGTGTATACCCAAAAGAAAGAAAAACATATATCCACCAAAACTGTACATGAATAATTATATAAGCATTAATCATATTAGCCAAAAAGTGGAAACAACCCAAATATCCATCAACTGATTAAATAGATAAACAAAATATGACATATCTATACAATATAATATAATTTGGCCATGAAAATGAATAAAGTACTGATACATGCTACAACATAAAATTAACCATGAAAACATTATATTAAGTGAAGGAAATTAGTTACAAAAACCACATATTACATGATTCCATTTACATGAGATATCCAGAACTGCAAAATCTATAGAGACAGAAAGTACATGAGTGGTTACTTAGGGCTGGTGGGAGAGGCAATGGGGTGACATGGGAGTGACAGCTAAAGGTTATGGCATTTGTTTTGGAGGTTATGAAAATATCTTAAAATTAACTATTGATGGTTTCACAAATCAGTGAATTTACTAAAAAAACCTTTTAATGGGTGAATTGTATGTGAATTATATCTCAACAAAGCTATTTTATTTTTTATTTTTTTAACATTTTTATTGATTTATAATCATTTTACAATGTTGTGTCAAATTCCAGTGTTCAGCACAGTTTTTCAGTTATTCATGGACTTACACACACTCGTCACATTTTTTTCTCTGTGAGTTATCATAACATTTTGTGTATATTTCCCTGTGCTATACAGTGTAGTCTATTCTACAATTTTGAAATCCCAGTCTATCCCTTCCCACCCTCCACCCCCCTGGTAACCACAAGTCTGTATTCTCTGTCTATGAGTCTATTTCTGTCCTTTATTTACGCTTCAACAAAGCTATTTTAAACAAGTGAACTAAATAAAATTATAGGACATTCCACCTAATTATGACAGAATATACATTATTTTTATGTACAAATCAAGAATTCATTAAGATATGAAATATTCTGTGTTATAAAACAAATTTACAAGAATTGATAGATTTGGGAAGTTCTCAGTTACTATTGCTTTAAATAAGCTCTCTGCTCCTTTCTCCCACTCCTCTAATTCTGGGATACCCATTACCATAATGTTGCCCTTTCTAAAAGAGTCAGATAATTCTTGTAGAATTTTCTCATTTTTAAGTATCTTATTTCTATTGTCTCTTCTATTTATATCATTTCTAGATTTCTATTTTTGAGACTGCTAATTCTCTCTTCCATATGATCTGCTCTATTTTCAATGCTTTCTAATGCATTCTTCATCTCTTTTTATTGAGTTCTTCAGCTCCAGAATTTCTATTTGGTTCTTTTTTATATTTTTGATCTCTTCTGTTCATTAATTTTATTCCTGAGCTCATTGAACTGCCTTTCTGAGTTTCCTTGTAGCTTTTGCTTTTCTTCATGACAGCTATTTGGACTTCTTTATCAGTTAGATTGTAATATTCCATGACCTTAAGTTTTGTTTCTGAAGAATTGTCATTTCCTTTTTGCAGTACAGTGGTTTTTCATGGTGCTTGATGAACTGTTCAATGGCAGATAAATTTAAGTAGCAGCAGTTTGGAAATTAGAGGCCTTTCTGTTTTCCAGTAGGTGGGGCTACAGCACAAGTTTTGGTTTCTCTTGCACTGCCACTGATAAATATTTGAGTGTACTTTCACCCTCCTCTGCCTCAGAGAGTATGGCTCTGTGCCCACCCTGTGCCTCTGGAGTCACTGGTGTCTTGCTGTTTCCGGTGTCCTTGGCTTCATCGTTTGGCAGTTCATGATGGTGGGCTCTTTTGCTTCCAGGATCCTCTGAGTCTCAGGCTCTTGCTATGGGGCGTGGGAGGGGTGGGGGTGGGGTAGGAAGTGATGTCCTGAGGGCACCTTTGCCACATTATAAGGTTTGAGGGCTCTGCTAGTATGGGTTGAGGAGCCAGGGGCCAGTGTAATGAATGCCTCAGTGGCTGGAGGGACAGGGTCCCAGGGCTCAATGTTTCTACTGCCCAGTTACCTATAGCCATAGTGGCACTGTGCCTATGAGTCTGGATTTGTGTGTGCCACCTCCCCCACTGCTACTGGTTTCTTAGGGGTTGCAGGCTCAGCTGTCACCACCAGAGGGCTGAGATTGCAGACACTGCCTCCACTGTTTACTTGCCAGTCCACCTATCTTTAAATGTACAAATGTGTGGAATTTTCTGGCATTCTGGTTAGCTGGACAGATGCAACTCTGTTGCATTATGGATGTTTTATTGATTGTAGATTGAAGAGAAGAGACAAAGATAGCTTTTTACTCCACCATGTTGCTGACATCACAACTCAAAAGTTGTATATTTTGATGATGGCCAAAGAGTTTATATTTTCTTCTTTTGCTTGTGATTTTGGTGTCATATCTAAGTAACCACTGCCTAATTCAGGATCATAAATATTTATATGTGTGTTTTATTCTAAGAGTGTTATAGTGTTTGTGCTTACACTTATATTTTTGATACATTCTGAGTCAATTTTTGCATATGGTGTGCCTTGAATCTATATGTCAATTTGGGGAGTATTGGAATCTTAAGTCTTCCAACACATGAACATGGGATATCTTTCCATCTATTTAGATTCCTCATTAATTTTTTTCACAATGTTGTATAGTTTTCAACATAAAATTCATGCACTTACTATGTTAAATTTATTCCCAGGTGCTTTTTTATGTTACATATGGAATTATTTTCTTAATTTTATTTTCAGGTTTTGTATTTCTAGTATATTAAAATACAATTTGTACATATGTATTGATCCTGTATCCTGATACTTTATGAACACTTTTTTTGTTTTAATAGTTTTTCAGTCGATTCCTTAGTATTTTCTATGTATAGAATATATATAGAATCATATTATCTGCAAATAGAGAATTCTACTTCTTTTTTCCAATCTAGATGCCATTTATTTCTTCTTCTTGCCTAATTGCCTTGCTTAGAACTTACAGTACAATGTTGAATAAAAATGGTGATAGAAGGTATATTTTGGATTTTCCTGATTTTAGGAGGAATGTTAATTGTTTTTTTAAACTTTTAAGTTTGAAAAGTTTTACACTTACAGAAGATTTACAAACAAACCATAGGTAGCTCCTGTATAATCTTTGCCCAGTTTCCTGCAGTAGTAAATCTTACATAACCATAGTACAATTATCAAAATTAAGATGCTAGCATTGGTACAATACCTATTAACTAAACTAAAATCTTTATTTTAATTTACCTAGTTTTTCCACAGATGTCCATTTTTCTGATCCAGAATTCAATCTGGGAAGCTATCTTACATTTAGTCATCATGTGTCCTCAGTCATCTTTCATGTGTGAGAGATTCTTGTTCTTTCATTTTCTTTCGAGACCTTGACAATTTTAATGAATACTGGTCAGGTAATTTGTGGAATGTTCTTCAATTTGTGATTGTCTGATGCTTTGTTGTAAATAGGCTGATTTTAGGAATTTAGAGAAGAATACCACAAAGGTAAATTCCTGATCACACTGTATCAAGTGGTTAAAGATGTCAACATGACTTATTATTGATGATGTTCCCTTGATCACTCAAAGTCATGTCTACCAAGTTTTTTCACATTAAAAGGACTATTTTTACTTTTCATACTAAATTACTTAGAAAAAAGTCAATAAGTACAGCCCATATTTAAGGAGAGAGTAATTAAGCTTCACCTTCTGCAGAAAGGAATGACAGTTAATTGTGGACATATGTTAAAAACACCCTAGGGTACAGCCATTATTGTAAACAGTATGGAGATTCCTCAAAAATCTAAAAATAGAACTACAATATGATCCAGCAATTTCACTTCTGGGTATAGATCTGAAAGTGATGAAATCACCATGTCAAACAGTTATCTGCACTCATATGCTTATTGCAGCATTATGTACAATAGTCAAGACATCAAAACAATCTAAGTGTCCATAGACAGATATATGGATGTATAAAATGTGATAAATATACATACACACACAATGAAATACTATCTAGCTATCAAAAGAAACGAGTCTTGCCATTTGTGACAACATGGACAAATCTTGAGGGCATTATGCTAAGTGAGATAACTCAGACTGAGAAAGACAAATACTGTATTATTTCATATATATGTAGAATAAAAAAAACTCATAGAAAAAAAGATCAGATTTGTGGTTACCAGGGGTGGGAGTGTGGGGGAATGGAGAAATTGATGAAGGTAATTAAAAGGTACAAACTTCCATAAGATAAGTATAGGGTATATAATGTACAGCATGATGACTAGCATTAACCCTTCAGTATGGTATATTTGAAAGTTGAAAAGCAAATAAATTATAAAACTTCTCCTCACAAGGGGAAAACTAACTTTTTAATCACATGATTAAATCACATAGCTACTGTTATTGTAGCAATCATATATATATATGTATATATATATATATATGTTAAAGTCATTTTGCTCGTACACCTTAAATTTACATAGTGCTGTATGTCATTATATCACAATTAAGTTGAAAAAACACCAAGGGAATAAATATTTTACAGAAAATATTTTTGGTTGTGCAAGTATCCTGTTTCTCTGAAAATTTGCTCCTTTATTTTGCATTCACCAGTGTATTTTTGCTGCATCAGCCATTACTATGGAATCTAATAATGATTTTCTATTTCCTCTATTCCTTCTACACATACTAGAATTCTTTAAGGAAAAGGTTTGCTTTTTCCCTCATTGACTTATGTATTCAATAACCTTATTTATTAATTTATTTATAATATATTTATTTACTATTGAGTTATAGGTGATTACAATATTATATTAGTTTTAAGTGTACAACATATTGATTCAAAATTTTGTAGATTATACTTCATTTAAAGTTATAAAATATTGGCTCTATTCCCTGTACTGTACAATATTTTCTTATAGCTTATTTATTTAATATAGAGCAGATTGTACTTAATTCCATACCTCTATCTTGCTCCTTCCACCTTCCCTCTCACCACTGGTAACCACTAGTTTGTTCTCTATATTTGTGAGTCTGTTTCTGTTTTGGTATATTCACTACTTTATTTTATATTTTACCTTCTACTTATGTAATAACATATAGTATTTGTCTTTCTCTGCTTAACTTAGGTCACTAAGCATAATAACCTCTAAGTCCATCCATGTTGTTGCAAATGGCAAAATTTCATTCTTTTTTTTTTTTTTTTGGCTAAGTAGTATCCACTATATATATAGTGCATTTTCTTTTTCCATTCATTGGCTGAAGGACACCTAGGTTGCTTCCATATCTTGACTATTATAAATAATGCTGCTATGAACATTGGGGTGCATATTATCTTTTTGAACTAGTGTTTTCATCTTCAGATACATACCCAGGAGTGGAAATGCTGGATTTATTGTAGCTCTATTTTTAGGTTTTTGAGGAATATCCATGCTGTTTTCCATAGTGGCTGCACCAATTTACATTCCCACCAACAGTATACTAGGTGTACTGTAATATGACAATATTTTTTATTTGTAAACTTTTTAATAATAGCCATTCTCGCAGGTGTGAGGTGATAACGCATTGTGGTTTTGATTTACATTTCTCTGATGATTAATGATGTTCAGCATCTTTTCATATGCCTATTGACCATCTACATGTCTTCCTTGAAAAAATTTCTATTTGGATCTTCTGCCTAATTTTTAATCAAGTTGCTTTTTGATATTGAATTGAATGATCTGTTTATATATTTTGGCTATTAATACCTTATTGGTCACATCATTTGAAAATATTTTCTTCTATTCAGTAGGTTGTCCTTTCATTTTGTTGATGGTTCCCTTTCCTGTACAAAAGCTTTTAAGTTTAATTAGGTACAACTTGCTTATTTTGGCTTTTGTTGCCTTTGACTTAGGCAACAGATACAAAAAACATTGCTACTATTTATAACAAAGAGTGTTCTGCCTATATTTTCTTCCAGGAGCTTTATTGCTTCCATTTTTACATTTAGGTCTTTAATCCACTTTAAGTTTATTTTTGTATATGGTGTGAAACAATGTTCTGATTTCATTCCTTTGCATGTAGCTGTTTAGTTTTCCCAACATCATTTATTGAAGAGGTTATTTTTTTTCCATTGTGCATCTTTGCCACCTTTGTCGAAGATTACCTGTCCCTATAAGTGTGGGTTCATTTCTGGGCTTTCTATTTCATTCCATTGATCTATGTGCCTGTATTTGTGCCAGTACCATACTTTTTTGGTTACTGTAGCTTTGTAGTATAGTTTGAAATCAGGAAGCATGATACATCCTGCTTTGCTCCTCATTCTCAAGATTATTTTTGCTATTAGAGGTCTTTTTAGAATTTCAGAATTACCATTTACAAATTTGAGGATTGTTTGTTCTGGTTGTGCAGAAAAAAATGTCATCAGTATTTTGACAGAGATTACATTGAATCTGTAGATCACTTTGGGTAGTAAGGTCATTTTAATAATATTAATAATTCCAATCCATGAGCATGGTGTATCTTTCCATCTTTTTGTATTATCTTCAATTTTTTAAATCAGTGTCTTAAACACTTTTCCAAGTACAAGTCTTTTACCTCCTTAGTTAGAGTTATTCCTAGGTATTTTATTCTTTTTAAAGAAGTGGTAGATGGGATTGTTTATTTAATTTCTCTTTTTCATAGTTTATTTTCAGTGTATAGAAATTCAATAGATTTCTGTATATTAATTTTGTATCCTGCAACTTTAACAAATTCATTGATGAGTTCTAGTAGTTCTTTGATAGCATCTTTAGGATTTGTTATATACAAAATAATGTCATCTGTAAACAGTGACAATTTTACTTCTTTCCAATTTTGATTCCTTTTTTTTCTTGTCTGATTGCTACCTCTAAGACTTCCAATACCACATTGAAAAAAAAGTGATGAGATTTGGCATCCTTATCTTGTTCCTCATCTTAGAGGAAACACTTTCATTTTTCACCATTTAATATAATGTTAGCTGATAGACTGCCATATATGGCCTTTATTATGTTGAGGTATGCTCCCTCTATATCAACTTTGTTGATTTTTTTTAAATTATAAATTGATGTTGAATTTTGTCAAAAGCTTTTTCTACATCTATTGAGATGATCATATGATTTTTATTTTTTAATTTCTTGATGTGGTATATCACATTATTAATTTGTGGATATTGAACCATACCTACATCTCTGAGATAAATCCCACTTGATCATGTTGTATGATCATTTTAAAGTATTATTGAACAGGGTTTGCTTCCATTTTGTTGAAATTTTTTGCATCTATGTTCATCAGTGATATTGGCCATCTGGACTTGGAGTTTTGTTTCTTGGGGTTTTTTAAATTTCAGATTCAATTTCATTACTGGTCACTGGTCTGTTTGTCTTTTCTATTTATTCTTTGATCAGTCTTGGGAAATTGTATATGTCTAAGAATTTGTCCATTTCTTTTAGG
The DNA here is from genome assembly GCF_048773025.1 of Camelus bactrianus. Classification (NCBI taxonomy): domain Eukaryota; kingdom Metazoa; phylum Chordata; class Mammalia; order Artiodactyla; family Camelidae; genus Camelus; species Camelus bactrianus. The sequence goes on from NC_133575.1 coordinate 61,542,502, forward strand.
TTGTCCAATATATGGGCATATACTTGTTCATAGTAATCTCTTATTATCCTTTATATTTCTGTGATATTGGTTGTCATTTCTTCTTTATTATTTCTGATTTTATTAATTTAGGCCCCCCCTTTTTTTTTCTTGAGGAGTCTGGTTAAATCTTTATTAATATTGTTTATCTTTTCAAAGAACTTACTCTTAATTTCATTGATCTTTTTCATGTTTTCTTTAATTTTCTGTTTAACTTATTTCTGCTGTGATCTTTATGATTTCTTTACTTCTTCTAACTTTGGGCTTTGTTTTTTCTCCTTTTCCTAGTTTCTTTTAGGCATAAGGTTAGGTTGTTTATTTGAGATTGTTCTTATTTCCTGAGGTAAGCTTGTATCACTATAAACTTCCCTGTTAGAACTTCTTTTGCTGGGTCCCATAGATTTTGGATCATTGCACTTTCATTTTCACTTGTCTCCAGGTATTTTTTTTTCTTTGATTTCTTCAGTAATCCATTAGTGGGTTAGTAGCATATTGGTTAGCCTTCACATTTTTGTGTTTTTTGCAGTTTTTTCTTGTAGCTGATTTCTCTTCCTATAGCAGTGTTGTCTGAAAAGATGCATGATATGATTTTAATTTTCTTAACTATAGTTAAGACTTGTTTTGTGGTCTAGCATGTGATCTATTTTGGAGAATGTTCCACATACACTTAATGTGTATTCTTTTCCTTTTTGATGGAATGTTCTATATAGATCTATTAAGTGCTTCTGATCTAAGTGCTATATAAGACCAGTGTTTCTTTATTGGTTTTCTATTTGGATGATCTGTCCATTATGTAAGTCAGGTGCTAAAGTCCCCTTTATTATTATGTTATTTTCAATTTCTCCCTTTTTGTCTGTTAATATTTGCTGTATGTATTTAGGTGCTCCAGTGATGGATGCATATATATATTTACAATAGTTATATCTTCTTGGATTGCTCCCTGTACCATCCTTTTTTGTCTCTTATTACAATCTTTGTTCTAAAGTCTATGTTGTCTCTGGTTGTAGGGCACTGGTGGTCCTGGAGTTGTTATGTTGGCCTGCTTGTGGGCAGGGCTGGGGTTCAGGAGGCCCTGGGTCTGATGCATGCCTGCTGGTGTGTGAGGCTGGTCTCAAGTCTACAGCTGGCTTGATGGTGGTTGTGACTGGGGCCCAGGGGATCTTGTGGCTAGTGTGTGCACATTATTGTGTGGGTCCAGGTCCTGGGCCTTCTGATGGACAGGGCCATGTGGGCTCAGGAGGTCTTATCGCAGCCTGCCTGCTGGTAAGTGAGGCTATATTCCCCTTTGGCTGGTTGCTTGGCCTGAGGGGTCCCAGTACTGTTACCAACAAGCTGGTGGGCAAGACTGTGTCCTAGTGCTAATAAGATAGAAGGATTCCAAGATGACTCTTGTCAGCACCAGTGTCCACGTGGTAGAACAAGCACCCCAAACTCACTGCCGCTGGTGTCTATGTCCCCAGAGTGAGCTCCAGCTGCCTCCTTCCTGTCCTAGAGACTCTCAAATCTCCAATATTTGAGCACATGGAACTGACCTGGGCTCCTTTCAAATTACTGTTTCTGCTCTGGGTCCTACAGCATGTGATTTTTTTTTTTTTGTACACTCTTTGAGTGTGAAGACTCTATTTCCCACAGTCCTTTTTGTCTCCAAAAAGTAAGTCCTGCTGACTTTCAAAGCAAAATACTCTGGGTGCTTGTCTTCTTGGTACAGGACCCCCAGGGTAGGGAGCCCAATGTACAGCTCATAACATTTCTTCCTGGGGAGAGCCACTGCAATTGTAATTATCCTCCTGTTTCTGGGTTGCCCACCCAGGTAGATGAGTCTTTACTGTGACTCTGGTCTTCCTACCCATTCTATTGTAATTCTTTCTTTATACTTTAGTTGTATAAGATATATTTTCTGCTGGATTCTGGTCTTTCTCATCAATAGCTGTTCTGTAAATATTTGTAATTTTGGTGTTCCCAAGAGAGGTATGTTCAGGGTCTTCCTACTCTGCCATTTTTCCTCCCTCCTAATCACTTATTTATATCAGCATGGGCCCATGGATATCTATTTTATTGGAGGATTTAGATGACACAATACTGTCATTTATTTTGTTGCTCAAATTATTTCAAGTTTCGACACTGAAACCTCTCTGGTTGGCTTCTGTTTCTGTTGAACATACTCCATTCTTTTATTTATTTAAGCATGTCTTTATTTTTTAGTAGTATAAGATGCTACAGGATTGTCTTATACTTACCCTGCTGCTGCCCTAGAAGAATCCATTATGCAAGGATTCCTGTTTTATTTTTTTGGAGAATATACAAATTCAGTTTTAGATGCTGAGAGTGCTTGTTTCTACTTGTTACTATCTCTTAGTCTTTCTTATCTGAATTATGTCCTATTTGCTCAAACTTCATATACATATAAGTTACTTTCAGGATTACTAAACTACCTATGTGAAAAAATGTACTAACTAAACTACAGTGTTTGTTTGTTCACAGTTCTAATTGCCTTATACTTTAAGGTATGTAGGAAAAGTGCTTTTTTCAAACATTACTTGGGTCAACTCTTCTTTTCCACACACTTTAGTAAGGCTATGTAATATATTTCTAATAGAGATAGATTCATTTCACAGTTGGTATTCCATTCTGGATTCCTCCTTCATCTGGTTGATAGATTTTTATTTTTCTTAAATAAAATCATATAACCACAAACACAGTACCATACAGAACAGTTCTATCATCCAAAATATTATCTTATGTACACTTTTGTTATAAGCCCTTATCTCCATTCAAAATCCATAGCAACCACTCATGTATTCTCTCCCTATATTTTCACCTTACACATAATTTCATATAAATAAAATCATGCAGTATATAGGTTTTAGTGTATGATTTCTTTCATTTAGTAATCTCACAAGCCCTTTAAAGTAGAGAGGGGCAGCAGAAGAGGAAATTAGAGAGATTCAAAGCAAGAGAAGGATAAATCACATCATTGCTGGCTTTGAATACTTAGAGGGTCATGAACCAAGGAAAATATATAGTCTATAGAAGGTAAGAATGATCTCAGGCCAACACCTAGCAGTTAAATGAGAACCTCAGTTATCTTAAACTCATTTTGCTGAATCAAATGAATTTTGCAAACACCCAAAATGATCCTAGAGTTGAATTCATCCAATAACCCTCAAATAAGAGTTCAGACTGTCAAACATATTTATTTCATCCTTATGAGATCCTAACCAGAGAACCTACTTGAGACCACCTGGACGTCTCACCTACAGGAACATCTTAAATGGGGTTTTGTCTTACATAGCTATATTTTTGGTAGCTTGTTATGGAAAGTATATAAAATGAATACATACCAATTAAAAGACCTATATTTTCAGAATAGATAGAGAAGTACGATCCAATAACAATGCCTTCAAGGAACATACTTCAACTTAAAATGTATAGATATGTTAATACTATCAGGATTGAAACATGGAGTTGCACTTTATACTAATGTAAACTTCACTAGAAGCAATATCAGCAGGAATATAGAGAGATATTACATAAAGATAAACATCAGTTAACCAAGAAAAATAAGAATTAAAATATTTAAGCACCTAAAAGAGTGTTTCAATACATTTGAAGCAAAAACTTGTAGATCTGAAAAGAGAGTGGAAAAACCTGCAAATATACATAGAAACTTCAACAATCCTTTCTCAGTAATCAATAGCAGTAGTTAGGAAATCATCAATGATAAACAAGAAACTGAAGGAAAAATTTACAACTATGACGTAGAAAATTGACATCTAGCATTACATTGTGAGGAGGTCTGCTGATCTGCACCCCAGTGAAAAATGTAAAAATTATTTTAAAAAACCAACAGCTATCGAAAAGCTTCTGAAATGGTTCTAAGGGCAAACAGCAAGCAAAGAAATACCTATTCAAGAAAATATATAAAAATTCAAGAAGAAAGATAAGTTTGTGGTATTTAAACCAAGATTTATCCCTCCATTACCTCTAAACTCAGTGATGTGGAGACTTTAATCCATATTGCTGCAGCCAAGAACATTTGGCTCTGTCTCCCCCCAGCTCCCAATCAGAGGGTTATTTTCCTAGGAGGAGCAGGACCATAGTGCTTTTACTTCTTCCTCCTGCTATCTGTTGATGAAGCTAAGTCATTGCAAATTGCAATTGAGTGGCAGGGGATCCCTTCTGTCCAGATATCACTCATGGAATGGAGGCTCTACTTTGGGCATGATGCACTGAAAATACCAAGGTCCTAATCACCATTACTTTGGCCTATTAGGAGGTGGTTCCATATCAGGACAGACAAGCTAAGAGGTCCTCAGGTTGCTGCTTTCCTCTCAAGAACTTAGACTTGGAGTGTTATAGAGAAGCTAGTGATTATCTCCATTGCTAGCTCCGGAACTCAGGCTTAGAGATCTTTTCTGGGGACAGAAATATGCCATAAAATTGATAGCTCCACAAATCTTACCAAAGTAAATGACTTTATTTGTAATAGAGCAAGGAGATGTTCCAGCCTGACAGCACCCTAAAGAATAGTGACATTGTGGTGAAAGGCAATTGGGAGAAGATTGAGGATGCAGGCCTACTAGTTTGTAGGAGAGAATAAGGGAATAATACACCTAGCAGGAGCTCTCCTGGAATCAAAATAAATATCAAACACTGTCCTCAGAAACTATTTTTTCAATGGATCCAGAATCTGGTTGTGTTGATTTGTAGAGCAATTTATGCTTCCAGAGTTTTGTGGAAAAAAATATAGCAATCATTCATCAATTAGTGGAGTTTAACAACTGGATATGGTTGGGGAAAGAAGAAAAGCCCCCTCCCAAATAACTGTCATCCCAGAATGACGATGGGCATGCCAAAATCTGAATCTTCCAGAGGTATAAGATCTGAGGATTAAAACCATTTGGGAGGGGATTGAATAGACTTAACTTAAATAACCCAGCCAGTCACTAAACAAATAAACAATCAAATAATAATTTTAAAAAACAGAGTGGAGTATGGAGTGGACCAGTACTGAGAGTTGATATAATGCATTACCTAAAATGTCTAATTTCGCACAAAATTACTGACATTAGGCAAAATAGACTTTAAAAATTACTGGAGATAAAGAGAGGTGTTTTATAATGACAAACTACCAATCTATCAGAAAGATATAACTATTATACACATGTATGTGCCTAATAACAGAGCACCAAAATACATAAAGTCAAAACTAATAGAAATAAAGTAGAAAGAAAAATTAAACAAACATACTTGGAGACTTATTACCTATATTTCAAGAATCAATAAGACAGCTAGACAGAAGGTCAACAGGTAAGAAGAAGATAAAACAATAATATAAACCATCTTGGCCTAACAGACATCTAGAGTATCTTTGCACAAAGGCAAAATATATAATCTCAAGTGCACTACAATACTTTCCAGCATAAGCCATATAATAAATCATTAAAATAAACCTCAACAAATTTAAGAGGTAGAAAAAAATACACCTCACCTCACACTAGTCAGAATGGCCATCATTAAAAAGTCCAAAAACAAATTCTGGAGAGTGTGGAGAAAAGGAAATCCTCCAACACTATTGGTGGGAATGTAGTTTGGTACAGCCATTATGGAAAACAGTATGGAGATTCCACAGAAAACTAAAAATAGACTTACCATATGACCCAGGAATCCTACTCCAGGGCATATATCCAGAGGAAACTATAATTTGGAAAGACACATGCACCCAAATGTTCAGAGCAGCACTATTTACCATAGCCAAGACATGGAAACAACCTAAATGTCCATCAAAAGATGACTGAAAAAAGAAGTTGTGGTATAGTTATACAGTGGAATAACACTCAGCCATAAAAAAGAATAAAATAATGCCATTTGCAATAATATTGATAGACCTAGAGATTGTCATTCTAAGTGAAGTAAGCCAGAAAGAGGAAGAAAATACCATATGATATCACTTATACATAGAATCTTAAAAAAAGACAAATGAATAAAACAGAACCAGACTTACAGATATACAAAATAAACTTATGGGGAAAAAAAGAAAGTAAATTTATGCATTTATTAGGGAAATTAAAGAAGACTTTAAAAAAGGGAAAGATATCCCATGCGTCGGGATTGGAAAAATTAATATTGTTAAAATGGTCATACTGCCCAAGGAAATCTACAGATTTAATGCAATTCCTATCAAATTACCCAGGACAAATTTCACGAAACTAGAACAATTCATAATAAAATTTATGTGGAACCACAAAAGGCCTAGAATTGCCAAAGCACTACTGAAGTAACAGAAAAAGGCTGGAGGAATAACCCTTCCAGACTTCAGACAATACTACAGAGCTACAGTAATCAAAACAGCATAGTATTGGTACAAAAACAGACATATGGACCAATGGAACAGAATAGAGAGCCCAGAAATGAACCCACAAACTTTTGGTCAGCTAATCTTCAACAAAAGAGGTAAGAACATACAATAGAATAAAGACAGTCTCTTCAGCAAATGGTGTTGGGAAAACTTGACAGCAGCAGCATGTAAATCAATGAAGTTAGAACACTCCCTTACACCATACACAAAAATCAACTCAAAATGGATCAAAGACTTAAACATAAGACAAGATACAACAAACCTCTTAGAAGAAAACATAAGCAAAACATTATCTCACATACATCTCAAAAATGTTCTCCTAAGGCCATCTACCCAAGCAAAAGAAATAAAAGGAAGAATAAACAAATGGGACCTAATTAAACTTATAAGATTCTGCACAGCAAAGGAAACCATAAGTAAAACAAAACAACAAACTACAGAATGGGAGAAAATTTTTGCAAAAGATGAAACTGGCAAAAGTTTGATCCCCAGAATATATAAGCAGCTCATATGACTTAAGAAAAAAACAAACAACCCAATCCAAAATTGGCCAGAAGACCTAAACAAGCAATTCTCCAGTGAAGACATATGAATGACTAATCGACACATGAAAAAATGCTCAGTATCACTAATTATCAGAGAAATGCAAATCAGAACTGCAATGAGGTATCACCTTACACCAGTCAGAATGGCCATCATTCAAAAATCCACAAATGAGAAATGCTGGAGAGGCTGTGGAGAAAAGGGAACCCTCCTACACCACTGGTGGGAATGCAGTTTGGTGCAGCCACGGTGGAAAATAGTATGAAGATTCCTCAATAGACTAGGAATAGACTTATTCTATGACCCAGGAATCCCACTCCTGGGCATATATCCAGAAGGAACCCTACTTCAAAAAGACACCTGCACCCGAATGTTCATAGCAGCACTATTTACAATAGCCAAGACATGGAAACAGCCTAAATGTCCATCAACAGATGACTGGATAAGAAGATGTGGTCTATTTATACAATGGAATACTATTCAGCCATAAAAATGACAACATAACACCATTTGCAGAAACATGGATGTCCCTGGAGAATGTCATTCTAAGTGAAGCAAGCCAGAAAGAGAAAGAAAAATACCATATGAGATCACTCATATGTGAATCTAAAAAAAAAAAAAAAAAAAAAAAAGAACATAAATGCAAAACAGAAACAGATTCATAGACATAGAATTCAAACTTGTGGGTGACAAGGGGGAGGGGAGTCGGAAGGGACAGACTGCAGACTGGGAGTTCGAAATTTGTAGATATTGACAGGCATGTGTAGAATAGATAAACAAGATTATACTGTATAGCACAGGGAAGTATATACAAGATCTTGTGGCAGCTCACATGAGAAAAATATGTGACAATGAATATATGTATGTTCATGTATAACTGAAAAATTGTACTCTACACTGGAAATTGACATGACATTGTAAAATGACTACAACTGAATAAAAAATTTTTAAAAAATAAATAAAACACACGTGCAATGGGTCAAAAAAATGTGGAAATTTGAAAAAAGGTGCAATTTTAAATAATCAATGAGTCAAAAGAATAAATCAAAAGAGTAGCTATAAAATATTTTTAGATGAATGAAAATGAAGACAGTGTAAAATTTATGGGATGGAGCTAAGCAATGCTTATAGGGAAATTTATAGCTATAAATATGTATATAAAGAAAGAAGAAAGATCACAAATCAATAACCTAATTTTCCATCTTAGGACACTGTAAAAAGAAAAGCTAACTAAATGTAAAGCAAATAAAAGAGAGAAATAATAAAGACTAGAGACTGGGACGATCAAGATGGCAGAGTAAGAGGACACGGAACTCACCTGCTTCCATGAACACGTCAAAAATACTTCTACATGTGGAACAATTCTCACAGAAAACAAACTGGAAACTTCAGAAGGACTCCTATGCAACCAAGGATGTAATAAATATACATACCTAATTGGGTAGGATTGGAAGAAAAGCATCACATCAAAATCTTTGCCCCTGGGAGGAGACTCAGTGGCAAAGGGAGATCACATGGGTGGACACTCACCCTGGGGAATAATTGGTCAAACCAAAGACTCGGTGTCCAAATTCTGGGGTCCTACACATAGGAGAAAAGTTCCCTTAGCTTCTTGGGGTACTGCAGGGACAGATAGAAAGGCTAAAGAAGCCTAGATTCTACTCGTAGTGAGCATCCAAGTGCCAATGTGCCCCAAAGTAGGGCAGAGACAAGTCTTCCCTAGTGGTTACTGCCTCACCATGCTCTCCAGTCCAAGCCAAGTGAATGCCCCAGCCCTACTCACTCCACACCACAGCTTGGCACCGAACTGAGGTAGCTGGAGCCTAGGAAGATTCAATATAGGGAAGCAAACCTGACCCGGAAGCCCAGGGTATAGTCCAGGTGCAGCAATGGTGGGCAATGTTGATGCTTGCTAAATAAAGCAGCATCCCAGAAGAAGCTCAGGCTTCTGACAAGAGTGTAGCTCCCAGAATTCTGACAGCCACCTCACTGTGCTCTCCAGCCCAAGCCAGGAAAATGTTTGGTCACACTCACTCCATGCCATACCATACCGCTAGATCTGGAGTGGCCATGACAGTGGAAAAGATGTCACCATGGGCTGTCTGAATGGAGCTGCTGATGTCCACACAGGCAGAGCATGAGACTTCTGTAAGCACACAAGCCCCACTTGCTTCAGCACTCATCTTCTTTGGGGCAAAGTTCCCAGTGCAGGGAGAAGGAAAAACATACAGTTAAAGGAAAAAGAGCCAACGTAAGCACAACTCTTGGGTGATTCTGCTCCAGTAACATGGAGAAGACTCTGCCACTGACAGGGTGGTGATGGCCACTAAGCAGAGAGGTAGTCCTACCTCACACACTGTGCTGGCTCTTGCTCCTTCATCACTAGCCACACAACCCCTATCAAGGTGATAGCTGCCAACACACAATTAGAAAAAGATTTCACTGGCATCCACATGAAATCCAGCTCTCCCACCAAAGGCATTAGGCACATGCAGCCTGCAGTGATTCTGACATAAGAACACCCCTTCAAGAACACAATAAGTAAATGTTTCATCTAAATTCTTAGAGACAAAGAAAGTTATGAAAAAAGAAAAAGCAGAGGAACTACTCTCAATTGAAAGAGTGAAGGAAAATCCCTGAAAAAAAAAAGAAAGAGAAATAAAAAATTTACCTGAGGAAGAATTCAAAACATCGGTAATAAAAATGCTAACTGAATTAAGGAAGAGAATTGATCTAAACACAGATAATTTAAAAAAGTAACTATTAAATAAAAAGACCCAAGCAAAAACAGGTAATTTAATATCTGAAATTAAAATAAAAACACTCTAGAAGCAATAAATAGTGGACTAAATGACAGAATAATGAATAATTGATCTGGAAGCTAGAATAATGGAAACCACTCAATCAGAACAGCAGAGAGAAAGACATTTTAAAAAATGCAACATATAAGATCTCTGCAATAACATCAAATGTGCCAATAATCTCATTATATGATTTTGAGAAGAAGAGAGATAAAAGGGGATCAACAATGTATTTGAAGAAATTATGGATGAAAAATCCCCAAACCTAAAGAAGGAAACAGATATCCAGGTACAGAAAGCACAGAAGGTCCAAAACAAGATAAACCCAAACAGATCCATTCAAAGACATATCACAATTAAAATGGCAAAAGTTAAAGATGAAGAGGGAATTCTAAAGGGAGCAAGAAAAAAACAAAGGGTAATATATAAGGGAATCTTCACAAGGCTATCAGCTTATCTTTCCACAGAAATTTTTTCTGGCCAGAAAAAGGTGGCATGATATGTTCAAAGTGCTCAAAGGGAAAAAGCTGAAACCTAGGATACTTTATCCAGCAAGATGATCTTTTAGAATACAAGGAGAAATAACTTCCCAGACAAGCAAAAACTCAGAATTTTGCAATACTACACTTACTGTAAAATAAATGTTGAAGGGTCTTCTCTAAAAGGAAAAGAAGTGAGAATTTACATGAAAGGAAAAATTCCAATAGGGGAGGCAAATATATAGTAATGATTGAAGATCACTTAAATAAACCAGTATATTAAAAGACAAAATATTGTAAAAGCAACTATAACGGAAATAAACAGTGAAGGGATAAGTATGAAGATATAAAATATGACCTCAAAAACACAAAATTTGTGGGAGGATAGTAAAAAAAATTAGATATTTTAGAATGTATTTGAATTTAAATTACTTTTAGTTTAAATCAAGTAGATATAATTATGTGTCAACATGTATGAACCCCATGGTAATGTTAAATTAAAACTACAATAAACACATGAAAGACAAGAAAGGAATCCAAACACACTAGCAAATAAAATCATTAAAACCACAATGGTAGAAACAAAAAGAAGAAATGAACAGAGAAGAACTACAAAAACAACTGGAAAACAAGTAATAAAATGGCAATAGGTACATACCTATCAACAATTATTTTAAAATCAATGGACTAAATACTCTGATCTAAAGACATAGAGGCAAATTGGATTTTAAAAAGATCCTTTAATATTCTGCCTACAAGAGACTCACTTCAGGGCTAAAGACACACAGAGACTAAAAGTGAGAAAGTGGAAAAAGATATTTCATGTAAACAGAAACAACAAGAAAGCAGAGGTAACAATACTCATATCAGACAAAATAGGCTTTAAAGCAAAGGTTATAACAAAAGACAAAGTATAACATTAAATAATAATAAAGGAGGCAATACAATCAGAGGGTATTATATTTGTTAAGATATACACACCCATTACAAGAGCACCTAAATATACAAAGAAAACACTAATAAACATAAAGGGTGTAATTGACAATAATGCAATGATAGTTGGGAACTTCAACACCCCACTGACGTCAATGGACAGATCATCCAAATGGAAAATCAATAAGGTGTCAGTAGTCTTAAGGAACAATAGACCAATTGGACTTAATAGATAGTTGCAGGACATTGCACCCCAAAACAGAAGAATACATATTCTTTTCAGGAGCACATGGAACATTCTCCAGAATAGATCACATACTAGGCCACAATACAAGGCTCAACAAATTTAAGAGGGCAGAAATAAAAAACATTTTTTCTGACCACACTTTAATGAAACTAGAAATCAATTACAGAAAGAAAATTGGGAAAAGAACAAATACATGGAAACTAAACAATGGTACTAAAAACCAATGGGTCAAAGAAAAAATCAAAGAGGAAACTAGAAAATACTTTAAGACAAATGAAAATGGAAACACAACACTCTACGATCTATGAGATGCAGCAAAGGCAATTCAAAGAGGGAAGTTCATTGTGACACAGGCCTTCCTCAAGAAAGAACAATCTCAAATAAGCATCATAACTTTGCACCTAAAAAATTAGAAAAAGAGAAACAAAAAAGCCCAAAGTCAGAAGAAGGAAGGAAACAATAAAGATCAGAGAGAAATTAAAGATAGAGATAAAAAATAGAACAATGAAACTGGTGTTTTGAAAAGATAAACAAAATTTATAAATCTTTAGCTAGGTTCATCAAGAAGAAAAGAGAATCTAAATAAAATAAGAAATAAAAGAGGAGAAATAACAACTTATATCACAGAGATTAAAAAATAAGAGATGACTACAAATATTTCTATGCCAACCAATTAAACAACCTAGAAGCAATGGACACATTTCTAGAAACATACATCCTGCCAAGACTGAGTCAAGAAGAAACAGATAATTTGATCAGGCCAACCACTAAAGTTGAAATTGAATTTGTAATGTAAAAAAATTCCAAGCAAGCAGAAGTCCAAGACCAGATGTCTCCACAGGGGAATTCTACCAAACACATAGAGAAGAAATAATACCTATCCTTCACAAACTCTTCCAAAAATTGAAAAGGAGAGAACATTCTCAGATTCATTCTACAAGCCTGCTATTACCCTGTTACCAAAAGCAGACAAAGACACTACAAAAAAAGAAAATCATAGGCCAATATCTGATGAACATGGACATAAAAATCCTCAACAAAAGGTCAGGAAAACAAATCCAAAAATAAAAACGATCATACACCATGATCAAGTTGGATTTATTCAAGGGGCACAAGGATGGTCCAACATTCACAAATCAATCAATGTGATACACAACACTAAGAAAAGTAAAGGTAAAAATCACATGATCATCTCAATAGATGCAGAAAAAGCCTTTCATAAAATTCAACATCCATTCGTGATAAAAAAACTCTTATCAAAATGTGTATAGAATGAACATATCTAAGCATAACAAAGGCCATTACAACCAACATCATACTCAGTGGTGAAAAGCTGAAAGTCTTTCCACTAAATTCAGGAACAAGACAAGGATACTCACTCTCTCCACTTCTATTTAACATAGCATTTAACATATGTACATATGTTTCCAATACTAGGAAATATATAATATCTGATATCCAATTTCAAAATAAAACATATGCAAAAACATGGGAAAATAATGAGGTTAAATTAATTAATCAAAACTGACTCTAACAAATATGATAAAATTAGTAGACAAGGATTTGAAATACGCAGTATAACTCTACTCCATATTCTCAGGACATTAGAGGAAACACCGAACACATTAAATAGAGATATACTGAATATTCTTTAAAAGATACAAAATGACCTTCTATAGATAAAACTATAATGCCTGAGTTGAAAGTTCCTTAAAATGGGATGAATGGCAGATTAGACTTTGCTGGAGAAAAACTAGAGAATTTAGTGGATTGGCAATAGAAAATGTCCAAGTAAAACACATAGACAAAAAAAAAATCAGGAAAAAAATTCAGATCATCATTGAGTTCTCTGACAACTTCAAATGGCCAAATACACATGAATTCAAAGATCCCAAAGGAGAAAGAAAGAGGGGCAGAAAAATATTTGAGGAATAATGCTTGAAATATTTCCAAATTTGATTAAAAAACCATAAACTCACAGATCCAAGAAGTTCAGTGACCCTCAGAATAATAAAAATGAAGAAAATTAAACCAGGAAATTCATCAGAAAATTACTTAAAACTAATGATAAATAGCAAATCATCAAATAGTAGCCAGAAGGAAAAAAGACACACTGTATATTGAATACTAAAGATATAAACATCATCAGACTTCTCAGTATAACAGTGCAAGGAAGAAGACAATGGAGTAACAACTTTAAGGTACTGAAAAAAAATGAAACAGTAATACTTAGAATTATTTTTGTAGTGAAGGTATCTTCCAAAAATAAAGGCCGATACTTTCTCAGAAATAAAATATACCAAGTATTCATCACCAGCATATCTCCATTACAATAAATATGAAATGAATTCCTTAAAGCATATGGAAAATGATACCAGATGGAAATCTGGATCTAAGTAAAAAATGAATAGCACAGAAAATGGAAAATACATCAGTAAATGTAAGCATTTTATTATGTAAATCTAACCAAAAATAATAAACTATTTAAAGAAAATTACAACAGTGGAGTCTATACCATATGCATAATTTAAATGCATTACAACACTAGCACATAGTCTAGAATATGGAAGAAAAGAAGTAAGATAGTGTAAGTTTCTTATACAATATACAGTGGCATAGTATCACTTGAAGTTAGACAAAGATGAGTCAAAAATGTATACAGTAAAACTCAAAACAACCACTAACATAATTTAATGGAGAGCTACAACTAAAAGCCAGCAATGCATAAAAAATTATAACAAATATTAATCTAAATGAAGGCAAAAAAAGAGGATAAAGTGAACAACAAGCAATGAGAATAATTAGAAAACAAATATCAAGACTGTAGTTGAAAAGTCAACCATATCAATGTCACACTAATTGTAAATGACACAAATATCCAAAATGAAAGGCAAAGATAATCATATTTGGTAAAAACAAAAAACAAAAAACAAAAAAAAATAAGACAGCTACTTGCTGCCTACTAGAAATTTACAAGAAATAAAATACAAAGAAGTTAAAAATAGAAACACTTAAAAGTAAAAGACTTGAAAATATCTGTGCAAACAGTAATAAAAGGTGCAATAGCTATATCAATATCATACAAAGCAGATTTTAGAAAAAAGAGCATTATCAAAAATAAATAATAAATTCATAATAATAAACTGTCACTTCTTCAAGAGGACAAAAATTACAAGCTTTCATGTGCCTATTGATAATAGCCATAAAACACATGAAGCAAAAATTGATACAACTACAAGCATAAACAGACAAGTCCAGAATTATAATTGGATGTTCTTATACCACTCTCTTAATAATGGATATAAAAAGTAGCCAAAATATCAGTAAACATGTAGGAGACTTGAAAACCGCTATCAGCCAACTTAACCAACCTCAAAATATTAGAATAAAAATTCCTTTCAAGGACACACAGAACATATGCCTAGAAAGACCACATTTGGGGCCAAAAAACAAGCCTCAATAAATTTTCAAAAGTTTAAATTATACAAGGTACATTCTTTGATTTAAATGGAATTAAACTAGAAATCAATGACAACGATATCTGCAAAATTCCCAAATATTTACAAAATAAGTAAAATACTTCTAAATAACCCATGAGTCAAAGAATAGATCAAAAAGGAAATGAGAAAGTATTTTGAACTGAAAATAAATGAAAATAAAACATCAAAATTTCTGGGATGTCACTAAAGCAGTACTTAGAGGAAAATTTACAGCACTAAACAGCTATATTAGAAAGAAGAAAGGTCTAAATAAAATAGCCCCAGCTTCCATTTTATGAAACTAGAAAAGGCAGAGCCAATAAAATCCAAATATGCAAAAAAATTGAAACAAAACCAAATAAAGGAAAAAAACAATGGAAAAATAATAGAAAAAACAATAAAACAAAAACTGTTTCTTTGAGAAAATCAACAAAATTGATAAAACTCTAGGCAGACTGATTAGGAAAAAGTGAGAGATGAAATGTCAGCTCTGCAGAATCTACAGATATTGATTCAACAATAAGGGAATATTAGAAAAACTTTATGCCAATAAATTCAACAACTTAGATTAAATGAACAACACACCTGAAAGACAGAAACTACCAAAATCTTCCAACAAGACATAGATAGCCTGAATAGCACTATATCTAATAGTAGTATTGAATGTACAAGTAAAAATTTTCCCACCAAAAAATCTACTAGTCCAGTTGATATCACTGGTTAATTATACCAACACTTAATTTCAAAAATGATATATGGTTTCCTGTCAAGATGGTGGAGTAGTAGGACTATGACATCACCTCCTCTCATGATTACAGCAAAACCACAGCTGACTGCTAAAAAACCATCAGGAAAAAAAAAAAAGACTGGAACCTAGCAATAAAGATCTTCTTCAACTGGAAATATAAAGAGTCAGCTACAGTGGGACAATAGGAGGGGCATGCTCATGATATAATCAGGTCCCATACCCACTGGGTGGGTGATCTACAAACTGGAGAATAATTAAATCACAGAGACCCTCCCACAGGAGTGAGAGTTCTGAGCCTCAAGTCAGTTTCCCCAGCCTGGGGTTCCAGCATTGGGAGAAGGAGATCCCAGAACATCTCACTTTAGAGGCCAGCAGAGCTTAATTGCAGGAGCTCCATGGGACTGGGGGAAACAGAGACTTCGTTCTCTTGGGAAGTGCACACAGACTCTTACATGCACAGGGAACAAGGACAGAGGCAGCGATTTCATAGGAACCTGAGCCAGATCTGCATGCTGGTTTGGGGAGGTCTCCTGGGGAGGTGGGAGGTGGCAGTAGGTCACTCTGGGAACATAAAAGCTAGTGGTGGACATTCGGGGAGTTTTCATCTTCATGAGCTTTCCTGGAGGCTGACATCTTGCTTGGGTCATTAGTGCCAAGACCTAGCCCTATCCGACAGCATGTAGGCTTAGAGCTGGGAAGCCTCAGGCCAAAGAACATACTGGGTTGGAATGCATCCCCACCCATCAGCAGACTTTCTGAGGCCACAACTGCCTCTAGACATGTCCCTAGACATGGTCCTGCCCACTAGAGGGCCATGAACAAGCTCCACCCAGCAGTTGGCAGGCACCAAACTTTCTTGCCAGGAAACCTGCACAAGCCTCTAGTCCAGACTCACCCAGCAAGGAGAAGATACCAGAAGTAAGAAAACAGCAATTCCACAGCCTGTGGAAGGAGTCCACAAATGCAGGCTAGACTCTACCCTGGGACCAGCTGGACCTTGGCCCGTGGGTGACAAAAGGGGAGTGAACTGCTGGGATGCATAGGATGTCTCATATAGAGGGCCACTTCTGCAAGGTCGAGAAACATAACTAAACTACATAAAAATACAAATAGAAATTTAGACAAAATGAGGCAACAGAGGAATGTGTTCTAGGCAAAGGCACAAGATAAAATCTGGAAGAAGAAATAAGCAATGAGGAGATAGGCAATCTACCCAAAAAAGAGTTTAGAGTAATGATTGTGAAAATGATCAGAGAACTAGGGAGGAGAAAAGATGCACAGAGCTAAGTTTTAAGCAAAGACTTAGAAAATAAGAACAATACCCAGAGTTGAAGAATATAATTACTGAAATGAATAATACACTAGAAGGAACCAATAATAGACTAAATGAGGCAGAAAAATGGATAAGTGACCTAGAAGACAGAGTAGTAAAAATCACTACCAAAGAACAGAAAAAAGAAAAAAGAATGAAAGGAAATGAGAATATTTTAAGAGACTCTGGGACAACATGAAGTGCACTAATATTCCCATTATAGGGGTCCCTGAAAGAGAAGAGAGAGAGAAAGGACCTGAGAAAATATTTGAAGAGATAATAGCTGAAAACTTCCCTAATTTGGGAAAGGACACAGCCACCCAAGTCCAGGAAGCATAGAGAGTTCCATACAAAATTAACTCAAAGAAAAACACACCAAGGCACATGATAATCAAATTAATAAAAATTAAAGATAAGGAGAAAATATTAAAATCAGCAAAAGTAGAAAATATCACACAAGGGAGCTCCCATAAGTTTATCAGCTGATTTTGCAGCAGAAACTACAGGCCAGAAGGGAGTGGCACGATATATTTAAAGTGATGAAAGGGAAAAACCTACAACCAAGATTTCTCTACCCAGTAAGGCTCTCATTCAGATTTGATGGAAAAACCAAAAGCTTCACAGATAAGCAAAAGCTAAAAGAATTTAGCACCACAAAACCAGCTTTACAACAAATGTTAAAGGAACTTCTCCAGGTAAAAAAGAAAAGGCCACAAATAGAAATAAGAAAAGTAATTGTGAGGGGAGGTGGGTACAAATGCAAGGTATTTAAAATGCATTTGAAATTAAGAGATCAGCAATTTAAAACAAGTATATATATATATATATATATATATATATATATACACATACACACACATACATGCACATACATAAACACACACACGCATACACACACACACATACTTCTATACAAAAACCTCATGGTAGCTGCAAACCAAAAATCTATAATATATATACACACAAAAAAGAAAGAGGAATCCAAATGTAATTGTCATCAAACCACAAGAGAAGAGAACAAAAAGAAGAAAGAGAAAAAAAAAAAAGACAAAAAACAAATCCAAAACAGTTAACAAAATGGCAATAAGAACATACATATCAATAATTACCTTAAATGTAAATGGTTAAACACTCCAACAAAAAGACACAGACTGGATGAATTGACAAAAAAAACAAGACATGTATATATGCTGTCTACAAGAAACCCACTTCAGAGCTAGAGATAGATACAGGCTGAAAGTGAGGGGATGGAAAAAGGTATTCCATGCAGATGGAAAGCAAAATAAAGCTGGAGTAGCAATACTTATATCAGACAAAATAGACTTAAATAAAGACTGTTACAAGAGACAAAGAAGGACACTACATAATGGTCAAAGGATCAACTCAAGAATAAGATGTAACAATTAGATGGGCACCCAACATAGGATCACCTCAATATATAAGGCAAGAGTTAACAGACATAAAAGGAGAAATCAACAATAACAATATAGTGGAGGACCTCAACACCCCAGACAGATCATCCAGACAGAAAATCAACAAGGAAATGTGGGCCTTAAATGACATATTAGACCAAATGGACTTAAATGACAGTTCATCGGAAAGCAGCAGAATACACATTCTTCTCAGGTGCACATGGAATATTCTCCAGGATAGATCAAATGTTGACCCACAAAGCAAGCCTTGATAAATTTAAGAAAACTGATATCATATCAAGCATCTTTTCTGATTACAATGCTGTGAGATTACAAATTAACTACAAGAAAAAAACTGCAAAAACTGCAAACACGTGGAGGCTAAACAATATACTACTAAACAAACAATGGATCACTAAAGAAATCAAAGATGAAATCAAAAAACAGAGACAAATTAAAATGAAAACACAATGATCCAAAACTTCTGGGAAACAGCAAAAGCAGTTCTAAGAGAGAAGTTCATAGTGATACAAGCTTACCTCAGGAAACAAGAAAAATCTCAAATAAACAACCTAAACTTATACTGAAAGAAATTAGAGAAAGAAGAACAAAAAACCCCCAAAATTAGTAGAAGAAAAGAAATAAAAAGTTAACAGCAGAAATAAATGAAACAGAGACTAAAAACAATAATAGAAAAGATGAATGAAACTAAAAGTTGGTTCTTTGAAAAGATAAAGAAAATTGATAAACCTTTAGTCAGACTCACCAAGAAAAAAGGAAGAGGGCTCAAATTAATAAAATCATAAATAAAAAGGAGAAATTACAACTGACACCACAGAATTACTCAACCATAAAAAATGATAAAATAATACCATTTGCAGCAACATGGATGCCCCTGGATAATGTCATTTTAAGTGAAGTAAGCCAGAAAGAGAAAGAAAAATGCCATATGATATCACTCATATATGGAATCTAAAGAAAAACAAAGCAGTCAAATGAACTTAAATATAAAACAGAAACAGACTCACAGACATAGAATACAAACTTGTGGTTGCCAGAGGGGAGGGGGATAGGAAAGGACAGACTGGGAGTTCGAGATTTGTAGATACTGACAGGCATATATAGAGTAGATAAACAAGTTTATACTGTATAGCACAGGGAAATATATTCAAGATCTGTAATAGCTCATGGTGAAAAAGAATATGAAAATGAATATATGTATATTCACGTATGACTGAAAAATTCAGCTGTACACCAGAAATTGACCCAACATTGTAAAATGACTATAACACAATTTAAAAAAAAAGACAAAGAAATAAATAAACTAGGCAAGAATGCTCTTTCTCACCATTTTTTTAGTATTTTACAGGTGGTGCTAACTCATGCACTATAGCAATAAAAAGAAATAAAACATATCTAAACTGGAAAGGAAAAATAAAACTCTCTCTAGTTACAAATGTCATAATTGTCTATGTATAAAATCCTATGGAATTTGCAAAAACAAAAAGTATCCAGGGATAATAAATGAATTATCAAGTTTGAGGGATATCAATACAGAAACTCAACTGAATTTCAGTATACCACAAGGAATAATTGAACACACTAACATTAACAGCAGTATCAGGAATATAAAACACTTAGGGGGTAAATCTGACAAAAGATGTAATCATGTACACTGATCTGTAGGACACAGAAATTTTTTTAAGAAATTAAAGAAGACCCAAAATGAGATACACATAAAGTTCCTGAGCCAAGAGATTCAATATTGTCAACTTAGTCCCAATTACATCCCAGTAGCCTTTCCATAGAAAATGACAAGCTCATTCCATAATTCATTTGTAAATGCACAAAATATAGAATAGCTATATAGATTTGAACTAGAAGAAAAAAGTTGGAGGAATAAAACTACCTAATTTCAAGACATTATACATTTATAATAAAAATCATTGTGGTATTTGCTTGAAGATAGACAAGTAGATCAATGGAGCATAAGTACACACAGACACATATATATATATACAATAGATAGATAGATAATTAATTTTTTGATAACTGTACAAGCACAATTCAGTGGATGCAGGGTTATGTTTTCCAGAAATGGTGTTGAAATGATTGGATATCCATATACCAAAAAAAGAATTTCAATCCATATCTCTTACCATATATTAAAAAATACTCAAAATGTTTTACAGACCTAAATGTGAAAACTAAAATCATAAAATATCCAGAAGAAAACAAAATATGTTTCACTTTGGATTGGGCAAATATTTTTTAGATATGAAAAAAAAATCCATGTAAGAAGAAAAATAATAAATTCACCATCTGATTTTTGAACTGTATTGTGAAGACCGTGAGAAGACAGGCACAGACCAAGAGATAATATTAGTAACCTAATAAAAAACTGGAAAATATATGAAGTGATACTTAACCAAAAAAAGGGGGGGAATATGCACCATAAATAAGAACAAGATGTTTGGCATCATTAGTCATTAGGAAAATGCAAATTAAAACCAGAATGAGATATCACCACACATCAAATTGAGAGGCTCCTGATTTACTTGACAAAGACTTTAAGATAAGTTTTTTTGAAATGAAATTTATTTGAAGTATAACACTGTACATTTAAGGTGCAAAACATGTTAAACTGATACATTTACATACTGTAATATGATTGATATTTTAGCAAAAAATAACACCTCTATTACATTACATAATTATAATTTTAAGGGGTTAGAATAATTAAATTCTAGTCTCTTAATAAGTTTGATGATTATAATACATTATTGAACACAATTGTCTTAAATAAGCTCAATGACCTAGGGGAGAATACAAACAGACAATAAAAGGAAATCATAAAAAATAATATATGAAAAAAATGAGAATGCCAATGAAAAGGCAGGAATTATTAAAAGAAATCCTGGAGCTGCAAAATAGAACTGAATTGAAAAATTCAACTGAGTTCAGTAGCAAACTTGAACAGGTAGAAGAATGAAGAAGTATACTTGAAGGTAAGTCAATTTAAATGATCAAGTCTGACAAACCAAATGAAAAAAATAATTAAGATAACAGATCCTAAGGGACTTATAGGAGACCATGAGTCAACCAATATATGCACTAGAGGGATCTCAAAAGGAGATGAGAGAGAGGGAAAGAAATAGAGGGATTATTTAAAGAAATGATGACAGAATACTTCCACAGTTTGAGGAAAGACATGAATCTACAAATATTAGGAGTGGTATTAAACCCAAAGAATCCAACACTGGGATATGTTATAATCACATTGTCAAAAAAGATAGAAACACATCACATCAACAAGAGAAAGGACAAAAACCACATGATCATCTCAATCGATGCAGAAAAAGCATTTGATAAAATTCAACACCCATTTATGATAAAACCTCTCATCAAAGTGGGTATACAGGGAACATATCGCAACATAATAAAAGCTATATATGACAAATTCACAGCCAGGATAGTACTCAATCGTGAAAAACTCAAAAGATTCACACTAACATCTAGGACAACACAAGGCTGCCCGCTATCACTACTCCTATTCAACATAGCCTTGGAAGTCCTAGCCACAGCAATCAGACAAGAGAGAGAAATAAAAGGGATCCAAATTGGAAAAGAAGAGGTAACAGTGTCACTATATGCCGACAACATATTACTATATATAGAAAACCTTAAAAGGCCACACAAAAACTACCAGAACTAATCAAACAACTAAGTAAGGTAGCAAGTTACAAGATTAACGTTCAAAAATCAGTTGCATTTCTTTACACTAATGATGAATCAACAGAAAAAGAAAGTAAAGAAACAATCCCCTTTAAAATAGCACCCAAAGTAATAAAATACCTAGGAATAAATCTAACCAAGGAGGTGAAAGACTTATACATGGAAAACTATAAACCATGGATGAAGGAAATTAAAGAAGACTTTAAAAAAATGGAAAGATATCCTATGCTCCTGTATTGGAAGAATCAATATTGTTAAAATGGTCACACTGCCCAAGGCAATCTACAGATTTAATGCAATCCCTATCAAATGACCCAGAATATATTTCACAGAATTAGAACAAATCAGAATAAAATTTATATGGAACCATAAAAGGCCTAAAATTGCCAAAGCATTACTGCAGAAAAAGAGGCTGGAGGAATAACTCTCTCAGACTTCACACAATACTATAGAGCTACAGTCATCAAGACAGCATGGTATTGGTACAAAAACACACATATAGACCAATGGAATAGAATAGAGAGCCCAGACATGAACCCACAAACTTTTGGTCAACTAATCTTTCACAAAGGAGGCAAGAATATACAATGGAATAAAGACAGTCTCTTCAGCAAATGGTGTTGGGAAAACTGGACAGCAGCATGTAAAACAATAAAGCTAGAACACTCCTTTACACCATATACAAAAATAAACTCAAAATGGAACAAAGACTTAAACCTGAGACGGAGAAGATGGCGGAGTAGAAGGATGCTCGCAGGTCACCCTCTCCCACAAATACACCAAGACCCACATCTACAGACCCACTCAGCCAACCAGAGCACCTGTGGAACTCCGACAGAACATCACTCTTTTCAAAAGATAAAGACGCCAAAAATCTGGTAGGAGAAAAGGAAAAAAGAAAGATCAAAAGGCAAAGCAGCGCGGGACGGGTCCTGCGGGGAGGGAGCAGCAAAGAGGACTGGCGCTCGCTCGCTGGGTCTCTCCTCTCCAACTGAGAGGCCAGCGGGACGGAGGGGGAGCCTCCGAGGCTCAGATCTGTACAGAGCAGCCCTTGACTGACAGAACAAAGTTTAATGGGCAGAGAGCGTCCCCCCCCGACACCCAGCCTGAGACTTGGCCGGCAGCGGCGGGCAGGGCCAGGCTGCACAAGCCGGGCAGAGGACGGAAGTGGCTGCACAGAGGCAGCCAGGGGGGAACACAAGGGGCTGTGTGCCGTGGCTGTGGGTGCACAGGGCAGAACAACATGGGCCCTCCATAAAACAGCAAGGTTGATGTGCTCTCGGGGGAAGGGTGCATACCCCCATCTCTGAAAACCCGCAGAAAGTTTTCGGGGGAAGAGAGGCGGGGCTCAGGCACAGCCGCCATATCCTCCACGCTGAGCACTCAGGCGGGGGCGGGGGCGAAACCTGCATCCGCCCCGAAGGGCTTAGCAGCCTCAAAGGCCAGACTGAGACTGGCCTGCAGCCCAGGGCAGATAGTATCCTTCCATCCTGGTCCCTCAGAGAACTTGTTCCACAAAGACAAACAAGGAGCTGGGATTTGGCTCAGAACAGGGACAGGGCTCCACCTACGGAGCGCCAACCAGGGCGGAGCCCGCAGCCGCACAGAGAGCGGAGCTACCGGCGGCGCAGGTAGAGGGAGAGCGGCCCCCCCGCCTTTCGGGCAGGAACACAAACCTGACCAAGGTGCTGGGAGGGGGCACGACCCGCACTCCTACCCAGCCAGTCTGCAACATCTGACTGCGGCATCCGAAGGGGCAGCGACCCGCCCGCCCACAGCAGAGAGCTGCACCTGACCCAGTGTTAGGAGGAGGCGCGCTCTGCTTGCCGACAGGTGCTGGGAAAAGCACAGAAGAGGGCGCCAACGGAGGGCCTCTGAAAACAGCAAGCTGAGCTTCCAAAACAGGACGAAGACAGAAAGACTTCACATTAAAAGCACACAGACTCCAGGAGAACACCGACAAACCCCTACCCTTTTTTTTTTTTAAGCTGTTTTTACCTGTTCTATTTTCTATTACTCTCTTAATCTTTACTTCTTAATTCATTTCTATTTCTCTTGGGTTTTGATGTCCTGCTATTGATTAGACACAGGTTTCAAATACTTCTATTCATCTCCCCCCCCTTTTTTTGTAAAGGTTTCAAAAGGACATATCAACCCGATTAATACTCTGCTTCAACTCACTCTTCTATTATTCATTATACACTGTTTTCAAGCCCTCTTTCTCCCTTTTTTTTAAAATTCTTTCTCTCTCTCTCTTATTTTTTTTCATTTTTTCCTAAGTTCTACTCCTAAATAGGCATGAGATAGATAAAATCCTTAAGGACCAAAATAAACATGTGATACTCCATAAACCACAGTGCCAAAGAGATATGAGCAAGATGAAGAAGCAGAAAAAATTTTCCCAATTAAAAGAACAAGAGAAATCCCCTGAAAGAAAGATCAACGAAATAGACATCGATAGCCTACTAGATCAAGATTTCAAAAAAGGAGTGATCGAATTGCTGAAGGAATTAAAAGAGATAGTGTTTAGAGATATAAATATGTCAAAAATGAAATTGAAGCTATAAAGAAGAGTCAAGTAGAATGGGTAAACTCATTGACAGAGATGAGGAATGATCTAATAGCTGTGCAAAGCCAACTAGATAATGCAGAGGAACGAATTAGTGATCTAGAAGACAGGGAAATAGAAAGCACCCATTCAGAAGAACTACAAGAGAAGCAAATAAAAAATAATGAAAATAGCATAAGGGACCTATGGGATAATATAAAGCGTCCCAATCTTCGCATAATAGGGGTCCCAGAAGGAGAAGAAAGATCAAAGGGGATTGAAAAGGTTTTTGAAGAAATCATGACTGAAAATTTCCCAAAATTAAAGAAGGAATCAGATATCCAAGGACAGGAAGCTCAGAGGGTCCCAAAAAGGAAGAACCCAAATAGACCCACACCAAGACATATCATCATCAAGATGGCCAGAGTCAAGGATAAAGAATTGATTCAAAAGGTAGCAACAGAAAAGCAAAGAGTAAGTTACAAGGGAACCCCCCTAAGGCTCTCAGCTGATTTCTCTACACAAACACTACAGGCCAGAAGGGAGTGGCAAGATATATTCAAAGCCCTGAATGAAAAAATGATGCAGCTTAGAATCCTTTATCCAGCAAGGCTATCCTTGAGTATAGAAGGAGAAATAAAGCATTTCACAGACAAAAAAAAGCCGCAGGAGTTTAGCAACACTAAACCCATGCTAAAAGAAATATTGAAAGGGCTATTCTAAATCGAAAAGCACAGGATGCTACAGAAATGAGAAACACACAACTGGAAAGGTGATAACTCATGAATTACAAATAAAGTAAACATGAAATTATAAAAGAAGACATACAAATCACTAAGAGTGGGAGAGGGAGGGAGGGAAATATAGAATATCTTTTTCTTTCCTTTTTAAACTTTTTTTTAACAGTAGGATGTGTTTGAGATTATGTTACTATCAGTTTAATAAAAACAGTTACAGTAATGGGTTGATAGGTTTACAAAAAAGGGTAACCACAAGCCAAAAATTTACAAAGGAGTCACAAAAATTAAATAAAATCCATGATAATACAAAGGAAAATTACCAAACCACAAAAGGAAGAAGAAAGGAACAAAGAGGATATACCAATTCAACTGCAAAGATAAGTTCAAAATGGCAATAAATACACATCTATCATTAATTACTGTAAATGTTAATGGACTAAATGCTCCAGTCAAAAGACACAGAGTGGCAGACTGGATAATAAAGCAAGAACCTTCAATATGCTGCATACAAGAGACCCACTTTAGGGAGAAGGACACATATACATTGAGACTGAAAGGATGGAAAAGGATATTCCATGCAAATGGAAAAGCCAAAAAAGCAGGTGTTGCAGTACTGATTTCAGACAAAATAGACTTTAAAACAAAGGCCATAAAGAAAGATAAAGAAGGACATTTAATAATAATTAAAGGAGTGATACAAGATGAGGATATTACACTCGTTAATATATATGCACCCAATATAGGAGCACTTAAGTACATACAAGAATTACTAACAGTGATAAAGGGGGATATTGATGGGAATACAATCATAGTTGGAGATTTTAACACTGCATTAACATCACTAGACAGATCTTCCAGACAGAAAATAAACAAGGCAACAGAGAAATTAAATACTACAATAGAAAAACTAGATTTGGTGGATATTTTCAGAGCATTATACCCCCAAAAATAGGATATACATTCTTTTCAACTGCACATGGAACATTTTCCAGGATCGATCACGTACTTGGGCACAAAAGGAACCTCAAGGATTTTAAGAAGATAGAAATTATCTGAAGCATCTTTACTGACCACAATGCCATGAAACTGGAAATCAACAACAGAGAAACAAAGGAGAAAATAAGGAAAGCATGGAGATTAAACAATATGTTATTGAAAAAAAAATGGATCAATGAGGAAATGAAAGCTGAAATTAAAAAATACCTTGAGAGAAATGACAATGAAAGCACAACCACTCAAAACCTATGGGACACAGCAAAGGCAGTGCTAAGAGGGAAGTTTATAGTGATACAGGCCTTCCTGAAAAAAGAAGAAAAATCTCAAATAAACAACTTAACCCACCACCTGAATGAATTAGAAAAAGAAGAACAAAAAGCCCCAGAAAGCAGCAGAAGGAAGGAAATAAAAAAGATCAGAGAGGAATTAAATACAATAGAGATTAACAAGACCATAGAAAAAATCAACCAAACCAAAAGCTGGTTTTTTGAAAAAGTAAATAAAATCGACAAACCTCTGGCCAAACTCACAAAGAAGAAGAAAGAGAGAGCACAAATTAGCAAAATAAGAAATGAAAATGGAGAAATTACAAAAACAAAATAGAAATACAGAATATCATACGAGAATATTATGAAAAACTATATGGAATCAAACTGGATAACCTAGAGGAGATGGACAAGTTTCTGGAAACATACTGTCCACCAAAACTGAATCAAGGAGAATCTGAATACCTGAACAATCCGATCACTAGAAAGGAAATAGAAATAGCAATTAAAAACCTCCCTACAAATAAAAGTCCAGGACCGGACAGCTTCACCGGGGAATTCTACCAAACGTACAAAGAAGAACTCATACCAGTCCTTCTAAAACTCTTCCAGATGATTGAAAAGGAGGGAATCCTCCCAAACTCATTCTATGAAGCCATCATCTCCCTGATACCAAAACCAGGCAAAGACACTACAAAAAAAGAGAATTATAGGCCAATATCACTGATGAACATAGATGCCAAAATCCTCACCAAAATTTTAGCAAATAGAATCCAACAACACATAAAAAAGATTATACATCATGACCAAGTGGGGTTCATCCCAGGGACACAAGGCTGGTTCAACATACGCAAATCAATCAGTGTAATACATCACATCAACAAGAGAAAGGACAAAAACCACATGATCATCTCAATCGATGCAGAAAAAGCATTTGATAAAATTCAACACCGATTTATGATAAAAACTCTCACCAAAATGGGTATAGAGGGAACATATCTCAACATAATAAAAGCTATATATGACAAACCTACAGCCAGCATTGTACTCAATGGTGAAAAACTCAAAAGCTTCCCACTAAAATCTGGGAGAAGGCAAGGATGCCCACTATCACCACTCCTATTCAACATAGTCCTGGAAGTCCTAGCCACAGCAGTCAGGCAAGAGAAAGAAATAAAAGTTATCCAAATTGGAAAAGAAGAGGTAAAAGTGTCATTATATGCTGATGACATGTTACTATATATAGAAAACCCTAAAAGGTCCATACAAAAGCTACTAGAGCTGATTGAAGAATTCAGGAGGTAGCAGGTTACAAAATAACGTTCAAAAATCAGTTGCATTTCTTTACACTAATGATAAATCAACAGAAGAAGAAAGTAAAGAAACAATCCCCTTTAAAATAGCACCCAAAGTAATAAAATATCTGGGAATAAATCTAACCAAGGAAGTGAAAGAATTATACACAGAAAACTATAAGCCATTGATGAAGGAAATTAAAGAAGTCTTTAAAAAATGGAAAGATACCCATGCTCTTGGATTGGAAGAATCATTATTGTTAAAATGGTCACACTGCCCAAGGCAATCTACAGATTTAATGCAATCCCTATCCAATTACCAAGGACATATTTCACAGAATTAGAAAAAATCATAATAAAATTCATATGGAACCATCAAAGACCTAGAATTGCCAAAGCATTACTGAAGAGAAAGAAAGAGGCTGGAGGAATAACTCTCCCAGGCTTCAGACAATATTATAGAGCTACAGTCATCAAGACAGCATGGTATTGGTACCAAAACAGACATATAGACCAATGGAACAGAATAGAGAGCCCAGAAATGAACCCACAAACTTTTGGTCAACTCATCTTTGACAAAGGAGGCAAGAATATACAATGGAATAAAGACAGTCTCTTCAGCAAATGGTGTTGGGAAAACTGGACAGCAACATGTAAACAATGAAGCTAGAACACTCCCTTACACCATATACAAAAATCAACTCAAAATGGATTAAAGACTTAAACATAAGACAAGATACAGTAAACCTCCTAGAGGAAAACATAGGCAAAACATTATCTGACATACATTTCAAAAATTTTCTCCTAGAAAAAATACAAGCAAGAATAAACAAATGGGACCTAATGAAACTTACAAGCTTCTGCACAGCAAAGGAAACCAGAAATAAAACAAGAAGAAAACCTACGGAATGGTTGAAAATTTTTGCAAGTGAAACCAACAAAGGCTTCATCTCCAAAATATATAAGCAGCTCATACGACTCAAAAGAAAAAAATAAACAACCCAATCCAAAAATGGGCAGAAGACCTAAACAAGCAATTCTCCATGAAGACATATAAATGATCAAAAAGCACATGAAAAAATGCTCAATATCACTAATTATTAGAGAAATGCAAATGAAAACTACAATGAGGTATCACCTCACACCAGTCAGAATGGCCATCATTCAAAAATCTGCAATTGACAAATGCTGGAGAGGTTGTGGAGAAAGGGGAACCCTCCTACACTGCTGGTGGGATTGCAGTTTGGTGCAGCCACTATGGAAAACAGTGTGGAGATTCCTCAAAATTCTAGGAATAGACTTAGCATATGACCCAGGAATCCCACTCCTGGGCTTGTATTCAGAAGGAAATATACTTCCGGATGCCACCTGCACCCCAATGTTCATAGCAGCATTATTTACAATAGCCAAAACATGGAAACAGCCTAAATGTCCATCAGCAGGTGACTGGATAAAGAAGAAGTGGTATATTTATACAATGGAATACTACTCAGCCATAAAAACCGACAACATAATGCCATTTGCAGCAACATGGATGCTCCTGGAGAATGTCATTCTAAGTGAAGTAAGCCAGAAAGAGAAAGAAAAATACCATATGAGATCGCTCATATGTGGAATCTAAGAAACAAAAACAAAAACAAAGAAACAAAAACAAAGCATAAAGAAAGGACAGAAATAGACTCACAGACAGAGAATACAGACTTGTGGTTACCAGGAGGGTGGAGGGTGGGAAGGGATAGACTGGGATTTCAAAATTTTAGAATAGATAAACAAGATTACACTGTATAGCACAGGGAAATATACACAAAATTTTATGATAACTCACAGAGAAAAAAATGTGACAATGAGTGTGTATATGTCCATGAATGACTGAAAAATTGTGCTGAACACTTAAATTTGACACATTGTAAAATGATTATAAATCAATAAAAAATTGTTAAAAAATAAAAAACCGACAACATAACGCCATTTGCAGCAACATGAATGCTCCTGGAGAATGTCATTCTAAGTGAAGTAAGCCAGAAAGAGAAAGAAAAATACCATATGAGATCGGTCATATGTGGAATCTAAAAAACAAAGAAACAAACAAATAAAAACAAGGTGTAAATACAGGACAGAAATAGACTCATAGACAGAGAATACAGACTTGTGGTTGCCAGGGGGGCGGAGAGTGGGAAGGGATAGACTGGGATTTCAAAAGTGTAGAATAGATAAACAAGATTATGCTGTATAGCACAGGGAAATTTACACAAAACTTTATGGTAACTAACAAAGAAAAAATGTGAGAATCAGTGTGTATATGTCCATGTATGACTGAAAAAGTGTGCTGAACACTGGAATTTCACACAACATTGTAAAATGAGTATAAATGAATAAAAAACTTTAACAAAAAAATAAAAAATATATGAAAAAGTGGGGGGAGATGAAAAGATGTATTTGAAACCTGTGTCTAATCAATAACAGGACAATAATCCCAAGAAAAATAAAAATGAATTAAGAAGTAAAAATTAAGAGGGTAATAGAAAACAGAACAGGTAAAAACAGATTAAAAAAAGGGGGGGGGGGTCGGTGTTCTCCTGGAGTCTGTGTGCTTTTAATGCAAAGTCTTTCTGTCTTCATCGTGTTTTGGAAGCTCAGCTTTCTGTTTCCAGATGCCCTCTGTTGGCGCCCTCTTCTGTGCTGCTCCCAGTACCTGTCAGGAAGCTGAGGCGCCTCCTCCCAACACTGATTCAGGTGCAGCTCTCCTTTGCTGTGGGTGGGCGGGTCACTGCCCCTTCGATGCTGCAGTCAGATGTTGAAGACTGGCCAGGTAGGAGGGCGGGTCTCACCCCCTCCTAGCAGCACGGTCAGGGGCTGTGTTCCTGCCCGCAAGGCGGGGGGCCGCCCTCCCTCTCCCATTGCCAGTGGGTCTGCTGCTCTGTGCTTGTGCACGTTCTGTCTCGGGTTGGCCCTCCGCACGTAGGCTCAGGGAAGACCCAGGAACATCCTTCTCCCTGCTCCAGGCCAAAACCCAGCTCCTTGTTTGTCTTGGCAGAGCAAGTTGTCTGAGGGATCAGGACAGGACGGAAGGATCCTATCTGCCTTGGCTGTAGACAAGTCTCCGTCTGGCCTTTGAGGCTGCTATGCCCTTAGGTGCGGATGCAAGTTTCGCTCCCGCCTCCACCTCGATGCTAAGCGCTGGAGGATATGGCGGCTGTGCCTGAGTCCCGCCTCTCTTCCCCCGAAAACTTTCCATGGGTTTTCAGAGATGGGGGTATGCACCCTTCCCCCCAGGGTACATCAACCGTGTTGTTTTATGGAGGGCCCAGGTTGTTCTGCTCTGTACACCCACAGCTACGGCGTGCAGACCCTTGCAGTCCCCAGGGACTGCCTCAGTGCAGCCGCCCCCGTCCTCCGCCCAGCTTAGGCAGCCTGGCCCTGCCCCCAGCTGCCAGCCCGCATTTCGGGCTGGGTGTCAGGGGGACCCTCTGTGCCTGTTTAACTTAGTTCTGTCAGTCAAGGGCTGCTCTGTACAGATCTGAGCCTCGGAGGCTCCCCCTCCGACCCGCTGGCCTCTCAGTTGGAGAGGGGAGACCCAGCAAACGTGTGCCAGTCCTCCTTTGCTGCTCCCTCTCCAAGGGGCCCGTCCCACTCTGCTTTGCCTTTTGTTCTTTCTTTCTTCCTTTTCTCCTACCAGATTTTTGGCGCCTCTATCTTTTGAAGAGGGCGATATTCTGTCGGAGTTCCGCAGGTGCTCTGGTTTCTGAGTGTGTCTGTGGCTGTGAGTCTTGGTGTATTTGTGGGAGAGGGTGAGCTGCGAGCATCCTTCTACTCTGCCATCTTCTCTCTTCTCCAGGCTATTGGTTTTAGATCTTCTTTTCTAATACATGCATTTAATGGTATACATTTTCCTGTAAGCAGGGCTCTAGCTGCATATCACAAATTTTGATATATTTTATTTTAATTTTCATTTAGTTAAAAATATTTAATTTATCTGGAGACTTCCTCTTTTGCACAAGTTTTTGTTTAATTTTCAAATATGTGGAAGTTTTCCAGATGCCTTTCTGTTATTGATCTTTTTTATTTGTGTTATTGCCAGAGAACACACTTTATATGATTTCTATTCTTTTAAATTTGTTAAGTTTTGTTTCATGGCCCAGGATATGGTCAATTTTGATGAATGTTTTATATTTACTTGAGAAGAATGTGTATGCTGTTGCTGGCAGAGTGTTATATAAAAGTCAGTTAGGCCACATTGGTTGATTTTGAAGGCTATTTTCATTTAGTATAGGATATTAGGTTGATAGTTTTCTTTCAACACTTAAACAATATATTCTTGCTTTAATTCTTTCTGAAGAGAAGTCTGCTATAATTTTTATCCTTTCCCCACTGTAGGTAGTGTGTTCCCCTCCAGCCACTCTGGCTGACAGCAAGATTTTCTTCTTGCTGTTAGTTTTTATCTTTGTGAATATTATATGCCTCAGTGTGTATATATTTTTTATTTTGTTTTGTTTTATATTTATCCTGCTTGATATTCTATGAAATTCTTGAGTTTGTAATGCTTGTTAGTAATTTTGGAAAACTCTCAGACATTATTTTGTCAAATATTTCTTCTGTTTTGTTCTCTCTCTTGTATCTATAGGATTCCAATGACATGTGTATTACATTATTTGTTATTATCCCACAGTGTCTGTGTGTTCTGCACTATTTTTCTCCTCCTTTTCCTCTTAGTATTTCAGTGTGGGTAATTTTTATTGACACATCTTCAAGATTAGTGATTCTTTCCTTAACTCTAGTGAGCCTGCTGGAGAGTCCATCAAAGACAATCTAATTTCTGGTTCTCTGGTTTTTTTTTTTATTTCTAGCATCTCTATTTTATTCTTTCTTACTGTTTCTGTTTTTCTACTTAAAGTACTGATGTACTATTGCATGTTTTCTACTTTTTTCCACTAGAGCTTCTAACATAGAATTGAGAAAGTTTCCCAATCTCAGCATAATATACATTTTCAGCCAGATAATTCTGTCATAAGGTGCTGTTCTGAGCATTGTAGGATGTTTAGCAACATCCCTGACCTCCACCCATTAGATGCCAGTAGCACACATATTATAGCAATGTTTGCCAAATGTTCCCCGTGGGCAAAGTTCCCCCTCCCTTTGATAAACAGTGCTTAAATGTTAATCATATTTGTTTTTAAATTCCTTTTCTGATCATTCCAACAGCCATGTCATATCTGAGTCTGTTATGGATGATTTCTCTGTCTCTTCAATCTGTTGGGTTTTTTTTTTTTCCATGCTTTTTGCTATGCCACAAAACTTTTTTGTTTAAAGAGGAACATATGCAGAATGGTAGATATTAAAACTTTTTTTAATACTTCAAGATTAGCCTATTTTTCCTTCTGCTGAGTCTTTAGTGTGGACTTTTGTGTTGATCTAGCCAGGAATTGGACTAGGTTTGAAATTTGCTTACTGCTATGGTTTCTATGGTTATCAGAGTTGGAATTTGTTGCTATGGTTATCAGAGTCAGATTTTGCTGTTGCTATGGGCACCAGAGATTTCAAAATCCTCTAGTGATACCTTGTTTTTGTCTCTCCTCTTAGCTTTGGATCTTACTTTTTTTTAACTCCCCATAGTCTGTCTCTTGCCATTCTTCTAGCTGTAATTCACTATAATATTTACTCAAGGTTGGAAGGAGGGGTTAAGGGGGCATTCTCTGATGTTCTTTTTAAGTCTCAGTTTTAGGCAAATATTTGGAACCTGGGTTTTGAGATATGTTATTCACAGGTATTACTATCACTTCTCCAAATGTAGAAGACTCTAGGGAGACAAATATAGCTGCAGTTTTGGTGGTTCTCTCCATTCCCTTCACTCAATTGCAATGGGCTTTCATTAGTACACTATCTTGAAAATGAAGTCTTTTGTTCTGTAATGCAGAAGAAGGGGAGAAGGATGTTTGTCTAGGTTGATTTTGGCAGTAGCTGTTGCTTTTTTCCTCCAGCTAGAATGATGGGAGAGTTTTCTTAGGATCCTCTTCAAACTTACCTGTGAAATTTCTGCGGAAAAGAAAGGTCTGAAAAGGGGTGAGAACCCACTTTGCCTGAGGTCCCCAGGACTTCATGCTTTCATGCTAATTCACAACTGGCCTTTAGGAGTTGGCTAAATATTTCTAGTTTAATCTTACAGCTTATATGGCACTCAATGACGTCTATTCTGGGTACACAACTATCTAGTCCTATTTTTTTCTTTGCAGACAACTCTCCAGATTTCAGATCAGTAGTCTGCTCTTTCTAAGTTCAATTCTCTGATAAGTTCTAGAAAAGTTGTTCATTTACATTTTGTTTAGCACTTTTCTTGTTGTACAGATCAAAGTGATGCTCTTTCCACATCTCTATATCTTTCGGATGAAACCAGAAACTACTGTTAATAAACTTTTAAAGAGATTTAAATAATAAAAATTACCTTATATGTTTACCTATGCAGTTATCATTTTGGAGAACCTTTATTTCCTTGTGTAGATCCATTTTTCCACTTAATTTCATTTTCCTTCTGTCTGAAAAACTGCATTTAACATTTTTTTTTTTTGTAGTGTGGATTTGCTGCTGAAGTAAGTCTGAAAAATTCTTATTTTATCTTCAGTTTTTGAAAGTTTTCCTTCTAGGTATAGATTTCTAGGATGACAATTTTTCTCTTTCAGTACCTGTATTAGTCAGGGTAATGTAGAGTTAAAAATAGAAGTGTGATGTGATATCTCTTTCTCTCTGTCATATATATATATATATATATATATATATATATGAAATTGGGAGGTCACACAATTATAGGTTTTTTTGTCCAGGAGAAGTTAATATTTGTTCTATCAAGGCCTTCAATTGCTTGGATGAGGCCCACCCACTTTATGGAGGGCAAACTGCTTTACTTAAAGTTTGTCAATTTAAATTTTAATCTCATCCAAAAAATATTCTCACAGAAACAACCAGAATGATATTTGACCAAATATCTGGGCATCCTGCATCCAAACTGATGCATAAAATTAACCCTCACAGTACTTTAAAGATATTGATACACTATCTTCTTGTTTGTATTGTTTCCAATGAGACATCTATTGTCATCCTTGTATTTTTTCTTCTGTATATAACACGACTGTTTTCTCTGGATTAAGATTTGCATTTTTCACTTGTTTTGAACAATGTAATTATGATAAGCCCTGGTTTATATTTCTTCATATTTTTGTGCTTAGGGTTTATTGAACTTTTTGGATCTATTTTTATCAGATCTGGAAAACTTTTGGCCATTATGCTTCAAATATTTTTCTTCCTTTCCCTTCTCTTCTCCTTCTAGGGCTCCAGTTTCATCCATATTGAGATCTTGAAGTTCTCCCTCAGCTTACCAAAGATTTGTTCTTTTATAACAATTATTTTTCTATGTGTTTTACTTCTGACAGTTTCTAGTGCTATGTCATCAAGTTCACTTGTATTTTACTCTGCAGTGCCTAATCTGTTAATTCCACCCAGTGTATTTTTCATCTTCATCACTGGAGTTTTAAATCTCTAGAAGTTTGAACTTTTTAAAAACACAATCTTCTTTAGCTCTAGTCAACTTTTTGAACATACAGACTACAGTAAAATAATTTTAATCCCCTTGTCTGCTAATTCTTAAATCTGTGCCAGTTCTGGTCAGTTTCAATTGACTGATTTTTCTTCTTCATAATGGGTCACTTCTTCCTGCTTCTTTGCATGCCTAGTAATTTGTTATTGGATGGCTGACATTGTGAATTTTACCATTTAGATGCTTAATTTTTTGTATTCCTATAAATATTCTTGAGCATTGCTCTGTGATATGCTTAAGTTACATGGAAACAATTTGAGCCTTTCTGGTTCTGTTTTTATTATTTGTTAGGTGGGACCAGAGCACTATTTAGTCTAGGGATAATTATTCCCCACTACTGAGACAAGCCCCTCCTGAGTACTTTACCTACTATACCATGAGTTAGGAGGTTTTCCAATCCAGATGATTGGAAGAGGCACTATTTCTTAGTGAGTGCTCTTCCCTCAGATTTTTTCATAGTTTTTTTCCTGCTTTCAGGTACTTTCCTCACATGCAAGCACTGAGCAATCTGCTGCATACTTGAGTGGAACTCTGTTTCTCTTTATTATTCACTCTATGTGCAGCTAGCTCTCTCATCTTTACTCTGTCTTGCAAACTCTAGTTACCTTGGTTTCCCCTGATTCTCAGCATCATTTATTTAGCTGATAGTCCCTAAGGCACACTGGATTCCCATTACAATTCCCGTTACTATACTGAGGCTTAGAAACTCTCTCAGGGAAGTAAGCTGAGACAATTGTAGAGCTCATTTTGTTAGCTTCATGATTATCAAGTGTCACTGTATTTCACTACCTGCTTTTTAAAATTATAGTTTCATATATTTTGTCTGTTTTTAAAAAAAATATTTCAGAAAGGAAGGTAAATATGCTCCCTAGTAATCCATTTTGGCCAGAAGCACAAGTTCTCTTAAAGAACTCATTTAAGAGATGAATTCTTTGTGTATATTAGAAGTGGTGTATATTAAAAACCAGAGTACACAGCTCGATTTGCCCACAGGATCAACACTAGCAGAGCCCAGGCAGTCAATACATCCACCACAATCTGTTCCCAGAAGCAATGCCAGAAGAACAGGAAGAGACTACAACTCATTTCTCAGTCACTAGCAGTAAAACAATCTACTTTTGGCAGTGAAAACCATACCTTTCTTCAATTATAGTCGCCAGCAGCAGTGGGCCAATGTTCTTTTATATTTTAACATATTTATATTGAGTTATAGTCATTTTACAATGTTGTGACAAATTCCAGTGTAGAGCACAATTTTTCAGTTATACATGAACATACATATATTCGTTGTCACATTTTTTTCACTGTGAGCTATCACAAGGTCTTGTATATATTTCCCTGTGCTATACAGTATAATCTTGTTTATCTATTCTACATATGCCTGTCAATATCTACAAATTTTGGAATCCCAGTCTATCCCTTCCCACCCCCCCAACACCTTGGCAACCACAAGCTTGTATTCTATGTCTATGAGTCTGTTTCTGTTTTGTATTTATGTTCATTTTTGTTTTTTAGATTCCACATATGAGCGATCTCATATGGTATTTTTCTTTCTCTTTATGGCTTACTTCACTTAGAATGACATTCTCCAGGGACATCCATGTTTCTGCAAGTGGCGTTATGTTGTCAGTTTTTATGGCTGAATAGTATTCCCTTGTATAAATATACCACATCTTCTTATCCAGTCATCTGTTGATGGACATTTAGGCTGTCTCCATGTCTTGGCTATTGTAAATAGTGCTGCTATGAACATTGGGGTGCAGGTGTCATTTTGAAGTAGGGTTCCTTCTGGATATATGCCCAGGAGCAGGATGACTGGGTCATATGGTAAGTCTATTCCTAGACTTTTGAGGAATCTCCATACTGTTTTCCACAGTGGCTGCACCAAACTGCATTCTCACCAGCAGTGTAGGACGGCCCCCCTTTCTCTACAGCCTCTCCAGCATTTGTCATTTGTGGATTTTTGAATGATGGCCATTCTGACTGGTGTGAGTTGATACCTCATTGTAGTTTTGATTTGCATTTCTCTGATAATTAGTGATACTGAGCATTTTTTCATGTGCCCATTGATCATTTGTATGTCTTCCTTGGAGAATTGCTTGTTCAGGTCTTCTGCCCATTTTTGGATTGGGTTGTTTGGTTTTTTCTTATTATGTTGTATGAGCTGCTTACATATTCTGGAGATCAAGCCTTTGTCAGTTTCATCATTTGCAAAACTTTTCTCCCATTCCGTAGGTTGTCATTTTGTTTTACTTATGGTTCCCTTTGCTGTGCAGAAGCTTATAAGTTTAATTAGATCCTATTTGTTTATTTTTGCTTTTATTTCTATTGCTTGAGTAGACTGCCCTAGGAGAACATATTGGAGGTGTACGTGAGATAATATTTTGCCTATATTTTCTTCTAGGAGGTTTATTGTATCTTGTCTTATGTTTAAGCCTTTGTTCCATTTTGAGTTTATTTTTGTGTATGGTGTAAGGGAGTGTTCTAGCTTCACTGATTTACATGCTGCTGTCCAGTTTTCCCATCACCATTTGCTGAAGAGCCTGTCTTTATTCCACTGTATGTTTTTGCCTCCTTTGTCAAAGATGAGTTGACCAAAAGTTTGTGGGTTCATTTCTGGGCTCTCTATTCTGTTCCATTAGTGGATCAATATTCTTGAATCAGCAACAACAGAGAAACTAGGCAGGCCAACTAACTCATGTGTCAAACACACCCGCAGCAGGCAGACCCCAACATTAGCGCCTAGGATTCCAGTAAGCCTAGTGTATCCCAGCTCTCCATCCAGTGTATCAGAGGGCCACCTAGACCCAGAAGCTCCTGGTCCTTAATGAAGTAGTAGAATAAGACCAAAGCCAAGTGTCTTCTGGATTTTCACCCAATGGCAGAAGGCAGCCTGGTCCACTTATTCCCAGTCCTTTACCCAGTGTTAGAGTTGAATGAGGTCAATGGTCCAGATCCTGTGACTCTTGATTCTCTACTCAGAGGATGAAGGTGGTACAAATAGGTGCTTCCCTTTCCTGGTGCCACTAGTAGAGATTAAGTAGTGAGCTCACTCACATTGGGTGGCTGGAAAATAGTCCTAGAAAACTGCTCTCTGTTCAATGGGATTGGTATCCTATATCCCTCACCTAATGGCCCAGGGAAAAAACTTTCATACTCACAGGTGGAACTAGCATGGATACAGCAGGAGATCAAGCAGAACCAGAAGAACAAAGTAGACTACAATAGCATTGCAAAGGTTCAGAAAATTAAATTATTGAAAGTACATCCCACAAAAGAAGGCCAGAACTATACACTAAACCACCCAAAGCTAGGTTAGAGGCATGGAACAGATTCTTTCTCACAGCTCTCAGAATAAACCAACCCTACCAGTAATAATGTGATATCTAGCCACCAAAATTGTGAATCAATAAATTTCTGTTGTTTAAGCCACCTAGTTTGTGGTACTTTATTATGACAGCTCTAGAAAACTAATCAACTTGAATGAGAAAAGATAATCAATCCATACCAAAAGCAGTATGAATAAGATATTGGAATTATCTGACAATTTTTATACACTTATTGAGATATAGTTCTCAAACATACAATTCACCCATGTAAAGTGTGCAGTTCAGTGTTTTTTCAGTATATTCATAGGGTTGTACAACCGTAACCACAATCTAATTTTAGAACATGTCACATCCTCCTAGAAGAAACCTATATCTATGAGCAGTTAACCATCATTCCCATTTAACCTCCCAAGCCTAAGAAAGCAGGAGTCAATTTTCTGTCTTTATAAATTTGCCTATTATGAACAGTTCATATGAATGAAATCATACATCACCTTTTATAACTGGTTTCTTTCATTCATCAGGTTTATAAGCATTATTCATATTATAGTATGCATTAGTATTTTAATTCTTTTATTGATGAATAATACTCCATTGTATAGATACACTAATATTTTTGATCCATTCATCAGTTAGCATATATTCACATTGTTTCCACTTTTTGGCTATTATAAATAATACTGCTATGTGTACAAGTCTTTGTATAAATGCTTTCTTTCATTTCTTTTGTGTTTATACCTAAGAGTGGAATTGATGGATCATATGGTAACTGTATATTTAACTTTTTGATAAACTTCCAAAATGTTTCTTGTAGTGGCCACATACATTTGCATTTACACCAGTAATATATGAGGTTCCAACTGTTCTGAGCAAGGTTTTTAAAGCAGTCATTATAAAAATGTTCCAACAATAAATTACAAATAATCATGAAGCAACTGAAAAATTAGAAAATATCACATAAAAAGTAGAAGTTATAACAAAAGACCAAGTGTACATTCTAGAACTGAAGAGTAGAACAAAAGAAAAAAATGCTGATTGACTTCACAGTAGAATGGCAATGATAGAAGATGGAATGAGTAAACTTGAGAAAAGAATAATAAAATTATTCAATATGAAAAACAGAAAATTGACTGAAAAAAACAAACAAGTCCTCAGGGCTCTGTGAGACAATAACGAAAGGTCTAACATTCATAATATCAAAGTCTCAGATGAAAAGGGGTAAGTGGGTAAGTATTCAAAAATAATAGCTTAAAACATTCCAAATATGGCAACTTACAGAACAAAAAGGTTGAGTGAACTGCAAAAATAGACAAATAAAAAGAAACCTGTGAAAAGACACATGATAAACTTATGAAAAATAAATACCAAGAAAAAACATTGTAAAAGTACGTAGAGAGAAATTATGCATTATCCATATGGAAAAGAACAATTTGAAAAAAAGTGAATTTCTATTGAGGCCAGAATCAAGTGGTATATCTTTCAAGTGCTGAAGAAAAATTATTGCCAACCATGAATTCTATATCTGGTAAGACTATTTTTCAGGAATGAAGGAAAAATGATGACATTCCCATATGAAGGGAAACAAAGAGAATTTGTCACTAGCAGACCTATCCTTAAATAATAGCTAAATTCTTTCTTAAGCACAGAGAAAATAGTAACAGAAGAAAACACAGACATTCAAAAAGGTAAGAACAACATCATAATGTGTAAAAATAGGGTAAGCATAATAGATTATTCTCATGAATTTCTTAATCATATTTGAGGATTGGAAAAAAATTAAAATAATGTTGTCTGGCTCAATGAAAGTAGAGGATATATATGAGACCATTTTTTTAAATGTAGAGAATATAAGGACTTAAATAGAAGGAAATTTTCAATACATCACTCTAAGTGGTTAAACACTGATAATAATAGGTGGTGATAAGTTATGTATATGTATTTTTAACTCTTAGAAAAGCCACTTAAAATTATATAAAGTGATATATACACAAGAACACTATGAATAAAATAAGATTGAATCATTTAAATATTCCAGTATCCCAAAGGAAGGCAAGAAAATAGAAAAGGGGAGTAAGAAAGAAACAGAAACAAATAATGGTAGACCCAACCCAAAATAGTCAATAATTACATTAAATATAAGTAGTCTAAATAGCCAATTAAAAGACAGAGATTGGCAGAGTGGATAAAAGAACAAAACTTACCTATATGCTGTCTATAAGAAATTCATTTGCAATATAACTGCATAGGCAGATTAAAGTAGACAGATGTAAGAAGATTTACAATGCAAACTGATAAAAAAAATAAGCAGAGTGCCAATATCAATCATAAGATAAAGTATATATCAGAGCAAAGGAAAACACTAGGGACAGAGAGGGACACTGAATAATAATAAAAGGATCAATAACTAAGAAGACAAGGAATCCTAAATATCTATGCACCAAATAACAGCAGTAAAATATGTGATGTAAAAGCTAATAGAACTGAAAGGATTTTAATCCTTAATTAAGGATAAAAAATCCTTAATTACATTTTAAGACATCAAACTGCTCTCTCAATAATTGATGGAACAACTGGACAAAATCAGCAAGAACACAGAAGAATGCAGCAATATCAGACAAAAAGATCTAATTGACATTTATAAAGCACTCCAGCCAACAACAGCAGAATATACATTCTTTTCAAGTGTCCATGGAAAATTCACGAGGACAGACCATAACTTTGGACATAAACTTCAACAACTTTAAAATAATTAAAAATCATACACTTTTATCAAATAATGGATTAAACAACAATAATACAAAAAAGGAAACTCTTCCAATGCTTGGACATTTTAAAAAATCCACATTGAAATTATCCATGAGTCAAACAGGAAGTCTCAGAGAAAAAAATTTTTGAAATACATGAAAGCACTACCTATCAAAATTTGTGAGATGAAGCTGAAGTAGTGCTTACAGAAAAATTTATAGCACTAAATGCTTACATCAGAAAAGAGGAAAGATCTCGAATCAATAATCTATATTCCTTCCTCAAGAACTTAGAAAAAGAAAAGTAAAATGAGTCTAAAACAAGTAGAAGTTAGCAAATAATAAAATAAGAGCAGAAATCTATTAAATTGAAAACAACAATAGAGAAAATCAATGAAATTGAAGATGATTCTTTAAAATAAATCAATAAAATTGATAAACATCTATTGAGATTGACAAAGAGGAAAAAAAGAACATACAAACCACCAATATCAGGAATGAAATTGAGGATATCACTACAAATCCTCCAACCATTAAAAGTATAAGAAGGGAAAACTATGGACAACTTTATACTCATAAATTTGGTAACTTAGAAAAATTCATCAATTCTTCTAAAAACACAAAATACCACATCTCAGCCAAGATAAAATAGATAACTGGAACAGTCTTATAATCATTAAATTCATTGAATTTGTAATTAAAGATCTCCCCAAAGGAAAACTCCTGGTCTAGATGGCTTCACTGGAGAATTTTACCAAACATTTGAAGAAAAATTAACACAAATTTTATACAGTCTCCTCCAGAAAATAAGAGAGAACAATTCCCAGCCCATTTAATGAGACCTTGACACCAAAACTAGACAAAGACAGTCAAAGAAAACTATACACCAACATTTCTCATTAACTTGGATGCAAAATATTCAGCAAAATATTAGCTAATCAATTTCAGCAATGTATAAAAATAATTATACATTGTGAGCAAATGGGATTTTTCAAGGTATGGAAAGGCTGGTTC
This sequence comes from Camelus bactrianus, assembly GCF_048773025.1. Classification (NCBI taxonomy): domain Eukaryota; kingdom Metazoa; phylum Chordata; class Mammalia; order Artiodactyla; family Camelidae; genus Camelus; species Camelus bactrianus. Next base: position 61,585,081 of record NC_133575.1, read on the forward strand.
AACATTTGAAAATCAATGTAATCCACCATATCAACATACAAAAGAAGAAAAATCATATGATGACATCAATTGATTCAGAACAAGTTTTTGACAAAATTCAACACACATCCATGATATAAAATCTCAGAAAACTACATACAGAGTGCAATTTCCTCAACTTCCTTAAAAGCATCTGCAAAACATCTACAGTTAACACTGTACTTAATGGTGACTGAGTACTTCTCCCTAGAACTGGGATGCTTATGCTCATAACTTTTATTTACCATAATACTGAAATTTCTAGTGACAACAAAGAGACACAAAAAAGAAATACATATTTAATATGATGAAATAAAAGTCTTTATTTGCAAATAATGCTTTCTCACATAGAAAATTTCAAAGAATCCACAAAAATAATTTCCTAAAACTAATTATTGAGTTCAGCAATGTCACAGAATACAAGATAAACATATAAAAATCTATTGTATTTCTATATATATACAATAAACATTTGGATATTGAAATTAAAAATACAAAAGCATTTACAATCACTAACAAAAAAAAAAACTTCACAAAATATTTAGGTATGAATCTAATCATCCCAACGTACAAGACTTTGTTGTTGAAAACTGCACAGTGCTAGAGAGGAAATCAAAAAGGACAAATAAACGTAGTGACATATCATATTGTTGGACTGAAAGACTCATTGTAGTATAAGGATATCAGTTTACTAAAATTGATCTACAAGTTTATGCAATTCCTTTGAAAATCTCAGCAAGATTTTTGGTGACATAGAGAAGCTTGTTTTAAAATTGTAACTGTTTGCAGATGACACGATACTATATATAGAAAAATCCTAAAGATGCTATCAGAAAACTACTAGAACTCATCAAGGAATTTCATAAACTTGCAGGATACAAGATTAATATACAGAAATCAGTTGAATTTCTATACACTAACAACAAAATATCATAAAAAGAAATTAAGGAAACAATCCATTTATCATTGCATCAAAAAGAATAAAATACTTAGGGATAAACCTTACCTAAGGAGGTAAAAGACCTGTACTCAGAAAACTAAGACATGATGAAGAACACTGAAGACAACACAAACAGATGGAAAGATATACAGTGTTCTTGGATTGGAAGAAGCAATATTGTTAAAATGGCCATATTACAAGGCAATATACAGATTCAATACAATCCCCATCAAAATACTAATGGCATTTTTCAGAGAACTAGAACAAATAATTTAAAAATTTATATGGAAACACGTAAGGCCCAAAATAGCCAAGAAAATCTTGAGAAAGAAGAAGAGAGCTGGAGGAATCATGCTCCCTGATTTCAGACTATACTATAAAGCTACAGTAATCAAAACAGTATATGGTACTGGCACAAAAACAGACACATCAATCTATGGAAAAGGATAGGAAGCCCAGAAATAAACCCATGCACTTATGGTCAATTAATCTATGACAAAGGAGCCAAGAACATACAATGAAGAAAAGAAAGTCTCTTCAATAAGTGGTGCTGGGAAAACTGGACAGCTATATTTTATATATATGTATGTAATGAAATTAGAACATTCTCTAACACCATATACAAAAAGAACCCCTCAAAATGGAACCCAAATGTAAGACTGGATACTTTAAAGCTCCTAGAGGAAAACATAGGCAGAACACTCTTTGACATAAATCATATTAATATTTTTTGTATCTGTCTTCTAAAGTAAAGAAAATAAAAGCAAAAATAAACAAATAGGGCCTAATTAAACTCAAAAGCTTTGCACAGCAAAGGAAACCAACAAAATGAAAAGACAACCTACTGACTGGGAGGAAATATTTACAAATGATATGACTAATAAAGGATTAATATCCAACATATATATACAGTTCATACAACTCAACATCAGAAAAAAAAGTGACTTGCTTAAAAAATGTGCAGAAGACTCAAACAGATATTTCTCCAAAGAGAAAATACAGATGGTCAACAGGTACATGAAAAGATGCTCAACATCGCTAATGATCAGGGAAATGCAAATCAAAACCACAATGAGATATTACCTCACACTGGTCAGAATGGCTATCATCAAAAAGAACATAAACAACAAATGTTGTCGAGAATGTGGAGAAAAAGTAACCCTCCTACACTGTTGGGAATGTAAATTGGTGTAGCCACTGCGGAAAACACTATGGAGGTTTCTCAAAAAACTAAAAATAGAACTACCATATGACCCAGCAATTCCACTCTAGCATATATCTCTGAAAAAAACAAAAACACTAACTTGAAAAGATACATGCATCCCAATCTTCAAAGCAGTATTATTTACAATAGCCAAGATATGGAAGCAACCTAAGTGTCTATCAATGATGAATGGATAAAGAAGATGTAGTGTATATACACAATGGAATACTACTTAGCTATAAAAGTGAATGAAATGTTGCCATCAGCAGCAACATGGATGGACTTGGAGGGCATTATGTTAAGTGAAATAAGTCAGACAGAGAAGACAAATACTGTATAATATCACTTATATGTGGAATGTAAAAAGTACAACAAACTAGTGAGTATAAGAAAAAAGAAGACTCACAGATATAGAGAACAAACTAGGGGTTACCAGTGGGAAGGAGAGGAATGGTAATATAGGGGTGGGGGAGTGGGAGATACAAATTATTGGGTGTAAGATAGTCTCAAGGATGTATTGTACAACACGGGGAATATAGCCAATATTTTGTAATAACTTAAATGGAAAGTTACCTATAAAATTGTATAAAAATTTTAAAACATTTTAAATAAAAAATAAAAGGGATTAATTTTATGAAAATTCTTTGAATGCTTCGAATCATGAAGATTTAATGTGCTAACTAAATTGCAATTTTCAACTAACTTTAAAACCAAGGATCTGTCAAATAATAAGTAATCTTTGAATGTCTGTACAAGTCTTTAAAAATAAAGGTACACAATATTGTTTGCCAAACATAATTTTAATATACTCTTATTTCTTAAAATCAATAGATAAACAAAATTTGCAAATGCTTTTGGATTATCATACATATATTTATTCTTGCTCCCTCACATTTGTTAAAATAATATAAAATAGTGCTCATGGAAAAAATTAATAATAATAAAATTATTACAATATCTTTTATGCTTAAACTAATATTGAATTTTCTAAATCAGACTTTAGATAGCACAAACACTTCCTCTTTCACCTGGTAAAAGAAAGATAAACAAAAATAACTAGGTTTATCAAAAAAACTCTACATTTTAATAAAGTTAAAACAGTCATGATAGTTTTTATTTACAAAACATATTATAAAAGCTATGACAAAAGAGAATTTACCTTCCTCAGTTAGTTATACATAATTAAAATATTCCAATTTAAGTATCTTTCAACGATTGAATTTTCCAAGCTAAAAGAAGTATACTGATAATTAGGCACATATCCACCTTGTCTAAGAGCTATAAAAGCAATAGCAAAATATGAAAAACTTCAATTAACTTAGGTCTAGAGCCTCTACTAAACTTAGTGGTTTCTCATGCCATATAAATTCTTTCAGAAAAAATAAAATAACACTAACTTTAATCTAGGCACCTAACTTCTTATGATTATTTTCTCCTTCCCACTTAATGTCCACTGTTGCAAAATTTCAAACTCAGCTGCCCACACTTCTTTACCTGACAAGAAAATATTCCATGATTTCCTACCTCTATTAGGAGACTATCCATGCCCTACACGATTGTTCTAAAGACTCTCTTGAATAATTCTGGTTTAATTTTATTTGTAGTGGTTCACAAATAAAAAGTAAAACTAAAAGTTGTCATAAGATATAAATTATCATAGACTTAACCCCATAAAACATAAGCTTCTCACAGAAATTGTTCATATGACTAAATTAACTGCCCTCATCCAGATTTACCAACTAACAAAAGATAATCAAATAAATATTAAATTGATTAAATATATGCTTTTAGATTAGTCTATGACTTTGGAATTCTTTGGAAATAAAGAAGTTACTTCTATAGGAACCTCTATTTAAAAATTGATGGCAAATTAAAGAACATTTAAATGCTTTGCTGTTATGTAAGGAAATAGCTTTAGTCAAAATAAAATAAAAAGTCACTCAGAGTGCAAAGATCCAGAATCTCATAATAATGCTTTAGGTGACCATCAGGATTTTTAAAAAGCATCATTAACCAAGATAAATTAATTGCTCCTGTAATCACATTGAAACATGAGTCCTTGAAGGAATAATAAAAAAAAGCTAATGTTAATTGTTAGACATATGCCCTTGATTCCAAAAATAAAAAAAGGAAATGGAAAAATTAAGATAATATAAATGTGCTTTCAAGATAGCTGACTGGTAGTACCATACCCTTTAAAATGGAGTTAGCAAAAATTCTTGATAGTACTCACAACTGAGCTACACTGGCCATGATATTAAACAAGCTAGCATTCATGAGTTAATTTTAGAAATATTATGAGGATGTCACCAATACACATTCAACCTGTCAACAGTAAAATCCTGATAAAACTATGAGAAATAGACAGTTTCCAAAACTTCTGTGGCTCTCTGAACACCTCCAAACAGGCTTTACACAAATACCTCTCGAAATGTATTTTGAATATATTCTTGTTATTGTTTGTTTATTGTCAAGTTGGATTGAAGTGTTTTCTTACTGAAAAGCTACAGCACTAACTGTAGCAAGAAAAAAAGCTTGCTTTCATTTTTCCAACCTGATGAATTCCCGCTTCTTCTCTAGTGACAGAAGCACTCATTTTACTGATGTTATTAACAAACTCTGTAAATTTCTACCTTTTACTGAGAAACTTCATTATCTTTATTATCCACAGTCCTCAGGAAATGTAGAGAGAATTATTGAAATCCTAAAACTAAAATTAGCAAAGCTCTCAGAAACCCTTATACCTTCAAGGCCCAAAATATTGGTATTAGTCTTATGATAATAAGACCAAATCTCCCTAGGACCCATAGGTCATCTCCTACTGAGTTAATAGCAGATTCTCATGCATTTGGGAATTTCACTTACAATTGGAGATTCTACCATATTACAGGCCTGTGTGATTAAATATTGATACAATACTTCCAGCTTTATCACCAATGGGTACAAGGTACATTTACCAAATACCCACCTAAACAGCCTCTGCAAAATCTACAATCTTGAGATTTGGTCTTTTGAAATAGACAACAGAAAAACTAGTTTGAACCTAGTTGGAAAAGACCTTACCAGGTACTGCATAACAGTAAAACTCTAAGGTGTTGATACTTTGATTTATGTTTCTCAATTTTAAAAATATATATCATTTCTTCATGGCTGCTAGAATATTTATTCCATTGAAATATATTAAACTGAGAATTCTTAGGTATCCTCCAGGAGTCTGTGACTACAGAAGTGGATAATTTCTACCCAAGGCAATGCAACAAGACTGATTTTTTTTTTTTATCACTCTCCTGAATTTTTGCTTTACTGTCAATCTTACTCTCCCTTATCTCCATCCTGTTATCTTTGACACCATTTGGAAGGAAAAACAAAACTCTCCTGTATGTTTTTCCAGACTATAGCTACTCTGAATGTAACCAATTGCTGGATATGACCATCTTTCCCCTGACCTTTCATATATATATTTCATATATGTATGAAATCATATATATATATATATATTCACACATACACATACACAAACACACACATATAAATACATGCATATACAGAGAGAGAGAGAGAGAGAGAGAGAGAGAGAGATAGAGACATCGAGAGAGAGATTATAGCAAACATTTCTGGTTGCACTGACATAATTCAGGACAAACAAATAAGCCCATGATTAGCTAGGCCTCTAAAATAGACTAAGCTGTACTCATTGACTGAATTTTACAATATAGGTCTTTGACTTCAAGAATGATTTAAAGACTAACAATCAATTTGTTTCTGAAAACTTCTTGTGCAACAGTTGGCCTGGATCCTGTCCAGAGACTTAAATGCTACTGATCAGTGCTTGTTACATCATAGAATTCAACTCACTCTGAAACAAATAGAGCAGGAGAAACTAACTTGAGCCAGCTTACAAACTATATCCTTTTTAAATAACCTCTGATCAGCAAAATCTCAACAATGATGAAAACCTGGATATCATAGATTAATCTTCTGTGTCCTGACTTTGCTTGCCCTTGGCCAAAAGGGAGCACTGAAAAAGGGAAAGGCAGCCCCTGACATACAAGACTGGCCTGTTATACTATCAGATAGGCTATGGTGCTCTTCTGTTGAACATGAACACTTTCACAGATCATCAACATTAGATAAGACCATTCTGTGACCATGATTGATCAAGACAAAAACAAGACCACACCACAATCAGATCTAAACACAGATAAAAACATGAAAATGATCAAAGCCACAAAAATAACCAAACATCATTCTATACTGGCTAATATGAGTGACTGCTACTCCTTTATCAATTATATCCTTAGCCTCACTCTAGGCTTCTAACTTTCCAGACAAGATTTATTAGGATATCCAAACATAGAATTGTCCCCACTTTCTGACAGTAACCAATCTAGAGTGCACCACAACTTAAGATCCTCCCCCAAATTACACAAATTAAGCCCAAATTCTACAGTAAGTTCTCCTTACACCTTCTTACTGAGACAGTTCCCCGTGTTGTGTATTATCTCTTTAATGAGAAATAAACCCAACTTGTTCAACTGCAAGTATGTTCTTAGTAGTCTATGGCTAGAGATAATTTATACTCAAAAGCATTACTGAGAGAGATCAGAGAAGACCAAAATAAATGGAGGGATATATTATTTTAATGGACTGGAAGACAATGTTTTTAAGATACTGATTCTCCCTAAATTGAGAAGTCACAATCAAAATTTCAAGGCTTTAGTGTGAACATTGAGAATGCTATTCTAGAATTCATATAGAGATGAGTGGGGCATGAATAGTGGAGGCAATCTTGAAAAAGAAAAAACCTGGAAGACCAACATTACCAGATATCAATATCTATTAGAAAATTAAAACAAGACAGTGTAATATTGTTGCAAAGAAAAACAACCTGACCAATGGAACATAACTGAATATCCAGAAACCAGTCCACACATGTATGATCACATGATTTATGGCAAATGTGACACTGCAGTGGCATAATGAAATCATGACTTTTTTCAATAATGGTGCTTGGTCAACTGAAGAGTGTATTGGTATTTTACCATTTACCATATGGTAAAAAAAGAAATGAATTATGATCATTTACCTCATAACATACTCAAAAATAAATTCCAAAGGGGAGGGTTTAAGATGGTGGTATATGAAGATCCTGAACTCACTTCCTCAAAAAGGCACAACAAATCTACAACTACATATGAAATAATTTTCTCTGAAAGGAACCTGAAAACTGGATGAACAGAGTCTGCACAACAATGGGTAAAAGGACAGTATGGAAATGGGTAGGAGAAACAGCTATACAGTCATGCCAAGGAAAAAACACCCCAGGCACAGCAATCCACAATTGGGAAGGATCACAAAGGTGTGGTTATTTTCCCAGAGGAGCAAGGGATTTGAACTGCACATTAGGCATCCCAATCTTTAGATTTTGCACGGGAGAGATAAGCCCTCAAAACACCTGGCTTTAAAAAACAATGGGGAATACATCCAGAAAAAATATAGAATTACAGAAACAGAAAACCCACTCTAAAAAGGCTCACACACAGAGTCACTTGACCTGAAAACCAGTGCAAAAACACTAGATTGAAAAGCACACGGACCACAGGTGAAACAGACCCACCTACTAATCTTGAACCATCTACCAGAGAGGCAGGAAACAGTTGGGATGCTCCCTGGGGCACTGAGACACTGGTAGGAGTGTCTCATTTTTATGATCTCAGGCTACCTTTCTTATAACAGCCCTGATGGACTCCATTTTGGAAATATTCATCTAACCTGTTAGCAGCAGTAGGCATATCCTGCCGAAAGCCCCACTTACCCCTAAACCTCTTTCAAGCCTAAGAGCTGGCCAGAACCTACAGCCATTCTGGGAGCCAACCCTGCCCACCAGAATGCCATGGCACCAACTTTGGCCCAGCCACAAAAGGAGGTTCATGTAGCCCACATAGGGAACACCCTTTGAATGCCCAGTTCCGGTGGTCAGGCACATTGGACTTCTGAGCCTCACAGGACATCACCAGCATAAAGGCGCTCCTTCAAAACTGGGAAAGGTAGCTGATTTACCTAATACATAAAAACAATAAAAAAATTAACAAAATGAGAGACAAAGAAATATTTTCCAATCAAAAGAACAAGTCAAAATTTCAGGAAGAAGAATAAACAAAAGGGATATGAACAATCCACCTGATAGAGTTCAAAGTAATGGTAATAAAAATGTCCACCAAACTCAGGAGAAGAATGGACAAACACAGTGAGAAATTCAACAAAGAGACAGAAAATATAAGATAATACCAAACATAAGTCATAACTGAACTGAAAAATACAAAAGGGGTTCAACAGCAAATGGGATGAGGCAGAAAAATGAAACAGTGAGCTGGAAGAAAAAGCAATGGAACTCATCCAGATAGAGCAGCAAAATGAAAAAAAAAAAAAGAATTTTAAAAAGTGAAGATACCATAAGGGACCTTTGGGACAACAGCAAGCAGAATAGCATTCGCATTAAGGGGGTCCTAGAAGGAGAAGAGAGAGAGAAAGGGACAGAAAACTTATTTGAATACATAATGGCTAAAACTTCCCTAACCTAGGGAAGGAAACAGACATCCAGATTCAGGAAGCACAGAGAGTCCCACACAAGATGAACCCAAAGAGATCCATACCAAGGTATATTATAATTAAAATGGCAAAAGTTTAAGAGAGAATCTTAAAGGCACCAAGAGAAAAAACTAATCACATACAAAGGAAACCCCCTAAGACTATCACCTGATTTTTCATCAGAAACTTTACAGGCCAGAAGGGAATGACAGGATATATCTGAAGTGCTGAAAAGAAAATACTTATAAGTTAGAATACTCTATCTGTCAAGGTTATTATTCATAACTGAAGGATAGATAAAGAGTTTCCCAGGTGAGCAAAAACTGAAGTTTATTACCACTAAACTAGCCTTAAAAGAAATGATAAAGGGACTTATTTAAACTGAAAAGAAATGGTACAAATAAATGATAAGAAAACATATGAAAGTAAAAATCTCACTGGAAAAGGTAAATATATAATATAGTGAATCAATCACTTATAAAGCAAGCATGAAGATTAAAAGGCAAGAGTAGTAAGATCAACTAAAATTACAATAATTAGTTAAGGGATGCATAAAGTAAAAAAGAAGTACAATGTGTCATTAAAAGCATAAAACATGGGAGGGAAAAAAGCTTTGAAAGGTGTTCAAATTTAAATTGCTGCCAGCTTTAAAGAGACTGCTATGTACATAGGATGTTATATGTGAACCTCATGGAAACCACAAGGGAAAAACTTATAGTAAATGCACAAAAGAAAATGATAAAGGAATCTAAACATTGCTAAAGAAAATCACCAAAATGCAAGAGACAAGAGAAAGAGAAGAAGAAAGAGACAGAAAGGAACCACAAAATAGCCAGAAAACAACAAACAAAATGGCAATAAATACAAGCCTATCAATAATTACTTTTAATGTAGATGGAATAAATTCACTAATCAAAAGACATACACAGGGAAATATATACAAGATCTTGTGGTAGCTCATGCTGAAGAAGAATGTGACAATGAATATATGTATGTTCATTTATAACTGAAAAATTGTGCTCTACACTGGAAATTGACACAACATTGTAAACTGACTATAACTCAATAAAATAAAATTTAAAAGAAACACATACAGTGGTTGAATGGTTAAATAAAAGATCCATCTATATGTTCCCTACAAGAGACTCACTTCAGAAATAAGAACACACAGACTGAAGACAAAAGGATAGAAAAATATTTCATGTAATTGAAAATGAAAAGAAAGCTGAAGTGGTCTTACAGAATAGACTTTAAAACAAAGAATGGAATAAAAAACAAAAAAGGGCATTACATAATGATAAAGGGGTCAATACAGCAAGAATATATAACATTTATAAATGTATATGCATCCAACACAGGAGCACTTACATAGATAAAGCAAATATTAATGGACTTAAAAGGAGAAATTGAAATCATTATAATAATAGTAAGGAACTTTAACACTCCACTTACATCAATGGATAGATCATACAGACAGAAAATCAGTAAGGGAACAGTGGACTTAGACAATACATTAGACAGGATAAACTTAATATTTAGAAAATGTTCCATCAAAAAGCACTAGAATGCACATTATTTTCAAAGTCAACATGGAACATTCTCTAGGTTAGATCATATTTTGGTCACAAAACAAATCTCAATAAATTAAAAAAGATCAAAATCACATCAAGCATCTTCTCCAACCACAATGGCATGAAACTAGAAATCAATCACAAGAAAAAAATGGGAAAACCACAAAAATGTGAATATTAAACAACATGCTACTGCACAACAAATGGACCATCAAAGAAATCAAAGTAGAAATTTAAAAATACCTAGAGACAAATAGGAACAGAAATACACCAAAATCTATGGGATGCAGCAAAAGCAGTTCTGAAAGGGAAGTTAACAGCAATACAGGCCTACCTCAAAAAAGAAGAAAAATCCCAAATACACAATCTAACTTTACACCTAAAGGAGCTAGGAAAAGAACAAATGTGTGTGTGTATACACACACACACACACACACATACATACACACACACAACACACACACACACACACATATATATCTCCACTCATATATGTGACTGGGATATTATGCTGTACACCAGAAACTGATACATTGTAACTGACTACACTTCAATTTAAAAAAAGAACAAATAAAGCCCAAAGTCAGTAGAAAGAAGGAAATAATGAAGATCAGAGCAGAAATAAGTGAAATGGACTCTTAAAAAGCAATAGAAAAGATCAATGATATAACTAGTTCTTTGAAAAGATAAACAAAATTGACATGCCATTAGCTAGACTAAGCAAGAAAAAAAAGATAGAGGATTCAAATAAATAAAATCAGAAATGAAAAAGGAAAAATTACAACTGATAACACAGAAATACAAAGGGTCATAAGGGACTACTATGAACAAATTATATACCAACTAATTAGACAACCTAGAAAAAGTGGATAAATTTTAAAAAACTTCCATTCATTCAAAGAGAACTTTAAGATAGTGCAAAGGCAACTTATATATTAGAGAAGATATCTGCAATACACATATTTGACAATAAACTTGTAGCTATAAAATATAAAAACTCTACAAATCAACAAGAAAAGACTGATAAACTAGTAGAAAAAATGGGTAAAACACTTGGACAGGTAATTACAAAAAAGGATATCCAAATGGCTGATAAATATGTGAAATGGAGCTCAATTTCCTTTGTCATCAGTGAAAAGTATATCAAAACCACAATGCTATGCCACTATACTACCCATCAAAATAGTTATAATGGAAAAGAAAATACTAAATGTTGGTGAAGATGTGGAGAAACCAGAACACTCATTCCCTGCTCATGGGAGTTTAAACTGGCATAGCTGCTTCAGGAAACTCTTAGTCAGAAGCTGAATATATGCATAACCTACAATCCAGCAATGGTATTCTTGGGTACCCAATGGAAATGCATGCAAAAGTTCATGAAAAGACATGTGCCAGAATAATCACAGTAGCACTATTTATCAAAAAAACTGGAAATTACTCAAATGCCCATCAACAGTAGAATGGAATTTTAAAGTTCTGATATGGTCATAAAACAAATTACCATGTAGCAATGAAAATGAATGATTGAAAGCTACGAGCAATAATATTAACGCATCTCACAAATATATTGAATGAAAGAAGCTAGACACACACAAAAATTTTACTGCATGTTTCCAATTACATAGAGTTCAAAAATATGCAGAATGAATCTATGGTGTTAATACTTAGGTGGTTACTCTTGGGTGTTCTAATGCATGGAAGAAGGTGAAAGGATGGGCCTCTGCTTGGTGATATTATTCTGTTTGTTAACTGGTTGTTGGTTATGCAAATACATCCAATTTGTGAAAATTCATTGATCTGAATACTTACAACTTATGAAATTTTCTATAGAAATGTTGTATTTCAAAAAAAAGTAGGGGAAAAAGAGTAGACTTGGAATGACATATGCTAAAATGCTAACAGTAAATATCTCTGGTTGGTGGAAACATGAATAATTTTTGAAAAAAAATTTTACGTGTTCTTGTATCTTCCAACTTAATGACAATGATCAGGTCTTATTTAGCTCTGAATAAAAATATTATTGTTTAAAAATAAATAGAGTGATAATTATAATTTTAAAAATTGGGGGTACAGTTACCACAATGTTATACACATACAGCATCATCCAGGAATGAAAATTTTTTCCTTTTATTTTCTTTAAATTGAAGTATAGTTGACATACAATATTGTATTAGTTCCAGGTGTACAACATAGTGATTCAACATTTATATACATTAGAAATTGATCACCACAATAAGTCTAGTTACTATCTGTCACCACAGAAAGTTATTACAATATTATTACAATATTCCCTATGCTGTACATTACATCTCTGTGACTTCTTTATTTTGTAATTGGAAGTTTATACATCTTAATATCCTTCACCTTTTTCACACAACCTCCTATCCCCTTTCCCCTCTGGTGACCACCAGTTTATCAGGAATGAGATTTTACATATATGAGTTTTCTATGTAATTATATTATTCCTTTGAGTACTAACCCTTTTTTTTTACTGTTTTGTATTTTTGGGGATAATAATTCTGTAATATATATTTATCTGTTTTCATAAGCAGAAGTTAAATTTTCTTGATAAATCTAGGTCTTTAATAGTTGTACTATGCACTGAAAATCTTGAGGACAATTAGCACATCTAGGACTTCTTTCCCTTGCACTGAGGGCCCTAACACAACTATAGTATTTAAATTCTAATTTCAGTTTTGAATAGTTTCCATCTTCTTTCCTTTGAATGTCTACCAACTATCAGTGCTTGCTGCTGTCTTCTAGCTAACTTCTAGCATGTCCCATTTTTCTTAATTTTCTGCTTTAATGTCCATTGGCCTGGGAAAACAAATGACAACTCTGTTTGAAAAGCAGAAAGAAAGAAAGAAAGAAAGAAAGAAAGAAAGAAAGAAAGAAAGAAAGAAAGAAAGAAAGAAAGAAAGGAAGGAAGGAAGGAAGGAAGGAAGGAAGGAAGGAAGGAAGGAAGAAAGAAAGAAAGAAAGAAAGAAAGAAAGAAAGAAAGAAAGAAAGAAAGAAAGAAGCTAATATGAACAAAGAAAAAAACCCAAAATGATATAACACGGCAAACTCACTAGAATGCCTACAATTAAACAGAACGATAATATCAAGTGTAGACAAGAATATAAGCATTAGGAACTCTCATACACTACTAGTGTAAATTTGTGTAACAATTTTTAAAAACTCAAAAAAAAAAACCTCTCTGGAAATGTCTATGTAAACTGAAAACACACTAACTTATGATCCAGGAACTCCATTATAGATTTATTTCCAACATAAATGGACTCATGAACCAAAAGACAGGTACAATAAGGTCCACAGCAGCATTTTATGTAAGAACTGGAAAAAAGGTAATGCCCACCAGAAGTTGTCAGGATAAGTTGAAGTACATTGATACAATTGTAGACTACATAATAATTAAAATTAATGAATACTGCTATACACAACAAGGATACTTAACAAGAAATAGTGAGTTTTTATTGGAAAAAAAGAGCTACAAATGAGTAAATATTGTATAATTCCACTGATATTATACAAAGCTAAGAAACCAGCAAAACTTATCTGTGATGCTAGGAGTAAGAATACGGGTATCCTCTTGGGACAAATATGAGGAGAAAGATGGGAGAGGTGCCACAGGAGATTCTGAGATACTGGTAATATTGTTTCTTGATCCACATTATGGTCATAGGTGTGTTAAATATGTCATAATTTATCAAGGTTTACATTTGTGATTTATGCACTTTACTCTGTATATGTTATATCTCAGTAAAAGCACTTAATTATAAAGTTAAAATGTTTTATTAAAATTATGTTGAAGATAAACAATTTCAGGGGGAAATTACATCTGTTTTCTTTTATGACTAAAGAATTTAAAATCCTTTCTGAATCTATTCCTGGTCAGCACCTGTCTAGACAAGGTATATGGAGTCTTTCCAGGGAAGGGGCAAGACCAGGGTGAGGGATCACATCAGATTTGATCTCAATCACACCTTTGTAGCAGCTCAAAAGATTGTGCTGATTTCCACAAGATTCTCCTGATATGATCAGCATGGAAACTGAACATTTCTACCTTGTAGAACATGCACATTCATTTGTATACACATTGATCTACTTAGCCCAGCTTGACCAAATCCATGGTCCTGAACTGCCTGCTTCACTATTCTAAGCGTCTGGGATATGGTAAATGTCAAAGGTAAGTAAGTGTCTAGCCCCCACATGTGAAGCCAGTGCCCTCTGAAGGAATTCCAGGGCACAGGATAACTGAATGCAGCAGTATTCATCACCATCAAGAATTTAAGAAAGGATTTCAATTGTGGCTGCAGAAAAATGTAAATTTTTCTCCTTGCCAATTTTTCACTGTATACCCTGATGGTTGAGGGCTAGGATTTAGTCCAATTAGTTTGGTAGCACTCCCAGAAAGTGAAGCAGCAGACTCCTCTTCCTGGTCAAAGTGTTTGGATTATACCTCCCCAAACACAAGACCAAACCCCTAAATAACCATGTTCTATTCTGGTGTTTCTGTTCTCACCTTATGGAGGCCCAACTAATGAAGAAACAGAAAATTCAATCATCCCTGTCATACCACCTTCATCCTCTTCTTCAACCCATCCTAGTGCACATTGGCCCTAGCCACCCAAGGTGACCAGCTGTTAAGCAAACTTATTTTGTACTTTCATACCTTTCATACAAAAATCAGCTATCAAGCCATGAAAGACATGGAAGAAACTTAAAAGACACGTTACTAAATGAAAGAAGCCAGTCTGAAAAGGCTACAAACTGTATGATCCCAACCAAATGACATTCTGGAAAAGGCACAGCTACAGAAACAATAAAAAGATCATGATTTCCAGGGGTTTAGGGAGAGGGGGGCAGGCAGGAATTAATGGAGCACAAGGGATTTTTAGGGCAATGAAATTACTCTGTATGATACTATAGTGGTGGCTACATGTCATTATGCATTTGTCAAAACCCATAGAATGTACAACATCAAGAGTGAACCCTAATGTAAACTATGGACTTTGGTTGATAATAAATGTGTCCGTGTTGGTTCATCAATTGTACCAGATATGCCACACTGATGAGGAATTTTGAGGGTAGGGGAGTATATACATGTGGGTGGGGAGGGCTATATGTGAACTCTCTGTATTTTCTGCTCAATTCTGCTGTGAACCTGAAACAGCTCTAAAAAAAGTAAGTCTCATAATTAAAAAAAAAAAAAAAGAGTAGATGCCTCATAGCTAGGACTAAGTGATTTAATATGAGAAAAGTGAAAATACCGGAAATAGTGCCTGGTACATAGTAAGTGCTCCATAAAAGCTAGCTCTCATTATTACCATTGTTTGAACCTATCCCAGAATGTAAGCTCTACAAAGAAAGGGATAATCATTATGTTTGTCCTCTGTTGTGCCCCCTAGTACCCAACACTGTGCCTGGCATGTGACACATACTCAAGAAACGTATGTTGAGTGGGTGGATTAATTACTCGGTAAAATAATTCTCATCGTTAACATCCTCCTCCTTCTCCTCTCAGAATCCTCTTCTGCCTATTAGCTTTATACCTCACAAAAAACTTCAAGTGGAGCGTCACTAAACATCCCCCATCCCTTATCCCCTTTGCTCTACCTATGTTTGTTACCTTCCTTCTTGAATTCACTTGTCTAACAAGTTTGACTGCAGCACCAACCACTCCAAACAGCTTCTCAGGCCAGGCAGCAGTAGGGGGCGGGAGTGGGAGGGGGTGTGGCCACCACGTCGCAGAATCCGACTGCGCCTGCGTAGGCTGCGGCAAAGCCTTGAGCTCTGAGGTTTGCGGTTTTTGCTGGCTGGTGTTTGTGTAGAAGGATCGCTCCTCTCATCAGCTCTCACTTCTGATCTGCCCAGCTTCCTGGCCACTGGCTTCGGCTTTGTGCTGAGGCGCCGACACACCTACCACCCTCTCTCCGACGGATCGCTGACCTCTCCGTTCCTGTTCCTGACTTCTGGAACCATGTCTCTGGTAAGCCAGAATGCGTGCCACTGCAGCGCAGAGACCACTGCAGATTACAGCGACTTCCAGGGTGAGATGCAGGCTACTAATGCCTCCGGGTCCCCCACCTCCATGCTGGTTCCTGATGCCCTCCAGGGCCCTCAGGCACCAGTCGACCCTCAGGGTGCCAGCGCTCCCCAGGCTGCGCAGAACCCGAACGACCTCGAGGTGCTGATCGACGAGCAGTCCCGACGTTTGGGGGCGCTCAGGGTCCACGACCCTCTAGAAGACAAGTCGATTGCTTTGGTGAATTTCATGCGCATGAAAAGCCAAATTGAGGGGTCTATCCAGCAGACAGAGATGCTGGAGTTCCTCAGAGAATACTCAGATCAGTTTCCTGAGATCCTCAGACGAGCCTCAGCCCATCTGGATCAGGTCTTTGGGTTGAACCTGAGGGTTCTTGATCCTCAGGCTGACACCTACAACCTAATCAGCAAACGGGGTCACCAGACCACTGATCGGATAGCAGAATCCCTGGACATGCCAAAGGCAGGTCTCCTGGCCCTGGTCCTAGGCCACATCCTCCTGAATGGTAACCGGGCAAGAGAGGCCTCCATTTGGGACCTGCTTCTAAAGGTCGATGTGTTGGATGAGCCCCAGAGGATCAATATCCCCTTTGGAAACACAAGGAATCTCCTAACTACTGACTTTGTGCGTATGCGGTTCTTGGAGTACTGGCCAGTGTATGGCACTAATCCCCTCGAATTTGAGTTCTTGTGGGGCTCTAGAGCCCACAAGGAAATCACAAAGATGGAAGCCCTGAAGTTTGTGGCACAGGCCCATGATGAGGAGCCCTGGAGCTGGCCAGAAGAATATAATAAGGCTCTGGAAGCTGACAAAGCCAAAGAAAGAAGCCAGGCTGCTGGCTTGGAGTTCTGGTCAGAGGACACTATGAATGATAAGGCAAATGATTTGGTCCAGTTGGCCATTAATGTCACTGAGGAGCTGCTGCCTATACATCAGGATGAGCTATTGGCTCACACTGGCAAAGAGTTTGAGGATGTGTTCCCAAATATCCTCAGTCGAGCTACTCTAATCCTTGATCTGTTCTATGGGTTTTCTCTGATTGAGGTTGATACCAGTGAGCATATCTACCTCCTTGTTCAGCAACCAGAATCAGAAGAAGAGCAAATGATGCTAGAGAGCCTGGGGAGACCCACTCAAGAATATGTGATGCCAATCCTGGGTTTGATCTTCCTGATGGGCAACCGTGTCAAAGAGGCCAATGTCTGGAATTTGCTTCGGAGATACGGTGTAGATGTAGGAAGAAAGCATGCCATCACCTGCAAGCTTATGAGACAGCGCTACTTGGAATGTAGGCCACTGTCCTACTCTAATCCAGTTGAATATGAGCTTCTATGGGGTCCTCGAGCTCACCTTGAAACCACCAAAATGAAAGCCTTGGAGTACATGGCCAGGCTCTACAGAAAGCGACCACAGGACTGGCCAGAGCAATACAGGGAGGCTGTTGAAGATGAGGAAGCCAGAGCCAGATCTGAGGCAACTGCCATGTTCTTCTTTGGCCCCATGTGAAGTCTGTGGAAAATGTGTCACTTCAGTTGGGTGGCAACCATTAAAGGGGCCTGGGGAAATGGGCACTTGGGCCCTAAATCAGAAGTTGGGCAGGGTTGGGGTGGAAAGTACACATTGTGCTTGCTATTTGTGTTCCATTTCTAATAGTATTTCCTTCCTTTTAATATACCCTTGAATTGGGACCATAATCAGTGTTTATAAATGATATTGCTCATTTACCATTCCTGTCTTTTTCAATGTAAAAGTTCAGATAGCTGCATAAAATGTATTGGTAATATTTAAATCTTTGTATGATGTGGAAGAGAATATACAGTTGTTCCTTAGCCATTTGAAATAATCAGTAAAATGGTCTGGTATAGGAGTCAAGTAACAACAGTAACAACATACAACAAAAACAAATACAAAATCACTGATTTGTGGATGCTCTCTCATTGTGTCTACTGTTTTATTTAAAAAAAAAATACTGCCATTTATCTGTATTTGATTTGCAGTTCTAGACCATACTGAAAAATAAAAGCATAATGAATTAGGCTCCATGTTTAAGCACTATTTTACTCATTTATTTTAAAACGTTTATTAGGCATCTGCCATGCTCTGAGCACAGCTTTATGCTGGGAGTATAAGGGTGAAGAAGATGAAGCCAGCTACAGGGCATAAGGGGGAGGGGCTATAGAAGTAAACCAGCAATTATATTATTGCTGTGGCAAGTAGTATAATATGATCAAGGTCAGAGTGCTATGAGAGTTTACAGGAGTAACTCCCAACTAAATTTTAGGTTCTGCGAGGTGACCGGGGACCGTGAAGGGAGCGGGTGTCAAGCAATGGATGAAATAAGGAGTGGTCAAAGGTGGTGGTAGGGGAGGATAAGGTGGTATGGAGGGCTGGGGATGGGGATGAGTTAACCTTTAGTGACTTCTTTTGTGAGACCTGAGGTTGGGGAGAGGGAGGGAGGGAAGGATTGTTCATGAAGTCAGAGGCAGTACGTAAAACGGCTTCGCGGGATTTAAATGTAGCTCTGAAAGACAGTGTTGGCATTCAAGAGGGACGTGGGAGACATAAGCCTGTGGCAGAGATAACAAAGATCCACATCCTCAGAGAGTGGGTCGTGGGAATCAACAATGGTTCCCTTGAAGGCGGCTAGTCTTGGATCTTGGGTCAGACCGAACCATCCACCTGGAGGAACTCTGAATGGCAACCTCTGCCTGCGCTGTTTATTTCTGCACCCAAGCTGTTAAGGTGAGCGTTAGTATTTTGGTTCTCTCCATCCAGCCAGATCCTGGATCTCGCAGCTTCTAACCTTGCTCGCGGCTTTCCCCAAGCCCTTTAGAAAACTGACATGTAACAATTCCCGTAAGGGAGCCCTATTCAGTAATGTATGTTATACGGAACGTCTTCCTACAACGCGAGGTGGGGCGGGGAAGGAAAGAGCTGTCTATTAGTGGGGCAGGTTTTATGCTTCCTCACCTCCTAACACCCACAAGCTTTCTGCCCTTTCATCCATTTAATCACTAGGGGCTACCCCCAACTGCTACCTCTTATCAGGTGGGAGCCTTTCCTCACATTTTCGTCAGCCTCAGTAAGAGAATGACACAAAGGTCTTGCCGGGGGAGGGGACAGGAGGAGGGGAGATACACCCTTTTGGCCCCCAATTCCCGCCGCTGTGCGGAAGGCAAATCAGAGCTGCAGGTTTGGTGAAGCCACTGCGCAGGCGCACTCCGCGGTTGCCCGGGAGATAAAGCTCACTATGTCCCAGAGATCTCCTCTAACGTAGCATTCCCAGGAAAACTGAATGCTAAGAGCGGTATTTCTGGTGACAAGAAAATGAGTAACAGGAGAGCCTGAGCTAAAGGGGTTCTGGAAAATGGGATGGGGGTGATTGTGAGGCAGGAGAGTATGCAACTCAAAATCTGGGACCTTGAAATAGCATGCTGCCTCCGAGCTAAACTGAGAGTCTCTCATCCTTCAGCCTCCTTGGATCCTTAATCTGTATATCTTTGTGGGGTGGGGGAGGAGGGGCAAGCTGATTAAGGTGTCAAGTTTCTCTTGCTCTGATTTTTTTTTTTTTTTTTGGATTGGTGCAATTCCTGGATCATCAAGCACATCAGTTCTAGGGGTACCAATAGAGAGAAACCTGCCAAGGGGAAGGTGGACCATCTAGACCAACAATAATGTAAAGCTGCCAAAATTTTTAGAACTAAATTTGTGTTAGACACTTTACTAGGTTCTTCACCTTTAGCTCCAATCTTTCCACCAGTTCTCCGAGAAGCATTTTAATAGTCCTATTTGACACTATAGGAAATTGAGGCTTAAGTAGTATGTCCAAGGTCACACAGCCAGTCAGTGAGATCTGGGACTAGAGTCTAAGGCTGCCTTTGGCTACAGTTCACACTGTTTACAGTGCACAGCATCACAGGCCCCCTCCAGCCTGTGCTATGTTCTTATTTGAATGTGTTGACTCACAAAATACCTGGAAGAGCTGTATGTCAGGTTGGGAGGATCAAGAACACAGTCCTACAAAGGAGGCTGAAAGTGAGGCTGAAATTTCCCCAGGCTTTTCCTTGTTCCATCACTCAGGCTCCATGAGAGCTGTCTTGGGGAAGAATGTGTTATTTCTGTCCAATCTCCCTACTCTATCCTATGAGTCATCCCAGTTTTCCCTCTTCTGCAAGCTTCCAGCCTTATCTGCTGGCTTTCACCCAGGGAGAGTCAAACATCACCATTTCTGAGCCTCCGAAAGTGTCGGCAATGTTTTTTTGTAATCCTAAAAGAACAAGGACCTGACAGAGCTCCTGCCTTGCCCAGAGAAGCTCAGGATGCAGAAACAGAAGCGGGAAATAGCCTCTGTGTCACAAATGCCATATGTAGTTTCCCAGAAGTAACAAAAGTGAGGCTTGCACAGAGCGCATACCTGTGGTAAGGGAAAGGGTGTGATATCTCTGGCTATAGCCATTCCTTTAAAGGTCATGGGAGGCCTGAGCACTCTCCTTTCTTCACATACCAAGTTACAATTAGCACCCTTAGGAGAAACACTTAGGGGTGGAAATGAGGGTCTGGTAATCAAGACTTACAAAGGATGCTGCATGAATTACTCCAATATACAATCACCATTAAGCCTTTAGAACACCGGATCAAATACCCTTCTTATCTGTGTGAGTTAATTTGGAAAATGGTACAGTCTAAGTTCATTTGCAGACTCTTTGGACCATTGATACCCACCAAGTACTGAATTCTGGCCAAGGTGGAGCTTGCAGAGCGTGTGTTGGTTAGATTTGGGCTCATCATCCTGTATATACAATGCTAACCAGAGTCCCCTTTGATCTATGATTAGGATCCTTGCTTTGGAAAAAAACATTGAGAACACATTCATGTTCAGTTACTGAGGCCCAGGAGTGCCCTCTTTTGGAGAGGATGGGTGGTTAGGGAAGCCTTTTCCTGCCTTTCTCTTCATCAGCTTCTGTACACTCAAGATATCACAAATAAGCATTACAATCCAAGGAAAAGCTGAGCTAGACTGTCAAAAATGGACTTCAAAGCAATTCTCCCAGCTGATACCAACCCTCTGATATCAACAATCTAGGCCAGCCTGTAAGAACCCTTCAGGTTCAGACAGGGACTACAGAGTCTCCTCCCTTCCTAGAGGGTATCTCCATACAGTGAGATTTATCACTCAACAGAGTCTCTCATTCCTCCAAGAGTACTCAGCAGTGTCTCAAGGAATTGTCTGCAGGCAGGGTTTGAGACTAGTTGCATAGAAAATTGGAAAGGAATTATCAGAGTAGGCTCTGTTCCCTGAGACATTTTTGTGCTGGTCCCCATAAGAATACACTATGAGTAAAGAGGAGACAGTATATCAGAATGGTTATAAACTCTGTGTCTGAACAATGCTGGCTCTGTCACTTCCTAGCTGTGTGACCTTGGGCAAGTTACTCAACATTTCTTTCTAGACCACTCAAAGCTGTTTTCAAGAAACTGATAAAAAAAGAAAAAAGCCCAGGGTCACACATTTATCATGTGATGATGTCAGAACTATAACCCAGGCCAGTCATATCTTAGTCTAGTTGTATTTCCATCCTACATCACTGATTTTAAGACTGCTACTTGTCAGCACCTTGGTAGCTGAATTAAAAGGAATACTGGGTTCTTAGACTTACTAGTATTTGTTTTCTTTAGTAAATATTTTAGGTAAATATTAGCCCCAGGTAGTTATGAATTAGTGAGGTTTAGCTACATTAGTAATATATTCTTTGCCGACACCTATCCACAAGACACTTTTTTAGGGGCTCATGGGTGGTCTCTTTAAGTAGGCCTAAGTGACATACAAAGAATCACCCATTTTATATACCACTCAGGAAGTCCCAAACAGTGAGGATGACTTCTGCTATAAGGAGGCAGGGTTAGGAAGGGACTTGGGAGCTGAAACCTAAGGTCTAAGCAGGTCTCAAACTGCTTTTCTCCTGAGAGCACTTGGTTTGGCATGGGCTGGCCAGGGTGGAACATCTGTCCTCTGAGTGTCCACTTCTGTCGAAATACAGAAGAGAAGGAAGATGTAGAAAAGGAGGACACAAGAATGGCCATTGCTTCTGAACCTGTCCTCTGTTCAGAAGCTTCAATCTGCTTGGGCCATACCTCAGAGAAGCTTTCTTGCTGTTGAGGGCTGCAGGCTATAGGGTGCCCTGGAAAGGCTCCAGCCTAGATTTCTCTCCTTCTACAAGATAAAGAGGACTAGGAGAAGATGTTCCACTATTCCAGATAGTGAGGGAGACCAGGTGTAGAGAGCTGATTGAACACAATATTGCTCTCATTCCCCTGGATTGGGAGCAGAGTAGGGAAGAGTATAAGGCCTAGGAGGGAGGAAGTAAGGAGAGGGAGCTTTGGCCAACTGTTAACCATTTATATAATGTCTCCTCACACAAATATGGCCATGGACATCCTCATAGTTCCTAACAGGGACATGCTGAGTGACGAGAAGTTGATTACCAGATCTTACTAGGAACAAACTTGCCCCTGAGGTCAATAGCAGCATCAAAGCCTCTTGTCTAGATGGCCTTCATTGCCAACCCCATCAAGAAGGAGCCAGACCTTCCTTAGACCAATCCTCAGGTAGTTCTACCTAAGACTGTCCTGGCCCCTGAGACTCATATACAGTGGAGTTGCCCCTGGATGTCAGGCTTGTCCAAAGTTCACCTACCCAGTTCAGTTTAACAAGCAATTTCTGAATACTTGCTATATGCTGACCTTGTTATATTAGATACTGAAACACAGGAACAAATCAGATGTGGCCCCCACTTTATGTGTGTTCCAACTCTTTGTTCACATTTGAGTCTGGTCAACTATATGTCCAATCCACTGAGATTTTTTTTTCAATGTGTACCTTTTCTCATTTCTAGAATTTGTTTCTTTTTCAAATATATCTTATTTTTAAAAATAAGGACCCTGTTATTTTCTTATGGGTTCCAGTCCTCTTTTCATCTCTTTAAACATTTTAAGCAGCCTTATTTTAATGTTCTTTTTGTATGTGTCTATTATTGCTTATTTCTTTAGTTATAAATTCTGCCTTTTATTGGGTCTGCTCAGTATCTAATGGTGCTGAGTTTTTGTATGTGCTTTATAACTTGTGTCTGTGTGCTAATCTTTAGCAGGCATTACCTTCTGAGAGACTCACTCAGGCTGTTGGGGAGGAAAGGATGGAGTTACATGCAGTCTGGTGCAGCTGTTCTACTCCAGTCCTTCCAGCACAGATAGAATGTCTTTCTGAGCTTGGAGGCTCTCTGGAGCTCACCTGAAGAGAATATTTCCTGCCTCATGAAAGCCTTCTCCTGTACATATATCTTTGAGATATTTGTGTAAATCTCTGCTGCCTTTCATGACTCAGTGCTTTTACAGTTTATTCCTTTTATAAATAGTGTCATTTCAATGGGATTTTAAAAAGCAGGGGGAAAGAGGGATATAATCCCACATCTTGACCAGAACACAACTTTTATTTTAGTAGATAAAAGTTGAAGTCAATCTAAATTCTCAAAACAAATATTTTGGTTTTACCTGTTAATATAATTAGGGCCCCTCCTTTCAATGGAACAATATGAAATATTTGGAAATGATGGAGTAGAGACTATTAAATAAGAACAAATTATGTTCAATATATTGTGAAATAGAAAACTCAAGCAATGAAACAATAAATGTAGAGTCAATATTATCTTATAAAAATGTATATGTAAATAGTGGAAATATGTTTCCTTTTCAAATTGATGAATAGTGGTGTGGTAGAAAAATAAAAGTCCCTCAAAGATGTCCATGTTCTGATCTCTGAAACCTGTGAATATGTTCATTTACGTGGCAAAAGAGAGTTTTCAGGTTGACTGAATTAAGGATATTGAGATAGGGAGATTATCCTGGATTATCCAGATGGACCCAATGTTATCACAAGAGTCTTTATAAGACGATGGCAGGAGGATCAATCAGAGTTAGTAGTAGGGGATGTGACACATGAACCAAGAGATGTGAGGAAAGGATCATGAATCAAGAAATACAGGCAGCCTCTGGAAGCTGAAAAGGCAAGGATGTGGATTCTCTTCAGAGCCTCAAGAAAGAACTAGCTCTACTGACATTTTGACTTTGATTTTGGACAAATTATGAACTCCAAAACTGCAAAACAATAAGTTTTTGTTGTTTTAAGCCACTAAGTTTGTGGTAATTTGTTATAGCAGCAATAGGAAACTAATCCAAATGCTTACCACATGTAGAGAAATTTAAGTGTCTAATTTTGCTTGAAAAGAAATTAACATTCAGATAAATAAGATAGATAAAACACAATGTTTAAAGCAGCTGAATCTGTCCATAACAATGAGACTTTGGCGCCAGCTTATGACTGTAAAAAAAATTTAAGTATTGCAATATCCATGTAGGGGAATACAAAAGGGAAACAGATGCAAGTACTTACATGTCTCACAGGTGATAGTGGGTTATGTAGGGCTATGTTAAATACTACATAAACATTTTAAGGAAATATTTGTGTCCTGGTACACTGCAGTTTCATTTGTAAGAATGAAATTTGAGAAAACATTCTTGGATGAGATTTTATATTTGGTTTGAAGGAAATGAGGAAGAACACCAACTAAAACCAACTAAAAACACCACCTAAATCTTCAATAATATTTGATTGGTGAGGAAAATAAAGGTCTGTGTACGGAATGGAATAGAATACAGACATCAGAAATTATGATGTACAATAATAGTTAATAACAAGAAAGTTAGTTTAGGAAATAATATTAACAGTATGACTCAATTTCTGTGGAATAAAAAAGGACTGTTTCTCCAGCCACATTATAATCTTATTCATCTTTGGTTAGTGGTTTTACAAGTGCTTTCCACTTTTGTATATATTCTAATATGCATTTCTTAATTTTCCACAGTGGAATTACATTTGTTCTAATAAACTGAAGAAAACACTAAAGGCACACTGTGCTGACCTCTTTCTTTTGAAAAGTGAAAAAAGGATTTTAATGTTTTGAATGAGGGTTGTGTGGAGGAAACAATCTCTTGTGCTGTGGGTGGGAGCATACATATGAACAGCCCCTTTGTGGAGGGTCTTTGGGCAGCAAAAACACTTAGGAAGGTTTCCTCACGAAATAATCCAACAGATAAACATATATCTGGCTACATGGAGTCCATAGAAATATTGATTGAATAGGCTAAAATTTGAAATGATTTTAAAACCAAAAATTAGTTACAGATAATAGGATTTGTTAATTAAATTGAATAGAATTCTGACACTGAACAGGAAGGGGCAGAAAAATATTTAAAGGCACATATTTTCTCAGATTCCACATATAAGTGGAATCTAGAAATTGAGACAAATAAAAAAATAAAATAAATAAAAAATGGGACAAATGAACTTATTTACAAAACAGAAACAGACCCACATACATAGAAAACAAACTTATGGTTACCAAAGGGGAAGAGATAAATTAGGAGTTTGGGATTAGCAGATATAAACTACTATGTATAAAATAAATAACAAAGTCCTACAGTATAGCACAGGGAACTATAGTCAGTATCTTGTAATAACTTATAATGAAAAAGAATATGAAAAAGAGTATGTCTATATATATGCATGACTGAATAACCTTGTTGTACATCAGAAACTAACACAACATTGTAAATCAACTATACTTCAAAAAAAGACACATAAATGTTGAAGATTTACCATTTTGTGATAAAAGCAAATATTTGGTATATTTTTATAAAAATAAGGCTATATACACAAAGTTCATACAATGGAAAGGAATGCTTTCAAATTAAGTTTTGGTCACATCTCTGTGTTGTGTGGAATTCTGGTCATTTTTATATCTTCTTATCCTGATTTATTATGTATCTACAACAAAGTATTGGCTCTTGTGTAATAATATTTTTAAAGCCTGAACAAAACAATAAGAACCAAGTAGTTTTAGTTAATTAAATGATCAAAGAGCCAATGTAATTAAAGATACTCAATGGAGGCATTCATGTGGGCACTGTATCACATTACCCATGGGACCCTATACTGGAGCAACTTCAATGAAAACCAAAAGGCAACATTTCATTCAAAGCTCTGAAATATACAGGCACTTTCACAGTGCCACTTAACCTTGTGAAATCTTTGCCTTGTAAGTAATTCCAGATATCAGCACAAATTTAAACACAAAGATGTTCTATTCACTATCCCCTATTTAAATTGGGAACAATTTGAATCACCTTGAATATTCAACAATAATGGAGAAGGCTGAGAAAGTAGGAATTGGTCATGGGAATTTAAGGTATTACAAACATTGCAAATTATGTCATAGAAGAATATTTAAAGACATGGAAAATTGAACAGTATGATTTTTAAACATTTTGTTTTGAAGTAATTACTGTTACACAGGAAGTTGCAGAGGTAGTACAGAGATATTCTGTGTACTCTTCACCCAATATTTCCCAGTGATTACTACTTAAGTATATATAGTACAATATCAAAACCAGGGAACTGACATGGATATAAATGTATGCACATAGTTCTATGTATTTTATTATGTGTAACCATCATCACACACAAGATACAGAACTATTCCATCCTAACAAGTTTCCTTCTTACTACTCCTTTATAGTCAACACTACCCGCTACACATTGTTGCTATCCTTTATTCCATGTAACCACTGATCTGTTTTCCATCTCTATAATTTTGTCATCTGAAGTAGGTTATATAAATGGAATCATATAGCATGTAAATTTTTGAAATTGGCTTCTCAACTCAGAATAATGCTCTTGAGATCCATCCAGGTTGTTGCAAGTATCAACAGTTTGTCCATTTTTACAGCTGTGGAGTATTCCATGGTATGAATGTACCACAGCTGGTTTAACCACTCACGTATTGGAGGACATTTGGGTTGTTTCCAGTTTTTCACCATTATAAATAAAGGTGATGTGAAAAAAATTGAGGAAAATACCCTTGATTATTTTCTGAAATTTTTTTTTAAATCATGAATGGCTGTTGCATTTTGTGAAATACTCTTTCTACATTTGGTCATATGATTTTTCTATTTAGCCTGTTAATATAGTGGATTACATTCACTGATTTTCAAATATTGAACAGAACTTACATCCGTGGAATGAACTCCACTTAGTCATGGTGTATAATTTTTGTGTGTGTACATGTGTCACTTAATTCTATTTGCCAATATTTTGTTAAGAATTTTTATATCTATATTCATGAGTGATATTGCTGTGTCATATTTTCTTTTTATACTTTATATGTTGAGATTTGGTGTTATGGCAATATTGAGTTTGATAGGAAACTGAGAACTGGTTCCTCCTCCTTTATTTTCTGGAAGTGATTGTGTAAAACTGATATAAATTGTTATTCAAATATTTTGGAAAATTCTCCAGTGATGCCACCTAGACCTGGAGTTTTCGTCTTTGGAAATTCTTAACAAATAAAATTACCTAATACTGATAGGGCTATTCAAAGTACTTATCTCAAATTGGGTTAGTTGTGGTCTTTTCTGCTTTTTGTTTTTTCCTAAGTTGTAAAATTTATGTATTTAAAGTTCTTTGTAGTGTTCCCTTGTTATCCTTTTCATATCTGCAGGGTGTGTAGTGATATCCATTGTTTCATTCCTGATATTTTGGGTCTTCCACTTTTTTCTTGCTATATTTTTACCAAATTTATTAATTTCTTTAAAGAATTAGCTTTTTATTTTACTGTTTTTCTCTATTGATGTTCTGTTTTTAACCATGGATTCTTTTGAAGCTTATCTTTAAATTCTGGGCATTTAGATTGCCTCTTTTCTTTCTGTTGTTGATATCTAGTTTGCTTCCTTGTGTTCAGAAAACACACTGTGTATGATTTCAATATTGAAAATTTGTTGAGGTTTGTTATATGGCTCAGGACATGGTCTATCTCATATATTCTGCTGGTGTTGAAAAGAGTGTGTATTCTGCTCTTGATGGGAAGAGTGTTCTCTAAATGTCAAGAAGATCCTGTTGATTGATAATGTTGTTGAGTTTTTCTGTATCTTTGGTGAATTTCTGTCTAGTTCTATGAATTGCTTAGAGGTGTCTTGAGGTTATCAACTATAATTGGAGATATATATATTTCTCCTTTCAGTTCTATCAATTTTTGCTTCATACATTTTGCAGCTACTGTTTGGTATATACACATTAGGACAGATATGTCTTCTTGGTTGGTTTATTATTCTATTATGTAATTTCCCCTCTATCCTTGAAAATTTTCCTTGCACCGACATCTCTTTTATCTGATGTTAATACAGCCACTCCTGCTTTTTCTTAATTAATAAGTGTGTTTTATGTTTTTCCCCATCATATTACTTTCAACATAACTGTATCATTTTATTTGAAATGAGACTTTCTGTAGATAGCATATAGTTGAGTGATGTTTTTAAATCCACTCTGCCAATCTTTGTCTTGTGGATGATATAGATAGACCATTACATTTAATGTGGGTTTTGACTTTTTAAAAAGGTGTAAACATGCATTTTTTTTGTTTTCTGGTTTTTTCTCTATTTTTTCTTTTCTTTTCTTTATCCTATCTTCCTGAGTTACTTGAACATTTTTTTCAAATTCCTTTTTGATGTATTTATAATATTTTGTATTTACCTCATTGTATAGTTTTCTCAGTGATTTCTCTAGGTACTATAGTACATATACATACAGAGCTTATCACAATCTACTGGTGTCATATTTTTACCAGTTTAAATGAAATATAGAAAACTCACTTGCCTTTACATTCTTTTACTCTCCCTATTTATAATACGATTTTTGTAAATATTTCCACTACGTATATTGAGAACAACATCAGATAGTGTTATAATTTCTGCTTTAACCTCAAACATAATTTAGAAAACTCAAGAGAAGGACAGGGAAATATATACAAGATCTTGTGGTAACCACATTTTTAATCCATTATTTTTTTCCTTTATAATGTCCCAGGATTCCTTCTTGATCATTTCCTTTCTTATTAGAGAATTTTCTGCAGCTGTTGTTTTAGGGTAGATCTGTTAGAAACTAATTCCCTTATTTTTCTTTTTCAGAGACTGTCTTGATTTTCCCTTCATCACCAAGGGGTTTTTTCCCACTAGACACAGAATTCTAGTTCTATAGTTCTTTCCTTTCAGCCCTGAAAAATTTTGAGCCACTACATTCTGAACTTCATGATTTCTGGTGAGAAAACCATTGTCAAATAAATTGTTTTTTCCTACATATAATGCTTCATTTCTCTCTGGATGTTTTCATGATTTTTTTCTTTGTCTTTAGTTTTCAAAATTTGATTATGACTTGTTATGGCATGTTTCTTGGGCTTTACCATGTTTGTTGTTCACTCAGTTTCTTGACTCTGCCTGTTTATGTCTTAGACTAAATGTGGTAATTAGCAGTCATTATTTCTTAAACTATTTTTTGCCCACTATATTTATCTTCTCCATCCAGGATTTTGATGACATGAGTGTTAGATATTTTGTTATACTCCCACAAGTATCTCATGCCTTTTTTTTTTTTTTGTCTATGTTCTCTTAGTTGTCCAGATCAGGTGAATTCTGTTGTTCTGTCCTCAACTTCACTGACTCTATATTCCGTTCACTCCGTTCTTCTATGGAGTCCATTCATTGAGTTTTTTATTTTGGTTATTGTGTTTTTGTTCTAAAATTTCCATTTGATTCTTCCTTATATCTTTTATTTCTTTGATAGTTTCTATTTCTTTTCTGAATATTTCTGTTTTCACTTGTTTCAAGACTGTCATTGCTCATTGAAGCATTTTTATCACAACTCCTTTAAAATTCATGTCAGATCATTCTAACATCTGTGTCATTTCAATATTGGCATTTGTTGATTGTCTTTTCTTATTCAAGTTGAGATCTTCCTGTTCTTTTCTATGTCATGTGATTTTCTATTGACATCTGAACATTTAGATATTATAAGCCTGGATTGTACTTAAATCTTATGTTTTTAACAGTTCTCCTCTGTTACTGTTCCAGTGGAAAAGGGCAGGATGCTTTTTACTTACGTATGAGATGAGAAGTCCAGGTTCCCCACTTGGCTTCCACTGAAATCTAGGTGAAGAGAGGATCCTTATCCCAATGGGCAGTGGTAGGAAATCAAGCTTCCTACTAGTCTTTGGTGATACTACCCTCGCAAGGAGTTATAGGGATGACTCATTATGCCTATTTCCAACATACCTCTACTAGCCCTGTGGAAAGAGTTGGCTTTATTACTGCTGAGTGACAGTGAAAGTTATAGGGATGACTCATTATGCCTATTTCCAACATACCTCTACTAACCCTGTGGAAAGAGTTGGCTTTATTACTGCTGAGTGACAGTGAAAGTCTTGAATCCCCCTAGGTCTCCAGACACCACCTCAATGAGAATAGGTAGGAGTGCCTCGTAATCAATGGGATTATGTGGGAGTGTAGGAGTGATGGGGCAGGCTTCCCACATGATTACCACTGATGCCACAGATATTGGGTCTTCTTACTGATCATTTAGATGAAAGTCCCTGATCCCCAGTGAGTCTGCTCTAAAATACTTTACATGATGGGTGGTTAGAGTGCCTCATTTGTGCCTGGCAAGTGTGGAAGTCTAGGCTCTCCAATCAGTCTGTTCTATTGAGGGTGGTGATGGGACTGCAGTGTTTTTTTCTGTGTTGAGGTGGAGTAGAGTGATTCTTGTCTAAAAGTTGTCTGTCTTGCTAGGCTGCTGTTTTCCTCATACTTTGACTAGAGAAATTGGGCTTTATCTGGAATTTTTATGTTTGTCCTCACAGAAATTTCCGGGTTTCTGCTATCACCAGTACCAAATAGGGAGGTATAAGCCAAAAGGCAAACACATGGAACTCAAGACCATGTTGTTCCACAGGTACTGGAATCTCTTGCCAGTCTGTCCTATTTTCTGACTTTATAGGATTTTTTAATGATTGTTTAATTGTAATGTGCAGTTTTTTAAAGATGAACTTAGATGTAGAAATTGGGAAAGTAAGTATATACTCCATCTTCTCAGAAGCAGAAGTCTTTAGACAATAAGAAGTATAAATGAGTAAATGAAGGAGAAGATAATAGTGGTAAATCTAAAAACATGTGGAGAATGGTTCTACTTCTATTAAATGATTATATATGATATATCATAAGTTGCTTACACAAATGTATATGTGTGTGTATATATATATATATACACACACATAGATAAATACACACACAGGAGTTATATCCAAATTTTAACAGTTTTACCTTAAGGTTGTATGACTGCAGCTGCTTTTACTTTTCTTCAATTTAACTATATTCTCTTCTTTTTTGCTTATCTTTACTCACTGGTATTAATACACAAACTCTAGTATGTGTGAAATTAAAATATACTCAAGAAAAATGTTTAAAGTATTAGCCCACTGCATTGAATAAATACAACAAGTGTTATAATACTCAGTGTAGGAAATAGTTTGAAGAAATGGGTATTTTATTTCCAGGCTGCATAAATAAAACTGTCTCATGATATGGAGGACTACTTATCAGTAATATTTAAATTATTTTTGACATTACCATTCTATGAACATCAAATTCCACTTGTAGAAATATTTGTCTTGCAGTATGATTTCCTAGCATACTATCTCACAAGAATTATTAGAATCATAACGAATACTGAATCATCTTGAGCAAGTACTAATGTGAGGATAATGAAACATTCAAGTCGAATATCCAGTAGCCACTTGGATATGTGGGCCTGGGACCTCAGAGTCCTCCAGGCGATACCCATCAAATGCTGCTCCCATGCTCTGGCCTGTATAGACATTATGGGCTTATGCTGTCATGCTTGCTTCTTTCCAGTTTGGTGACTGAGAAGAGTTTCAAATTGGTCAGGTTTTTGAATCCTTTGATGTTTACCTGCTCATAATTTTCTTGATGTTTGTCTCAAACATCTCCTTTATGTTCCTAGTGATTGAGGAACTAATCTCTCTACTATGGAAAGGGTCTTTGGAGTTTGTTCAGTCTCCCTACAATATACACTGAACACAACCCAAAACACCTAAACTATCACTCAGAGTGGTATGCACATTAATTTTGACACATATGTTGGCACAGAATGTTCCAAGAACTGATATTCTAATATTTTGTTAACAACTCAACACTCTACTTAGTTCATTCTTAATTCAGTGACATCATTTGGTATAAGTTAAAAAGACACCACTAGGGGATGTAACTATTACAAATAGTAAGTACATCAGTCTAAAAGACTAGGTGCTTTTGAACGTCAGTTTATCCAGTGTCATATAAATGCCATCATTTACAGACAATTGCTGTCAATATTTGGGTATGACATATTATAGTATACTTTTCTCTTTGCAAATACACAGGTTTATTTTTCTTTTCCTCCTCCTCTTTCTTCTTATTTTACATTTCAACAATGAGATTACATAACCAACTTTGGAATATCCATATAATGTAATAGTACTCAGCACTAAAAGGGAAAAAATACCAATGCACACAATATGTATGAATCTTAAAACCTTTCCCTGAGTGGAAAAAGACAAACACAAAAGAGGAAATACTGTAGGATGTAAGTTATAAAAAGTTGTAGAAATAGAACAACTAAACTATACAAACTGAAAGCCTACCAGTGTTTGCCTGTGAGGGATTGGGAATAGACGTGAAAAATATCCGAGGTGAGGATAATGTTCTACATATTGATAGAGGTTTGGGTTACAAAGGCATACACAAGCAATTGTTAAAATTCAATGAATATACTGGAGTTAGGATTTGTGCCTTTTGCTCTAAGTTTTACCTCAACAGGATAAAAAGTAAGCATAAAGAAATAATAAACTCTAGTTAATCATTTGGATTTTCACTATACAACCTGTTCAACATTTCTGGACGTTTGAAGGGCTTCATATTAGGAAAAATGGACTCATACTAACATAAATGTATACCCTACTTTAGTCCCCTTCAGTATACGTTGACCATTACTCCACATCATTTATATGCTACTACTATCTTTCAAATGGAGGTATAAACTTATACTTTACAGGTGTCCTATCATTTCTACCATGTGGTCTGTTTCAATAATTTGGTTATTCATCACTATGATAACAACTACGGGAGTAAAAATTTTGTTCTTCTGAAAAATTATTGCCTTAAAACCATTTCTTTGAGGTATATCATAAGGGTCAGCTGGTATACGTTCTGTTCCCAGTTTGGTAGCACATATTTTCTAGGGCAAACACAGAGGGGTACCTATCAATCTGCATTTCTACCAGCAGGATGTGAGAGAATCAGTTTTAAAGCCAGTAGGCAATGCAACTATTTCTCATTTGCTTAAGTACCTCTTTGTCAGAACTCTCGATTTATCAAAACTCTAAATATTATTTTAAATATAATTTCTCATAAAGAGCTTGGTGGAAAAAAATATCAGGAAATGCAAGGGAGCACGAGCAGATGGCAAGTAGTAACAATATCTCCCATTGCTATTGATAACACACGTATAATTCCTAGACAGGAATCGTTCTCTATGCTGGGGGTGGAGGAAGGAATGAATATTGGAGGAACACACACATTGGATGCCTCAGTCACCAAACTGGAAAAAAACCAGAACATTTAGTTCTTGTTGAGGCAGTTATAATGACAGCAACTAGGAGGTTACATAAAGAGACACTCACCGATATAGATACACCAACTGTTATATAAATTAATAAGGTTAATATGAGAAGGTATTACAAAGAGATGGATCTGAGGGCAGAGAGAATTTTAAGACAAAGCCACACATGGGTTTGCTCACCAGTTCATGTCCGGGCTCTCGTCCAATATCCACCATGGAGAAAGTGATCCATCCATTTTGCACTGAATGCACAAACAAATGAACAAATCTCAAAGGTGCGTGCAGTGCTGTGACAACATGGACTCTGCCCTGGTGTCTGACTTGGGAAGAAGTTTATTCATCAAGGACTGGGGACAGGGTGGGCCATTAGTTTAAGTTCAGGAATCACTTTAAGAGCTCTCAGTGAGTCAGTGAGACTGGAGGAGAGGTCTAGGACTCTGGGAGTGGTACAGACTTTATTGATAATTGATTGTGGCTGGAAGAGGCCCTGGTCATGGGGAGAGGTGCTTCCCCTGCCCCTGTTTTTTTGCAACTCACAGCTTTTTTCTGATGAGGCCTTGGGGTTACACAGGACCAGAGGCCTGAGATATTTTATAGATCCTGAATGATTGTTAATTTGGAACCTGAAAACCCAAAGGCCATTACAGTTTAGAGAACTGAAGCAAATGGGTTACTCTCACTTGGATCTCAATTCAAATTTTTAATTTCTAATTCCTTGAAACTGCACTTTACACTGTCACTCATACTATGTTCTTTATAAATTGGGACATGCAGGTAATTTTTGTGTGTTTCTTTGTTTGATTTTAATGCAGCAGTAGAGAAGAAATTGAGAGACAAAAAAGAAAGTGCTATGCAAATGTATTTGAAAACCTAGATTAAAGAAGGAATTATCTAGGAAAACTTAAATCACCAAATCGAATGTGTGAGAGTTAAAAATTCCTACTATATAAATAGCTAGGGAAGAATTTGAGGGACTTATCATTTAGCTACCCATTCTCCCTTTCCTCTCTCTACAGTGATTTATCATTTTCACAGTAGACTCTGTTTCTCTGTCTTTCACCGCTGCTAGTTACTTAGCTACTCCAGAGAGAAGAGAAGGGTGTGAGTAGTGATGGAGTAGTCAGCTCAGAATTCAACCCATTACTTTTCTCCTCTACACTGCTGACCGTGAGGCATGCATTGGCCTTACTGAACAGAGGCAGCTGTTGGGGCCTCCTCCAACCTGAAGGCTATTGGCCCAGATCCTGATGCTCCTTCTTGCTTGGGTAAATTTCTTCAGCTGCCTAGGTGAAGGCCTAAGTGGTTTGTCCTTTGACAGTCACAATACAAACTTGATAACAATCCCTTGGCCAAACAGATAGGATCTAATATTTTGGCCAATATATTCTAGCAGAGCTGAAAATCCAAAGCCCCCCAAACCTGCTAGAGCGTTTCCTGTCAAGTGATACTTTAGTGGCTCAGAGAATGTTTGACCCACATGAGACATCTGGAGATCATATAGTGCAATGCTATCTGCCACAAACCCAGTCCTCTCATTTTGCAAGTGGAGATTCCCAGATTTCAGGGAGCAAAGAGAAATGCCTGAGGGCAAAGGGTAAGGTGGGGCAATTTTAAGACTCAAACCGACGACCCGTGACCTCCCACCCCCGTTCTAGTTGTCTTTCCACACTATAGCCTATGATTCTAACAGTCTATGGTTGCCGGGCAGTTCCAACCATAGAGTGAAGAGAATTGGAAATGGGGCAAAAGGAAACTAAGAACATACAGGGCTTGTCTTCTGGGCAGGCTGTACAACATTTGCTGTAAAACTACCTTTGTGTAGCTGTCATCTCTGGTTTGACCCTGGCTTCCTTTGCTTTTACAGGGGGTAGAAAACCCATGACTTGCCTTGAGGATGAGTTTCATTTGTTCTATAGGACAATTTTAAAGATTTGAATTTGAATGACTCTACAGTTGGCTACAGTTGTCACCACTCTGAAATGTCTCATTGCAGGTCAACTCAAAGCACAAAGAGGGCAAGGCTGGGCTGGCATGGATGTGTGTGATTGCACTTCTAAGCCTGCACATATAGATCCTCCGCTGTGTGCATACAGCCTGCCATCTAATACCACAATAGTCTCCGTCATCCACATGCAAAGTCATTGGAACAAAATGGGCTTCCACAAGCTTGCATGAGGTTTAGGGAGAAAACGTTTCTCCCAGAAACATTTAATCACGTGTGCAAGGCTATGAGAAGTCAACATGCCAGCACATGTATGTAAATGTGTAACTCGTCTGCTGGCTGGGTTGTTGAAAGAGAACTGACATTACTAAGATTGCTCATATACGTAGATATTCAGGGTGGGACTCTCTCATGCCCCCTCATCCCAGTATCTGGAGGCCAGGCCCTTGGGCAGAGGGTCCCCACCAATATGCTCCTTCTTCACCGTGCCACACCCCCATGGACACTTTAATGCAAAAAGCCCTGTCCTGCTTCTGGGCTGCAGAGAAGCACAGCCCTCAGCACTAGGTCTGTGGTAACACCTTTTCCTCCCCTGGTTGTGGTGTTCAAGGAACAGCAAGAATGCTCCTTTGTCTGGAACCTTGCAAAGGAAAGGATTTTAACAGGAGATGAGTTAGGAGTTAATGGGATGTTACAGCGTTTAGGAGGCCATAGAATGTGCGTGACAGGAAACCACTGGAGGGTTCTGAGCAGAGAAGTGACACATAGTAAAGGCTTAGTCTGGTGTGGCGATAGTAGAGGTAATATAGTAACAGTGGTCCAAGTAGGAGGGTATTGCAATAACAGAGGTAGCAGATGGTGGTAGATTGTATCAGGGTGGTACATGTGGAGAAGTGTGAGGATTTGGAGTCTATGCTGAAGGCAGAAGGACAGTATCCACGAATGTGGGTGAGAATGAGAGGAATCCAACGGTGCTTCCAAGGATTTTTGACGTGAACAAGTACAAGGATGGAGTTTCTATGTCCTAAGATGGGGGAAATGATAGGAGGAGCAGGTTTATGGGAGGGGGAATCAAGGGCTTTGCTCTGTGTATGATAAATTTTAATTTGAGGTGAATATTCGACATCCAAGAGGCAATGTTGAGCAAGCAACTGGATATATGAGCCTGCAGTTCAGGGATAAGACTGCGCTTGAAATACCAATATGTGATTCTTCTATTTACGCATGGGATCAAAGTGATGGAACTATGTGTGATTTTGCAGGAAGTGAGCATAGGTAGGGAAGGGAAGAAACCTGAGAGTCAAAACCTAGAGCACTTCAATGCAGAGAGGTCAAGGAGACACAGAGTGACCAGTCAGGACATTGAAAAGTAGCAGACCCTGAGGCAGAATGGCAGCCAAGGGACAGAAATGCCCTGTAAACCAAGTGAAGAAAGTATTGCAGGGAGGAGGAAGTGATCAACAGTGCCAGGTGCTACTGATCAGTCAAGAAATACCAGCACTGAGAAATGACCAATGGATTCAGCAGCGTGCAGGTCGTTGGAGGCCTTGAGAAGAGCTGTTTCACTGGATTGGTGGGAACAAATGCTTGCTTGAGGTGGTTTTAGAGAAAATGGGAATAGAGGAAGTGGAAATATCAAAAAGAGATAATGATTTTTAGGAGGTCTGCTGTAAAGGGCAAATAGAGAGAGATGCTGGTGGTGTAGATAGAGGGGATTGTGCAGTTAAGGTGGGGTTTTTGTTTGTTTCTCTCTTTCTTGTTTCTTTTTAAGATGAGGGAATTCCCAGAGTGTTTGTGTACTGATGCGAATCGTCCAGCAAGGAAGCGCTAATTGGCGATGTGGGAGAGAGCCTTGGGAGCACTGCTGTGGCCCTGCATTTACTCATCATAAATGGGTAGAATCTACTGCCCAACTGAAAGGCTGGGGTTTGATACGAGTGTGGACTGTTCATCCATAGCGACAAGAAGGAAGGCAGAGTATCTAGTCTCAGATGCAGGCAGGTGGAAAGCTTTGTAAGGTCTTTCCTTTCATGTTTTCAGTGTCAACAACCCAGACTGTGGCCATTCGACTAGTAGATGGAGGCTTGAGGAAAGAAGATAAAGATGTGAACTTCAGTGCCTGAGATGGAGTGAGTGGACTGGGGAAGTGTATGCGTTTGCATCAATGTCCCCGACCATATTTCTGACACTGTTCCAGGCACAGGAGGTGCAGTCATGGGAATGCACACATGGAACAGGTACATATTCACTCATGTGTGTTTGTTTGGTAACAAGGTGCGGTAGGGGTGTATCTGGTCCTTGGTACTCTTGCCAGGGGCTAGGGCAGAGCACGCATATTCTGGTGCAAACACAGGACTTGGCTTCCACAGGGAACAAAGGTGGTTCTGGATACCCCTCCTCACCTGCAGGCACAGGAATGAAGGATGTGGTGAGAGTGTGTTGGACCACTGAGAAGCCTAGTGGCCGACTTCTCTCCAGCTAACAGTTAAAGTACTTTCCTCCCAAAAGTCAAGGCCTCTCCAACAGACACCACACTAAGCTTTGGTGTCAAATGGCTGTCTCACCCTCCTATTCTGTCTGGCTTCCGGTTGCTATGGTGATGCAGACCAAAGCTTTGCTCTCTCAGTGAAAAATAGTGGGAGCCTGTGACTGTAGAGGGGGATGTTGAGAGGGAGGAGGAACATCTTGCCAGTGAGAATAACCTAAACTCTGAGAGCCTTTGGTGACTAACAGCCTGAATCCACCCTCACTGTCCCCCCTCCCCCCACCAAGCGGTACCACCATGATCACCAAAAGGCAGAGGAGCCAGACTGTGAACAGGGAGCCTTAAACCAGATGACATATGCTTTTTGTTAGTGTCATTTCCCAGAAAAATCCACTGGAGTACAGAGTCTTCACTTGCCCACATTCCAAGGTGTTCTCATTGTGCTCTATCTTGTAGTGCTCTGTCTAGTGGGACTGTTGGGCAGCAAGCACTCGAGTACCTACTATGTGCCAGGGAACTTATTAGGAAGTGAGGATGCCCAATGGGGAGGGCATGCTACAGGCGTGCATTTTGGGACCTGGCAAGGGTTAGCCTAAGGGCATAAGCTCTTATGTCCAAACCCAGACTTTCATCCTTAGGAGGGCCAGTCCCCTCTCACACCCGCCTCTCTCCTTCTCCTTCCCTAAAGAATTCAGGGGGTAAAGACGGAGTTAGGGGTGGAGGGTTGGCTGAAGCCCTGAAGAGCTCAGCTGCCCCTTCTCTGAAGCTAAGACCTCTTTGTTTTCATTCTAGCAGTCTTGCTCTGCCTTCAAGTTTCAAGACTCCTAATCAGCTTTGAGTGTCAGTGTCCAGATCCTCAATGGCCTAATCGGCCTGGTGGCTTGGTTGCTATGGCAATCCTGCCAAGAGCGTTTCTTCACTAGATAAAATTAAAAGGGAGCTGGAAAGGGGAGTGGCCGGCCTCAGTGGGGAGGGAAGAAGAACTGTAATATGAATATCCTAATTACACTAATTGATAGCCCTTTGTGATTAAAGGCTCATTAATTAAAGGAGGCCAGGGCAGCAGGGGGCTTTGACTGGGAAAAGGGAGCCTCAAACAGGAAGGAAGAGGCTTTTTTTGTTAGACAAACTTGCACAGAGTATTTGCAGGATACAGAAAGCACCACAAGACTGCGACTCAGGGTGAACTCAGTAATTTCCTCTGCCTGTGACTGAATTTTATTTAAAAATCCAGTACCAGATCCCTGTGTTTGGGGCATGTTGGCAGGGAGTTATCAAGACTTACTTTTCTGAGCGGGGGAGGAGCCTGGTTGCCCCACCTTCTGGCCTGGTGATTGAGACCACGTGCCATGTCTTACACCCCAGGCCCGTGGTCCCCAGGGACTTGAGGTGGGGAATGGTTTGCAGCCCTCAGCTACTCAGCTGCCCACGTCTCTCCTGCTTAGATGTGCCTTGTTTTCCTTCCTGTCAGCCTCTCTCCTCTATCCAGTATTCTGGACTCTGTAATCTGCTTAGGTGTCTAATGACTCAGTCATGGCTTAATTGGCCCAAGCTTCTGGTTGCTGTGGTGATGCAGCCAAGAGCTCTGCTCACTACGTTAAAATAAGAGGGACCCTGATGTGGGAGGGGACAGCGTGGGGAGAGGGCTAAGACTGAAAATGAGAATACTCTAATTACACTAATTGATAGCCTTTTGTCATTAAAAGCCCATAAATACAGGCCCCCAGGACCCAAGGCAGAAGGAGCTGAAGTCTTATCAGGGAAAATAATGCATCTAACAAAAGGGAAAATTCTCTTCGTACTAGAGACATTTCCAAGAAGTATTCCAGAGGTTAAGAAAATATTTCGTGTGCTCAGCATCTCAGGGTACGGATTTTGGAAGTACACAGGCAGGTTAGGGGCACAAGTCTTTATTTGCAGAAACCAAGGAGCCCTCAATTGTCAGTCACAGCTGTTCAGATGGGAAACTGAGGCTGAGAAGTGGGATGGGACTGGAACTGAATCACATGCTAGGCTAGTGGTAGAGCTGTGACTGGAGTTCAGAGTTCTTGGTGACCACGCCAGAGCTCTCTATACAACCTCAGTCAGCTTCCACTTGGAGACCAACATGGTCAAACCCTTCATTTTACTGACAAAGAGATGAACCAGAGAAGGGAAGCAACCTGTCCAGGGCCACATGGTCCCTTTGGGATGAGAACGCCAACTCTGCTGGCTTTTAACACAGACCAGGTAAACAGTGAGTACTTTGAGAACTAGGGCATGGACAGTGGCAACAGGGAAGAGAGCACTTTAACAAGGAATTCTGCAGGGTTTGTGAGCTAGGATGGGAACGTTTCTCACCTACGTGGCGAGAGGGCATTGGTGCCGATAACAGGGGGAGGGGGAAAAAGGAACAAAGGAAGAAAGGAGAGAGACAAACACCTCCTTGTCTATTACTGAGATTTTCATTGGAAATAGTCCTTTCCTTGAGCGATGTCTGGAAATGATACACAGAGATAACCAAGAGGAGCACGACACTAATTTGCAGATGTCTAAGGGGCAACAATCAGTGTAGAGATGGGGAAACTAGGACACTCAGGGTGAGGAAATGACATCCCCAAATTCAGACACGGGGTTACTGGCAAAGCTGTGCGTGGATCTCAGGACTTATGACGACCATGCCAGGGCTCTGTCTAGCAGGAGTGCCAGACAGCAGTAAGAGTGCTTACTATGTACGTGGGACTTCTCTAGAAATAAACCATGGGGAGAGTATGCTCACACGTGGGTGTCAGGGGATGTGATGGGACATGGGTATCCCCTACCCACTTTCCTGAAGGGTCCTGGTGCCCCTCCTTCTGACTGTGGGAAAAGGTTACATAGCTCTAATGAGAAAGATTTTAAAGTACAGAAGGAGAATATGATGATGACTGTGGTCAGAATTGACATGGAAAGAGTGAAAAACAGAAGGTAATGGGAAATCAGAGGGGGCCTATAATGGGCTAGTCTGATGTGTCAAAAGGATTGGAAAGTTCTACAAGAATTTCTTTGGTAAGTATATCAAGAATGTAGGGGACTGGGGAAATCTCAGAAGCTGGTTTCAGAGGTAAGACACTTAATATCAACCAGGGAAATGGTGACAACAGGAAAGAGGAGGCATGACCAGGGGGCTCTGCAATGCTTAGCTGAATATAGGTATCTGGAGAGGAGGGCGGAGGTGGAATGAGGTCCTAAGTGTACAACTAAAGGAGTGCTGGAGCTGTTATTAAGGAATGGAAAAAACAAAGGAGAGAGGAAAGAAGGGAGAGGGAATATGGGGCAAAGGAAACAGAGAGGGAGAAGAAGAAGGAGGAGAAGGACAAGGAGGAGGAGGATGAAGAAGACAGAGAAATAGGAGCAGGAGGGGGAGAAAAGGAGGAGGTGGTGGAAATAAATAGGAAGAAATAGAGGAGAAGGAGAAAAGGGAGAATAGACAGAACCTTGTCTATTACCGTGACTTTTGTTTGAAAAAGTCAGACACTCATCATTCTCCACCCCACAGCAGCTAGAGGTGATTTGCAGCTGTGTATGTGGGATGTGTGTGTGTGTGTGTGTGTGTGTGTGTGTGTGCGTGCGCATGTGCGCGTGCACGCACGCACGCATGTATACACACAAATACATATATATTTTGTCTAGGTTATCCTCTCAGGTGGATACAAAATATAGGGGCTGAGAGAGAGGTGACCAACACCCTGGTGGTTGCTCCCC
Source organism: Camelus bactrianus (assembly GCF_048773025.1). NCBI lineage: Eukaryota > Metazoa > Chordata > Mammalia > Artiodactyla > Camelidae > Camelus > Camelus bactrianus. Next base: position 61,627,212 of record NC_133575.1, read on the forward strand.
TCCTTGAGGAAAGCACCTTTCCTTCCCTCTCTTGACATTCCTCTCCTGCTCCATTTACAGTCTCTTTCTAGAAACCCCTCCAGGTTCCAGGTCTGCGCTCCTCCTGGTGGGCAGACCTGCTCCTTTTGAACACACAGCATAGTCATAATCAGAAATGCAGTTCTGGACATCCCATGACCAGGCATGCAAACCAGGACCAGACAGATCTGGAAGGAGCAGACAGCCAGGAGTGGTCACAGGGGTGGGGAGGGGAGGTCCACTGGACCATGGACAGAAGCTGCCTCCTTCTCTTTCTCCTTAGCACAGCTGAATGCCCCACTCTTCTCAATCACAAAATAATCGCCCAGTTCAGTCCTTCATTTCAGGAGCTCATGAACTCATTTTATTAGTCAAGGATCAGCTTGATACAAAAACCAGACAAAGATCCCATAAAAAGTGAAAGTCGCAGGCCAATATCACCGACAAATTTAGGTGTGAAAGTCCTCAACAAAATATTAGCAAACCAAATCCAACATTACATTAAAAAGATCATATACCATCATCAAGAGTTGTTTATCCCAGGGATGTAATTAAGTTTCAATATCTGCAAATCAACCAATGTGATACATCACATTAAGAAACTGAAGAATAAAAACCATACGATCACCTCAATAGATGCAGAAAATGTTTTCACAAAATTAAACATCTATTTATGATAAGAACTCTCAAAAAATGGGTATAGAGGGGACCTACGTCAACATAATAAAGGCCATATATGACAAGCCCACAGCTAACATCGTATTCAATGGTGAAAAGCTGAAAGCATTTCAACTAAAATCAGGAACAAGACGAGAATGCCCACTCTGGCCATTTTTTCCAATATATTATTGGAAGTACTAGCCACAGCATTCAGACAAGTAAAATAAACAGAACCCAAATTGGAAGGGAAGTAGTAAAACTGGCACTGTTGTTGATGACATGATGTTATACACAGAAAATCCTAAAGATGCCCCAAAATATTAGAAGTTACCAAAGAATTCAGTAAATTGTGAGGTACAAAATTAGTATACAGAAATCTGTTGCATTTCTATACACTAACAACAAACTATTAGAAAGAGAATTTAACAAAATCCCATTTACAGTCACGTCAAAAGGAATAAAATACCTAGGAATAAATCTAACCAAGGATCTAAAAGTTGTGTACTCTGAAAACTCTAAGACACTGATGAAAGTAATTGAAAACATCACAAACAGTTGGAAATATATATCATGTTCATAGATTGGAAGACTTAATATTATTAAAATGTCCATACTTCCCAAGGCAATCTATAGACTCAATGTAATGCTTACAAAACATCACTGCCATTTTTCACAGAACTAGAACAAATTGTTCTAAATTTTGTGTGGAAATACAAAAGACTCTAAACAGCCAAAACAAGCTCAAGAAAGTCAAACAAGATAGGAGGTATCACAGGCCTTGATTTCAAACTATACTACAAATCTGCAGTCATCAAAACGGTATGGTACTGGCACAAAAACAGACACATAGATCAATGGAACTGAATAGAGAAATAAAAAATGGACCAACTCTTATATGGACAACCTACCTATGGCAAAGGAGGCAAAAATATACAATTGGGAAAAGACAACCTCTTCCATAAATAGTGCTGGAAAAATTGGACAGTTTCATGCAAAAGAATCACACTGGACTGCTTTCTCATACCATACACAGATATAAACTCAAAATGGATTCAAGACTTAAATATAATACTTGAAACCATAAAACTTCTAGACAAAATCATAAGCAGTGCACTCTTTGACACTGGTCTTAGGGATACTTTTTTCAGATGTGTCTCATCAGGCAAAGGAAATAAAAGCAAAAATATGTGGGACTACATCAGACTAAAAAGCTTTTGCACAGTGAAGGAAACTACCAAAAACAAAACAAACAAAACGGAAACAAAAACAAAGTCACCTACTGACTAGGAGAAGATATTTTCAAGCAGTATATCTGACAAGGGGTTAATATTGAAAATATAACAAGAATTAATACAACTCAACATCAAAGTAACAAAGAACCTGATTTTAAAAATGGAAGAGGACTTGAATAGACATTTTTCCAGCAAAGATATACAGATGACCAATGGGAACATGAAAATATGCTCATCATTACTATTAGGGAAATGCAAATCAAATCCACAATGAGATATCACCTCCACCTGTCAGAATGGCCATTATCAAAAAGATAACAAATAACCAGTGTTGGCAATTATATGGAGAACCCTCATGCACTAATGGTGGGAATGTAAATTGGTACAGGCACTATGGAAAACATTATGGAGATTCCTCAAAAAGAATTAGAAATATATGATCAAACAATTTTTCTTCTGGGCATTTATCAAAAGAAAATAAGAACACTAATTAGAAAAGATATATGCACCCCTATGGTCATTGCAGCATTATTTACAATAGCCAAGATATGGAATCAACCTAAGTGCCCATCAATAGATAAATGGAAAAGAAAATAAGGTGTATATGTACAATGAAATATTAGTCAGTCATTAAAAAGAATGTAATCTTGCCATTTGTGACAACATGGATGTACCTAAACAGTATTATGCTAAGTGAAATAAGTCAGAAAGAGAAAGACAAATACTGTATGATTTCACTTTTACGTGGAACCTAAGAAACAAAACAAATGAACAAACCCAGCCAAAGACAGTCATACATACAGAGAACAAACAGGTGGTTGCCAAAGGGGAGGGGGCTGGGAGAAAGAGAGAAACAGGTAAGGGAGATAATGAGGTACAAACATTTTCAGTTACAAAATAAATGAGACACAGGTATTAAATGTACAGTGTGGGGAATATAGTTAATTATGTTGTAATATCTTTGTATGGTGACAGGTGACAACTAGACTTATCATGGTGAACATTTTGAAATACATAGAAATACTGAATCATTATGCAGTGTACCAGGAACTAACATAGTGCTGGAGGTCAATTATACTTCAAAAACAAGCAAACACCATCGTAGAAAAAAGAGTTCAGATCTGTGGCTACCAGAGGCATGGAGTTGTAGGAGGGGGAATTAGATGAAGGTAGTCAAAAAATACAAACTTCCAGTTATAAGATAAATAAATACTAGGGATGTACTATATGATAAAGATAATTGACACTCCTCTACCATCAAGGAATTATCACAAGGAAAAACTTTTTCTTCTATTTCTTTGGTGTCGTATCTTTGAGATGATAGATGTTCATTAAACCTATCATGGTAATCATTTCAAGATGCATATAGGTCAAATCATTATGTTATACATCTTATACAGTGTTGTATGTCAATTATATCTCAATAAAACTGGAAAAATATAAAGGAAATGAAAACACTATCTTGGATAAAAGATGCTTTAAAACAAATAAAGATTATGTTTGATGGGTTCATCTGTAGACTACACACAACCAAGGAAAGAATCAGAGAGCCTGGTTAATAAAACTTTCCAAACTATAACAGAAAAAGAAAAAAATAATTAAAGAAGAAAAAAACAGGTCAGTTGCATTTCTTTACGCTAATGATGAATCAACAGGAAAAGAAACAAAAGAAAAAATCTCTTTTAAAAATAGCACCCAAAGTAATAAATAGGAATAAATAAATAGGAATAAATCTAACCAAGGAGGTGAAAGACTTATACATGGGGAACTGCAAAGCATTGATTAAGGAAATTAAAGAAGACTTAAAAAATGGAAAGATATCCCATGGTCTTGGATTGGATGAATCAATATTGTTAAAATGGTCACACTGCCAAGGCAATCTACAGATGTAATGCAATCCCTATCAAATGACCCAGGACGTATTTCACAGAACTAGAACAAATCATAATAAAATTTATATGGAATCACAAAAGACCCAGAATTGCCAAAGCACTACTGAAGAAAAACAATGAGGCTGGGGGAATAACCCTCCCAGACTTCAGACAATACTACAGAGCTACAGTAATCAAAACAGCATGGTACTGGTACAGAAACAGACATATGGACCAGTGGAATAGAATAGAGAGCCCAGACATGAACCCACAAACTTTTGGTCAACTAATCTTCGACAAAGGAGGCAAAAACATACAGTGGAATAAAGACAATCTCTTCAGCAAATGGTGTTGGGAAAACTGGACAGCAGCATGTAAATCAATGAAGTTAGAATACTCCCTCACATCATACACAAAAATAAACTCAAAATGGATTAAAGACTTGAACATAAGACAAGACACAATAAACCTCCTAGAAGAAAACTCAGGCAAAACATTATCTGACATACATCTCAAAAATGTTTTCCTAGGGCAGTCTACACAAGCAACAGAAATAAAAGCAAGAATAAACAAATGGACCTAATTAAGCTTACAAGCTTTTTCACAGCAAAGGAAACCATAAGCAAAACAAAATGACAACCTACAGAATGGGAGAACGTTTTCGCAAATGATGAAACTGACAAAGGCTTGATCTCCAGAATACATAAACAGCTCATATGACTTAGTAAGAAAAAAACAAACAACCCAATCCAAAAATGGGCAGAAGACCTAAGCAAGCAATTCTCCAAGGAAGACATATAAATGACCAATAGGCACATGAAAAATGCTCAGTGTCGCTAATTATCAGAGAAATGCAAATCAAAACTACAATGAGGTATCACCTCACACCCGTCAGAATGGCCATCATTCAAAAGTCCACAAACGATAAATGCTGGAGACGGTGTGTAGAAAAGGGACCCCTCCTACACTGCTTGTGGGAATGCAGGTTGGTGCAGCCACTGTGGAAAACAGTATGGAGATTCCTCAAAAGACTAGGAATAGACTTACCATATGACCCAGTAATCCCACTCCTGGGCATATATCCAGAAGGAACCCTACTTCAGGATGACACCTGCACCCCACTGTTCATAGCAGCACTGTTTACAATAGCCGAGACATGGAAACAGCCTAAATGTCTATCAATAGATGACTAGATAAAGAAATAGTGGTTTATTTATACAATGGAATACTACTCAGCAATAAAAATGATAAAATAATGCCATCTGCAGCAACATGGACGGCCCTGGAGAATGTCATTGTAAGCGAAGTAAGCCAGAAAGAGAAAGAAAAATACCATATGATATCACTCATATGTGGAATATAAAAAAAAAAAGACAAATGAACTTATATATAAAACAGAAACAGACTCACAGACATAGAATACAGACTTGCGGTTGTCAGGGGGGAGGGCAGTGGGAAGGGATAAACTGGGAGTTCAAGATTTGCAGATACTGACTGCTATATATAAAATAGATAAACAACAAGTTTATACTGTATAGCATAGGGAAATACATTCAGCATCTTGTAGTAGCTCATGGTGAAAAAGAATATGAAAATTAAAAAAAAATATATATAAATGTATATATATTCATGTATGACTGAAGAATTGTGCTGTACACCAGAAATTGACAGAACATGGTAAATTGACTATACCCCATTTTTAAAAAGAGAAAAAAAGAAGAAACAGCAACAAGTGTATATTGTATAGCACAGGGCATTTTAGCCACTATCTTGTAATAACTTTTAACAGAGTATAATGTGTAAAAATACTGAATCACTATGCTGTACACATTAGGTGAATGTAATATTGTAAATCAACTATACTTCAATAAAAAAGAGAAAGAAAAACAGAACAGGATATCTGAGTATTGTGAGATAATGTCAAAAGTCATAACAAATACATAACTTGAACAACAGAAGAAGAATGAGAGAACGAACCAAAAGGAATATTTTAATAATAGAGTATTTTCCAAAATCAGTAACACAAAATTAGGGCTACCAGAAACTCAGAGTATACCAAGTAGGAGTAAATAAAAACAAAACAAAGCACCTAGGCATATCATATTCGAATTGCAGAAAACAAAATGCAAAGAGAAAATCTTAAAAAGTAGCTAGAGGGTAAACATCTTTCATATAGGTAAAAGAAATTAAAAAAAAAACAGTGGAAAATTTGTCAGTAAAAATACAAGCAAGAAGAGAGTAGAACAAAAAATTTAAAGTTTTGAAAGGAAAATAGAAAAAATGCCAACCTAGAATTCTATATACAGGAAAATTATCCTTCAAAAATGAATAAAAATAAAAGCTTTTCCATACAACAAAAATGAGGGAATCAAAACCAGCAGACATGCCTTGGAATAAATATGTTTTTAAATTATTTAAAAGAAAAATAATGCGGGTCAGAAAGTTGAATCTATATAAAGACAGGAAGAGTGCCTGAAAAGTAATAAAAATGTCATAAATATATTTTATTTTTCTTATTCATATTTGATAGAAAAGATAATTATGTGTTTGGAGCAATAATAACACAGCAATGTATTGATGATTATAACATAGGGATAAGTGAAAAGCATGATAGCAATGTTACAAGTTACTTGAGGAGGGGGGGGATTCTGTTATATTCCTGCACTACACATGAAGTGTATATTGTTATTTGAGGTGGACTTACATTACCTTAAGATGTATATCAAATTCTAGGACAAGGACTAAATTTTTTAAAAGAGTTAATGATATGCCAATAGAAGAGAGAAAATGGAATCAAATAAAATTCTCAATTAAAACTAGAGAGGGCAGAAAAAGAATAAATGTACAGAGAGTTAAAATATAGTTTATATTAATCCAACTATATTAATAACAATTAAATATGAGTAATTAAGTGCATTAATTAAAAGGTAGAAATTAATTTTAAAAGGTGTCAGAGTAGACAAACAAGTCCAAAATATATGTAGTCTACAAAGTCCAATTTAATTAAAAGACTTAAAAAGCTTAAAATAATGGAGAGATATACTGTGTTAACTAATCAAAAAACTGGAATATCTATATTAATTTCAGACTAAACAGATTTTGGACAAGGAAAATTATCATGGATATTTCTACAAGAGGACATACCAGTTCTTAATGTGTATTCACCTAACAATAGAGTGTTAAATTGCCTGAGTCTGAAACTGATAGAACTTCAAGGTTCTATTGCAGTTGAAGATGTCCATACCCCCCTATCAGTAAGTATGCAATAGATACATCAAGCAGATAGAAAGTCAATAAGGATACAGTTGATCTGAACAGCATGCTCAATCCACTTGATCTAACTGACATTTATAAAATACTCCATTCCAAAAAAACAGAATGCCCTTCTTCTCAAGGTCATATGAAACATTCCCCAAATAGACCACATTCTGGGTCAAAAAACATACCTTAACAAATATAAAGAATAGAAATTATGCAAAGTATGTTCTCAGACCATAATGGAATTAAACTGTAAATCAATAACAAAAAGATGGCTTGAAAAATCCTTGCCAGTATTTGGAAAGAACACTATACTTTTAAGAAACACATGGGTCAATGAAGAAGTAAGTTTCAAGATAAATTAAAAGTATCACTGATAATTCAAATTAAAACTTATCAAGATTTTGAGGATGCAGCAAAAACCAGTGTTTAAAGGGACACTTTTTTTTTTTTTTTGGAGGGGTAGGTAATTAGGTTTATTTTTAGAGGAGGTACTGGGGATTGAACCCAGGACCTCATGCATGCTAAGCATGTGCTCTACCACTTGAGCTATACCCTCCCCACTAGAGGGATATTTATAACATTACGTGCATGCATTAGAAAAGAAGAAATATCTAAGATCAATTAGCATTAAATACAGGTATTAGAAAAGAAGAAATATCTAAAAATCAATCATCTAAACTTCCCCCTTAGGAAAAAAGAGAAACAAACAAGCGAAAAATACTAATAAAAATTAGAATAGAAATCAATGAAAATGAGAACAGAAAATGGTAGAGAAATTCAACAAAACCAGAAGCTAGTTCTTTGGAGAGATCAATATGTCTAGCCAGACCAACCATGAAAAAAAAGAAGATGCCAATATTATGTGTAAGAGGGGTCATCCGCTACTGATCTTATAGACATTAAAAGGATCATGTAAGAACACTATGCACAAAGTTATGCCCATGCATTTAGTAACTTCAACGAAGGACAAACTCCTTAAAGACACACACTAAAAAAACTCACACAAGGAGACATAGATCATCTGAATAGGCCTATATCTATTAAAGAAATTAATCAATAATTAATAATCATCACCAAAAAAATCACTGGGCTCAGATGACTTTCTGGTAAATTCTATCAATCATTTAAGGAAGGAATTATATTAATTCTCCACAATAACTTCCAGAAAGTAGAAGCAGACAGAAACCAGAGGAAAAAAAGATTACATATAGGGGAACAATGATAAGTTTTCCACTGATTTCACAACAGAATCCATGGAGCATGGAACATAATGGAATGGTATCTTTAAACTGCTGATAGCAAAATCCTATCAACTTTTAGAATTCCATGTGCAACCAAAAAATTCCTTTAAAAATAATTAAAGATATCTTCAGATATAAAACTGAGACGGGTTTTTTTTTGGTCTCCAGCAAGCCTAACTACAATAAATGCTCAAAGAAAATTTCCAAGATGAAAGGAAATATTACCAGGTGGAGGTCTATACCTGCAGGAAGAAAAAAGCACCACAAATAGTAAATATATAAGATATTTTTAAATATCTTTGAGATATAAATCTATCTAAAACTATTTAAAATACTATAGATATTTTAAAGCAAAGATAAAATCATTACATTGTGGGGATTATAGCGTGTGTGGAATGAAAGTATCCGACAACTGTGCAAAGGATGTGAGGCACTGAGTTCCTGTGCTGGATATCAGTCATGGATATTCATGAATATTCCAGTCCATGAATATCAGTCAGCCCTCCCCTTCCAAACCAGGCTTGGATTAAAACTCTTCCAGGATAACAGAAGCAGAGTTTATGAAAAAGGTTGAAGGACTTAAAGTTCCTGAAGTGTCCATAGAACTGTCCTGTCCTTGTCTTTCCTCAAGATCAAATTCAGGCAGTGGTGTGTTGGTAAACTGGCACTGCAGGGAGGTTCTCATATGTAGTGTTTGCTACTGTCCACGCTGTAAATGATCTCACCATGACCAATTTCAAGCTGCTAATAGTTTAACAACCTGCTCATAAAATTCCTGATTATTTATCTGTTGGCTCTCAAGCACAGAACTAGGCAGTTGCAATTCCACCGAGTCCAGATCAAAACACATTATTTCTCTATTTCATTGTAAAATGTAGTTGTTTATGGAGTCAAAAAGCCTGGGTTAGACTCCTATATCAACTATTTCAGTGTGGGTGGCTTTGGTATGATACCTACCCTCTTTTTGCCTTAAAATCCTTGTCGATAAATTGGAGATAATGTTACTACATTCTCCATAGTTTTATTGTGAGACTTGAATGTCATAATGCTCATGATGTTTAGAAATACGGCTCTTCCAAGAACCCCTGTACAACAGTATTGGTGGAAAAGGGGAAGGAATCCAAGGGAAATGAACTAGAAGTGACATCTGAGGAGTCTTTATTTTCTGTGCTTATTTCCAAAGAAAGAATGCAAAAAATTTTCCTTAAGACTCACCTAATGGAGACTCTGATTCATCGCAGCAAGAGGCCCAGGGAAGGTGTTCTAATCTGAGCATAGAGAGAGGGGTTCACACAGGGGAAGGGGCTAAGGAATTATCTTAAATTATCTTAAATATCTCCTACCTTGTCCTTGGAGGAAACTTCACAAATCCATTTTCATCTATTCATTTGCCATAAACTTACGATTGAAAACAGATCTGCTATGGATCAACAGAGCACTAGGATGATTCATCTCAGATTCACTGATTGTGGTGGAACTCATGACTCCAGTTCAAAAGAGCTAAGCTATTCATTGGGTTCTTGAAATATCCTGAAATATCTTGAAATATCAGTCCTGCTAACCCTCTAGATGGGCTCACAACTGGAAGGGTTCCTATAAGGAGAAACTATGTATTAGAGGAGAGTCTGCACAGCGGTAAAGATCCAGGCGCAAAAGAAAAAAGACAGAATGAGCAAGAAGTTTGGCCAGGAATTTTAGGAGACTCACTACGTTGGAAGGTGGCTATATTTGTGTGGGTCTATTTTTGGATTCTCTATTTTGTGTCCCTGATGTATATGCCTATACCTGCATCAAAACCACATCATTTTAATTACTGTAGTCTTATACTTAATATTAAAATCAGGTAGTGTGATTTTTCCAAATGTATTATATTTGTCTTCAAAATTGGTTTAGCTATTCTTCTTCCTTTGCCCTTTCATAGAATTTTTTTTAAACAGTCTATCCTTACAAAAAAAATCCACTTTGATTAGTATTGCATTGAAACTATAGATTGGTTATGGAGAATTCACATATTTATGATAAGAATTCTAATCTATGAATGTAGCATGTTGCTCCATTTATTTAGGTATCTTTTGATTTCCTTCATCAACTTTTTATAGTTTCCAGCATAAATAACTTGTACACATATCATTAGATTTATAACTAAGTATTTCATATTTATTAGAGCAATTATAAGTGGTTTCAAGTTTTTAATTCCAGTTTCTATTTGTACATTGAAAATAGACAGAAATGTGATTGATTTTTGTTTGTTGACTTTTTACCTGGCAAACTTGCTAAGCTCACTTATTAGTCCTAGAATTTTTGTAGATTCCTTGGGATTTACTACATGGATAATTGTGTTGCCTGAAAACAGGAACTGTGTTATTTCTCTCTCTAGGTACGTCTTTTATTTCTTTTTCTTTCCTTCTTGCATTGGCTAAGAGCTCGTATGATGTTGAGTGTGAATGGTGAGCATAGTGCCATGTTCTTAACTTTAGGGGGAAAGCACTATGTCTCTCACCATTATGATAATATCTGTAGTCTTTTTGTAACTAACTTGTATTAATTTGAGAAACATCCTTTCTTTGACCAGTTCCTGAGAATTTTTATTATAAAAGGGATTGTACCCTGTCTTATGGTTATTCTGAATTAACTGATATGATCATGCACTTTTAATTCATTACACATTCTATAGGGTGAATTGAAATGAATTTAATATACTGAACCAAATAAACAGCTCATATGACTTAATAAAAAGAAAACAACCCAATCCAAAATTGGCCAGAAGACTTAAACAAGCAATTCTCCAAGGAAGACATACAAATGACCAATAAGCACATGAAAACATGCTCAATATCACTAATTATCAGAGAAATGCAAGTCAAAACTACAATGAGGTATCACCTCACACCAGTCAGAACAGCCATCATTCAAAAATCCACAAATGACAAATGCTGGAGAGGCTGTGGAGAAAAGGGAACCCTCCTACACTGCTGGTGGGAGTGCAGTTAGTTTGGTCCAGCCACTGTGGAAAACAGTATGGAGATTCCTTAAAAGGCTAGGAATAGACTTACCTTATGACCCAGGAATCCTGCTCCTGGGCATATATCCAGAAGGAACCCTACTTCAAAATGACACCTGCACCCCTATGTTCATAGCAGCACTATTTACAATAGCCAAGACATGGAAACAGCCTAAGTGTCCACTGACAGATAACTGGATAAAGAAGTTGTGTATACAGTGGAATACTATTCAGCCATAAAAATGACAACATAATGCCATTTGCAGCAACATGGATGTTCCTGGAGAATGTCATTTGAAGTGAATTAAGCCAGAAAGAGAAAGAGAAGTATCATATGAGATCGCTTATATGTGGAATCTAAAAAAAAAGTGAACATAAAATACAAAACAGAAACAGACTCATAGACATAGAATACAAACTGTGGTTGCCAGGCGGGAGGGGTGTGGGAAGGGACATACTGGGAGTTCGAAATTTGTAGATACTGACAGGTATATGCAGAATAGATAAACAAGACTACACTGTATAGCACAGGGAAATGTATAGAAGATCTTGTGGTAGCTCACAGTGAAAAAGAATGTGACAATGAATATATGTATGTTCATGTATAACTGAAAAATTGTGTTCTACACTGGAAATTGACACAACATTGTAAAATGACTATAACTCAATTAAAAATAAAATAAAATAAAATAAAATACTGAACCAGTCCTGCATTTCTGGGATAAACCTCACTCAGTAATGGCATATTATTCTTACAAAATTTTGCTGTTTTCAAGTTGTGAACATTTGCCTGTTTTCGTATCTATGTTCCTGAAGGAGAGTGTTCTATATAATGTTCACTTGTTTTACTGTCTGGTTTGGAGTTCTGGCCTCATGAGTTGGGACGTGTTCTCTCTTTTACTATGTTTTGGAGGCAATTGTGTAGAATTAGCATTAATTCTTTCAAAAATATTTGGTGGAATTCGCTAGTTAAATCATGTTGGCCTGAGATGTTTTCTTCAGAAGATTGATAACAAAAATTCAATTTATTTAAGAGTTGTACGGGTTTTCAAAGTATCTATTTCATATTTTATGTATTGTAGTAGTTTGTTGTTTTTCAAGGTATCAGTCTCTTTCATCTAAGTTATTGAGCTTATTTCCACAGTTATTTGATGTATTCCTTGATTGTCTTTTTAATGTCTGTCGTGTGTATAGCTGCATCATTTCTTCCTTTCCAGATATTAGTAAGTTTTGTCTTCTCTCTTTTCTTCTTCATCCTTCCTAAAAGTTTATCAATTTTACTGGTTTTTTCAAAGACATAGGTTTTGGTTTTATTGATTTTTCTATTGTTTTCCTGTTTTCAACATCAATTTTCTCTCTGACCTTTATTACTTTCTTTCTTCTTTATTTTTATTTTTCTCTTTCTATTTTGTAAAGATTAAAGTTTGGATTACAGAATTTAGATATGTCTTCATTTAAAATGTATATATTTAATGCTGTATATTTCCTTCCAGCACTGCTTTAGCTGTATCCCACACTTCTGATATTTGTATTTTCACTTTTATTCATTTCTAATCTCCCTCAAAGACTACTTATTTGACTTATGGATTATTTAGAAGTATGTGATTTGGGGTTCTTTCTGCTATTCTGCTGTTATTGATTTCTATTTTAATTCCTTTACAATCAGAGAACATACTTTGTGTGTGAGTGCAATCTTTTTTATCTTCTAAGTTTGATTTATGACACCAGATATGGTTTACTTCAGTGAATGTTCCATATGCACTTGAAAAAATGTGTACTTTGTTGTTGTTGGGTGGAGTGTTCTATAAACATCAAGTAGATCCAGTTGGTTGGTTGAGCTGTTCCATTCTATATCCCCCCTCATTTGGGGTCTTGTCCTATTACTGAGAGAGGATTATTGAAGTCTCCTGCTGTAACTATGTAATTGTCTTTATCTTTTCAGTTCTCTCTCTTTTTGCTTTCTGTAATTTTAACCTTTGTTGTTAGGTGCATACACATTTAGAATTGTAATATCTTCTTGGTGAATTTATCTTTTTATCAATATGACACTGTGTTGGATATCTCCAAAGCCACCCTCAGATTTGACAATCCAGTAGAAGAACTTGGAAAAGTTGTTATACTCATGGTTATAGTTTATTACAGAAAAAAGATATGGATTAAAATCAACAAAGGGAAAAGGCACAAGGGGCAAAGTCCAGGAGAAATCAGATGCCAAGCCTCCAGGTGTCTTCTCTCAGCGGAATCATATGTACACACTTATTACCATTCCAGCAATAATGTGTAACAACATGTATGGAGTGTTGCCAACCAGAGAAGCTCACATGAGCCTTGGTATCTAGGGTTTCTTTCTTTCTTTCTTTCTTTTTTTTTTTTTTTTTTTTGAGGTTAACATTGGTTTATAACATTATGTAAGTTTCATGTGTACAATTATAACTCTACTTCTGCACACACTAGAGTGTGCTCACCACAAATAATTTAGTTTCCATCCATCACCATACAGTTGACCCCCTCTAACCAGGGCTTTCATTGGAGGTCAGTCACATAGGCACATGGCCATTTACAGGAAAAATGTGCTGGTCCCTTGTTCAGACCATTTACATTTAATACAATTATTGATATATTTGGAATGGATCTAACATTTTATTTTTTTGTTCTCTTTTTGTTTCCTCATTTCCCCCTTCTTTTTCATTGTTTCTTTTCCTTTATTCTGTTTTCATTTGTTTCCCTTTGCTACCATCTTTTCAGATATTCAAACTTTTTCATATTCCATTTAAATTTATCTATTGTGATTATTATATCTTTGTATATTTTTAGTGAAGTGGGATGACAAAAACATATTTAACATTTCACAGCATATTTCAAATCAATATTTCACCACTTAAATTGAAATGGGCAAATCTTATCACTATATAGGGGCCTTTATTTTCCCGTCCTTATGCTACAGTTCATATGTATTTCATTCACATATACTGCAAACATTACATATATCTTTCATGTGTGTTTAGGGGTGTCTGTGTGAGTGTTGGTGTAACTTTTATTGAGGAGTCTCATCTGAACAGAGTATTAATGAGAAAAATTTTCACTTGTAGTATGCAAAATCTCCTCTTTCCTGTCCCATTAAAACATTTGTACAAATTTCACAAGTTTCCTGTCTCTTTGGGGTTTAAAAAATAATCCAGAACTGGTTATAGAAAAATGAAATGAATGAAAAAGTCACGTGAACCACTCCACAGGTAACAATTATGGAACCTGGAAAAGAAAATAAGAAAACAAATATTTAAAGTACTTGAAAGCATCCAAAAGCAGGCAGAAGTCAAAGAGAGTTTACTCTTGATAAACAATGAGGATGGGATAAGAGTTGAGAATGTATGGTTTTATTATTGTAGAGTGCTCCCCAACCTCCATAGCTACTGTGGAGGGAAATGACAGAAAACCTTACCACCTAGGCTGAAGATGACAGAGGAGAAAATTTAGGTCTGGAAGAGCATCTGGAAACTTAAGGAGGAGGGGGAACCTGGAACTTAGAGAACCTCAGAAGGCATAAGAGGTAAAATATGAATATAAGCTCTACCTACATCCCTGGGTGACCAATAAATGTGGGGTTCAGGCTACTGTAGATAGAGAAACAGATGCATCCTCCATTTCTGGACCTAGGCTCCAGGATCCGAAGGCATTGGCTATAAGCAAAATATGCTGTCACATCCATGGGGCTGTTTATTTCCTTGGTGCCTGTGGATGGGCCTCTTGATCCCTGGGTTCATTCCTTCCCCTCTGCACATCTACTTAGGACTGCAAGTGGTAGTAGCCTTCACTAGACAGACACACTATGTTAAATAATAACTGTTTCCCCAAATTCTTGCCTTTGGGGCATACATATCCTAGGTATCCAAGGATGAGAGGCCACAGCTGTGTTTTGAGAACAATGAGAAGATCCTTACTGATCCCCAACATAACCCCAGTCTCTCCCAGTGCCACAGTTTTCCTGGCAGCTGCATTCCCAGTGGCTATTTCTTAACTGCTCTCTTGATATGGATATTCTGTTTTGGTGTCTCCAGGTCTCAGTTGCTCAGCAACACCAAGAGAACCAGAAAAATTAGTCACCACCACTTTGGATGCAGCCTTAGCCAAAGGAGTCCAGCCTATCTAAGTGAAACCTGTACTCATGTTTCTCCAAGGAGAAGAGTATTTTCATTGGGTGAAATTGCCATTATCAAAGACAAAGAAATTGTGGTGTGGCAGATTATATGTAAATTTCCCACAGGGGCTTCCACCCTTCCTGATGTCCAACCCAAATGTGGTTGACTTTGACACAGTATCCCATCCCTGCTCCAGTCCCTTTTGATGAAGTGAAGGCACAGCTAAGAACTGAGAAAGAAGGACCTGTGAGGAGTGAGTCCTCCTCAACACAGAACATTCAATGATGTTGTGTGAGCCAGCCCTGCCCTCAAATTTACACAGACATTTGAAAACAGAAGAGAAATGAGGCTTCACAGGGATTTCCACATTCTCTTCCCTTCTAAGTATCCTCTTCACTCTTTACTCCTAACCCTTCCCAAACACTTACAACTATCCCCCTAACCCTCTAATATAGAAACATGCATTGAGAGCTTAACCCTTGTTAATTAGGAGCCAAGAGACCAAAATTCTACTCCTGGTATAGTTCCAATCAGTTGCCTGATGTTGGGAGAGTCACCTCACACTTCTAGAACTAATTGTTACTACAAGTTAAACAAAGGAAGTTTGAAATACATGAACTCAAGGCTCCCTTACAATTCTAGACTACCTTAATTCTCTTCCAGTCAATGAATATTTACTAGCAACTAAGGGACATAGGCCTTTTGCTAGGAGCAGTGAGAAATACAAAAATGATGATGATACTGTACTCCTTCTACAGGACCTCAAAGTTCATGGAATTCACTTCTCTGTACCTATTTTGGATTATTGCTCTATTAAGGAAGCCTAATTGGTTCTGTTATATTGACATTATATACAAGATTCTAACCAAATACTACAAATAAATGTTTTGGTATTTGCATTAGTTATCTACTGTTTCATAACAAAGTGCCCCAAAATGTAGTGGCTCAAAGCAATACATATTTATTATCTCAGTTTCTGTGGGCCAAGAACTTAGAAGCAGCCCAGTTGCTGGGTGATTCTAACTCAGGGTATTCATGAAATTGCATTCAGGATACTGGCCAGGGCTGCAGTCATCTGAAGACTTGACCAGAACTGGACAATGCACCTCTAAGATGATTCACCCATATGGCTATTAGCATGAAGTCTCAGTTCCTTGCCATGTGGCCTCACCATAGGCTACATGAGTGTCCTCTCAACACGGTGTATGGTTTTGCCCAAAGCAAGTCATCCAAGTGAGAGACTGACAAACACAGAATCCTCAATGCCTTTTATGACCTACTCTTGAAAATGACATACTGGAACTTCTGCTTATTTCTATTCATTGGAGGCAAGTCACTAAGTCTAATTCAGTCAGAGTGGAGGATTGGACTGTACCTTTTGAAGAGATTGTCAAAGAATCAGTGGACACATGTGAAACCATTATTTTTTTTTTTTATTTCTGTGAGCTGTGGTATTCTCAAAGGACCATAATAAGGAAACATTTCTTCTTCTTGTGTTAATTTCTTGGTCTTTCAGACTCTGTCTTACCCTTGCTCCTCTTTAATGGCAGCAGGGATATGAGAGTGTGTTTATTTGACTTCTTTATACTGGAGGAAGGGGGTCAAACTGGCTTTCTCCTTGTCCCTGGATGATGAATGGACTGTTTTTCCCAATTTGGGTTGATGTGACCTCATTCCCTTTAATCCTGTGGCTCCATTGCATGTATATTGGTGATAATTCCATGGATACCACTTTCAGGGCTCTGTCTGAAACTGGTGGATCTTCCTATCAACCCAGCCCATGGCTTCACTGCAATGAGCAAATTCTGACTCTATCACTGGCTCTAGCCCTTCGGACTGTGATATCTTGACTATAACCCAGGCTAGCCTTGAGTCCACCCATGGTTCTCTCCTCTTCCTTCTCCTCCCCTTGCCTCATGTGAATATTTACAGATGATTCCCACTCTTTAGAAGTAAATCCCTCTACACGCCAAAGTACACATCCAGATATGCAGTTTCTATCAAAAATTTGACCTGTCGCCCTGAAAGCTCTCCTTCTCTACCTCCATCCCTATCATCTTGGGTGTATACTACATGAAAGAACTATCACAATCAAGATACAGAAAAGTTTCACCTCATCTAAAAGATTTGTTGTGATCTTTGCAGTCTGTCCCTCCTTATGCTCCCAGTCCCAGGCAAACACTGATCTGCTTTTTGACACTATAGGTTTGCTGGCAATCTCTAGAATTTTAATGTGAGCATAGTGTCATGCTTGTGTTCTGCTTCATTCAATCAGTATAATGATTTTGAATATCAACTATGTTATAGAATGCATCAGTACTTCATTCCATTTTATTGCTGAGCATTATTCTATTGTATGGATGTCCACCTTTTGTTTTCCCCATTATATACTGATAGCCCTTTGGACTGCTTCCTATTTAGGGTCATATGAATCAAGCTGCTATGAATATTCATGTGTGTGTCTTTGCATGGATGTATGTTTTCACTTTTCTTGGGTAAATACCTAGGGTTGGAATGGATGGGTAGTATGGTGATAAGCCTATGTTCCAGTATTAAGAAATCTTTCAAGCACCTATCAAAAGTGGTTTTACAGTTTTATGTTCCAACAAGCAATGTAAGATGATTTTATTAGCTCCATATCCTTGCCAAGAATTGGTATAGTTATGTATGTTAATAGTGTCACTAGAGGAACAATATTTTACATTTTAAACAGTTCAATTCATTGAGTTTTCCTTCAATACTTAGCATTTGTTGTCCTGTCTGAGACATCTCAGCCTAGATAAGGGTCACAGAGATATTCTTTTATGTTCTCTCTTAGAAGAATTATACTTCTGGATTTTACTTTTAGTTCTAGAGTCATCTCAAATTATTTTTGCATATGGAGTGACATTGGTTTGGTGGTGGTGGTTTTTATTTTCTTGAGTTGGTTCTAACACTTTTTTAGAAAGAAACTTAACTTTCCTTATTGAATTCCCTGGCATCTTGGCCTAGAATGAACTGACAATAATGTGTGGTTCTATTTCTGCACTTTCTTTTCTGTCCCATTGAGTATTGGTCTGTCTTTATGTCAATATCACATTGTCTTGATCACTGTATTTTGATTACCCAAGGAAAGAAGGGCAGCAAAGAGAGAACCAATGCATCATTGTCTTGGTCCATACCTCTTCTAAGAGAAACACAGGAAATGGAATTTGAATATATATAATCAAGTGTAATAAAATTAGGGCTGTGTTTGAAATCCATCCCTTCATGTTTCTTTGTATCTCATCAAACCATTTGCAACCCCCACAGTTCCCCACTGTGTCAGATGACTATTTTTACACTCTAAAGCCAAGAGATTTGATTGTGGAAACAGAGGGTGGTGAGTTCTGGAATTTGTTTCTGTTTGGTTGTGTCACAGTCAAACTTTATCTGTGGACATCAAAATTTGAATTTCATATAATAGACAAGTTTCATGGAATATTATTCTTTTGATTCATTTCAAGCATTTAAAGTGAAAAAGTAAATCTTAGCACTCAGTGTATATGAAAACAGGTGGTGGGACAGTTTTGGCCCATGAGTTGTAGTTTGGTAACCCCTGATCAAAGTTGTCTATGCATAGTCCAATAGCACATTGTCTAGATTTCTGTAGATTTATGGAAATCATCAAGTAATAGTCTTGTATCTTTGTTTTTATTTTTCAAGATATTTTTGGCAATTCTACATACTTTACAAATTTATTTTTAAAATTATATAAATTTTGTAATCAGTCTGTCAGTTCCCTTAAAAACTGCTGAGATTTTCATTCTGACTTTCATGAATCAATATACCTATTTGACAGAATGACATCTTAATAATATTTAGTCTTTTTAAGCCATAAGCATTGTATGTCATCCATTTCAATAAGTTTTCTAGCATAAGGGTCAGCAAACTTTTCATGTAAAGGGCCAGAATTGGTGAGCAATACAGTCTCTGCCAAAACTACTCAACTCTAGTATCATGGTGGGAAAGTAAGCATAGACAATATATAAAAAAACGAACACGGTTATGTTCCAATAAAAGTTTATTAACAAAAATGGGGCATGGGCCAGGTCACCTCACAGGCCCATCAATCCCTGATTGACCTGATTTGCCAACTAATCCTTGACCTAGCATTTCTGTTTTTATATATTCCCATTATTTAAAATATTGTGATGTTACTTTAAAAGATACTTTATTTCATGTCATAATATTATTATATAGAAACATATTTTATTTTTTTATAAAATTACTAAAGTAATTTATTAAAAATATACCTGCCTATATATAGCCCAAGGAGCACCGTTCCCATCAGAATAATCAGGTCAGGGTGTTATACATATATTCCACAATATTTTAGGAATTTTTCTGGGACTGCATAGAAACACATTTTATTTTAAGTTATTGACCTTATATCTCATGACTTCCTACAACAATTTATTATATCTACTAGTTTTTTTCAAATCTTAGCAGTTTCAATGTATACAATGATGTCAGCTAAAAATCACATTGTTGCTTAGTCCTTTCCAATCTTTATGTATTTTATTTCTTCTTGTGTTATTGATATAGCTAGGATTTTCAGTACTATTATGAAATATTAGTGATAAGAGTGGCCATCCTTGTCTTGCTGCCAGTCATAAGTGAAAAGTGTTCAGTGTTTTACCATTAACTATAATGTTGGCTGTAGAACTGTCACCAATGCCTTTTGTTCTATTCTAGGTTGGCTTACATTATAAAAAATAGATGTTTGTTACATGTTTACATTTTTTCCTATGTCTGTTAAAATGATCACATGATTATTCTCTTGCATTCCATTCCTGGGGTGAATTATATCAATTGATTACCTAATGTTAAACCAACCTTACATCTTTGGACAAATCCACTTGACCAGGTGGTGTTATCCTTTGTAATTATTGATGGATAAAATTTCATAATATTTAGTTTAAGAGTTTCTAATATGGAAGACTGGGAGAGGTACCAGAAAATTTCCATTTCTAACAAATTCCCAGATGATGCTGATGCTGCAGGACTGGGGACCATACTATAAGAACCACTAACAAAAATATTTGGGAGGTAGTGAGTCATAGAGAAGACAGAAGGGAGTGATACAGTAATCGCTGTAGTGGACACAAGAGTAGGAGAAATCAAACACTTACTTGGAAGAATTAGAAAAAAAGAAGTAGAGACTTTTTATTTAAACAATTGATTTTTGGATACTTTTAAACATTTTATTTTATTGTGGAAAGACTTCTAAAATAGATGAACCCTATTAACAAGTTATACATTATCATTGACTATAGTTACAATCTTGTACAGCAGATCTCTAGAGCTTATTCATCTTCTTTGACTGAAATTTTGTGCCTACTGCTTAGTAATTCCCCACTTGCCCCAACTTCTGACCACTATTCCTTTCCTTGCTTCTAAGAATTTGACTATTTTAGAAACTGCATGTAAGTAGAGTCATGCATTATTTTTCTTTCTGTGACTGACTTCATTTAGCATAAAGTCTTCATTCATCCATGTTGTCACATGTTGCATAATTTCTTCCTTTGTAAAGGCTGAATAGTATTCCAATGCATGTGTATACTACATTATTTTCCCCCAGTTTTACTGAGATATAATTGACATAAAATATTGTGTAAGTTTCAGATATAAAACATGTTGATACGATACGCTTGTATACTGCAAAATGATTACCACCATAGCATTTGCTAACACCTCCATCACATCACATAATCACCATTTCTTTTAATGTGTACTGTCTTAGCAACTTTCAAAATATAATACAGTATTATAAACTATAATCATCATGTGTACATTAGATCCCCAGAACTTACTCCTTTTCTAACTGGAAGTTTGTACCTTTTAACTAGCATCTCCCCATTTCCCCCATCCCCAGCTTCTGGTAACCACCATTCTACACTCTGTTTCTGTGAGTTTGGCTCTTTTAGATTCCACATATAAGTGATACTTAACAGTGTTTGTCTCTCTGTCTGACTTATCTCATTTAACATAATGCCCTCAAAGTCCACCTATGTCACAAATGGCAAGATTTCTTTCTCAGGGCTTAATATTATTGCATTGTATATATGTACCCCATAATTTTTAAAGTATAGTTAATTTACAATATATCAGTTTCAGGTGTATACAATACAGATTCAATATTTTAATACTATATTCCATTTAAAGTTATTAAAAACAATGGCTATATTCCTCTGTTGTACAATATACCCTTATTGTCTATCTGTTTTATAGAGTAGTTTGTATCTCTTAGTCTCACACTCCTATCTTGTCCCTCTCCACTTCCCTTTCACCACAGGTAACCACTAGATTGTTCTCTACCTTTTCAAGTCTGTTTCTATTTTGTTATATTCATTCATTTGTATAATTTTTAGAGTCCATATATAAGTGATAACAGAATATTTGTCTTCATCTGATTAATTTCTCTAAGGATAATATACTCTAGGTCCACCTACATTGTTGCAAATAGCAGAATTTCAGTTTTTTATGACTGAGTAAAGTTCCAATGTATATACATAGCACATCTTCTTCATCCATTTATCTGCTGATGGACAATTGGGTTGCTTCCATATCTTGGCTATTGGAAATAATGCTACTATGAACATTTGAGTGCATTTATCTTTTCAAATTAATGTTTTCTTTATTTTGAGATATATACCCAGGACTGGGATTGCTGGGTCATATGGTAGTTCTATTTTTAGTTATTTGAATAACCTCCATACTGTATTCTATAGTGGCTGCACCCATTTACATTCCCACCAAGAGTGTACAAGGAAGGGTTCCCTTTTCTCCACATCCTGGCAACATTTGTTATTTGTAGACTTTTTGATGATAACCATTCTAACAGGTGTGAGGTGATATCTCTTTGTAGTTTACATTTGCATTTCTCTAATGATTAGTGATGTTGAGCATCTTTTCATGTGCCTGTTAGCTACCTGTATGTCTTCTTTGGAAAAATGTCTATTCGAATCTTCTGCTCATTTTTAAATCGTGTTTTTTTTATAATGAGTTGCATAACCTGTTCATTTTTTGATATTAACACTGTATAGGTCATATCATTTTTAAATGTTATCTCCCATTCAGTAAGTTGTAATTTCGTTTTGTCAATGGTTCCTTTTGTTAGTGTGGTATATCACATTGATTGATTTGTGAATATTGAAACATCCTTGCATCCTCAGAATAAATTCCTCTTGATCATAGTGTATGATCCTTTCTATATATTGTTGGATTTGGTTTCCTAAATTTTGTTGAGGATTTTTGGCACTATATTCATCAGAGGTACTGGCCTGTAATTTTCTTTTTTGCAGTATCTGTCTGGTTTTGATATCATGGTAATGGTGACTTTGTGGAATGAATTTCAGGGTGTTCTGACCTCTTCAATTTTTTCAAATGGTTTGAGAAAGATAGATATTATCTCTTCTTTTTATGTTTGGTAGAATCCCTCTGTGAGGCTGTTAATTCCTGGACTTTTTTGCTGGGAGATTTTTCTTTTTATTACAAATTCAGTTTCACTACTAGGTCTGGTCAATAGCCTATTTCTTCCTGATTGTGTCTTGGCAGGTTGTATATTTCTAAAATTTGTATGTCTTCTAAGTTGTCCAATTTGATATATAATTGTTCATAGTATTCTCTTATGATTTTCTATTGAAGTATAGTTAACTTACAATATTATATTAATTTCACATATACAGCATAGTGATTTAATATTTTAATGGATTATACTCCATTGAAATATAAAATAATGGCTATATTTCCCTGTGCTGTACAATATATCTTTCTTCCTTTTCTATTTTATACATAAGTGTTTGTATCTCTTAATCCCATATCCCTACCTAACCCCTCCATTCTTCCCTCTCCCCACAGGTAACCACTAGTTCTCTATACCTGTGACTATGTTTCTGTTTTCTTATATATATTAGTTTGTTTTGTTTTTAGATTCCACATACAAGTGATAACATAGAGTGTTTGTCTTTGTCTATCTGATTATGTCACTAAGGATAATTTTCTCTAGGTTCATCCATGTTGTTGAAAATGCCAAGATTTCAGTCATTTTTATGGCTGAGTAATCTACCATTGTAAATATATATCACATCTTTTAATGCATTTTCTGTTGATAGACACTGAGTTGCTTTCATATGATGGCTATTATA
This sequence comes from Camelus bactrianus, assembly GCF_048773025.1. Classification (NCBI taxonomy): domain Eukaryota; kingdom Metazoa; phylum Chordata; class Mammalia; order Artiodactyla; family Camelidae; genus Camelus; species Camelus bactrianus. Next base: position 61,650,800 of record NC_133575.1, read on the forward strand.
AATAATGCTGCTATTGAGTGCACGTATCATTTTAAATTGGTGTTTCCATTTTTTTCAAATATATACCCAGGAGTGGAATTGCTGGATCATATGGGAGTTCTATTTTTTTTTTTTGAGAATTATGTTTTATTTGGTGAACTTCAAGCCCAGGAGATAGCCCCTCAGAGAGCTCTTAAGGAAATGCTCAAGAGGTAAGGTGGGAGTTCTATGTTTATTTAAGGAAATTCCATACTTTTTTGTAGTTGCTGCACCAATTTACATTCCCATCAACAATGTACAAGGGATCCCTTTTCCCCACATCCTCACAACATTTGTTATTTGTAGAATTTCTGATTACAGCCATTATGAAGAATGTGAGATGATACCTCATTGTGGTTTTGATTTGCGTTTCTCTGATGATTAGCAATGTTGATCATCTCCATGTCCCTGTTAGCCATCTCTATGTCTTCTTTGGAAAAATATCTATTTAGGTATTCTATTCATTGTATAATCAGATTATTTTTTGATAATTGAGTTATATGAGCCATTTACTTATTTTGGATGCTAACCCCTTATCAGTCATAGCATTTGTACATTATTTTCTCCCATTCAGTTTGTTGTCCTTTCATTTTGTCAGTGGTTTCCTTTACTGTACAAGAACTTTTATTTTTAATTAGGTCCTATTTGTTCACTTTTGTTTTTATTTCTTTTGCCTTAAAAGATAGATCCAAAAACTTTTATTACAATATATGTCAAGACTGTTCTGCCTATGTTTTCTTCTAAGAGTTTTATGGTTTCTGTTCTTACATTTAGGACTTCAATCCATTTTGAGTTTATTTCTGTATATGGCATGAGAAAATTTCTAATCTCTTTCTTTTATACATAGCTGTCCAGTTTTCCCAGCACCATGTATTGAAGAGACTATCTTTCAGCCATTGTATATTTTTATCTCCTTTGTTGTAGATCAACTGACCATTGGTGCATGGGTTAATTTCTGGGCTCTCTATTCTCCATTGATCTATGTGTCTGTTTTTGTGCCAATATCATGCTATTTTGATTACTCTAGCTTTGTGTTATAGTCTGAACTCAGGGGGCATGATACCTACACCTTTTTTTCCCTCCAGATTGCCTTAGCAATTTGGCATCTTTTCTAATTCCATATAAATCTTAGGATTATCAGTTCTCGTTCTGTGAAAAATGTTATGGGTATTTTGATAGGGATTGCATTAAATCTATAGATTGCTTTGAGTTGTATGGGTGTTTTTAAAATATTAATTCTTCTAATCCAGGAGTACAGGATATCTTTCTATTTCTTTGGATCATCGTCAATTTCCTTCATCAGTGATTTATAGTTTTCAGAGTATAGGTCTTTAACCTCCTTATTTAAGTTCATTCCCAGGTATTTTATTATTTTTGATGTGATTTTAAACAAGTTTGGTTTTTTGCCTTCCATTTCCAATAGCTCATAATTATTTCATCAAAAAGTAACTAATTTCTGTATATTAATCTTGTATCCTGCAAATTTACTGAATCTATTTATTAGTTATAATAGTTTTTTGGTGGAGACTTTAGGGTTTTCTATATATAATATCATGTCATCTGCAAATAGTGACAGTTTTACTTCTTCTGTTCCAATTTGGATGACTTTTATTTCTTTTACTTTTCTGATTGTTGTGGCTATGACTTCCAATCCTATGTTAAATAGAAGTGACAAGAGTAAGCATCCTTGTCTTGTTCCTAAATTTAGAGAAAAGCTTTCAACTTTTCACTGTTGAGTATGTTAGCTGTGGGTTTATCATAAATGGTCTTTATTGTGTTGAGATATGTTCCCTCTATACTCACTTTAATTAGAGTTTATATCACAAATGAATGTTGAATTTTGTCAAATGCTTTTTCTGCATCTATTGAGATGATCATGTGATTTTTACCCTTCTTTTTGTTAATGTTGTCTTAATATTTGTCATATATTCAGGAGTTTCTCTAATGGGTGTATGTATGTTAACTAATGTAATATTTTATTGATACATTTATAATTATACAATGCCCTCCTTTGTATTTTGTCATAGATTTTGTTTTAAAGTGTATTTTCTCTGATGTGAATATTGCTACTCCCACTATTTTGTCCTTTCTGTTTGCATGAAATATCTTTTTCCATCCACTCACTTTCAGTTTTTGTGTGTCTTTGATTCTGAAATGAGTCTCTTTTAAGCAGCCTATAGATGGTCTTATTTTTATCCAATCATCTACCCTATGTCTTTTGATTGTAGCTTTAAGTCCAGTGACATCTAAAGTAATTCTTCATGGGTAAGTACTTATTGCAATGTTCTTCCTTGTTTTGTGGTTATTTTGTAGTTCTTTGTTCATTTTTTTCTTTTTTTCTTCCCTTGTGGTTTGATATTTTTCTTCAGTAGTATGGTTGTGTTCCTTTCTCTCTAGTTTTTGTGTACCTCTTGTAGGTTTTTGATTTGTGTTTACCATGGGGTTCATTTGTGTTCACTTATAACTATATCTACTTGTTTGAAACTGGTATTCAATTAAGTTCAAATACATTCTTAAAGATTTATATTTTTACTCCCCTCCCTTACATTTTGTGTTTTAGATGTCATATTTTATTTTATTTTATTAACATTTTTTATTGAGTTATAGTCATTTTACAATGCTGTGTCAAATTTCAGTGTAGAGCACAATTTTTCAGTTATACATGAACATATATATATTCATTGTCACATTTTTTTTTGCTGTGAGCTACAAGATCTTGTATATATTTCTCTGTGCTATACAGTATAATCTTCTTTATCTATTCAGCCATAAAAAATGACAACATAACACCATTTGCAGCAACATGGATGTCCCTGCAGAATGTCATTCTAAGTGAAGTAAGACAGAAAGAGAAAGAAAAATACCATATGAGATTGCTCATATGTGGAATCTAAAAAAAAAAAAAAAAAAAAAAAAAAAGAAAAGAAAAGAAAAAAAAAGAACATAAATACAAAACAGAAACAGACTCATAGACCTAGAATACAAATTTGTGGTTGCCAAGGGGGAGGTGAGTGAAAAGGGACAGACTGGGATTTCAAAATTTGTAGATACTGACAGGTAGATGTCATATTTTATATCTTCATGTTTATCCATTCACTGTGTATTGTAGTTACAGTTGCTTTTACAATTTTTGGTCTTTTAATCTATGTACTGGCTTATTTAAATAATCTTTAAACCTCACTATATATTTGCTTTTCATACTGAGATTTTTTTTTCTTTCCTGTAGATTCTTACTACTTGTTATATAGTCATTTCTTTTCCACTTACAGAAGACTCTTTAACATTTCTTTTAGGATAGGTTTAGTATCGATTAACTTTTTATTTTTTGCTTGTCTGAGAAGTTCCTTCATTTCTAAATAATAATCTTGCTGTGTAGGGTATCCTAGGTTGTAAGTTTTTCCCTTTAAGAACTTTGAATATATAATGTCAATCCCGTCTGGCCTGCAAATTTCTGCTGAAAAATCAGCTTATTAGCCTATGAGGATTCCATTGTATATGATACTTTGTTTTTCTCTTGCTGCCTTTAGAATTTTCTCTTATCTTTTCTTTTGTCATTTTCATTGATATATCTTGGTGTGGGTCTGTTTGAGTTCATCTTGTTTGGGATTCTCTGTGCCTCCTGTACCTGAATATCTGTTTCCTTCTTCAGATTTGGGAAATTTTCAGCCATAATTTCATGAAATAATTTTCAGTCACTTTCTCTCTCTCTTCCTTTTCTGAAACTCCTATAATGCAAATGTTGGTATGCTTCATATTATCTCAGAGATCTCTTAAACTGTTCTCATTTTTAAAATTTGTTTTTCCTTTTCCTCTTCTGTTTGGGTAATCTTCATTATTCTATCTTCTGGATCACTTATGCATTCTTCTGTATCAATTAGTCTGCTATTAATTCCTTCTAATGGGTTTTTCATTTCAGTTATTGCATTCTTCAGTTATGTTTCTTTTTTATACTTTCTGGTTTCTTGTTAAAATTCTCACTGTTTTCCGCTATTCTTCTCCCTAATTCAGTTAACATTTCTTATTACTAATGCATTGAATTCTTTATCTGGTAAATTGTTTATTTCTGTTTCATTTTTCCCCAGGGATTTTCTCTTGCTCTTCTAATTGAGAGTAGTTCCTCTGTCTTCTCATTTTGCTTAACTTTCTCTGTCTCTAAGAAATTAGGTGAAACAGCTACCTGTTGCTGTCCTGAAGGGGTGTTGTCATGTAGGAGCATTTCTATACAGTCTGCATGTGCCCAGTGACTTTGGTGGGAGAGGTGGACTTGATGTGAACACAGGTCATGTCTTTCCTTAGGGTGTGTGGGCTGCTGTCACCCTGGTCGGTGGCTGGGCTAGAGAGGAGACCTATGGCCAGAGACAAGTGTGAGCTGGGGCTTTCCCTCTGCTCTGTGGCTATCACCATCCTATTGGGGGTGGGTTAGAGTCCCAAGTTGCTGGAGCAGAAGCCCTGAGGTTCAGATCTAACCTGGCTTTGTTTCCTTTAAGTGCAAAGTCTCCCCTGCCTCCCAGCATCAGCACCCTTGCCCCAGAAGGGAGCAGTGCTGGAGCAAGAGCAGTCTGTGTGGGCTTTAGGTGTGGCTGAGTTGGGCTGGCCACAGGCAGAGGTCAGGGTTGCTTCTGATGTGCTCCCTGTGTTAGTGCCAGTAATGGTTACCTCCACCCTGTTCAGATGCTACTTTGGGCCTGTATCTCCTTTGTCCCTCATATCTGATCTCTCTTCTCAGCCTCTAAATCCCCTGCACTGGTGTAGATCAGTGCCACAGGGTAGGTGTGGCCCTTGTGGACTCTTTGCATGTGTCAGGGTATGGGTTGTGGCAGTCCAGCCAACATCAGTGATTGGGGCTGCTCCTGATGCACTTCCTGTTGAAGAACCAGCAATGGCTGCCCTTGCCCTGCTCAGATGCTACTTCAGATCTAAGCCACCTCTGTATCTGATTGGCTGAACTTTTTCCTTGGTCATGGCAGCCCTTGCTCCAGTGTGAAGCTGAGTTGTGAACTAAGTGGGCTGGAGTGTTTGCTCAATTCAGGCTGGGGCATGTGCAGGTGGTCATGGGAAACCAGTCAGCCACCTATATGTTCTCAATTCTCCCTCCCCACCCTGTTTTTGGAGCAAGCAAGTGCATGCACATTTCCCCTGAGTGGAGTCCAGACTTCCTGTTAGTCCCAGTGGCCCTCCAACCAGCCAAGTGGACTCATCTTCCCTGTACTGGACCCCAGGACTGGAGAGCCCAATATGTGGCTTGAACCACTCATGCCTCAGGGAGAATCTCTGCCCATGTAATCTCCCTTTTCCTCTGAGTCCCCTCCCTGGGGCATAGGTCCTGACTTGATTGCCTCTCTTCCCTTCCTACCCAATTCTGTGTGGATCTTTCTTACAATCTTGGTTGTACAGGAGTGTTCCTGCCAGTTAGTAGTTACTTTTCCATGAGAATTGTTCCACATGTAGTTGTATTTTTGATGTGTTTGTTGGGTGAGGAGAGCTCCATGTCCTCCTACTCTGCCCTTGTGATCTTCTCCCTGGTACCACATAATCTTTACCTATTCATCTGTTGTTGGATTTCTGGATAATAAGACAGTTCTATTTTTAATTTTTTGAGGAACCTCTATACTATTTTCCATACTGGCTGTACCAATTCACATTCTTACCAGCCAGTGCACAAGTGTTCCCTTTTATTCACATCCTTGCCAATACTTATCAAATTGTTGCTTTCATGACAGCCATTCTAACAGGTGAGAGGTGGTATCTCATTTGATTTGCATTTTCCTAATAATTTCCAAATAATTAATTTGATGTTGAGCATTTTTCAGTTACCTTCTGGCTATTTGGATGTCTTGTTTTTTTCTTTTTTTGAAAAATGGGTATTTAGTTCTGTGACAACTTTTAATTGGATTTTTTTGTTGTTATTGAATTGTATTAGTTCTTTATACAGTTGGCCCTTGAACAGTGTGGGGGTTAGGGCACCAACCCGCCGTGCAATTGAAAAGCTGTGTTTAACTTAAAGTTAGCCCTCTGTATATGTGATTCCTCCATGTCTGTGGTTCTGCATCCACAGATTTAACCAAGCACATTGTTTAGTACTATAGTATTTACTATTGACAAAAAAATCCATGTATAGGTGGACCCATGCAGTTCAAACTTATGTTGTTCAAGTGTCAACTGTTTATTTGGTATCTTAACTTTATCTGATATATGGTTTGCAAATATTTACTCCTTTTACGTAGGTTGACTTTTCACTTTGGTGATTGCTTCTTCTGTTTTGCAGTAATATTTTAGTGTGTAATATAGTCCCACTTATTAATTTTTACTCGTGCTTTGGATGTCATACCAAAAAACATTACCTCTAAGTCCTATGTCAAATAACTTTTCCCCTGTGTTTTCTTCTAGGAGTTTTACAGTATCAGGTCTTATATTTAAGTCTTTAAACCATTTCAAGTTAATTTTTGAGTGGTGTATGATTGTGTAATATCATTCATCTGCATTCAGTTTTTCCCTACACCATTTGTTTATTTCCCCAATGAGTGTTCTTGGTTACCTTGCCAAATATTAGTTGACTATATATGCTACAGCTTATTTCTGGACTCTTAACTCTTAATCCTTAACTCTGTTCCACTGTGGGTTTTTATGCCATACTCTCTTGATTACTATAGCATAGTAATACCAGGAAGTGTGATACCTCCAGCTTTGTACTTTTTATTCAGGATTGCTTTGGTTATTTGTAGTCTTTTGTGGGAACATACAAATTTTAGGATTTTTTTCCTATTTCTATGAAAAATTAACTTTGGTAGGGGGATATTGGTAGGGGTGCATTGAATCTATAGAAGGCTTTAGGTAGAATGGACATTTCAACAATATTCATCCTCTGATCAATAAACACGTCTTTCTATTTGTTTCTCTTCAATAATTTTCATTGAAGTCTTTTAGTTTTCACTCTAAAGATCTTTCACTGTACTTAAATTTATTTCTATTTATTATTTTTGGTGCTACTATAAATGAGAATTTTTTTTTTTACTATTTTTAGTAGTTTGTTATTAGTGTGCAGAAACACAACTGATTTTTGTATGTTGATTTTGTATCCTGCAACTTTATTGAATGTATTTGTTCTAGTAGTTCTTTTTTGGAGCCTTTAGGGTTTCACATATATAGCATTGTCATCTATAAACAGAGACAATTTTATTTCTTAATTTCTGATTTAGAGTCCCTTTATTCTTTTTCTTGCCTTATTGCACTGGTTAGGACTTGCAGTAATATGTTGATTTTAAGTGGTAAATATAGGCATACTTGTCTTGTTCCTTATGACAGAGAAGATTTTGTCTTTTAGCCATTAAGCATAATGTTAGTTGTGCCCTTGTATTTTACAGACTTTCTTACATAGAGCTACATTTGTTCTATACTTAATTTGTTGAGAGTTTTCACCTTGGAAGGGTGTTGAATTTTGTCAAAATTTTTTTACATCTATTGAGATGATTGTGTGGCTTTATCTTTCGGTCATTAAAATGTTGTGCCATATTTATTGATGTGCATATGCTGAACCATCTTGCATCTCATGGGAAAATCCCATATGATCATGGTATCTGATTTTTTTTAATGTGTTGTTAATTCTGTTTGGTAGTATTTTGTTGAGGATTTTTGCATTCGTGTTCATCAGAGATATTGGTCTGTAGTTTTCTTTTCATGTAGTGAACTTGTCTGGCTTCAGTGTCAGGGTAATGCTAGCCTCATAAAATGAAGTTGGAAATGTTCCTTCCTGTTCAATTTTTGGGGAAAGTTTGACAATGATTAACGTTAATTCTTCTTTAGTGTTTGGTAGAATTCACCAGTGAAACCATCGATTCTGGCCTTCTCTTTGTGGGAAGGCTTTTAATTACTTATTTAGTCTCATTATTCATCACTAGCTTGCTTGTATTTTCTAATTCTTCATTGTTTAGTCTTTATATTTTTTATGTTTCTAGAAATTTATTCTTTTCCTCCAGGTTATCCTATTCTTTGATGTGTACTTGTTCATAGTAATTTATTATGATACTTTGTATTTCTGTGGTATCAGTTGTAATGTGTCTTTTCTCATTTATAGTTTTGTTTTTTGAGTCATTTTTCTTTTTACCTAGTATAGCTAAGGGTTTGCCTATTTTATTTATCTTTTTTACAATCAACTCATTAAATTGAGCTTTTCTATTGTTTTAGTATTCTCTTTTTCATTTATTTCTGCCCTAATCTTAGTATGTCCTTCCTCTTGCTAACTTTGGCTCAATTTTTTTATTTTTTTAATTCTTATTTTTTTTTAGTTCTTGGTTGTGTAAAGTTAGTTATTTGGGATATTTCTTGCTTTTTAATATAGGCTTTTTCTATAAATATCCCTCAAAAACCTTCTTTTGCTGTATCTCATAAATTTTGGTATACTGTGTTTCCATTTTTGTTTGTCTGAAGATATTTTATGATTTTCCTTTTGATTTCTTGTTTGGCCCATTGGATGTTTAGGAATTTGGTTTTTAATTTCTACATATATTTGAATTTTCCAATTTTCCTCCTGCTATTGACTTCTTGTTTCATATGGTTGTGGTCAGAAATGATATTTGATACAATTTCAAGCTTTTAAAATTTGTTAAGACCTGTTTTGGGGGTTAACATCTGATCTATGCTGGAGAATGTTCCAGGTGTGTTGGAGTAGAATGTGTAACCTGTTCCTGTTGGGCAGAATGTTTTATATGTGTGTATGCACGTGTGTGTGTGTGTGTGTGTGTGTGTGTGTGTATTCCACTTTGTCTACAGTGTTGTTGAAGTCTGTCATCTCTGTTCCTTGCTGTCTCCAGACTATTCAACCATGCTACTCCCTTCACTGTTCTGGGTGGTGTGAGGCAGAAGTGGGTCATTTGAACTGCATCTCACAAGGCTGAGGAAGCCAGGTACTCACTTTACTCTCACTTTGTCCTGCGAGAAAAACTGCACTAAAGGGGTCTTTCTTGACTGTTATCTGTGCTGCCCTGGGGAAGGATGTGGGTAAAGTGAAACTCTTGTTGTTACTCTCTTTAACAAATCTAGTTTTGGATTTCTTGCTCCACTGAGGTCCTGGAACCTCTCACATGTACTCTCAGTTGCCCAGTTATTCTTATCCATGGGTGGTTGTGACCTGTCTTCAAATTTGCTGATCGTTTCTTCTACTTGATCTAGTCTGCTGTTGAACACTCTAGTAAAATTTCCAATTCAGTTTTTGTGTTCTTCAGCTCCATGACTTTTGTTTGGTACATTTTAATATTTTTTTGAAAAATATTTTTTTCTTTGTTGAAATTCTCATTCTGTTTATGCATTTGTTCTTTTTTCCTTGGTTAGTATCTTTCTGACAGTAATTTTGAAATCTCTCTCAGATAAACCACATTATTCTGTTTTATTAGGATCAGTTTCTGGAGATTTATCTTGTTCCTTTGTTTGGAATATCTTTGCCTGATTCTCCATTTTTCTTAACTCTCTGTGCTGTTGTCTGTGCATTAAAGTAGACACCCCTCCCAGTCTTCATAGTCAGGCTTTATACAAGAGAAAAATCCCACCAATCAGTCTGGCCAGAGGTTCTGGGACTTTCTATCAACTTTCTCCCTAGGGAAAAGCAGGCAAGCTGCTCTGTGCTGAGCCAGTAGGAGGAGCTATGGTGTCTATGAGCTCAGCCTTCCTTTTAATTCCTCCTCACACCGCCAGAGGTTTCCAGACCTACCACAGCTTCAAGATCAGAAAGACCAAATCCAGTCCTCTGGGAAACACCCTCAGAAAAGGTGCGTTGCTGTATATGCACAAACTGACCTCCTCTCTTCTTTGGGTGAAGCTGGGAGGTAAGAGATCTCTTCCTGATTGTATGACACTGCCCTGGGGGCAAGATCTCCAGTGAGAGAATTTCTCAAATATCCCTACTGCCTTTAGTGTGTTCTCCTGATGTGCAGGAGCTTTTCAACTAGTTTCTGATTTCTTACAAAGAGAATTTACCCATAAGTTGTTGCTGAATCAGTGTGTTTTTTAGAAGAAGGAGGGTCCAGGGCTTCTTACTCCACCTTGCTAGTATCACTCTTCTGCCCAGAGACCAAACCTGAGGGAATCTAACAGATTTGCTTATTGTTCTGGTAGTTAAGGGTCCAATCCTTGTGTCCAAACCCAAGTCTTTGATACCACTGAGCAAGATAACAATGCCCAGTTTCTGAGTTTTCCCCTCTCCCTTAGGGACACAGAGGATGAAGCTGAGTGCAAAGGAGTATGTCTGAGCATTAAGATACTCAGATGCCCTCTTCTCTCTACCTAAGATCTAATGTATTTTTCTTTTTAAAACCTCCACAATTCTATCTAAATTTTTGAGAACTGAAAATAAGCTTCAATGATTGACTCACACTCAATCTGCCCAACTGCTGCTTACTATAGTAATTTGTACAGGAATTATGCTCTCATGGTAAACAATAAGAAGGAATCAGAGTGGAAAGGGGAGCAGTGTGTGTGTTGATCAGAGATCTGAAGACGAGTTTATCCTAATTCCATCAATGGTCCTTGGTAAATAAAACCATATCTGAATTTAGGTCCTAAGGTAGGAAAGCAGGAGACTTGAATATGAATGTCAAGCCTTAATCAGGAAGAAAAGGATTTTCATTACAGACATTTCAGAAAAACAAAACAGAGGATAAAGAGTTTACATGCTTAGGACTCAGGGACTATCATGGTCTTAATTCAGGAATCTTAGAAGTCTGGAATATCAAATAGGGCCGTAAAATCTTCCTTATCCCTGACTTTTTATCTGAAAACTGACAGAAACTTATATAATTAAAAAGAACAAAAGAGAAAAGAGAGGAGATGAGGGAAAGGAAGGGAAACCATCTTCTTCCCTTACTTTTTCTCTTCCCCATCTAATACTAGTATTTACATATTTCATACATCATTAGCATTTATTTGACATCTTTTATATAAATAAGACCTTAATATAAATATTGTTCTATAACACTAGACCAATGAAATACTATAGAGAACCCAGAAATAAGCCCTTGCATATATGGCCAAATGATTTTCAACAAGCATGCCAAAAACAGTCAGTTGTTCCTCCATTTAAACAAATAGTGTTGGGAAAACTGGATGTAAACATGCAAAAGAATAAAATTAGACCTTTACCTTATGCAAAGTATACATATACACAAAATATACACTATATACAAAAATAACTCAAAATGGATCCAAAACCTAAACATAATTCCTAAAACTATAAAACTTTTATAAAAAAACAGGAATAAATTTTCATGTTCTGGAAATAGGCCATGGTATCTTAGACATGACACCAAATGCATTAAAAAAAACACGTGAATGAGTACTATCAAAATCAAAAGATTTGTGCTTCAAAATAAATCAACAATTTGAAAATACAACCCCCAGAATGGGAGAAATGTTTTGCAAACTATATGTCTTATGAGGGATGTGAATCTAGAATACATAAAAAACTCTTATAACCCAATTCTAAAAAGTCAAATACCCAAATAATAAATGAACAAAGGATCTGAACAGATATTTCTCCAAGGAATATAAACAAATGGCCAATAAGCAAATGAAAAGATGCTGTATATCATTTGCCATCAAGAAAATGAAAATCAAAACCACAATAAGATACCATTTGACAACCCATAGCATGGCAATAATCAAAAAGACAGATCATGAAATGTATTGTCAAGGAAACTGAGGAATTGGAACACTTACTCATTGCTGGTAGCACTGTAAAATGGTGCTACTGCTGTCTAAAACAGTTTGGTAGTTCCGTAAAAATTAAACATATAGTTACCATATGTCCCAGAAATTCTACCCCTAGGTATGCACTCAAGAGAACTGAAAATATATGTCCATGCAAAAATTTGTACACAGATGTTTATAGCTACATTATTCACAATAGCCCCAAACTAGAAACAATTCAAATGTCCACTAACTGATAAATCAATATATATAAGTGGTTTATCTATACAATGGATATGCTATTATATGGATATGAAGAAATGGATATCCATTGTATGGATATAAGAAAGAAATGAAGAACAAATACTTTTATAACATGGATGAATGTTGAAAATATTATGCTATGTGAAAGAAACCAGTCATAAAAGATCACATATTGTATGGTTTCAGTTATATGAAATCTAGAATAAGCAAATCCTTAAGTAGTAAATGTATAACAATGTTTGCCTATGCCTGGGTGAATTAGGGGAAATGGGCAGTGATTGCTAAAAGATACATGGTTTCTTACTGAAGTGATAAAATATTCTACGGTTGATTGTTGTGATGATTGTACAACTCTGAATATACTCAAAACCATTGAATCATGCATTTTAAACAGGTGACTTCTATTGTATGTGAATAATATTTCTCTGTATTGCCCCATGAAGTAATTGTATGAGGCTTGCTATACATGGAAGAGAGAAATTAAGACTTCATCCTGGGGGGAATAGCTCAAGTGGTAGACCACATGCTTAGCATGCTATGAGGTCCTGGGTTCAACTCCCAGGATCTCCTCTAAAAATAAACAAACCTAGTTATCTCCCTGCCTCCCCCCAAAAAAAAAACACCAACAAAAAAAGGGGGGGGAGGTATAGCTCAGCGGTACAATGGAGGTATGGTTCAATCCCCAGTACCTCCATTAAAAATAAACAAATAAAAACCTAATTATCTCCTCTCCACAAAAAAAGAAATAAACAAAAATCTTTTAAAAATGCAAAACTTCATCCTTCATTTGCATTCCTGTTAACCCTATCTATGTAATATATTTCTACAGTCTCCTAGTTTCACTGAATTAGTCATCCTAAACCGCTTCACCTAATTAGGGCCCAGCATTTTGTCAGAATTCAGGTTTTGGCAAGGTACAAGGGATCATGGGAGGGCAAGGTCTTCATTTACAGGATCTTAGAATCTTAGGCTACTCAGTCAGGACAGGAAAGGTTTTACCATTGTAAATATGGGGAAATTTAGTCCTAGGGTGGGGAAGACTCAGCCCCAAATTATAAGGTATGTTACTGATAGAGCTATAAATTGATCCCAGGGTTGATGTTGACTATGTCAAAGGTCTGCCTAGCAGGAGGGACGGTCAGCAGCCAAAAGCGCTTACTGTGAGCCTGACATTGCTCTAGGCACTGGGCATACATCTCTCAAAATAAACCATCGGGAAAGTACGCTCACAGTTGGGTGTGAGGTGGGGGTCAGTAGGGGAGAGGTGTCCCCCTTGCACTTTCTTTCTCCTCTCTCTGGCCTGGTTGTTCAGAGCACATGCCATGTTGTCCACACTCTGGCCCAGAGATCCCATGGTCTTGAGGTGGGGAATGGTTTTCAGCCCTCAGCTACTCAGCTGCCTCACATCTCTCCAGTTAAGCCCTGCACTGCTTTCCTTCATGTCAGCCCTCCTCTATCCAATATTGTAGGCTCTGTAATCAACTCAGGTGTCTAATGACACAGTTATAGCTTAATTGGCCTTTGCTACTGGTTGCTATGGTGATGTAGCCAGGCATTCTGCTCACTAAAGAAGGGATCTAAGGTGGGAGGGGACAACGTGGGGAGAGCAGGGAGGCTGAAATAAGAATACTTTAATAATTCCTCTTGATTAAAAGTCCATTTTAAACTCTCATTCCCTACTTTGTCTCTGGGAAAAGAGAGATTTAATTGGGATAAAAGCTTCTTAATAGAGGCATTTCCAAGGTAAGGATAAGGCTTCACATACTCAAGACCAACACTAGTCACAGGGAGTGGCTTTGGAAAAATACAGGTAGGGATGGAGAGCAAGATCCTTATTTATAAACGTCTTAGTTTCAGCCAATGTCAGTCCAGGCCTCAGTGGCAGCTTCCAATGTATTTCTTACAGACTTTTCTCTCTTTTTTGGATAAACATTATTTATAGACCAGGTTTTTTTTAATTGAAGTATAGTTGATCTACAATATTATAGTAGTTTCAGGTGTACAACAAAGTAATTAAATATTTTTATAGATTATACTCCATTTAAAGTTATTACAAATAAGGGCTATATTTACCCATGTTGTACAATATATCCTTGTTGATTATCTATTTTATACATAGTAGTTTGTATCTCTTAATTCTGTACTCCTATCTTGCCCCTCCCCACTTCCACCTCCATACTGGTAACCACTAGTTTGTTCTCTACATCTATGAGTCTGTTTCTCTTTTATTATATACATTTGTTTGTTTTATCTTTTAGATTCCACATATAAGTGATAACAGAGTATTTGTCTTTCTCTAGCTTATTTCACTAAACATAGTATTCTCCAGGGCCACCCACAATGATATAACTGGAAGAATTTCATTTTTATGGCTGAGTAATATTCATACACACACACACACACACATATACACACACACCACATCTTCTTTATCCATTTATCTGTTGATGGACACTTAGTTTACTTCCATATCTTGACTATTTGTAAATAATGCTGCTATGAAAATTGTGGTGCATGTATCTTTTCTAATTAGTGTTTTCATTGTCTTTGGATATATACCCAGGAGTAGAATTGCTGGATCAAATGGTAGTTGCAGTTTTTCGAGAACCAACCATACCATTTTCCATAGTGGCTATACCAATTTACATTCTCACCAACAGTGTACAAGGGTTCCCTTTTCTCCACATCCTTGCAAACATTTGTTATTTGGGGTCCTTTTTATGATAGCCATTCTGACAGATATAAGGTAATATCTCACTTCAGTTTTGATTTGCATTTCTCTGATGATTAGTGATGTTGAGCATTTTTTAATGTGCCTGACGGTCATCTATATGTCTAGTTTGGAAAAATACCTATTCAAGTCCTCTGCTTATGTTTTGATCAAGTTGTTTATTTTCTGATGTTGAGTCATATGAAATCTTTGCATAATTTGCATATTAACCCCTTGTCAGATAATCATTTGCAAACATATTATCCCATTCAGTAGTGGACATTTAGATATTTTGATAGTTTCCTTCACTGTGCAAAGCTTTTTAGTTTGTCATAGTCCCATTTGTTTATTTTTGCTTTTTTCCCCTTTGCCTGAGGGGACATATCCAAAAAAATATTGCTAAGACCAATGTGAAAGAGAATACTGCGTATGTTTTTCTTCTAGTTTTATGGTTTCAGGTATTATGTTTAAGGATTTAATACACTTTGAATTTATTTTTGTGCCTGCTATGAGAGAATAGTTCAGTTTGATTCTTTTACATGTTGCTGTCCAGTTTTCCTGACACCATTTATTGAAGAGGCTGTCTTTTCCCCCAATGTATATTCTTGTCCTGTTTGTCATAGATTAATTGTCCCTATAAGGGTAGGTTCATTTCTAGCTCTCTATTCCATTCCTTTGACCTAAGTGTCTGTTTTTGTGACAGTACCATACTGATTTTTTGATTGTTTGTTTGTTTGTTTTACTACTGTAGCTCTGTAGTATAGTTTGAAATCAGGGAGGTTGGTACTTCTGGCTTTGTTCTTCTTTCTCAAGATTGTTTTGGCTATTCAAGGTCTTTGTGTTTCCAAACAAATTATAAAATTTTTTTGTTCCAGTTCTTTGAAAAATGCCATTGGTATTTTGATAGGGATTGCACTGAACCTGTAGATCACCTTGGGTACTATGGTCATTTTAACAGTATTAATTCTTCCAATCCATAATCATGGTATATCTTCCCATCTGTTTGTGTCATCTTGTTTCTTTCATCAGTTCTTATAGTTTTCTAAGTACAGGTCTTTAACCTCATTAGTTAGATTTGCTCCTGGGTATTCTATTCTTTTGATGCAATCATAAATGGGATTGTTTTCTTAACTTCTCTTTCTGATACCAGCTTTCTTTTAAACTAGTCAAGTAAAATTCCTGGGAGTATGTATAGTTGAATAAGAAATCAGAAGAAGGTATTGGACATTATAACATCTGTTTGGGTACCATCTAAACTTTATTAAGCTTTCCATATTAAAAAATCCGGTTTATGATTAGAAAAGGCTTTATTCCAATGGATTTTGGAAAAGGGGTATTGCAATAGGGAGATCCTCTGGCCATGAAATATGTAACTATTTCATAGATCAGACAGAAAAGGACATTTCTTTTATAGGGAAAATTGAACAAGGCTAGAAAGAACCAGGTTTGGGTAAGTGAGCTGAAAAGGTAGCCACATTGAACAGTTGATCATGAAATTTTTTTCCTGAGATCAGTTGATGTCATTTGATGTCATTAAGGATGCTCAGGCTGGGGTTGGGTCAAAGTTAAAAGGCCTGAGGAAAGGAGAGGAGAGAAGCTTAACTAAAATTTGGTCAAGGAGCAGATATATTGTCCAGATTGGTCAGTGGGTTCAATCAGTAAATGGATATTTGAAGAGTCTGTGTTTAGCTTTGTTGTATAGGTAAACAAAGTAGAAGTGGATATCGTGTGTCATATCTAAGTCATATGGGGAAGAGTGGTTCTTTGCAAAAAGTTGTTTTTTGGAGCACAAAAGGGTGGAATATTTCTAAATTTTCTCTGTTTTCTAGGAGCACAGGGCTCAGGTAAAACTCACCATTGTCAGTCCCCACTTTTGTTGAAGATGGATCATACTTGTCACTAAGCAACTCAGAAGTGGATGTAAATTTCCTAAGTGATGAGAAGCAGGCCCTCCATGTACCTGACTTTTACCAGACTACCTTGGCAAGCCAGATAGCAGGGATAAATCCAGCTCATGTATGGTCTGCTGCAGTGATGAGACCTTCAGGTATATATCAAGTCACTGAATAGAAATAATAGCTGGCATTTACTTAACATTTTGTACCAAGCATAATTTTAAGCATGTATCACCACTGTCACCACCAAATACTGCACCCTGCTCCTCTAATCATATTTAAGTATAACTTCTGGGAGTAGGGACATTTGTAAGCAAGTGCAGGAGTGTGGGGTTGATCATTAGAGCAGCTGCCTGGACCCTTGCAAGTCTTTCCAAAACCTGTAAGACTGCTCTTTGAATCATGAGGTTAATTTTACTGGTAGGTATCCTTTAATTTCTTCAGTAGTCCAGAGTCCTTTTTAAAAATATGTTCTTAGACACGTTTATTTATTTTTAACAGATTTTATTGAGGTTTAACTTACATATCATAAAATTCACCCATTTAAGTGTATAATTCAATAATTTTTAGTGAACTCAGTTGCATAACTGCTATGAAGTTTTAGAACATTTCCATTACCCCAGGAAGATCCTTAGTGCTCATTTTCAGCCACTCCATGTTTTCCTCCTCAGCCACAGGTAAACTACTTTGTGTTTCTACTTTCTTCCTCTATAGGTTTGCCTTTTATGGACATTTATAATATAATAATATAATGTGTGATCCTTGTGTGTCTGGCTTCCCAGATGCCTTTTTGATTTGGAGCTGTATCTTTCACACTGCACCCTCATCATCACAGTCTTTTTCTGATTACCTAGTATAAGTCATAAACCCCATAAAATAGCCTTCAAATAGAACATAAAAGGGAAAGGGACCTCATTCAACTTGTATTAGTCTCTGTGTGTTATTTCCCACATATAGTATGCGAATACCCAAATATATACATATGTGCATGTTAAACTCTCCCCTTTATTAAATGAATAGTAGAACAGAGATCTACACATTTTTCCACTTAAAACTTATTTTCTAATATTTTATGTTTTTAAAAATTCTGCAATAAATAAGTTGGACACATGTCATTTTGAAAAAAAAATTACACCTATACCTTTAGAATAAATCATTACAAATGGAAAAGATGATCAAAGGATTTGTGCATTTGTAATTTTGAAAGAAATTGACAAATTTTCCTCCAGAGGTTATACAAAGGTATACCAGCAGCCTAATTTCCCAACATATATCAAATTTTTATATCTTTGTCAATTTGATTAATTAAAAACGGTATCAGTATATTTTGAATTCAGTGTGCATTTGTTTGGCACATAGTAGATACTCAATAAACGTTAAAGGAACTTTTTTGCACTTATGGTATATTGCCATATATTAGCCTTGAGAGATTTTGTTCCAATTTATACTCCTTTTTACCAGTATATGAGTGTCCATTTCTCACCAACCTTATGAGCAATAGTTATCATTTTTGAATATTTAAATTTTTTTAAATTTTTAATTACAATTTTAAATTTTAATTTCAATTAATAATTATTTATTTTATTTTTGGCCAAGCTGATAATTAGAACATACCTCTATGTTATTTTGATTTGCTTTTTGAATTGTTGTTGAAGTTGAATTTTTATGTGTAAAATGGGCATTTTCATTCCTTATTTTCTGAATTATCTGTCTAGGTTCTTTGCTCACTTTTTCAATTGGTGTTGATTGTCATCACTTATTAATTTGTAACAATTCAATCTTTACTTACACACATACATAGACTCAATATATAATCAATATATATGCATATATACATGTATATCAATATAAATACATGTATTTAAAAATGTGGACTATGGAATTAGACTGCCTCCATTCAAATCCTAGCTCTAAAAAAATTCCTAGCTCTGTCATTTACTGCTTTATAACTTTTAATATATTTACTTAATCTCTCTGTGCCTCAGTTTGTCTGTAAAATAAGACTAATAATAATAAGGTAAAATTCATAGGTTCTTTTAAGAAATAAATAACTTTATATATGTAAAGTGCCCAGAAGAGTGTCTTTACAAAGTCAGTGCTTAAAAGACATTAACTACTGGAGGACAGGACAAGAATAGTGGAGTAGGAATATCCTGGGCTTGTCTCCTCCCACAGACACATCAAAATTACAACTACACATAGAGAAACTATCTCTGAGAACTGCCTGAAGACTAACAAAAATAATTTCCATAACTAAAGATAAAAAGAAAAAACACATTGAGATGGGTAGGAGGGACAAAGACGCTGTGACCCACAAGCAGGAGGGATATCATAGCCACAGAGATCCTCCCTGAAGAGCAAGGGCACTAAACCTACATTGGGCTCCCCAGTCCAGGGACCTGCAGTAGGCAGATGAACTCCCATAATACCTGGCTTTGAAAACCAGCAGGGCTTACATCTGGGAGAGCTGGAGGGCTGTAGGAAACCAAGAATCTGTTCTTAAAGGGTGCCTGCAAAAACTCACTCTTGAGTCCAAGTGCAGATGCAGCAGTTTGAAAATTTCCTGGGTCATACATGAAGGAGATTCATTGATTAATTTTAGGGCATGGAAACAAGGATGCAGGGATCTGTTGGAACTTTCTCTGGGTATAGAGAAGGGAATGGGTGCCAGTTTGTGTGTGTGTGTGTGGCTCATCCTCTACCTAGCTGGCCTGGCACTGGGAGGCTCCATTTCTAACTCTCCCTATCTACCTTACCAGCACTGTTTGCCCAGCCCCAGGTTCACCTTCAGACCCAAACCAGCCAGCACTCCTTCAAAGTGGCCCCACCATGCCACCAGACACCACAGCCACCTTGGCTAGCAGTACAACCCCTCCAAAGTGGACCCTGGCACACCAGTCCCATCATTTGCCTTTGGCCAGCATCAAAGTCCCTCTAAACTAGCCCCTGACACTCTAGGCCTTGAGTACAGCCACATTGGTGGCCATCCCCACATACCACCGTGCCTGCAGCAGGTGTGGCCCAACCACAACAGGAGGGCACACACAACCCACACAGAGGATGCTCCTGGAGCACCTGGGTCTGGCACCAGGGGAAACCACGATACTTGGCTCCACAGAACTTCAACACAAAGACACTCTTTCAAGACTGGGAGGCATACCTGATCTACCTAATACATAGAAACAGAGAGTTTAGCAAAATGAGATAAAGGAATATGTTCTAAACAAAAGAACAAGGCAAAAGCCTCAGAGAGAGAACTAACCAAAATGGAGAAAAGCAATTTTCCAGATAGTGTTCAAAGTAATGGTCATAAAGACAATCACCATACTTAGGAAAATAATGGAGGAACACAGTGAGAATTTAAAGAAAAGATAGAAAATATAAGAAAATACCAAAAGGGAATTTATAAGTGAACTGAAAAATACACTAGAGGGGTTCGACAGCAGATTGAATGAGGTAGAAGAATAAATCAGTGAGCTGGAAGACTCACTCAGAGCAGCAAAATGAAAAAATAAATTTAAAAACTGAATATACCTTAAGGGACCTTTGGGACAACATCAAACAGAGTAACAATTGTATCATAGGGGTCCCAGAAGGAGAAGAGAGAGAGAAAAGGATAAAAAAAAAAAAAAACTATTTGAAGAAATAATGGTTGGAAACGTCCCTAACCTGGCAAAGGAAACAAACATCCACATCCAGGAAGCACAGAGTCCCAAACTAGATGAACTCAAAAAGACGTTCACCAAGACACATCATAATTAAAATGCCAAAAGTTAAAAATAAAAAGAATCTTAAAATCATCAAGAGAAAAACAGTGAGTTACATATAAGGGAACCACAAAAAATTATCAGCTGATGTTTTAGCAGAAACTTTACAGGCCAGAAGGGAGTGACATGACATATTCAAAGCACTGAAAGGAAATAAACCTATAAGTAAGAATAGTCTACCCAGCAAGGTTATTATTCAGAATTGAAGGAGTGATAGAGTTTTAGACAAGCAAAAGCTAAAATGTCCAGCACCACCAAACAGGCATCATAAGAAATGTTAAAGGGACTTTCCCAAGGAGGAAAAAGAAGACCACACTAGAAATATGAAAATTACAAAAGGCAAAATCTTAGAAATTAAAGAGAAGCTATAACTGACACCATAGAAATACAGGGAATCATAAGATGTTCCCACAGCTTTACACCAACAAATTAGACAAACTAGAAGATGGATAATTTCCTAGAAACATACAATTTTCCAAGACTGAATCAGGAAAAAATTAAAAGTCTGAAAAAACCAATTATTAGTAATGAAATTGAATTAATAATAATAAAAAATTCACAACAAACAAAAGTCCAGGACAGATGGCTTCACAGGTGAATTCTACCAAACATTTAAAGACTTAATACCTCTTTTTCTCAAACTAGCCCCAAAAATTGATGAGAAAGGAACACTTCCAAATTGATTCACAAGGAAAATTACCCTGATACCAAAACCACACAAAAATACTACAAAAAATGAAAAGTACAGGCCAATATCCTCAAGGAGCATAGATGCAAAATTTCTCAATAAAATACTAGGACACCAAATTTAATAATATAGTAAAACGATCATACATGATGATCAAGTGGAATTTACCCCAAGAATCCAAGGATGGACCAATATCTGCAAGTCAATCAACATGAAAACAAAGGATAAAGATCATATGATCAAGTCAATCAATGTAGAAAAGGCTTCTGACAAAACTCAACATCCGTTTATGATTTAAAAACTCAACAAACTGGGTATAGAGGGAACATACCTCAACATAATAAAGGTCATATGCTTGGAGAGGAAAAGATGGCGGAGTAGAAGGGCGCTCGCAGCTCACCCTCTCCCACAAATGCACCAAGACCCACATCCATAGACCCACTCAGCCAACCAGAGCACCTGCGGAACTCCGACAGAACATCGCCCTCTTCAAAAGATAAAGATGCCAAAAATCTGGTAACAGAAAAGGAAAAAAGAAAGAACAAAAGGCAAAGCAGAGTGGGATGGGTCCCATGGGGAGGGAGCGGCAAAGGAGGACTGGCGCTCGTTCGCTGGGTCTCCCCTCTCCAACTGAGAGGCCAGCGGGACGGAGGGGGAGCTTCCAAGGCTCGGATCTATATGGCGCAGCCCTTGACTGACAGAACTTAGTTAAACGGGCACAGAGGGTCCCCCCGACACCCAGCCTGAGATGCGGGCTGGCAGCAGCGGGCAGGGCCAGGCTGCCCAAGCCGGGCGGAGAACAGGGCGGCTGCACTGAGGCAGCCCTGGGGGACTACAAGGGGCTGCACGCCCTGGCTGTGGGTGTACAGGGCAGAACAATCTGGGCCCTCCATAAAACAGCAAGGTTAATGTGCTCTGGGGGGAAGGATGCATAACCCCACCTCTGAAAACCCGTGGAAACATTTCGGGGGAAGGGAGGCGGGGCTAAAGCACAGCTGCCATATCCTCCGGCGCTTAGCATCAAGGCAGGGGAGGGGGCAAAACCTGCATCCGCACCAAAGGGCTTAGCAGCCTCAAAGGCCAGACTGAGACTGCCCTACAGCCCAGGGCAGTTAGGATCCATCCATCCTGGTCCCTCAGAGAACTTGCTCCACAAAGACAAACAAGGAGCTGAGCTTTGGCCTGGAGCAGGGACAAGGCTATCCCTCAGTCTTCCCCGAGCCCACCTGCAGAGTGCCGACCATGGCGGAGCGCACAGCCACACAGAGCAGTGCAGCTACTGGCACAGGTAGAGGGAGAGCGGCCCCCCGCCTTTCGTGCAGGAACACAGCCCCTGACCGAGGTGCGGGGAGGGGGCACGAACCGCCCTCCTACACAGCCAGTCTGCATCATCTGACTGCATCATCGGGACGGTCAGTGACCCACCCACCCACAGCAGAGGAGAGCTGCACCTGACCCAGTGTTAGGAGGAGGCGCGATCTGCTTGCCGACAGGTACGGGGAGCAGCACAGAAGAAGGCGCCAACGGAGGGCCTCTGAAAACAGCAAGCTGAGCTTCCAAAACAGGACTAAGACAGAAAGACTTCACATTAAAAGCACACAGACTCCAGGAGAGCACTGACAATCCCCCCTCTTTATTTTAAATCTGTTTTTACGTGTTCTATTTTGTACTACCCTCATAATTTTTACTTCTTAATTCATTTCTATTTCTCGTGGGTTTTGATGTCCTGTTATTGATTAGACACAGGTTTCAAATACATCTATTCATCTCCCCCCCCTTTTTTTTAAAGGTTTTAAAAGGACGTCTCAACCCGATTAATTCTCTGCTTCAACTCGCTCTTCTATTATTCATTATACACTATTTTCAAACCTTCTTTCTCCCTTCTTTTAAATTCTTTCTCTCTCTCTCTTATTTTTTCTTTTTTTTCCTAAGTCTTATTCCTACATAGGCATTAGATAAACTCCTTAAGGACCAAAATAGACAACTGATACTCCATAAACCACAGTACCAGAGAGGTATGAGCAAGATGAAGAAACAGAGAAACCTTTCCCAATTAAAAGAACAAGAGAAATCCCCTGAAAGAAAGATCAATGAAATAGACATCGATAGCCTACTAGATCAAGATTTCAAAAAAGGAGTGATTGAATTGCTAAAGGAATTAAAAGACATAGTGCTTAGAGATATAAAATATGTCAAAAATGAAATTGAAGCTATAAAGAAGAGCCAAGTAGAATGGATAAACTCATTGACAGAGATGAGGAAGGACCTAATAGCTGTGAAAAGCCGACTAGATAATGCAGAGGAAGGAATTAGTGATCTAGAAGACGGGACAATAGAAAGCACTCATTCAGAAGAACTACAAGATAAGCAAATAAAAAATAATGAAAATAGCATAAGGGACCTATGGGATAATATAAAGCATCCCAATCTTCGCATAATAGGGGTCCCAGAAGGGGAAGAAAGATCAAAGGGGATTGAAAGGTTTTTGAAGAAATCATGACTGAAAACTTCCCAAACTTAAAGAAGGAATCAGATATCCAAGGACAGGAAGCTCAGAGGGTCCCAAAAAGGAAGAACCCAAATAGACCCACACCAAGACATATCATAATCAAGATGGCCAGAGTCAAGGATAAAGAAATGATTCTAAAGGCAGCAAGAGAAAAGCAAAGAGTAAGTTACAAGGGAACCCCCATAAGGCTCTCAGCTGATTTCTCTACACAAACACTACAGGCCAGAAGGGAGTGGCAAGATATATTCAAAGCCCTGAATGAAAAAAAGATGTAGCCTAGGATACTTTAACCAGCAAGGCTATACTATAGGATAAGAGGGGAAATAAAGAGTTTCACAGACCAAAAAAAAGGTGCAGGAGTTTAGCAACACGAAACCCATGCTAAAAGAAATATTGAAAGGTCTATTCTAAATAGAAAAGAATCAGGATGCTACAGAAGTGACAAACTCACAACTGGAAAGGTGAAAACTCATGAATTACAAATAAAGTAAACACGAAATTATAAAAGAAAATATACAGACCACTGAGATTGGGAGAGGGAGGCAGGGTAATATAGAATATATTTTTTTCTTTCTATTTAAAAATTTTTTTAACAGTAGGATGGGTTTGAGATCATGTTACTTTCAGTTTAATAAAAATAGTTATAGTAATGGGCTAGTAGATGTACAAAAAAGGGTAACCACAAGCCAAAAACTTACAACGGAGTCACAAAAATTAAATAAAATCCAAGATAATACAAACGAAATTTACCAAACCACAAAAGGAAGTAAAAAGGAACAAAGAGGATATACCAATTCAACTGCAAAGATAAGTTCAAAATGGCAATAAACACACATCTATCATTAATTACTCTAAATGTTAATGGACTAAATGCTCCAGTCAAAAGACATAGAGTTGCAGACTGGATAATAAAGCAAGAACCTTCAATATGCTGCATACAAGAGACCCACTTTAGGGAGAAGGACACATATACATTGAGACTGAAAGGATGGAAAAGGATATTCCATGCAAATGGAAAAGCCAAAAAAGCAGGCGTTGCAGTACTAATTTCAGACAAAATAGACTTTTAAAAAAGGCCATAAAGAAAGATAAAGAAGGACATTTTATAATGATTAAAGGAGTGATTCAAGATGAGGATATCACACGCGTTAATATATATGCACCCAATATAGGAGCACCTAAGTACATACAAGGATTACTAACAGAGATAAAGGGGGATATTGATGGGAATACAATCATAGTTGGAGATTTTAACACTGCATTAACATTACTAGACAGACCTTCCAGACAGAAAATAAACAAGGCAACAGAGAAATTAAATACTACAATAGAAAAACTAGATTTCGTGGATATTTTCAGAGCATTACACCCCCAAAAATAGGATATACTTTCTTTTCAAGAGCACATGGAACATTTTCCAGGATCGGTCATGTACTTGGGCACAAAAGAAACCTCAACAACTTTAAGAAGATAGAAAATATCTCAAGCACCTTACTGACCACAATGCCATGAAACTGGAAATCAACAACAGAGAAACAAAGGAGAAAAAAAGGAAAGCATGGAGATTAAACAGTATGTTATTGAAAAAACAATGGGTCAATGAGGAAATCTAAGCTGACATTAAAAAATACCTTGAGACAAATGATAATGAAAGCACAACCACTCAAAACCTATGGGACACAGCAAAGGCAGTGCTAAGAGGGAAGTTTATAGTGATACAGGCTTTCCTCAAAAAAGAACAATCTTAAATAAACAATTTAACCCACCACATGAATGAATTAGAAAAAGAAGAACAAAAAGCCCCAAAAAGCAGCAGAACGAAGGAAATAATAAAGATCAGAGAGGAATTAAATACAATAGAGATTAACAAGACCATAAAAAAAATCAACCAAATCAAAAGCTGGTTTTTTGAAAAAGTAAATAAAATCAACAAACCTCTGGCCAAACTCACAAAGAAGAAAAAAGAGGGAGCACAAATTAGCAAAATAAGAAAGGAAAATGGAGAAATTACAACAAACAAAATAGAAATACAGAATATCATATGAGAATATTATGAAAAACTATATGGAACCAAACTGGATAACCTAGAGGAGATGGACAAGTTTCTGGAAACATACTGTCCACCAAGACTGAATCAAGAACAATCCGATCACTAGAAAGGAATTAGAAAGAGCAATTAAAAACCTCCCTACAAATAAAAGTCCAGGACTGGATGACTTCACCGGGGAATTCTACCAAACATACGAAGAAGAACTCATACCAGTCCTTCACAAACTTTTCCAGACGACTGAAAAGGAGGGAATACTCCCAAACTCATTCTATGAAGCCACCATCACCCTGATACCAAAACCAGGCAAAGACCCTACAAAAAAAGAGAATTATAGGCCAATATCACTGATGAACATAGACGCCAAAATCCTCACCAAAATTTTAGCAAATACAATCCAACAACACATAAAAAAGATTACACATCATGACCAACTGGGGTTCATCCCAGGGACACAAGGGTGGTTCAACATACGCAAGTCAATCAATGTAATACATCACATCAACAAGAGAAAGGACAAAAACCAAATGATCATCTCAATCGATGAAGAAAAAGCATTTGATAAAATTCAATACCGATTTATGATAAAAACTCTCGCCAACGTGGGTACAGAGGGAACATATCTCAACATAATAAAAGCTATATATGACAAACCTACAGCCAGCATAGTACTCAATGGTGAAAAACTCAAAAGCTTCCCACTAAAATCTGGGACAAGACAAGGATGCCCACTATCACCACTCCTATTCAACATAGTCCTGGAAGTCCTAGCCACAGCAATCAGGCAAGAGAAAGAAATAAAAGGGATTCAAATTGGAAAAGAAGACGTAAAACTGTCACTATATGCTGACGACATGTTACTATATATAGAAAACCCAAAAAGGTCCACACAAAAGCTACTAGAGCTGATTGAAGAATTCAGCAAAGTAGCAGGTTACAAAATTAGCGTTCAAAAATCAGTTGCATTTCTTTACACTAATGATGAATCAACAGAAAAAGAAAGTAAAGAAACAATCCCCTTTAAAATAGCACCCAAAGTAATAAAATATCTGGGAATAAATCTAACCAAGGAGGTGAAAGAATTATACACAGAGAACTATAAACCACTGATGAAGGAAATTAAAGAAGACTTTAAAAAATGGAAAGATATCCCATGCTCTTGGATTGGAAGAATCAATATTGTTAAAATGGTCACACTGCCCAAGGCAATCTACAGATTTAATGCAATCCCTATCCAATTACCCAGGACATATTTCACAGAACTAGAAAAAATCATAATAAAATTTATATGGAACCACAAAAGACCTAGAATTGCCAAAGCATTACTGAAGAGAAAGAAAGAGGCTGGAGGAATAACTCTCCCAGACTTCAGGCAATACTATAGAGCTACAGTCATCAAGACAGCATGGTATTGGTACCAAAACAGACATATAGACCAACGGAACAGAATACAGAGCCCAGAAATGAACCCACAAACTTTTGGTCAACTCATCTTCGACAAAGGAGGCAAGAATATACAATGGAATAAAGACAGTCTCTTCAGCAAATGGTGTTGGGAAAACTGGACAGCAGCATGTAAATCAATGAAACTAGAACACTCCCTTACACCATATACAAAAATCAGCTCAAAATGGATCAAAGACTTAAACATAAGACAAGATACAATAAACCTCCTAGAGGAAAACATAGGCAAAACATTATCTGACATACATGTCAAAAATTTTCTCCTAGAAGAAATAAAAGCAAGATTAAACAAGTGGGACCTAATGAAACTTACAAGCTTCTGCACAGCAAAGGAAACCAAAAGTAAAACAAGAAGAAAACCTATGGAATGGAAGAAAATTTTTGCAAGTGAAACTGACAAAGGCTTGATCTCCAGAATATATAAGGAGCTCATACGACTCAATAAGAAAAAAATAAACAACCCAATCCAAAATGGGCAGAAGACCTAAACAAGCAATTCTCCAAGGAAGACATACAAATGATCAAAAGGCACATGAAAAAATGCTCCATATCACTAATTATCATAGAAATGCAAATCAAAACTACAATGAGGTATCACCTCACACCAGTCAGAATGGTCGTCATTCAAAAGTCCACAAATGACAAATGCTGGAGAGGCTGTGGAGAAAGGGGAACCCTCCTACACTGCTGGTGGGAATGCAGTTTGGTGCAGCCACTATGGAAAACAGTGTGGAGATTCCTCAAAAGACTAGGAATAGACTTACCATATGACCCAGGAATCCCCCTTCTGGGCTTATATCCAGAAGGAAATCTATTTCAGGATGACACCTGCACCCCAATGTTCATTGCAGCACTATTTACAATAGCCAAAACATGGAAACAGCCTAAATGTCCATCAACAGGTGACTGGATAAAGAAGAAGTGGTATATTTATACAATGGAATACTACTCAGCCATAAAAACCGACAACATAATGCCATTTGCAGCAACATGGATGTCCCTGGAGAATGTCATTCTAAGTGAAGTAAGCCAGAAAGAGAAAGAAAAATACCATATGAGATCGCTCATATGTGGAATCTAAAAAACAAAAACAAACAAACAAAAACAAAGCATAAATACAGGACAGAAATAGACTCATAGACAGAGAATACAGACTTGTGGTTGCCAGGGGGGCGGAGGGTGGGAAGTGATAGACTGGGATTTCAAAATTGTAGAATAGATAAACAAGATTACAATGTATAACACAGGGAAATATACACAAAATGTTATGATAACTCACAGAGAATGAAATGTGACAATGAGTATGTATATATCTATGAATGACTGAAAAATTGTGCTGAACACTGGAATTTGACACAACATTGTAAAGTGATTATAAATCAATAAAAAATGTTAAAAAAAAAAAAGAAAAGCATCTGTACAATCCTGAAATACTTGGAAACTAAATAGCATCCTTTTAAATAATGCACTGGTCAAAGAAAAAAAAAAGGAAATGAAAAAAAAAAAATAAAGGTCATATGTTACAAACCCACAGCTAACATCATACTCAATGATGAGGAGCTGAAAGCCTTCCCACTAAATTCAGGAAAAAGATAAGGATGCCTACTCTCACCACTTTTATTCAACATAGTATTGGAAGTGTTAGCTACAGCAATCAGGCAAGAAAAATAAATTTAAAAAATAAGTTGGAATGGAAGAAATAAAACTGTCACCCTTTGCAGATAACATGATGCTATAGAGAGAGAACCCTAAATAATCCATGAAAAAACTATTAAAACTAATAAATTCAGTATATTTGCAGAATACAAAATTAATATACAGAAATCTGTAGTGTTTCTTTACACTAATTATGATCTATCAGAAAGAGAGGCAAAGAAATCAATCCTATTTACAACTGCATCAAAAAGAACAAAATACCTAGGAATAAATTTAACCAAGGAGATGAAAGACATGTACTGTGAATACTATAAGATACTGATGAAAGGAATGAAGATGATACAATCAAATGGAAAGATATTCCAAGTTCTTGGATCAGATGAATTAATATTGTTAAAATTGTCCATACTGCACAAAGCAATGTACAGATTCAGTGCAATCCCTATGAAAAAACCAATGACATTTTTCACAAAACTAGAGCAAACAATTCTAAAATTTGTATAGAAACACAGAAGACCCCGAATAGCCAAAGCAATCTTGTGAAAGAAGAACAAAGCTGGAGATATCATGCTCCCATACTTGAAACTATACTACAAGGCTACAGTAATCAAAGGAGTATGGTACTGTTAAAAAAAGAGACACATAGATTGGGGGAACAACAGCCTCTTCAATAAATGGTGTTGGAAAACCTGAACAGTTACATACATAGGAATTAAACTGGACCATTTTCTTACACTGTATTAAAAAATGAACTCAAAATGGATTGATGACTTAAATGTAAACCCTAAAACCATAAAAATCCTAGAAGAAAACATGAGCAGTATGCTCTTTGAAATCAGTCTTAGCAATTATTGTTTTGGATCTGCCTCCTCAGATAAGGGCAACAAAAGCAAAGAATAAACAATCGGGACTATATCAAACTAAGAATCTTTTTCATAGTGAAGCTTATTCATTAACAAAATGAAAAAGCAACCTACTGAGTGGGAGAAGATAGTTTTAAACAATATAGCCAACAAGGGGTTAATATCCAAAATGCACAAAAAATACATATGACTCAACATCAAAAACACAAAGAACCTGATTTTAAAATGGGCAGAGGGCCTAAGTACACATTTTACCAAAGATATACAAATGTCCAACAGGCACATGAAAAGATGCTCAACAACACTAGCCATCAGAGAAATGCAAATAAAAACCACATGAAGTATCACCTCACACCTGTCAGAATGGCTATGATCAAAAAGACAACAAATAACAAGTGTTAGCAAGGATGTGTAGAAAGTTACCCTCCTGCATTGTTGTTGGAAATGTAAATTGGTACAGCCACTATGGAAAACAGTATGAAGGTTCCTTATTAAATTAAAAATAGAACTACCATATGATCCAGCAATTCCACTTCTGGGTATCTACCTGAAGAAAACAAAAAAACACTCATTCAAAAATGTATATGCACCCCTATATACATTGCAACATTATTTACAATAGCCAAGATATGGAAGGAACCTAAATGTGCGTTGATAAATGAACAGATAAAGAAGATGTAGTATATACACAATGGAATATACTCAGCCATAAAAAGTAAAATCTTGCCATTTGCAACAACACAGATGGACCTAGAGGGTATTATACTAAGTGAAATAAATAAGACAGAGAAAGAAAATATCATATGATCTCACCTATATATGGAATTGAAAAACTGAAACAAATGAACAAACAAAACAAACAGACTTAAAGACACAAAGAAAAATCTGTCAGAGGGAAGGGGGTTTTCAGGGGGGAAAGGGTTCAGGGATTGGGCAAAATGGATGATGGGGATTAAGAGGTACAAATTTCCAGATATAAAATAAGTCATGGGCATGTGTCATATACAGCATAAGGAATATAGTCAGTAATACTTAATAATTTCATATGGTGATAGATGGTTACTAGAATTATTGTGGTGATAATTTTGTAATGGATTTGAATGTTGAATCACTGTGTTGTATACCTGAAACTATTGTACATCAACTGTACTTCAATGAAAATCAAACAAGTTTATAGGTAATTTTAAAAAAGGTGTTTACTATCATTGTTTTTATTAATTTTGTCGTTGGTGGTGGTAGTAGTAGTAGTAGTTGTAGAAGTATCCTTACTGCTTTTCTTTTAAGAATCATGTTTTGACTATCTTCACCAATGTTCTCAAGCCTATACTTATCTTCTTCCTCCCCCCAATTAAGCTCCACAACAAAATTCTTATATATATGAAGATAACTGAAAAGCTCACAAAAGCCCTGAAAGGACTGAAATCCAACATTTTGCCAAAGACTTGAAATGTGTTAGAAAAAATCCATTACTATTATTGCACACATCCTCCACCTCCAAGCTGTGTCTAATGTGAGAGTAACTAGATCTCTGCCAGTGAGTAGGAATACCCTCCCAAGCTCTGTTTATGAAATGCAGTGTCTGTTCTCTCATGATCTCAGGATACCCTCCATATCAGGAGACTGGACATTTAGAACACCTGGTTGTTCCTTTACAGGTTCCTCAGCAAACTTGGGGTTCAGTTTCTCCTCAACAGTATTTGTTCCATGCTTTTCAAGTTCAAGAGGATTTTGTTTGGTGGAAAAGACAGAGTTAAACTCTGTAATATGGAGTTCTGCTTTTCCTGTCCTCAACCAGCATTCTTCCATTGTCCTCAAACAGAAGACCTTGATTTTTCCTATGAGTTGGCACACACAGGCCAGAATTCGGTGTCAGGCCCTTCTTTCCTGGCTCTTGCTTTCATTCAAGAAACAGTGATCTGAACAGTAAATGTAAGGTTTGTCCTTGAATTCCCTACTCCCTTTTCTCATCATTTTCAACTCCCATACTGTTACGTCTATTCTTCCCTTCTCCACCAGATGCAAAGGCCTCTTATATAATATTATGCCTTCCAGTGGAAACATATATCTTGATAAGAATAATTTTCTCTAGAATATTATGGGCATAAAGTTTTCTGAAATGTCAGAATTATATTGGACAGTTCAGTCCCTGAGATCTCTTTGCAGTTCCTACTATGCCACAGTTTCCCCATTTATAAAAACATGGACAGTAATGGTACATATCTCATAGAATTTTTGTGAGGCTTAAATGTGTTAATTTATGTAAAGCCCTGATTTCAGGGTTTGACATACAGAAACAACTCAGTAAATGTTTGCTCTTGTTATTACTATAAGCCTCATGAAGTTTTCTGAAGGCTGTAATTAATGTGATTACTCCCATCTCCCTAACACTTGTGGCAGAATTCTGTGAGAGTAGGATGCCACATGTGGCCTTCAATCTTCAGAGTATATCAGATTTGGGAGAGAGAATTTGACTTTCCACAGTACAAAAACTGTGACTCAAGTTCCTAGACCATAAACAATTTAACTCCTACCTCCATGAAGTAGACCAAGACTTCTATTTTCAATGTTTCTCATTCTTTCAACAATGGAAGGAAATACACTTAAATATTAACATTAGTTACCTGTGAATTGTGCAATTTTTCTTATTTCTCATTGCCTTCTTTAAACATTTCTGTATGTTTACTATTTTAACAATAATCATTAATTATCTTTATAATCAGGCAAAATGAGAAAAAACTATAGTTTTGAAGAAATTCCATTCTAAAGCAATCTGGAAGAAAACTTTAATGAAAGCTAACCTATATAAAATAATACAAGAAAACAAAAGGTTTTAAATTAAAAGAAACTTAATATTAGACAAAATCAACAGGTAAAAGATGTGAACAAATAATTCACAAAGGAGGAAATCAGATTCCTAATAAACTTGAAAAATATCCATTAATAAAGGACGGACCAAGATGGCAGAGTAGAAGGATGCTCGTACCTCACCCTCTCCCACAAATACACCAAAACACATCCACAGACCCACCCAGCCAACCAGAGCACCTGCTGAACTCTGACAGAACATTGCCCTCTTCAAAAGACAAAGACACCACAAATCTGGTAGGAGAAAAGGAAAAAAGAAAGAAGAAAAAGCAAAACAGTGCAGGACCAGTCCCACGGGGAGGGAGCAGCAAACAAGGAATAACGCTCGTTCACTGAACCTCCACCTCTTCAAAGGAAAGGTCAGCAGGACAAAGGGGGAACCTCTGAGGCTAAGATCTGTAAAGAGCACCCCTTGACCGACAGAACTAAGTTAAACGGGCACAGAGGATCTCCACAACCCCAGCCCTAGAGGCAAAGCAGCAGGTGGGGGATGGGACAGGTTGCCCGAGCTGGGCGGAAGACTGGGCAGCTGCACAGAGGCAACCCCAGTGGACTGCAGGGTGCTGTGAGCCGTGGATGAGTGTGTAGACAGGGCAAAACAACGTGGGAACTCCATAAAACAACACAGCTGATGTGCCCTGGGGGAAAGGGAGCCATACCCCCATCTCTGAAAACCTGCCGAAGGTTTTAGGGAGAAGACAGGTGGGGCTCCACCACAGCAAGCATATCCTCTGGTGCTTAGTACCCAGGCGGGGGCAGGGTCGAAACCTGAATCTGAACCTAAGGGTTTAGCAGCATCAAAGGACAGATGGAGACATGTTTACAGCCAGAGGCAGATAGGATTTTTCTGCCCTGGTACCTCAGAGAACTCGTGCACAAGATAACAAGGAGCTGAGTTTTGGCATGGAGCAGGGGCAGGGCTGTTCCACCGTTTTCCCCGAGCCCGCCTATGGAGCGCTGACATGAGGTGGAGTGGGCAGCTGAAAAGAGCAGGGGAACAACCGGTGCCCTGTCAGGAGCGCAGCACCTAACCATGGTGCTAGGAGGGGGCACCATCTGCCTGCCTACCTTGCCCAAGCCTAGGACCTGACTGTGACATTGGGAAGGGGAGTGACCTGCCTTCACCACGTAAGAGCACAGCACCTGACCGCAGTGTTGGGAGGGGGCACAATCTGCTTGGCAACCTGCACTAGGAGAAGCACAGACAAGGAGCGCCAATGGAGGGCCACTGGAATCAGCAAGCTGACTTCGTGAAACAGGGCGAAGACAGAAAGATTTCTTGACAAAATAATTAAGACCACACACTCTCCCCAAGAACACATCACCCCCTCCTTTTTTTCATCTGTTCTATTTTCTATTACCTTTTTAATTTTTACATTTTAAACAATTGTATGTCTCCAATTTTAATCCATTTAAAATTTTTCTTTTAAACAATATTTACTATTATTATTTCTAAATGGTCACCTCAATTCATTTTTATTTTGCTTGCTTTTGATCTTCTGTTATTGATTATACACAGGTCTCAATTTTTTTTTGTTCATTTCTCGTTTTTTTAACATTTTTAAAAGACATCTCAACCATATTGCTATTCTGCTTTCACTTGTTCTTCTATTATTGATTATAAACTATTTTCAAACCGGACATTCCTCCCTTCTTTTAAAATTCTCTCTCTTTTTTACTAAGTTTTATTCCTGCATCGGCATTAGATAGATAAATAAATAAACTCCTTAAGGACCACAATAGATAACTGATACCCTATAACCCACAGAACAAGAGAGATACAAGCAAGATAAAGAAGTAGAGGAACCACTACCAATTAAAAGAGCAAGAGAAATCCCCTGAAAGAATGATCAATAAAATAGACATTGATGGCCTACTAGATCAAGATTTCAAAAAGGAGTGATCAAAGTACTGAAGAAACTAAGAGAGTGTTTAGAGATATAAAATATGTCAAAAATGAAATTGAAGCTATAAAGAAGAGCCAAGCAGAATTTGTAAATTCATTGGCTGAGATGAGAAATGATCTAAAGGCTGTACAAAGCAGACTAAAGAAGAGGAAGGAATGAGTGACCTAGAAGACAGGACAACAGAAAGCACACAATCAGAACAGCTGAGAGAAAAACAAATAAAACCCAATGAAAACAATATAAGGGACCTATGGGATAATTTAAAGCATGCCAATCTACACATAATAGGGGTTCCATAAGGGGAAGAAAGAGCAAAGGGGATTGAAAAGGTATTGGAAGAAATCATGAATGAAAACTTCCCAAACATAAAGAAGGAATCAGATATCCAAGTACAGGAAGCTCAGAGGGTCCCAAACAGGAAGAATCCAAACAGACACACACCAAGACATATCATAATCAAGATGGCCAGAGTCAAGGATAAAGAAATGATCCTAAAGGCAGCAAGAGAAAAACAAAGAGTGAGTTACAAGGGAACCCCCATAAGGCTCTCAGCTGATTTTCTCTACACAAGTACTACAGGCCAGAAGGGAATGGCAAGATATATTCAAAGTCCTTAATGAAAAAAGATGCAGCATAGGATACATTATCCTACAAGGTTATCATTCAGAATAGAAGAAGAGAGAAAGAACTTCACAGACAAGAAAAACAGGAAGAGTTTAGCGAAACTAAACCCATGCTAAAAGAAAAATTAAAAGGTGTACTCTAAATAGAAGCAGCAGGATGCTACAGAAACAAGAAACTCATAACTGGAAAGGTGATAACTACCATGAATTACAAATACAATAAACATGAAATTGTAAAAGAAGACATCTAAATCATAAAGAGTGGGATGGGGAAATAAGAAAATATAGAGTATTTTTTTCATTCTTTTCAAAATGTCTTGTTCTTGGTAGGATGGGTTGGAGCTTATATTATCATCTGTTTAATACAAACAGTTATACTAATGGGTGAATACACTTACAAAAAAGGGTAACCACAAGCCAAAAATTTACAAGTGAGTCAGAAAAAATAAATAAAATCCAAGATAATACAAAGGAAAATTACCAAACCACAAAAGAAGAAAGGCACAAAGAGGAAATACCAAATCAACTGCAAAGAGAAGTTCAAAATGGCAATAAACACACATCTATCACTAATTACTGTAAATGTTAATGGACTAAATGTTCCAATGAAAAGATGTAGAGTGGCACACTGAATAATAAAGCAAGAACCTTCAGTATGTTGCATACAAGAGACTGACTTTAGGGAGAAGGACACATATAGAGTGAGAGTGAAAAGATGGAAAAGGATATTTCATGCAAATGGAAAAGCCAAAAAGCAGGTGTAGCAGTACTGATTTCAGACAATATAGACTTTAAAACAAAGGCCATAAAGATAAAGAAGGATATTTTATAATGATTAAAGGAGTAATACAAGATAAGGATATTACATTTATTAATATACAAGCACTCAACATAGGAGCACCTAAGTACATAAAACAATTACTAACAGAGATAAAAGGTGATATTGATGGGAATACAATCATAGTCGGAGATTTTAACACTACAATAACATCACTAAACAGATCTTCCAGACAGAAAATAAATAAGGCAACAGAGAAATTAAATAATACAATAGAAAAATTAGATTTTGTGGATATTTACAGAGCATTACAACCCCCCAAAATAGGATATATATTCATTTCAAATACACATGGAACATTTTGTAGCATTCATCATGTACTTGGGTACAAAAGAAGCCTCAACAATTTTAAGAAAATAGAAATTAACTCAAGAAACTCTCCTGACCACACTGCCATGAAATTAGAAATCAATTACAGAAAAACAAAGGAGAACAAAAGGAAAACATGGAGATTAAACAACATGCTATCAAAAAGCCAATGAGTCAATGATGAAATCAAAGTTGAAAATAAAAAATACCTTCAGAGAAATGAAAATGAAAACACAATCACACAAAATGTATGGGACACAGCAAAGGCAGTGCTAAGAGGGAAGTTTATAGTGATATAGGCCTTCCTCAAAAAAGAATAATCTCAAATAAAGAATCAAAACCACCAGCAAAAAGAATTACAAAACGAAGAGCAAAAACCCCTAAAAGGGATCAGAAGAAAGGAAATAATAAAGATCAGGGGGGAAATAAATAAAATAGAGTTTAAAAGAACAATAGAAAAAAACCAATCAAACCAAAAGCTGGTTTTTTGAAAGAGTAAATAAAATCAACAAACATCTAGCCAAACTCACAAAGAAGAAAAAAGAGAGAGCACAAATTAGCAAAATAAGGAAAATGGAGAAATTACAACAAATAAAATAGAAATACAGAATATCATATGAGAATATTATGAAAAACTATATGGAACCAAACTGGATAACCTAGAGGAGATGGACAAGTTTCTGGAAACATACAGTCCACCAACACTGAATTAGGAAGAAACTGACCACTTGAAAAAACCGATCACTAGAAACGAAATCGAAACAGCAATAAAACAAACTCCCTACAAATAAAAGTCCAGTACCGGACGGCTTCACTGGGGAATTCTACCAAACATACACAGAAGAACTCATATCAGTCCTTCTCAAACTCTTCCAGAAGATTGAAAAGGAGGGAATACTCCCAAACTCATTCTATGAAGCCAACATCACCCTGATACCAAGGCAAAGACACTAATAAAAAAGAGAATTACAGACCAATATCACTGATGAACATAGATGCCAAAATCCTCACCAAAATATTAGCAAATAGAATCCAAAAGCACATAAAAAACATTATACATCATACCCAAGTGGGGTTCATCCCAAGGACACAAGGGTGGTTCAAAATATGCAAATCAATCAATGTAATACATCACATCAACAAGAGAAAGAAAACAAACAACATGATTATCTCAATAGATGCAGAAAAACCATTTGATAATATTCAACACCTATTTATGATAAAAAACTCTCAACAAAGTAGGTATAGAGGGAACATATCTCAACATAATAAAAGCTATATATGACAAAACTACAACCAGCATTGTACTCAACAGTGAAAAACTCAAAAGATTCCCACTAAAATCTGGGACAAGACAAGGCTGACCACTATCACCACTCCTATTCAACACAGTCTTGGAAGTCCTAGCCACAGCAATCAGGCAAGAGAGAGAAATAAAAGGAATCCAAATTGGAAAACAAGAGGTTAAAGTGTCACTATATGCAGATGACATGTTACTATATATAGAAAACCCTGAAAGGTCCACACAAAAACTACTAAAACTAATTCAAGAATTCAGCAAGGTAGTAGGTTACAAGATTAACATTCAAAAATCAGTTGCATTATTTTACACTAACAATGTATCAATAGAAAAAAAAAGTAAAGAAACAATCCCTTTTAAAATAGCACCAAAACTAACAAAATACCTAGGAATACATCTAAACAAGGAGGTGAAAAACTTAAACATGGAAAACTGTAAACCATTGATGAAGGCAATTAAAGAAGACTTCAAAAAATGGAAAGATATCCTATGCTCTTGGATTGGAAGAATCAATATTGTTAAAATGGCCATACTGTCCAAGGCAATCTACAGATTTAATGTAATCCCTATCAAATTACCCAGGACATATTTCACAAAACTAGAAGAAATCATAATTCAATTTATATGGAACTACAAAAGACCTAGAATTGCCAAAGCATTACTGAAGAGAAAGAGAGGCTGGAGGAATAACTCTCCCAGACTTCAAACAATACTACAGAGCTATAGTAATCCAAACAGCATAGTATTGGTACAAAAACAGACATATGGACCAATGGAAGAGAATAGAGAGCCCAGACATGAACCCACAAACTTTTGGTCATCTAATCTTCGACAAAGGAGGCAAGAATATACAATGGAATAAAGACAGTCTCTTCAGCAAATGGTGTTGGGAAAACTGGACAGCAGCATGTAAAGCAATGAAGCTAGAACACTCCCTTATACCATATACAAAAATAAACTCAAAATAGATCAAAGACTTAAACCTAAGACAAGATAAAATAAACCTCCTAGAAGAAAATATAGGAAAAACTTTATCTCACATACATCTCAAAAATGTTCTTTTAGGGCAGTCTACCCAAAGAATAGAAATAAAAGCAAGAATATACAAATGGAACCTAATTAAACTCACAAGCGTCTGCACAGCGAATGAAACCATAGGTGAAACAAACCAACAACATACAGAATCAGAGAAAATTTTTGCAAACGATGAAACCAACAAAATCTTGATCTCAAGAATATATAAGCAGCTCATACGACAGAATAAGAAAAAAGCAAACAACCCAATAAAAAAATGGGCGGAAGAACCAAACAAGCAATTCTCCAAGGAAGAAATACAAATGATCAATACGCACATGAAAAAATGGTCAATATCACTAATTATCAGAGAAATGCAAATCAAAACTACAATGAGGTATCACCTCACACCAGTCAGAATGGCTGTCATTCACACGTCTACAAATAACAACTGCTGGAGAGGCTGTGGAGGAAAGGAAACCCTCCTACACTGCTGGTGGGAATGCAGTTTGGTGCAACCATTGTGGAAAACAGTATGGAGATTCCTCAAATGACTAAAGATAGACTTACCATATGACCCAGGAATCCCACTTCTGGGTATATATCCAGGAGGAACCCTACTTCAAAAAAATACCTGCACCTCAGTGTTCATAGCAGCACTATTTACAGTAGCCAAGACACGGAGGCAGCTTAAATGTCCATCAACAGATGACTGGATAAAGAAGTGGTGGTATATTTATACAATGGAATACTACTCAGCCATAAAAGTTGACAATATAACACCATTTGCAGCAACGTGGATGTCCCTGGAGAATGTCACTCTAAGTGAAGTAAGCCAGAAAGAGAAAGAAAAATACCATATGAGATTGCTCATATGTGGAATTAAAAAAAAATAAGTATATAAATACAAAACAGAAACAGATTCGTAGACATAGATTACAAAATTGTGGTTGCCAAGGGGTCGTGGGGTGGGAAGGGACAGACTTGGATTTCAAAATTTTTAGATACTGACAGGCATATGCAGAATAAACAAGATTATACTGTATAGCACAGGGAAATGTATACAAGATTTTGTGGTAGCTGACACCAAAAAAAAAAAAAATGTGACAACGAATATATGTATGTTCATGTATATCTGAAAACTGTGCTCTACACTGGAATTTGACACAACATTGTAAAATGATGATAACTAAATAAAAAAATGTTAAAAATAAATAAATAAAATCCATTAATAATTTATAAGTTAAATGTAATACAATATTAGGGTACCATTTTTCACCTTAAGAAGGAGTAAATTGTAAGAACAAAACCAGTGTTACCCAGGACTCAAGGAAAGAGCCATTTACATAAATCTAAACTACTATCATATTTTATAAAATGATCATAACATTTTACTCAGTAATCTACTTCTTGGGCTGTTTAATAAGAATCATAAATGCATGAGATTTTTGTACTCAAAAATTTATTTTGGCATAGTTTTTAATAGTGGGGAAATTTTTAATGTTCCATATCAGTAGACTCTTTAAGTGATTAAACGATTATTATATCACCACTAAAATAATATTTTAAAAATAGTTTTAGTGGCATATAATATATGAAATGAAGTAATACTTATATAAAAATTAGTATGTACATTAGTATATGATGTCAATGGAATGGAAATAATTGCACAGAATAATGGTTGGGAAAATATGCCAAAAGTTTAATAATGGTTATCTCTGGTTTAGGAGATTTTATATGATTTTTCTTATTAAATTTTTCATATTTCCCAAGTTGTCTACAGAGCTCAAGAACTGCTTTTTAAATCATAAAGAAATTCTTTGTAAAAAACATTTACACACCAATTATTATTGTTATGGGGAAAGATCACTATATACTTACATGAAAAAAGAAGATACAAAGTAAAATGATATTAAATTTGAAAATTCAAATAACTACACAGATGAGGGAAAGCTAGTGAAAATGCATCTAACATTAAAATTGTCTCTAGTGGCATTAATGTCGATGTTCCATTGCATACATATTATTTTTACAATGAGAAAAATAAAAGGCTATAAAATAAAATCCCAATATAAATATAGGGTAAAGGATATGAATATCATTCAAGGAGGAAAAAATAGAAATTCTATGAAACATAGCAACTGGTTTAGTTTCTCTACTTATCAAAAAAGTGCATATTAAAACAATTCTGAGATGCAAATTTTCACCTATCACATTGAGAAAGTTATTTAAAAGAAGCAACAATGCAGAAAAACGTTTTATATCTATTTTGCTTGGAAACATGTTTTCCTCCAAGTTTGGAGGAAAGGGGAGGATAATGCAGCAGGGAGTATAGAAAGTTCAATTTGAGAGCACTGCTGCCATCTACAGGAAGCTAATGAGATGAATAATACACTTATTTTTTTTCCAGTTGATTTTACTCAGATGTTAAGACCTTTGTTAAGATGTTTGTCCTCGTGGTGCAAAGACGTGTAATTCAGGTATCCTTAGGGGAGAACTAGATGATTTTTTTTTTTTTGTAATTTCAAGGAGATGGAGAGAGCTCACTGTATAAAAGTTGAAGATGTAGAGTACTTTGTAATGCAATGAGGGTCAATCTGCTCCATTTGCTGATATTGTAACTTTATTTTCCTCATACTACACTGAAAGTTCATTTTCAGTATGTCCACATGTTCCCCTTCCTCCTCTACAAAGGTTGGTGTTCGTAAGGATTATATCCTAGGTTCTCTGCTCTTCAGCCAGTTTGAGGGTGATAGCATGATAATAAATAAAGTGTCAAACCCTATAAAGGTAGCTCAGGAAGCAAAACATAAAGGAGGTTGTGCTAAAAGAAGAAGAATCCAAAGAATGAATGTTTTCAATGCAGTGTAATAGTACAAGTATTGCCTACTGTCAGCAAAATGATGGATTTGAAAGTTCCAAGCCCCTTTTCCCAACAAAAGCATCAAAGGGAAAAGTAAAACAAGCAAGAATGGTCTGAATCAACCTTGCCAGAGTCTGGACCACAAAGGTTTACAGCAACCGTGCAAATATTCAATCAAGAAAAAGCCATCTTCGAGAGAGGAGGCCAAGATGGCAGAGTAGAAGGACACTTGTAGCTCACCCTCTCCCACAAATACACCAAGACTCACATCCACAGACCCACTCAGCCAACCAGAGCACCTGAAGAACTCCAAAGGAACATTGTCCTCTTCAAAAGACAGAGAAGCCAAAAATCTGGTAGGAGAAAAGGAAAAAAGAAAGAAGAAAAGGCAAAACAGTGCAGGGTGGGTCCTGCGGGGAGGAAGCGGCAAATGAGGACTGGCACTCCTTCGCTGGGTATCCCCTCTCCATCCGAGAGGCCAGCTTGAAGGAGGGGGAGACTCCAAGTCTTGGATCTGTACGGGAGCAGCCCTTGACCAACAGAACTAAGTTAAACAGGCACAGAGGGTCCACGCAACACCCAACCTGAGACGCGGGCTGGCAGCTGGGGGCTGGGCCAGGCTGCCAGAGCTGGGCGGAGCATGGGGATGGCTGCACTGAGGCAGCCCTGTGGGACTTCAGGGAGCTGGCGTTGTTGGTGTGGGTGCACATGGCAGAACAACCTGGGCCCTCCATAAAACAACACGGCTGATGTGCCCTGGGGGGAAGGGTGCATACCCCCATCTCTGAAAACCTGTGGAAAGTTTTAGGGTGAAGAGAGGCAGGGCTCAGGCACAGCTGCCATATCCTCTGGCCCTGAGCACCCAGGCAGGGGCAGGGGCAGGGGCAAAACCTGCATCTGCACCTAAGGACTTAGCAGAATCAAAGGCCAGATGGAGACTTGTCTACAGACCAAGGTGGATAGGATCCTTCCATCCTGATCCCTCAGAGAACTTGCTCCACAAAGACAAACAAGGAGCTGGGTTTTGGCCCAGAGCAGGGATGGGGCTCTTGGTCTTCCCTGAACCCGCCTACAGAACACGCAGCGGCACAGAACGGCAGAGCGAGCAGTGCTGGGAGAGGGTGGGTGGCCCCCCGCCTTTCTGGCAGGATTGCAGCCCCTGACTGAGGTGCTGGGTGGGGACTTGACCAGCCCTCCTACCTGGCCAGTCTGCAACACCTGACTACAGCATCGGGAGGGGCAGTGACCCTCCCACCCACAGCAAAGGAGAGCTGCACCTGACCCAGTGTTGGGAGGGGGCGCGATCTGCTTGCCTACAGGCACTGGGAGCAGCACAGAAGGCGCCAATGGAGGGCCTCTGGAAACAGCAAGCTGAGCTTCCAAAACAGGGTGAATACAGAAAAAATTCACATTAAGAGCACACAGTCTCCAGGAGAACACCCCCTTTTTTTTTTCTAAATCTGTTTTTACCTGTTCTACTTTCTATTATCCTTTCAATTTTTACTTCTTAAACAATTATATATACTCCCAGTTTTAATCCCTTTTAAATTTTTTAAAAAATATTTTTATTATTATTTTTAAAAATCCAAATCATTTCATTATTATTACTCTTGATTTTGATGTCCTGTTATTGATTATACACAGGTTTCAAATACATTTTTTCCCTCTTTGGTCATTTTTTAAAGGTTTTTAAAAGATGTCTCAACCCGATTCCTATTCTGCTTCAACTTGCTCTTCTATTATTCATTATACACTGTTTTCAAAACTTTATTTCTCCTTTCTTTTAAAATTCTCTTTCTTTCTTTCTCCCTTTTTTTTAAGTGTATTCCTACATAGGCATTAGATAGATAAATAAATAAACTCCAAAAGGACCACAATAGACAACTCATACTCCATAAACCACAGTGCCAGAGAGGTATGAGCAAGATGAAGAAGCAGAGAAACCATTCCCAATTAAAAGAACAAGAAACTCCCCTGAAATAGACATCGATGGCCTACTAGATCAAGATTCCAAAAACGGAGTGATCAAAGTACTGAAGGAACTAAAAGAGATAGTGTTTAGACATATAAAATATGTCAAAAATGAAATTGGAGCTATAAATAAGAGCCAAATAGAATTGGTAAACTCATTGACTGAGATGAGGAATGATCAAAAGGCTGTGCAAAGCAGACTAGATAATGTAGAGGAAAGAATCAGTGACCTACAAGACAGGAAAACAGAAAGCACCCAATCGGAAGAGCTACAAGATAAACAAATAAAAACAAATGAAAATAGCATAAGGGACCTATGGGATAATATAAAGCGTGCCAACCTTCTCATAATAGGGGTCCCAGAAGGAGAAGAAAGATCAAAGCAGATTGAAAAGGTATTGGAAGAAATCATGACTGAAAACTTCCCAAACATAAATAAGAAATCAGATATCCAAATACAGGAGGCTCAGAGGGACCCAAACAGGAAGAACCCAAACAGACCCACACCAAGACATATCATAATCAAGATGGCAAGGATAAAGAAATGATCCTAAAGGCAGCAAGAGAAAAGCAAAGAGTGAGTTACAAGGGAACCCCCATAAGGCTCTCAGCTGATTACACTACAGCCAGAAGGGAGTGGCAAGATATATTCAAACTCCTGAATGAAAAGAAGATGCAGCCTAGGATACTTTATCCAGCAAGGCTATCCTTTAGGATAGAAAGAGAGATAAAGAATTTCACAGGCAAGCAAAAACTACAAGAGTTTAGCAACACTGAACCCATGACAAAAGAAATATTGAAAGGTCTACTCTAAATAGAAAAGTAGCAGGTTCCACATATGAGAGATCTCATATGGTATTTTTCTTTCTCTTTCTGGCTTACTTCACTTAGAATGAAATTCTCCAGGAGCATCCATGTTGCTGCAAATGGCATTATGTTGTTGGTTTTTCTGGCTGAATAGTATGCCATTGTATACATATACCACTTCTTATTTATCCAGTCGTCTGTTGATGGACATTTAGGCTGTTTCCATGTCTTGGCTATTGTAAATAATGCTGCTATGAACATTGGGGTGCAGGTGTCATCTGGAAGCAGGGCTCCTTCTGGATATATGCCCAGGAGCGGGATTCCAGGGTCATATGGTAAGTCT
Organism: Camelus bactrianus; assembly: GCF_048773025.1. NCBI lineage: Eukaryota > Metazoa > Chordata > Mammalia > Artiodactyla > Camelidae > Camelus > Camelus bactrianus. The sequence continues at coordinate 61,695,194 of NC_133575.1, forward strand.
ATTCCTAGTCATTTGAGGAATCTCATATGTGAAGTCTAAAAATAAAAAATAAAAAAAAAACACAAACAAACAAAGCATAAATACAAAACAGAAATAGAGTCACAGACATACAATACAAACTTGTGGTTGCCAGGGGGTGGGAAAAGATAGACTGGGATTTCAAAATTGTAGAACAAATAAACAAGATTATACTGTATAGACAGGGAAATATATACAAGATCTTACGGTAGCTCACAGAGAAAACAATGTGACAATGAATATATATATGTTCACGTATAACTGAAAAATTGTGCTCTACAATGGAATTTGACACAACATTGTAAAATGATTATAAATCAATAAAAAATGTTATAAAAAAAAAAACCAGGAGGATGGTACAGAAATGAGAAACTCACAACTGGAAAGGTGATAACTCATGAATTACAAATGAACACGAAATTGGAAAATAAGACACCTAAATCATTCAGAGAAGGAGGCAGGAAAATACAGAATATTTTTTTCTTTCTTTTTAAAATTTTTTCTTCTCAGTACGATGGGTTTGAGATTATGTTACTATCAGTTTAATAAAAAGTTACAGTAATGGGCTAATAGACTTACAAAAAAGGGTAACCACAAGCCAAAAACTTACAAGTGAGTCACAAAAACTAAATAAAATCCATGATAATAGAAAGGAAAACTACCAAACTACAAAAGGAAGAAAAAAGGAACAAAGAGGAAATATCAAATCACCTGCAAAGATAAGTTCAAAATGGCAATAAACACACATTTATCATTAATTACTGTAAATGTTAATGGACTAAATGCTCCAGTCAAAAGACATAGAGTTGCAGACTGGATAATAAAGCAACAACCTTTAATAAGCTGCATACAGGAGACCCTTTAGGGAGAAGGACACATATAGATTGAGAGTGAAGGGATGGAAAGATATTCCATTCAAATGGAAAAGCCAAAAAAGCAGGTGTAGGAGTACTGATTTCAGGCAAAATACACTTTAAAACAAAGGCCATAAAGAAAGATAAAGAAGGACATTTTATAATGATTAAAGGTGTGATACAGTATGAGGATATTATGCTCATTAATATATATGCACTCAATATAGGAGCACCTAAGTACATAAAACAATTACTAACAGAGATAAAGTGGGATATTGTTGGGAATACAATCATAGTTAGAGATTTTAACACTGCATTAACATCTCTAGTTAGAACTTCCAGACAGAAAATAAATAAGGCAACAGAGAAATTAAATAATACAGTAGAAAAATTAGATTTTGTGGATATTTTCAGAGCATTACACCCCCCATTAATAGGATATACATTCTTTTCAAGTGCACATGGAACATTTTCTAGGATTGATCATGTACTTGGGTACAAAGGAAACCTTAACAAATTTAAGAAGATAGAAATTATCTCAAGCAACTTTACTGACCACAATGCCATGAAACTAGAAATCGACAACAAGGAAACAAAGGAGAAAAAAAGGAAAACCTGGAGATTAAACAATATGCTATTAAAAAACCATGGGTCAAAGAGGAAATCAAACGTAAAATTAAAAAACAACTTGAAACAAATTAAAATGAAAGCACAATCACACAAAATTTATGGGACACAGCAAAGGTACTGCTAAGAGGGAACCTTATAGCGATACAGGACTTCCTCAAAAACAAGAACAATCTCAAATAAATAATTTAACACACCAACTAAAAGAACTAGAAAAAGAAGAACAAAAAAACCCAAAAGGCAGCAGAAGGAAGGAAATTATAAAGATTAGGGAGGAAATAAATAAAATAGAGATTTAAAAAAACATAAAAAATCAATCAAACCAAAAGCTGATTTTTTGAAAAAGTAAATAAAATCGACAAACCTCTGGCCAAACTCACAAAGAAGAAAAAAGAGAGAGCACAAGTCAGCAATATAAGAAAGGAAAATGGAGAAATTACAACAAATAACAGCAATACAGAATATCATATGAGAATATTATGAAAAACTATATGGAACCAAACTGGATAACCTAGAGGAGATGGACAAGTTTCTGGAAACATACAGTCCACCAACACTGAATCAGGAAGAAACTGACAACTTGAAAAAACCAATCACTAGAAACGAAATCGAAACAGCAATAAAACAAACTCCCTACAAATAAAAGTCCAGTACCGGACGGCTTCACTGGGGAATTCTACCAAACATACAAAGAAGAACTCATATCAGTCCTTCTCGAACTCTTCCAGAAGATTGAAAAGGAGGGAATACTCCCAAACTCATTCTGTGAAGTCATCGTCACTCTGATACCAAAAGAAGGCAAAGACCACTAAAACAGAGAATTATAGGCCAATATCACTGATGAACATAGATGCCAAAATCCTCACCAAAATATTAGCAAATAGAATCCAACAACACATAAGAAAGATCATACATCACGACTAATTGAGGTCCATCCCAGGGACATAAGGGTGGTTCAACATACACAAATCAATCAATGTAATACATCACATCAACAAGAAAAAGGACAAAACCCACATAATCATCTCAATACATGCAGAAAAAGCATTTGATAAAATTCAACACCCATTTATGATAAAAACTCTCACCAAAGTGGGTATAGAGGGAACGTCTCTCAACATAATAAAAGCTATATATGACAAACCTACAGCCAGCATAGTACTCAACGGTGAAAAACTCAAAAGCTTCCCACTAAAATCTGGGACAAGACAAGGATGCCCACTATCACCACTCCTATTCAACATAAACTTGGAAGTCCTAGCCACAGCAATCAGCAAGAGAGAGAAATAAAAGGGATCCAAATTGGAAAAGAAGAGATAAAAGTGTCACTATATACTGATGACATATTACTATATATAGAAAACCCTACAAGGTCCGCACAAAAACGACAAGAGCTGATCAAAGAATTCAGCAAGGTAGCAGGTTACAAGATTAACGCTCAAAAATCAGTTGCAGATATTTTATTCCTTTAAAATAGCACCTAAAGTAATAAAATATCTGGGAATAAATCTAACCAAGGAGGTGAAAGAATTATACACAGAGAACTATAAACCACTGATGAAGGACATTAAAGAAGATTTTAAAAAATGGAAAGATATTCCATGCTCTTGGATTGGAAGAATCAATATTGTTAAAATGGTCACACTGCCCAAGGCAATCTACAGATTTAATGCAATCCCTATCAAATTACCCAGGACATATTTCACAGAACTAGAACAAATCATAATAAAATTTATATGGAACCATCAAAGACCTAGAATTGCCAAAGCATTACTGAAGAGAAAGAAAGAGGCTGGAGGAATAACTCTCCCAAACTTCAGACAATACTACAGAGCTACAGTCATCAAGACAGCATGGTATTGGTACCAAAACAGACATATAGACCAATGGAACAGAATAGAGAGCCCAGAAATGAACCCACAAACTTTAGGTCAACTCATCTTTGACAAAAGAGGCAAGAATATACAATGGAATAAAGACAGTCTCTTCAGCAAATGGTGTTGGGAAAACTGGACAGCAGCATGTAAATCAATGAAGCTAGAACACTCCCTTACACCATATACAAAAATCAACTCAAAATGGATTAAAGACTTAAATATAAGACAAGATACAATAAACCTCCTAGAGGAAAACATAGGCAAAACATTATCTGACATACATTTAAAAAATTTTCTCCTAGAAGAAATAAAAGCAAGAATAAACAAATGGGACCTAATGAAACTTATAAGCTTCTGCACAGCAAAGGAAACCAGAAGTAAAACAAGAAGAAAACATACGGAATGGGAGAAAATTTTTGCAAGTGAAACTGACAAAGGCTTGATCTCCAGAATATATAAGCAGCTCGTACGACTCAATAAGAAAAAAATAAACAACCCAATCTAAAAATGGTCAGAAGACCTAAACAAGCAATTCTCCAAGGAAGACATACAAATGATCAAAAAGCACATGAAAAAATGCTCCATATCACTAATTATCAGAGAAACGCAAATCAAAACTACAGTGAGGTATCACCTCACACAAGTCAGAATGGCCATCGTTCAAAAATCCACAAATGACAAATGCTGGAGAGGCTGTGGAGAAAGGGGAACCGTCCTACACTGCTGGTGGGATTGCAGTTTGGTGCAGCCACTATGGAAAACAGTGTGGAGATTCCTCAAAAGACTAGGCATACACTTACCATACGACCCAGGAATCCCACTCCTGCGCATATATCCAGAAGGAACCCTGCTTCCAGATGACACCTGCACCCCAGTGTTCATAGCAGCACTATTTACAATAGCCAAGACATGGAGGCAGCCTAAATGTCCATCAACAGATGACTGGATAAAGAAGTGGTGATATATTTATACAATGGAATACTACTCAGCCATAAAAACCGACAACATAACGGCATTTGCAGCAACATGGATGCTCCTGGAGAATGTCATCTAAGTGAAGTAAGCCAGAAAGAGAAAGAAAAATACCATATGAGATCGCTTATATGTGGAATCTGTAAAAAAAAAAAAAAAAAAACACAAAGCAAGCATAAATACAAAATAGAAATAGACTCATAGACATAGAATAGAAACTTGTGGTTGCCAACGGGGCGGAGGGAGGGAAGAGATACACTGGGATTTCAAAATTGTAGAATAGATAAACAAGATTATATTGTACAGCAGAGGGATATATATACAAGATCTTATGGTAGCTCAAGGAGAAAAAAATGTGACAATGAATATATATATGTTCATGTATAAATGAAAAAGTGTGCTGTACACTGGAATTTGACACAATATTGTAAAATGATTATAAATCAATAAAAAATGTTATAGTTAAAAAATAAGTATGCATACAAAAATAAGGTCATACAATATAAACATCTTTATAATATTACATAGTATATAGGTACCACAATTCATTTTTAGTTTTTTCCTTATAAAAACAATATCAAAGTAAATATATATATATATATATATATATACACACACACACACACTGGAATTTGATACAGCAGTGTAAAATGATTATAAGTCAATAAAATATGTTAAAAAAGAAAAGAAAAGAAAACGCCATCTTCAAAACGGTAAGAAATGTTTACCCTTGCCCCATACCTTCTCCATTGAGATGGTGGTTTTAGTTTAAAGAAGTAGCAGGCTGGTTCTCAATTCCCTTATTCAAACTGGAGGGAGCAGAGAACACTTTATTTCCAAAATACTGTGTACATCTGTTCTATCTTGTTTGAAGGAGAGCTGATGCAAGGTACTCATCTCTGTTTCCCCTAACTTGGAGTTTAGTGAAAAACCACAGAACTTCTCATAAAAGGACCAAGGCAACCTGAGAACCACAAATACCTGGGGCAAGTGATAATTGGTAGAGATTTAAACTAGACTAAGGGCTGAAAGAAGGTGAATGAGACTCTGGAAAATTAGGACGTTCAAGCAGCAAAGTATATGTAGCAATTTGGAAAGCCATATGCAAGAAACATACCCAGAAAAGACCTTAGAAGATCTTATCTTCTAAATATCATACTATTGCTGTTTAATTGTCCTTTAAAGACTTACGTCTGCGGGTTAACATTTTTCTGCCACTGTCTATTGTCTGTTTGGCTGCTTTTTACTTTGAAATATCTGTTTGTGTACTTCATTCATTTTTCTAGTGGGTTTTATATTCTAAATAACTTTATTATTACTTCCTCTTCATTAAACTAATATGTGGTCATTGTTGAGATTTTCAAAATGTCACAAATGCAAAAGGGAAAAATCATTCATGACCACGCACTATTATTATTTTGGTGGACTTCAATGGTTTTTACCCAATGTTCATATTCTCTATTAATTACAGGTAGTTTAGATAATTATACACATATGAACTCACACATATAATGAACCCAATATTTCAAATGCAGTGTCGTATTCATGTCATGAAAACCCTTCAAGAATAATATTTCTAATGTTTGTCAAAAAATCCACCTACTAACGATCCATATACCATCATTTATTTACTTTTTAAAACACCTTTGTTGTGGTATGGTTCCTGTAAACTAGATATTTCAGATGTACAATTTGATGAATTTTGATACTTAACACCGATGAAACCACCACCACAATCAAGATAGCTAACATCTCCATCACTAACCAAGAGGTGCAATTTTCTAATTCCCAATGTATCCCTCCCCAACCTCTTTCCCCTGGTAACCATAAGATTGTTTACTATGTCTGTGAGTCTGTTTCTGTTTTGTAGATGAGTTCATTAGTGTCCTCTATTTTCTCTTTCTTTCTTTCTTCTTTCTTTCTTTCTTTCTTTCTTTCTTTCTTTCTTCCTTTCTTCCTTTCTTCCTTTCTTCCTTTCTTCCTTTCTTCCTTTCTTCCTTCCTTTCTTTCTTTTCTTCCTTTCTTCCTTTCTTCCTTTCTTTCTTTTTCTTGAGATTCCACATATGAGTGCTATCATAGGCATTTTCTTTCTCTTTCTGGCTTACTTCACTTAGAATGACGATCTCCAGGACCGTCCATGTTGCTGCAAATGGCACTATTTTATTCTTTTTTCTTTTTATTGAGTAGTATTCCGTGGTATAAATATACCACAGCTTCTTTATCCAGTCCTCTGTAGATGGACATTTGTGTTGTTTCCATGTCTTGGTTATTGTAAATAGTGTTGCCGTGAACATTGGGGTGCATGTATCTTTTTGAATTAAGGTTCCGTTCCCTCTGGATATATGCCCAGAAGTGGGATTCCTGGGTCATATGCTAAGTCTATTTTTAGCCTTTTGAAGAATCTCCATACTGTTTTCCACAATGGCTGCACCAAACTGCATTCCCACCAGCAGTGTAGGAGGGTTCCCTTTTCTCCACAGCCTCTCCAGCATTTATCGTTCATGGACTTTTGAATGGTGGCCATTCCGACTGGTGTGAGATGATACCTCACTGGAGCTTTGATTTGCATTTCTCTGATAACTAGCGATATTGAGCATTTTCTTAGGTGCCTATTGGCCATCTGTATGTCTTCACTGGAGAATTACTTGTTTAGGTCTTCTGCCCATTTTTGGATTGGGTTGTTTGCTTTTTTCTTACTAAGTTGTATGAGCTGTTTATATATTCTGGAGATCAAGCCTTTGTCAGTCGCATCATTTGCAAATATTTTCTCCCATTCTGCAGGTGGTTGTATTCCTTAACTTATGGTTTCCTTTGCTGTGCCAAAGCTTGTAAGTTCAATTAGGTCCCATTTGTTTATTTTTGCTTTTATTTCTATTGCCTGGGTAGACTTCCTTAGGAGAACTTTGCTAAGATTTATGTCAGAGAATGTTTTTCCTATGTTTTCTTCTAGGAGTTTTATAGTGTCTTGCCTTATATTTAAGTCTTTAAGCCATTTTGAGTTTATTTTTCTGTATGGTGTGAGGGAGTGTTCTAACTTCACTGATTTACATGCTGCTGTCCAGTTTATCATTGTCTTTTAAAAATTTTTTATTGACAATATTGAAAATTATTTTTATTGAAAAGGTTATATATTGCATATATCAAAACAAAAAAAAATATGTTTTAAGTATACAGTGAAACGTGTCCTTCCCAACTTAGTCTCCCATCTACCTAGTTTACACCCCACACACAGGTAATCATTGTCTTTTGCTTTTTCTGTAAACTTCAAGTGTGTGTGTCTTCAGGTAAGACCATAAGGTCCCACCCATTTTTCCATTATTTTTGCACAGAAGACAGTATACAATACACACTTCTGTGACGATTTTAGATCATTTACTATATCTTTCTCTCTCCATATCAGTGTATAGAACACTTCCTTGTTCCTTTTTAAGAGCATCATTGTATTGTACTGTAATTTATTGAGTGAGTGCTCTAATAACGATAGACCTTTGGGCTTCACTATTACATAACAATGCCGTAGTGAATACCCTGGCACATATGTTATTTCAAACATGTATAGGTACCGGCGTGTCTGTAGGATAAACTTGCAGAAGAGGAATTGCTGGGTTAGAGGCTTCATGAATTCATAATTTGATACATTTCCGACATTGACTTCAACAGTTGTACCACATTATACACCCACCAACAAAACAAGACAGTTTCCCACAGCCTCACTAACAGAGTATTTGATCAACTTTTGATAGTTTTTGCCACTACCATTGGTAAAAAACGTCTTCCGTTTCTGTTTATGGGTTTCCAAGTTAAAATGGCCTTTGATGAAGAGTCCTTGGTGCTGGCTCTCCCAATTTCTGACTAAAATAACCCAGAAGAGGGCGAAAGCTTGCAACAACCCTGAAAACTGAGACTAACAATGAACACATTGACAGAATGTGTGAAACACTGCTGCAAACCCTAAAGGAAGTAATGTGGTTCCCAAGTACTGAATATTCACTGTATGTGGGAGAAAATATATATGTGTGCCCCGTCCCCCCACCCCCCACATATACGTGCACCTATTACTCCCCCTGAACACTTCACAGTGATCCCATCAGTATGGTATTATGAGCCACATGAGACAAGTAAGGAAACTGGCTCAGAGAGCTCAAGGGTTGACTCACCTTAAGGATATATAACAAGAGGCAGGGCTGAGGTTCAAACACAGGCTTGTAGGACTCCAAACTGGAACTGTTTTCAATACCCAACATGCTTTCTCTCGCTCTCACGCTTTTGACTCCTGTTGCAAGAGCACAACATTTGGACCAATTAGAAAATTTGCCGACTCAAATTTCATGAGTCCTGATTCCTTTGTTTTATTGAAGTATAGTTGATTTACAACATTATGTTAGTTCAGGTATACATCACAGTGATTCAGCAGTTTTACAGATTATAGTCCATTAAAAATGATAACAAGATACTGGTTATAATTCCCTGTGCTACACAATATGCCCTTGTCGCTTATCTGTTTTAGACATAGTAGTTTGCATGTCTTAATCTCATACCTCTCATTTGCACTTCCTCCCTGCCCTCTCTCCTTCAGTAACCACTAGTTTGTTTTCTAAACAGAAAGTCTGTTTCTGTTTTGCATATACATTCGTCTTATTTTTTAGATTGAGTTCTGATTTCTGAAGTACTAGTTCACAATGCTTTTTCTTCTTCTATCCCACCCCACCTCTAATACCTTCCTTACTACATCCAAACAGAAATTAGAACTTGGAAACTCAAAATATGTGTGCAAAATGGCAGGTTGGACAAAAGGAGGTAATAGCTGTGCGTATAACAGGGAGGGGACCATTGCGTCCTGGCAGATGGAGAAGATATCCAATATAGTAAGAATGGTTAACATTCATTCAGGTTTTACAGTGGGTCGGGGAATATGCTAAGTGTTTTCTAGGCAATAGCTCATTTCAACAGCTTGGCAGGGTACGCACTTTATGATTCCCTTATTGTAGATGAGGAAATAGAAGTGTGAAGAGGTTAAATTACTTGCCCATTATCAGTTAAAGATCGATGGAGTGGGGACATTTTGTAAAAAGAACTTTGCTCTGAGACAGGAGATGTCTCTGATGTGGATGCTCACTGACATTGTAACTTTGTACAAGTGGATTCCCCTCTCCCTGTGTCAGTGTCCCAACCTGAAAATCATACCATTCTGTGACTTCTGAGACCCTGAGGTAATTGGGGTTAGAATTCAGAATTTGGAGGCACAGTCAAGCATGGATAAACCTGGAAGAACATACAAAATGTATTTGCTCAAAACACTGACCTCACCTGCACCTCCACATTCACTTAACCTGCTTCAAAGCTTTCCCATTTGTTCCCCTGCTCATGGGACTGATTCTCCTTCCTTCCTTCCTTCCTTCCTTCCCGACTTGCAGATACGAGTTAAGGTCTATAGAAAATAGATAACGCAGAAAATGAAGGAAAGTCCAAAAAGATGCTGCTTTTTGAACCACTAACCTAAGCTCTTTTGGGCTCCTGCCATCTGTGAGAGTTTGAGAGGTGTGGAGAGCCACCCATAATGGCCTGAGGTCAGGGGAAGGAAGCATTATTCTGGTAAGATGCTAAGTTTACCATGAGGGTTTTGTTCTCTTCCACTGGTGTCTAACGCCGCCAAGAATTAGTCACCTTGGATCATGGGCCTGGCATCAATCATGATTTGGGGGAAGCCGAGGGACTTTGTATGCTGAATATTCGAGAGTTGAAACTTTACCCTAAAAGCAATGGCGAGCTACTGAAGGCACCCAAGTAGACCAGCCTCACGATCAAACTTAAATTTTAAGAAGGTCACTAAAACGCTGTGTGGAAGATAAATTTGAGGAAGGCAAAATTGGAGGCAGAGTGACTAACTTGGAGGCCCTGGGTGATGAAAACCTAAGCCAAGGCACTGACACTTGAGATGGACTTTGATATTAATAAGGGAAAGAGAATCAATAGGACTTTTTTTTTTTTCCGACTAATTGGATATGGAGGATAAAGGAGAATGTGGAGTCCAGGATGACTCCCAGGTTTCAGAATAGGATTGGGGGATAAATGTCATTGAGCTAGAAAACACTGGAGGAGGGATGATGAGTTTAATTAAGGAGTTGAGTCTGAAGAGCCTATGGGACATTCAGACAGAGTTGACTAGTCAGAGGGAGATCTGATCAGAGATGTAAATCTGATAGTTGATACTTCAGGTTTGATTGAGCTGCCCCAGGGAAACTATGAAGAACTATACAGACACAGGGAGCAGCAGGCCAAGGACACAACTATTTATGAAGAAGAAAGGATCATTAAAACAAACAAACAAACAAACAAAACTTAAAGAAAGGAGTTTTACCAGTGAGACATCAGCAAAAAGAACCAAGGGAGCGCCTCACAGAAGCCAAACGATAAGAGAACTTCCAGCAAGAAGGGGTGAACAGTATCCAATACCCTGGGTTGAGTTACCCTAAGCCCAGGAATTTTGCAAGGTCATTGACAACCTTACAAGAGCAGTTTTGGTGGACTGGTGGGGACATCAGTCAGATGGCAGTAGGCTGAGAAGGGAGTGGGAGTTAAAGAAGAGATGACAATGACCGTAGAACGTTCTTCCAAAGACTTGCAGTTGGAAAGAGACATGAGGTCCAGGGACTTTTAAACATTGTGGTAAAATACACAGAACTGGAAAATGTATCATCGTAACCATTTGAAAGTGTACAGTGCAATAGAGTTAAATATATCCACGTTGCTGTGCCACAGATCTCCAGAACGTGTTCTTTGTGCAGACTGAAACTCTATACCCATTTAACAACAACTCTTGATTTTCCCCTTCCCCTGAGCCCATGGCCACCACCACCTGACTTTCTGTATTTATGAATCTGACCACTTTAGGTAACTCAGAGAAGTGGAATCATATAGTAATGGTCTTTTTGTGACAGGCTGATTTCACTTAGTGTAATGTCTTCAAGATTCATCCATGTTATTGCCATGTGGCAGTATTTCCTTCCTTTTTAAGGCTGAATAATATTCCATTGCGTGTATATGCCACACTTTGTTTACGCCATCAATGAACATTTGGGTTGCCTCCATCTTTCGAATATTGTGAATAATGTCGCTATGAACATGGGTGTGCAAAGATCACTTTAAGACCCTGCTTTCAATTCTTTTGGATTTATGGACTTCTTCAGAAATAGTTCTGCCTTTAGGGTGCTGCTCTCTGTGTCTTCACAGTCCTTCATAGTTTCCCTGAGGCAGCTCAATCAAACCTGAAGGACTGCTGGATCATACGGTCATTCTATTCTCAGTGGTGTGAGGAACCTCGGGGACTTTTTTAAAATTAGTATTTTAGGTTCCAAGAGACTTAGGCGTAACTGGGGAATTGGCCTTATACGAAAGACTGCCCTGGAGAGTGAGCCAGGTGTATCTCCAGAGAAGATGAATGACGAGAGGCAGCATAAACAGGAAATTGAGGTGTTCCCGCCAGGTGCTTTCTGCTTCCTCTATGAAGCACGAGAGGGCAGCTGAGAGTAAGAGGGGATGTGTTAAATTCTGGTCTTGAGAAGAATGCTTTGAGAAGTCCTGCACAGCAGCTCAGAGGAGAGGGAGAACCAATCTAATGAGGAGATGGATGGAAGTTTTCAGGGAACAGCTGAAAATAGAGGACACGATTCTGCAAGGGTAGCCAGTCTATACGGAAGCCAGAGGTCTGAATGTAAACTGGGTCATCCACATGGATACTGAACGTTAGTGAACATGGAGGCCTGACCAGGAGGTCAACAGACAACAGTAAAATGGAGGGATGGACTCAAGATGATGGCCAAATCGATGCATGACAAGTGAATATGGATACAACTCCCAGAAACACAACTGGCCTTTTACCTGAGGAAGCACTTCGGTAATTTGCTCTATGTAATATTTTGGGTACACTCATCACCTTTAAATTAAAAAAAAAAAATCTGTTAAGATGTATAGTATGTGCCTGGTTTGTTCGTTAGGATTATTTAAATTTGTTTTAAATAAGGGAACTTCTCACTACTCAAGTAGTCACAGCCTCAGATACTTGCAGAGACCAGGAATTGGGTCCTCCCGAGATTGGAAAAGCTATCTGCTTCTGTACCCCAAACAGCAGGAGATAAAACTGTCACCCAGAGCCTTTCCCATTGCCAGGCAAGGGAATCAGCCCAGGCCGAGGTATCAGAACAAGCACTGGCCTTTGCACCCACAGCTATTGTTTCAGATGGACTCAAAGTAGCTGGATATTAAAATAAGGGAAAGAGGAACGTGCCAGGAACAAAAGGCAGTACATAGAAGGGAAGAGTTGGTGGACTTCAAGAACTCTACTGAGGAAAGACCTTTTGGTGTGGGGAAAGAAAACTGGAGATGGAAGTCCACTGGGACGTTTCTCTCTCTTTTCTGGGAGGGTGCCACTGAGCTGACCTGCAGCTCCCTCCTTAGACAGGTCATGTAGATGTGCCAAGGGTGGAGCCAGGGGCACCTCCGATCCGGGCTAAGGTGCCGAGGTATCTGTAATGCCAGGGATAACAGGGGTGTGGAGAAGATGAAAGCTATGACTGCTGGAGCTAGGGCATCATGAGGTAGACGAAGGCATCTGACATGTAAGGAAGGCATCTCACATTATTGACTGTAACTTCCTCAGTTGCAAGGCAGTTGGGTGAGTGCTGCTATCTGCAGGTGGTGAAGCCATGGAGATATTCCCTAAAAATATGGATCACATGGTCTTGCTGGCTGTCGGACTACATGGGGAAGGCAAATTTGAAGGACCCTGACACTGGTCATTAAAGCCTGGGAGGGAAAAGAGGGCTATGGTCAGAAACCGTGTAAGTTAGTCTATCATGAAAATACAAAATCTGGATGGTAAAAGTGTTTGCTGTGACAGGTGTGGTTCATATAGGGGTTGACTCATGCCATCTTATAAGGCTGTTTCATGTGAAAACAGGATGTCAGAGATGACATCTCAAGTGATCGCATCCACAGGGTGTGTTCTATGGTCAGGAGGAAACGCAACAGTGACCCCAGGATGCCTTCCCAGATTCCAGCTTGTCCCAGAAACCTCGGAGCAACATAGCCTCAAAATACACACAGCAAAAATTGACAGAATTACAAGCATAAATAGGCAAATCCATTAAGAAAGTGGGACACTTTAACACGTCTCTCAGCAATTGACAGCTCAAACAGCTGGCAACTTAACAAGAATTTAGAAGTTTTGAGCCACGTGTGAACAAGCTTGACTTAATGGATAAATCTTGAATCCTGAAACCGACAATTCCATAATCCACTTTATTGTCAAGCATCCCTGTGACATGTACAACAAACATACAATAGTACCTGACAAAGTGTATCCCCCAAAACATAACAGGCCAACTCATGCAGAACAAGCTAGAAGCCACAATTGATGCGCAGTAGGGTGTCCCAGGACAATGAGGTCAGTGAGATATAAAACATGAATTGACATGCAAAGTAGGCAGACTGTCTTCAGGGGCGTGGTTCTTATGGACAGCGTGGCAATTGCACTACAGACACGAAAGCAAGTTGGCCTTGAAACTTGGGAAAGAAAGCTTGGAGGAAGAAAACTGGGGCTGTGGTCAGAAGTCGTGTACGAGAGTATTCCGTGAAAGCAGAAAACCTGATTTACCAAATGTAACAGGGAACAGGTAAAAGAGCTGGCCTGTGCCATCACACTGAAGCCGTCGCATGTGAGAGCGGTGATCATACTCCGGGACTGTTTTGTGGTCAGGGGAAAGCACAAGGGTGCCATCCTGGCCAACCCAACGCAGTTGTTAGAGGAGGTGACACAATGCACTACGTCCCTTTTGACACGGGGCCTCACAAGTGCCTGAAAATCTTGCTCTGTCTTGGGGCGCACTGGCCAGCAGGGGTTGATATCATGACAGGGACACCACCAATACCTGTCCCTTACCGAAAGGTATAGCCATTCACTGCTCTCCATAAGTCCCTCTCAGCTTTGTGTCATGGCCACAATCCCACCTCCACCCTAACCCCTCACCATCAAAGGTAGCTTTATCGTTCCCAGGGGTGCTGGGATGAGATAGTGCTGCCAGACTGGCCATGGACTCCAGCTATGGTTCTTTTGTAGCTGATGAACAGAGGTGCTTCTCAGGAAGGAAAACTGAAGAAAATCTAAAAAAAAAAAAAAAAAAAAAAAAAAAGAGAGAGAGACAATGAACTTATTGACAAAAGAGAAACAGACTCACAGACATAGAAAACAAACTTGTGGTTACCAGTGGTGGGGGTGGAGGGATAAATTGGCAGTTCAGGATTTGCAGACATTAACTACTATACACAAAATAGATAAAGAGCAAGGTCCTACTGTACAGCACAGGGAACTATATTCAATACCTTGTAATAGCCTTTAATGAAAAAAGAATATGAAACCGACAACATAACGCCATTTGCAGCAACATGGATGCTCCTGGAGAATGTCATTCTAAGTGAAGTAAGCCAGAAAGAAAAAGAAAAATACCATATGAGATCGCTCATATGTGGAATCTAAAAAACAAAAACAAAAAAACAAAGCATAAATACAAAACAGAAATAGACTCATAGACATAGAATACAAACTTGTGGTTGACAAGGGGGCGGAGGGTGGGGAGGGATAGACGGGATTTCAAAATTGTAGAATAGATAAACAAGATTATACTGTATAACACAGGGAAATATACACAAGATCTTGTGGTAGCTCACAGAGAAAAAAATGTGACAATGAATATGTGTATGTTCATGTATAACTAAAAAATTATGCTCTACACTGGAATTTGACACAACATTGCAAAATGATTATAAATCAATAAAAAATGTTAAAAAAAAAACAAAAAAAGAATATGAAAAGGAATGGATATACACGTATAACTGAATCACTACGCTGTACACCAGAAATTAACACAACATTGTACACTGACTGAACTTCAATAAAAAAGGAAAAACAAGTGGGAATAAACAATTCCATGAAGAAAGAAAAGAAAGAAAGAAAGAAAGAAAGAAAGAAAGAAAGAAAGAAAGAAAGAAAGAAAGAAAGAAAGAAAAGAAAGAAAGAAAGAAAGAAAGAAAGAAAGAAAGAAAGAAAGAAAGAAAGAAAAAGAAAAAAAGACAGACCACTCAGTGTACATAATACCAGCTAGTGATAAACTTAGACCTTGAACTGAAGGCTTAATTCCTCTATTTAGTGTTTTTACACGGGGTGTCTTTACTTTCTTTCTTTAAAAAAAAAAGTATTGAATGGGAAGAAAAATACCTAACTTGTAGAGTTATTCTGAGATTAGTGATATAGTATGTGACATAACCTAACTTAGGAGAGCTGTTCAATTTATGGAAGCTATGGTTTTATTTATCATTATATTAAGCAGCTGTATAAAGAAATGATGGGCTGCTCCCTGCTGCCACCTGCAGCACAACCAAGGGTCAGAAGTCCTGCATGGGTCCTGGACACTGTGCCAGGGACCACAAGACAATTCAAGCTCCTTGTCCAGAATAAAAGGGGAAAAAAAAGACGGAAAATTGAAAGCAGCAATGTCTTATAAATGAATGGAATCTTCAGAATATGGGATGGGCCCCATCAACAGAATTCACAGGTAAAATCTGCTGTCTCTAGGGGAGCTGGCAGGCAAGGTGGGCCCTTCAAACCTTACGTAGTTAGGAAGCATGTAGGTCTGGAAGTAGCGACACTTTTCCTGTGTAGGTGTTGGGGATCCAGAACTTCTAATACTTTGAGCAACAGGCAATACAGTCATGAAAGAGATGAGGGAGGTAGCCGTGCAGACTTGTGCGGAAAGAACGTTCCAGGCTGAAAGAACAGATGGTGCCAAAGCCCTTACTTTAGGAGCAGCAAGGATGCCACTGTAGCCAAAGGGGAAAGAGACAGGAGGAGAGTGAGGAGAGTACTAGGAGGTGAGGTAAGAGAGGTTAACTAGTGGCCAAATCACATATGGCCTTGTGGACAATTTTAAGGAGTCTTAATTTACCGTGAATGAAATGAAAACTGCTGGTTTTGAGCAGGGGCATTATATGATCTGATTGTATGTGTTAATAGCATTATTCTGGCTGCGGGACCGATTATCAATGGGGCAGTTTGGTGGGCAGCAGGGAGTCTGAACAAAGCAGGGAAAGAAGTCAGGAAACAATTCCAGTGATGTAGGGGAAAAACTGACGGTGGCTTGGAGCAGGATGGTAACAGTGGAGGTGGGGGGAAGTGGTCCGATTCTGGACATATTTTGTGAAAAGAGCTCATGGATTTCCTGACAGGTGGAAAATGAGGGGTGAATGAAAGAGCAGGGTGAAGGAACACTCTCAAGTCTATGGCACGACAAACTGGGAGGAGAGGAGAGCACTGCCATCGCCCTGCGATGGGAAACGCTGCAGGTGAAGGTTTGTAGGGGAAGACGGGGGAGTTCAATTTTAGACTTGTTAATTCGGGTTGACTCTCGTGCAATTTTCTCAATAAAAAACTGAGAGTAGGTCATCGGCTGAGAGTGAGGATGGAAGAGGCAGTGTTGGAAGTTTGAAGAGAGAAAATAGGTTGTGAAATAGGAGGGCAGGCAGGGCTAGGGGCATGAGAGAAATGAGTCGTTTGAGGATTTGGACTCACAATCTGGCGGAAAGATGTTTTAGTTCAAGCAGAGACACTGTGTGTTCCAAGTTCAGACAACGTTCATTCTCTATGATCCAGGTATGAGTCGGCAAGTGGAGGGGCTGCCCTCCTCACCAGTTCCCCAGTGGGTAGGAGATTACATCTAGGATCACGTTAATACTGTTCGGTCTACCCTTGCCTCAATGTAGTAAGTACACCAGGCAATGTCTTCCTCCATTCCACCCCCAGAGGGAGAGACTCTGCCTCCCTTTTACCTGAATTCCATTTGCCAGGGAGGCTGGACACTGCAACAGTTCTGAGCCTCCCCTTAGAGCTCCTGGCATCGTATGGAGAATTAAAGAGATGTTTCTGTCCGTCTGCACTGCTGTGAGCTGCAGCGGTGGCCAACCTGAGTTTCCTGTAGTTTCCCTCTTCCTTGAGCTCCATACCGCACCATGCTTCCTAATCACTATTCCCATCAGCAATCCCTGGAGCAGAGTTCCACGTAACCACTGAACCTCAATGAGGATAATTTAAAATTTTTCCTGAGAATCAGTGGGGTGCATCCTGTTGGTGGTGACGACAAGGGCTATCTTTGGGGATACTGGTTGCCCCACATATTCCACAGAGGCCTTACACTGCTGGAACCTACGGAACTGAAGTTTTAGACACACTCTGGCCAGAAGGGCTGGCGTCTAAGGAGCAGCATTCACACTCCTGTACTGCCTGGACGTGCTGCAGGTATGATACCTCCTCTAGGTGTACATGCTACTCGTTGCCTTCTCCTTGAAGTTTGGGAAGATAACAAGGGCCATGGAGGGGCCTGGGCACTCCCTCGATTCAACAGAGTCCCCTACCCACACCTCAGTCAATGGTCGGACACAATTTGTTTCCTCCTTAGCCTTTTTGCCAAAAATATAATAAGGAACACACCCCACACATCTTACGAAGTAAACAGGAAGCTTCCCGGCAAGAAGTCCCCTATGTCAAAGAAACCAGCAGTGTGTGCTCTTTAATAGTAGTTTAGTCATTCAGCACATATGGTATTTTACAAACACAAAATTTTAGGCCACCCCCCCCACACACACACACCCACACCACATTTGGAGAGCCACAGTGACCTTATTAATTGGCAGTTTAGTAATATGATCACCCAGGAAAGTCATTCAGAACAAAGCAATCTCCTCCAACATTTCAGAAAATTGTTTTCAGTTATTTAAGGTGATCATATGCTGCTGCTCCCCTTGGTCACTGAGTACATCCCATTCAGGCAGAGAATACCATGAGATTGTCCCTTGGCTCTCCTTTCACTCAAGAAAGAGAGCCTCCAAGTTCAATCTGTCCAGACTCAGCATTTCTGGAATGGTACTCAGGAGGAAAAAAATGGAGTCTGACACGATTTCTCTCTTCATCACCGTTACATTCAGGCAAGTATTTGAAAAAGATAAACAGAGTCAGGGCAATTTAGAACTCTATAGCCTGTCAGTTCTCAGGAGTCGGGACTTTAAAGACCCTAAAGCTGCATCGAATCAATAGCTCTGCTCACCTAGGACACATGGAAGTGCAGTATAGAGCCTTGGGACTCAAAGGACGGTCCACGGATCAGCCTGGCTGTATTTGTCCAAACTCAAGTAAGTCTCTTAAACTAAGCCCTAGTTTCCTCATATGTAAAATGGAAGTAGAGTGCCAGTGTTCCCATGTTACTGTGAAGATTAAATGAGGGAACATGAAGAAGGCCCTTGGCACAGGGGCCTGCCACATGGTAAACCCCGAATGGATGTAGCCAATTATTGTTGCTGCTGTTGTTACTATGTAAATCATACCACGGTAGACATTTCGTCCTCTTCTAACCTCCCTTCCCCCCTGTCTCTACAGAGAATTCTGTCTCTAAAATAATGTAGCTAAGTTATATGCAGAGTATGGATAACCCTAAAGCTCAGTGCTCGGAACATACAGGACGAATCCCGTCACGGACTGTATTGGGAGAAAAGGCAGGTGCTGATCAAAAAAAGAATCGACAGTCATAGTCACCTGCAGCCTGCCATCCAACACAAGAGGGCTAAGTCTTGCCACTACCCTGGCCTAAACCAGCCAGAGTCCTCGATATTCCCCCTTAAGTAGGTAGGTGCCCTCTAACAGGGCATCAGGGACTCTTTTCAGTATCTATCTAACACTACAGCAACCAGTGCCACACTCTCCACCCCCCCCCCCAGGTTGAGACCCTCAGGATATTAGTTTGGTAGTAAAACTGGATCTCATTGTGGCCATTCTCTCTGAAGTCCTACTTTTCCAATTTCCCTTCACTGTGCACCTCACATCTACAAAAGGAGAACCAGAGCTAGTGATGAGTCTATAGCCTTTCAACTCCCCTCTTTCCTCCAGACCCAGAATAACTGAGGGGATCCTACTGCTGTCTACCACAGATTACGTACCCATGCACGCATGCATTCTTTCCCTCAGTTTGTGATGCGCTTGTCAACATGGTTTCACCTTCATGCCGACTACACGATTCCTTAAAATATCACAGTTGTGGTCACTACATAGGACCTACTGCATACTCTGGGCCCATTCCAAACTCTTACCTGGAATCAAAATTCCACTGGCTTTCCAGTGATAGTGCTGCAGGTCTGTGACATACTCCACCATTACAGCAAAGCAAAGCCTCTTACTGACCTAATCTGGAAAGATAAGATCCTAGGACCCATAGAGAAAGGAGACCAGGAGGGAAGGCAGGCCACAAAGAGGAAGGGAATCAGGCTTCTCCACCCTCTGTACTCTTTGGCGTTCAGTGGAAAGGGGACTTCAATTAATCTAGGTGCTCAAGGCACTACACTAGCAGCCGTTGTCCAGGATTCTAGTGCCAGCACTTCCAGGTCCTGACCCACTCAGGCCTTCCATCAGAATTTTATATTCTGATTCTGCTTTTGAGAGTCTAGGAGCTACTGCAGGGAATGAAGCAGCAAAACATATCTATATTTTGTGTTCATCTAAGCCTCTGTATTAATAAGGCATGGAACAATGTAAAACCAGGAAGCAGCTTTTATCCTTATCAATGCCATCAAAGCCATACAGGACCACTCCTAATGTCCTCAACTGTCCTTTCCTTGAGGAGGCCGAATCTGGCCACCCAGTGAAAATGACTACACATCCACCACATTTCTCTCCGGCATATCGCCCCGTTTTATTTTCTTACTGTCACTTATCACCACCTGGAATTAACTCTGTAACTTATTTAATGTCTCCACCCACTAGAAGGAATGGCCCCTGAGAACAAGGCCCTTGTGTTCTTAAGCGTCTTGGGTCCCCAAGGTCTAAAACTGTCTGGTACATAATGGGTGCTCAATGAATATATCTGCTTTATGAATGAACAGATAGATGGCTGGCTGGCTGGCTGGCTGGCTGGCTAGATGATACCCTTAAAGGGGGTTCCGGGATAGCTGGCTTTCTCTTTCTCTCACTCAAGCAAGCACCCAGGCTGCGACCCACAAAGTCAAGGAAAAGCAGAAACCTGCCTCAAAATAGCTTGAAGGCCTAGACCACACAGCTGGCTTGGAAAGTCCGTACAGCACTAATGGCGCATGTCCACACGGGACTGACCGCCTCCATCTTCGCATTCCTCCTCTAGGTGACTCTTAGAATGGGTCCGAGGGCTAAATCCTACTCCTCCCCCTCCCCCTCCCCCTCCCCTCCTCCTCCCTCTCAATCTTCCCAGTAATGTCCGACACACGGGGAACATAAGAAACTGTCCACAAAATAAACTCACGCCACGGGTACGGAAGAGCAGACCGAATTCCGTACAACCCCAAGACGAACGACCACACTTCCCATCAGCCATTGGCGCTGCCGCCCCGGAACGCCGCGCTTGAACAGCCGGAACTTCCTGCTGCTGTTGCTATGGCTTCGGGGGCGGGACTTCGGGAGACCGCTCTCCCACCTCTCAATTGCGAATGCACTTCCGTGGTGCGCCCCCCGCAGTGACTGCTTCGTGGGCTCCTAGCTCTAGCAACTATCGCTTTTCCCTTCCCGTTTATCTCACTCAGGTCCCTTAGGGGACTCCTCCGGGTCTAAGAACGGAAACTAGGCCGCTAAGAGAACGTCCTCTCAGGCCTTCTTTGTCGCTCAGTGAAATTTTGGCCGCTTGATGGCAGCGTGACTCCGTGCCCGCGCGCCACTCTGCTCTTTCCCCGCCCTACGTGTTTGAAAAAAAAGTGCTCCTCAGAGTCAAAACAAAAATTCTTTCTCTACTGTGGCAGGGCTGTGTTAGGGCGGCCTTGTAGTCCCACTTCTTTCCTTAAATCTCTGTGCCAATCTGATGGACAGAGAAGAGTGACAGTAAAATAGCTTTAATGTGAGTTTCTTTGATTACTAGCCTCCTTGTAAACGTTCTCGCATATGCCTTTTTTTTTTTTTTAAAGCCATTGTGTTAAGTCTCCTGTAGGGCTTATGTTAACTTTCTTTTTTGTTCATGAAATGAATCTCAAGATGCTGAATGTATAAATGTTGAAAATTCAGAAAATACCAATAAGAAGGTAAACATCACCCCCACTGCACTACCCAGAAACGACCACTACTGGTTTCGTGTATTGCCTTTTATACCTGGTAGCATTGTTTTTCTTTTTGGTAGTATTTTCCCATTCATTAAGAGCCCTTCACAAACAATGTTTGAAAGAATTTCGTCTTACTCTGCATTATCAAGAACATGCCATATCGACCACTTTGTACACTGATATTTTAAAAGTCTCCAAAACCATATGCTTTAAGCTTTCTCCTCTTTTCTCTTTCTTTTCTTAAGCTTTCTTCTCTTTTCCTTGGGGAAAAATTCCTAATAGTGTAACACAACTGTTTTTCTTCTTCATTTTTTGACAAGATTTGTCATACCCTTGAGAAGATTATTACTTGAATTTATTCTTGTTATTTTTCTAACTGAAGTGGGAGGGAATGGAGCAGGGCACAACCATTGAAGGAATGACACAGCAATTGAGGTCAGGACAAACTGGTTATAACCAAGATGGAGGAAGATTTAATTCTATAGACCTTGAACCTCACGGGGCACACATGGCACCTTGATAATTCCTAGGCTGACTATGAAAGTCAAAATGTCGGCGGGGGGGTTGGGTGGTGGGGGGGTGGCGTGGCGTGGCTTTTCCTGGAAATCCTATCTCCTTCCCCAAAGTAGTTGGAATAATCCTACTCGTTAGCATATGAAATTATGGACCTCATAAAACATAACAAGGGGCACCTCATGGTCACTCTGTGTCTCTGTCTCTGTCTCTAGCCTTCTGAGATGGCCTGCACTCTGTCTATGGAGTATGTATGTACTTTTAGTTTAAACACCCCACACCTCTTGGTCTCTCTCCTGCTGACCTTTCTAGATTGCCCACATTCTGACTATGGAGTGTGTATCTCCTAAGCCTTTTCCCTTCTGCATATTATGTAGCTCACATGTTATCACTCTGAAGTAATCATGATACCAGTTTGGTGGGTTGTTGATTTCTTCACAGTGTTAAGGACAAATTATTCTGATACTAGTTAAATCTGTAAGGAACACTTTCTTCAAGACTCTTGCAGTAGGGGGTCAATTCTACTGCATTAGGGATGAGACATTGAGCTCAACTCTGAATATGGCAAACAGAGCTGGGGATTTATACCAAACAATTAGAGTGAAGGGGTCAGTTGACAGAAAATTACTAAGAGAAGACATTGAGGTTAGGAAGCTTCTGCTAAACTGGCCTAAAAGGATTCCTCTTAAGGATGGTAAGGATTTAGTCATCAAGGGTGGGGGATGAGGAACTGCATCAGATACCAAGAGTCCAGGAATTCTCCCTAAAATTTTATACTTAGGATTCTTGCTAAAGTTAGGTCAAGGTGGAGGTCTAGTGGAAGAAGTTCAGAGGAGCCTGATTAAAGTTTGGTGAAGGAAGATTTTATCAGTATGACCCATGATCACATAATATCCTGTTTTATTCGTCCACAGACATGAATTGACCTATTCATCCATTGTTTTGCATTTAGATTTTTCCTATATATCTCCGCTTTTAAAAATACTAAAATGCCTTTCTGCATGAAGCCTTGTCTTTCTGTCTCATTATTGCACAACCTCTTTCCAGATGTCTGAATCCTTTGCCAAGATCACTAACACTGCATTCAATAAGAAAGCAAGCCCCTTAGGACACTGTTTCTCTACCTTGTATGTGTATAATGAATCAACTACGGGGTACAGGGTGAACAAATACAGGTGTACAATATAGTGATTCACAATTTTGAAAGATTATACTCTACTTATACTTATTATAAAATACTGGCTATATTCCACATGTTGGACAACACATCCTTATACCTTATTTTATACCTAAGAATTTTTACCCCTTATTACTATACCCCTATAGTGCCCTTCTCACAATCCCTCTGCTCACTAGTAACCACTACTTTGTTTTCTAAACCTATGGGCCTCGTTCTTTTTTGTTATATTCAGTACTTGATTCTACTCTACTGAAGAAGAAAAACAGTTGTGTTACACTATTAGGAATTTTTCCCCAAGGAAAAGAGAAGAAAGCTTAAGAAAAGAAAGAGAAAAGAGGAGAAAGCTTAAAGCATATGGTTTTGGAGACTTTTAAAATATCAGTGTACAAAGTGGTCGATATGGCATGTTCTTGATAATGCAGAGTAAGACGAAATTCTTTCAAACATTGTTTGTGAAGGGCTCTTAATGAATGGGAAAATACTACCAAAAAGAAAAACAATGCTACCAGGTATAAAAGGCAATACACGAAACCAGTAGTGGTCGTTTCTGGGTAGTGCAGTGGGGGTGATGTTTACCTTCTTATTGGTATTTTCTGAATTTTCAACATTTATACATTCAGCATCTTGAGATTCATTTCATGAACAAAAAAGAAAGTTAACATAAGCCCTACAGGAGACTTAACACAATGGCTTTAAAAAAAAAAAAAAAGGCATATGCGAGAACGTTTACAAGGAGGCTAGTAATCAAAGAAACTCACATTAAAGCTATTTTACTGTCACTCTTCTCTGTCCATCAGATTGGCACAGAGATTTAAGGAAAGAAGTGGGACTACAAGGCCGCCCTAACACAGCCCTGCCACAGTAGAGAAAGAATTTTTGTTTTGACTCTGAGGAGCACTTTTTTTTCAAACACGTAGGGCGGGGAAAGAGCAGAGTGGCGCGCGGGCACGGAGTCACGCTGCCATCAAGCGGCCAAAATTTCACTGAGCGACAAAGAAGGCCTGAGAGGACGTTCTCTTAGCGGCCTAGTTTCCGTTCTTAGACCCGGAGGAGTCCCCTAAGGGACCTGAGTGAGATAAACGGGAAGGGAAAAGCGATAGTTGCTAGAGCTAGGAGCCCACGAAGCAGTCACTGCGGGGGGCGCACCACGGAAGTGCATTCGCAATTGAGAGGTGGGAGAGCGGTCTCCCGAAGTCCCGCCCCCGAAGCCATAGCAACAGCAGCAGGAAGTTCCGGCTGTTCAAGCGCGGCGTTCCGGGGCGGCAGCGCCAATGGCTGATGGGAAGTGTGGTCGTTCGTCTTGGGGTTGTACGGAATTCGGTCTGCTCTTCCGTACCCGTGGCGTGAGTTTATTTTGTGGACAGTTTCTTATGTTCCCCGTGTGTCGGACATTACTGGGAAGATTGAGAGGGAGGAGGAGGGGAGGGGGAGGGGGAGGGGGAGGAGTAGGATTTAGCCCTCGGACCCATTCTAAGAGTCACCTAGAGGAGGAATGCGAAGATGGAGGCGGTCAGTCCCGTGTGGACATGCGCCATTAGTGCTGTACGGACTTTCCAAGCCAGCTGTGTGGTCTAGGCCTTCAAGCTATTTTGAGGCAGGTTTCTGCTTTTCCTTGACTTTGTGGGTCGCAGCCTGGGTGCTTGCTTGAGTGAGAGAAAGAGAAAGCCAGCTATCCCGGAACCCCCTTTAAGGGTATCATCTAGCCAGCCAGCCAGCCAGCCAGCCAGCCATCTATCTGTTCATTCATAAAGCAGATATATTCATTGAGCACCCATTATGTACCAGACAGTTTTAGACCTTGGGGACCCAAGACGCTTAAGAACACAAGGGCCTTGTTCTCAGGGGCCATTCCTTCTAGTGGGTGGAGACATTAAATAAGTTACAGAGTTAATTCCAGGTGGTGATAAGTGACAGTAAGAAAATAAAACGGGGCGATATGCCGGAGAGAAATGTGGTGGATGTGTAGTCATTTTCACTGGGTGGCCAGATTCGGCCTCCTCAAGGAAAGGACAGTTGAGGACATTAGGAGTGGTCCTGTATGGCTTTGATGGCATTGATAAGGATAAAAGCTGCTTCCTGGTTTTACATTGTTCCATGCCTTATTAATACAGAGGCTTAGATGAACACAAAATATAGATATGTTTTGCTGCTTCATTCCCTGCAGTAGCTCCTAGACTCTCAAAAGCAGAATCAGAATATAAAATTCTGATGGAAGGCCTGAGTGGGTCAGGACCTGGAAGTGCTGGCACTAGAATCCTGGACAACGGCTGCTAGTGTAGTGCCTTGAGCACCTAGATTAATTGAAGTCCCCTTTCCACTGAACGCCAAAGAGTACAGAGGGTGGAGAAGCCTGATTCCCTTCCTCTTTGTGGCCTGCCTTCCCTCCTGGTCTCCTTTCTCTATGGGTCCTAGGATCTTATCTTTCCAGATTAGGTCAGTAAGAGGCTTTGCTTTGCTGTAATGGTGGAGTATGTCACAGACCTGCAGCACTATCACTGGAAAGCCAGTGGAATTTTGATTCCAGGTAAGAGTTTGGAATGGGCCCAGAGTATGCAGTAGGTCCTATGTAGTGACCACAACTGTGATATTTTAAGGAATCGTGTAGTCGGCATGAAGGTGAAACCATGTTGACAAGCGCATCACAAACTGAGGGAAAGAATGCATGCGTGCATGGGTACGTAATCTGTGGTAGACAGCAGTAGGATCCCCTCAGTTATTCTGGGTCTGGAGGAAAGAGGGGAGTTGAAAGGCTATAGACTCATCACTAGCTCTGGTTCTCCTTTTGTAGATGTGAGGTGCACAGTGAAGGGAAATTGGAAAAGTAGGACTTCAGAGAGAATGGCCACAATGAGATCCAGTTTTACTACCAAACTAATATCCTGAGGGTCTCAACCTGGGGGGGGGGGGTGGAGAGTGTGGCACTGGTTGCTGTAGTGTTAGATAGATACTGAAAAGAGTCCCTGATGCCCTGTTAGAGGGCACCTACCTACTTAAGGGGGAATATCGAGGACTCTGGCTGGTTTAGGCCAGGGTAGTGGCAAGACTTAGCCCTCTTGTGTTGGATGGCAGGCTGCAGGTGACTATGACTGTCGATTCTTTTTTTGATCAGCACCTGCCTTTTCTCCCAATACAGTCCGTGACGGGATTCGTCCTGTATGTTCCGAGCACTGAGCTTTAGGGTTATCCATACTCTGCATATAACTTAGCTACATTATTTTAGAGACAGAATTCTCTGTAGAGACAGGGGGGAAGGGAGGTTAGAAGAGGACGAAATGTCTACCGTGGTATGATTTACATAGTAACAACAGCAGCAACAATAATTGGCTACATCCATTCGGGGTTTACCATGTGGCAGGCCCCTGTGCCAAGGGCCTTCTTCATGTTCCCTCATTTAATCTTCACAGTAACATGGGAACACTGGCACTCTACTTCCATTTTACATATGAGGAAACTAGGGCTTAGTTTAAGAGACTTACTTGAGTTTGGACAAATACAGCCAGGCTGATCCGTGGACCGTCCTTTGAGTCCCAAGGCTCTATACTGCACTTCCATGTGTCCTAGGTGAGCAGAGCTATTGATTCGATGCAGCTTTAGGGTCTTTAAAGTCCCGACTCCTGAGAACTGACAGGCTATAGAGTTCTAAATTGCCCTGACTCTGTTTATCTTTTTCAAATACTTGCCTGAATGTAACGGTGATG
The DNA here is from genome assembly GCF_048773025.1 of Camelus bactrianus. Classification (NCBI taxonomy): domain Eukaryota; kingdom Metazoa; phylum Chordata; class Mammalia; order Artiodactyla; family Camelidae; genus Camelus; species Camelus bactrianus. The sequence continues at coordinate 61,722,081 of NC_133575.1, forward strand.
AAGAGAGAAATCGTGTCAGACTCCATTTTTTTCCTCCTGAGTACCATTCCAGAAATGCTGAGTCTGGACAGATTGAACTTGGAGGCTCTCTTTCTTGAGTGAAAGGAGAGCCAAGGGACAATCTCATGGTATTCTCTGCCTGAATGGGATGTACTCAGTGACCAAGGGGAGCAGCAGCATATGATCACCTTAAATAACTGAAAACAATTTTCTGAAATGTTGGAGGAGATTGCTTTGTTCTGAATGACTTTCCTGGGTGATCATATTACTAAACTGCCAATTAATAAGGTCACTGTGGCTCTCCAAATGTGGTGTGGGTGTGTGTGTGTGGGGGGGGTGGCCTAAAATTTTGTGTTTGTAAAATACCATATGTGCTGAATGACTAAACTACTATTAAAGAGCACACACTGCTGGTTTCTTTGACATAGGGGACTTCTTGCCGGGAAGCTTCCTGTTTACTTCGTAAGATGTGTGGGGTGTGTTCCTTATTATATTTTTGGCAAAAAGGCTAAGGAGGAAACAAATTGTGTCCGACCATTGACTGAGGTGTGGGTAGGGGACTCTGTTGAATCGAGGGAGTGCCCAGGCCCCTCCATGGCCCTTGTTATCTTCCCAAACTTCAAGGAGAAGGCAACGAGTAGCATGTACACCTAGAGGAGGTATCATACCTGCAGCACGTCCAGGCAGTACAGGAGTGTGAATGCTGCTCCTTAGACGCCAGCCCTTCTGGCCAGAGTGTGTCTAAAACTTCAGTTCCGTAGGTTCCAGCAGTGTAAGGCCTCTGTGGAATATGTGGGGCAACCAGTATCCCCAAAGATAGCCCTTGTCGTCACCACCAACAGGATGCACCCCACTGATTCTCAGGAAAAATTTTAAATTATCCTCATTGAGGTTCAGTGGTTACGTGGAACTCTGCTCCAGGGATTGCTGATGGGAATAGTGATTAGGAAGCATGGTGCGGTATGGAGCTCAAGGAAGAGGGAAACTACAGGAAACTCAGGTTGGCCACCGCTGCAGCTCACAGCAGTGCAGACGGACAGAAACATCTCTTTAATTCTCCATACGATGCCAGGAGCTCTAAGGGGAGGCTCAGAACTGTTGCAGTGTCCAGCCTCCCTGGCAAATGGAATTCAGGTAAAAGGGAGGCAGAGTCTCTCCCTCTGGGGGTGGAATGGAGGAAGACATTGCCTGGTGTACTTACTACATTGAGGCAAGGGTAGACCGAACAGTATTAACGTGATCCTAGATGTAATCTCCTACCCACTGGGGAACTGGTGAGGAGGGCAGCCCCTCCACTTGCCGACTCATACCTGGATCATAGAGAATGAACGTTGTCTGAACTTGGAACACACAGTGTCTCTGCTTGAACTAAAACATCTTTCCGCCAGATTGTGAGTCCAAATCCTCAAACGACTCATTTCTCTCATGCCCCTAGCCCTGCCTGCCCTCCTATTTCACAACCTATTTTCTCTCTTCAAACTTCCAACACTGCCTCTTCCATCCTCACTCTCAGCCGATGACCTACTCTCAGTTTTTTATTGAGAAAATTGCACGAGAGTCAACCCGAATTAACAAGTCTAAAATTGAACTCCCCCGTCTTCCCCTACAAACCTTCACCTGCAGCGTTTCCCATCGCAGGGCGATGGCAGTGCTCTCCTCTCCTCCCAGTTTGTCGTGCCATAGACTTGAGAGTGTTCCTTCACCCTGCTCTTTCATTCACCCCTCATTTTCCACCTGTCAGGAAATCCATGAGCTCTTTTCACAAAATATGTCCAGAATCGGACCACTTCCCCCCACCTCCACTGTTACCATCCTGCTCCAAGCCACCGTCAGTTTTTCCCCTACATCACTGGAATTGTTTCCTGACTTCTTTCCCTGCTTTGTTCAGACTCCCTGCTGCCCACCAAACTGCCCCATTGATAATCGGTCCCGCAGCCAGAATAATGCTATTAACACATACAATCAGATCATATAATGCCCCTGCTCAAAACCAGCAGTTTTCATTTCATTCACGGTAAATTAAGACTCCTTAAAATTGTCCACAAGGCCATATGTGATTTGGCCACTAGTTAACCTCTCTTACCTCACCTCCTAGTACTCTCCTCACTCTCCTCCTGTCTCTTTCCCCTTTGGCTACAGTGGCATCCTTGCTGCTCCTAAAGTAAGGGCTTTGGCACCATCTGTTCTTTCAGCCTGGAACGTTCTTTCCGCACAAGTCTGCACGGCTACCTCCCTCATCTCTTTCATGACTGTATTGCCTGTTGCTCAAAGTATTAGAAGTTCTGGATCCCCAACACCTACACAGGAAAAGTGTCGCTACTTCCAGACCTACATGCTTCCTAACTACGTAAGGTTTGAAGGGCCCACCTTGCCTGCCAGCTCCCCTAGAGACAGCAGATTTTACCTGTGAATTCTGTTGATGGGGCCCATCCCATATTCTGAAGATTCCATTCATTTATAAGACATTGCTGCTTTCAATTTTCCGTCTTTTTTTTCCCCTTTTATTCTGGACAAGGAGCTTGAATTGTCTTGTGGTCCCTGGCACAGTGTCCAGGACCCATGCAGGACTTCTGACCCTTGGTTGTGCTGCAGGTGGCAGCAGGGAGCAGCCCATCATTTCTTTATACAGCTGCTTAATATAATGATAAATAAAACCATAGCTTCCATAAATTGAACAGCTCTCCTAAGTTAGGTTATGTCACATACTATATCACTAATCTCAGAATAACTCTACAAGTTAGGTACTTTTCTTCCCATTCAATACTTTTTTTTTTAAAGAAAGAAAGTAAAGACACCCCGTGTAAAAACACTAAATAGAGGAATTAAGCCTTCAGTTCAAGGTCTAAGTTTATCACTAGCTGGTATTATGTACACTGAGTGGTCTGTCTTTTTTTCTTTTTCTTTCTTTCTTTCTTTCTTTCTTTCTTTCTTTCTTTCTTTCTTTCTTTTCTTTCTTTCTTTCTTTCTTTCTTTCTTTCTTTCTTTCTTTCTTTCTTTTCTTTCTTCATGGAATTGTTTATTCCCACTTGTTTTTCCTTTTTTATTGAAGTTCAGTCAGTGTACAATGTTGTGTTAATTTCTGGTGTACAGCGTAGTGATTCAGTTATACGTGTATATCCATTCCTTTTCATATTCTTTTTTTGTTTTTTTTTTAACATTTTTTATTGATTTATAATCATTTTGCAATGTTGTGTCAAATTCCAGTGTAGAGCATAATTTTTTAGTTATACATGAACATACACATATTCATTGTCACATTTTTTTCTCTGTGAGCTACCACAAGATCTTGTGTATATTTCCCTGTGTTATACAGTATAATCTTGTTTATCTATTCTACAATTTTGAAATCCCGTCTATCCCTCCCCACCCTCCGCCCCCTTGTCAACCACAAGTTTGTATTCTATGTCTATGAGTCTATTTCTGTTTTGTATTTATGCTTTGTTTTTTTGTTTTTGTTTTTTAGATTCCACATATGAGCGATCTCATATGGTATTTTTCTTTTTCTTTCTGGCTTACTTCACTTAGAATGACATTCTCCAGGAGCATCCATGTTGCTGCAAATGGCGTTATGTTGTCGGTTTCATATTCTTTTTTCATTAAAGGCTATTACAAGGTATTGAATATAGTTCCCTGTGCTGTACAGTAGGACCTTGCTCTTTATCTATTTTGTGTATAGTAGTTAATGTCTGCAAATCCTGAACTGCCAATTTATCCCTCCACCCCCACCACTGGTAACCACAAGTTTGTTTTCTATGTCTGTGAGTCTGTTTCTCTTTTGTCAATAAGTTCATTGTCTCTCTCTCTTTTTTTTTTTTTTTTTTTTTTTTTTTTAGATTTTCTTCAGTTTTCCTTCCTGAGAAGCACCTCTGTTCATCAGCTACAAAAGAACCATAGCTGGAGTCCATGGCCAGTCTGGCAGCACTATCTCATCCCAGCACCCCTGGGAACGATAAAGCTACCTTTGATGGTGAGGGGTTAGGGTGGAGGTGGGATTGTGGCCATGACACAAAGCTGAGAGGGACTTATGGAGAGCAGTGAATGGCTATACCTTTCGGTAAGGGACAGGTATTGGTGGTGTCCCTGTCATGATATCAACCCCTGCTGGCCAGTGCGCCCCAAGACAGAGCAAGATTTTCAGGCACTTGTGAGGCCCCGTGTCAAAAGGGACGTAGTGCATTGTGTCACCTCCTCTAACAACTGCGTTGGGTTGGCCAGGATGGCACCCTTGTGCTTTCCCCTGACCACAAAACAGTCCCGGAGTATGATCACCGCTCTCACATGCGACGGCTTCAGTGTGATGGCACAGGCCAGCTCTTTTACCTGTTCCCTGTTACATTTGGTAAATCAGGTTTTCTGCTTTCACGGAATACTCTCGTACACGACTTCTGACCACAGCCCCAGTTTTCTTCCTCCAAGCTTTCTTTCCCAAGTTTCAAGGCCAACTTGCTTTCGTGTCTGTAGTGCAATTGCCACGCTGTCCATAAGAACCACGCCCCTGAAGACAGTCTGCCTACTTTGCATGTCAATTCATGTTTTATATCTCACTGACCTCATTGTCCTGGGACACCCTACTGCGCATCAATTGTGGCTTCTAGCTTGTTCTGCATGAGTTGGCCTGTTATGTTTTGGGGGATACACTTTGTCAGGTACTATTGTATGTTTGTTGTACATGTCACAGGGATGCTTGACAATAAAGTGGATTATGGAATTGTCGGTTTCAGGATTCAAGATTTATCCATTAAGTCAAGCTTGTTCACACGTGGCTCAAAACTTCTAAATTCTTGTTAAGTTGCCAGCTGTTTGAGCTGTCAATTGCTGAGAGACGTGTTAAAGTGTCCCACTTTCTTAATGGATTTGCCTATTTATGCTTGTAATTCTGTCAATTTTTGCTGTGTGTATTTTGAGGCTATGTTGCTCCGAGGTTTCTGGGACAAGCTGGAATCTGGGAAGGCATCCTGGGGTCACTGTTGCGTTTCCTCCTGACCATAGAACACACCCTGTGGATGCGATCACTTGAGATGTCATCTCTGACATCCTGTTTTCACATGAAACAGCCTTATAAGATGGCATGAGTCAACCCCTATATGAACCACACCTGTCACAGCAAACACTTTTACCATCCAGATTTTGTATTTTCATGATAGACTAACTTACACGGTTTCTGACCATAGCCCTCTTTTCCCTCCCAGGCTTTAATGACCAGTGTCAGGGTCCTTCAAATTTGCCTTCCCCATGTAGTCCGACAGCCAGCAAGACCATGTGATCCATATTTTTAGGGAATATCTCCATGGCTTCACCACCTGCAGATAGCAGCACTCACCCAACTGCCTTGCAACTGAGGAAGTTACAGTCAATAATGTGAGATGCCTTCCTTACATGTCAGATGCCTTCGTCTACCTCATGATGCCCTAGCTCCAGCAGTCATAGCTTTCATCTTCTCCACACCCCTGTTATCCCTGGCATTACAGATACCTCGGCACCTTAGCCCGGATCGGAGGTGCCCCTGGCTCCACCCTTGGCACATCTACATGACCTGTCTAAGGAGGGAGCTGCAGGTCAGCTCAGTGGCACCCTCCCAGAAAAGAGAGAGAAACGTCCCAGTGGACTTCCATCTCCAGTTTTCTTTCCCCACACCAAAAGGTCTTTCCTCAGTAGAGTTCTTGAAGTCCACCAACTCTTCCCTTCTATGTACTGCCTTTTGTTCCTGGCACGTTCCTCTTTCCCTTATTTTAATATCCAGCTACTTTGAGTCCATCTGAAACAATAGCTGTGGGTGCAAAGGCCAGTGCTTGTTCTGATACCTCGGCCTGGGCTGATTCCCTTGCCTGGCAATGGGAAAGGCTCTGGGTGACAGTTTTATCTCCTGCTGTTTGGGGTACAGAAGCAGATAGCTTTTCCAATCTCGGGAGGACCCAATTCCTGGTCTCTGCAAGTATCTGAGGCTGTGACTACTTGAGTAGTGAGAAGTTCCCTTATTTAAAACAAATTTAAATAATCCTAACGAACAAACCAGGCACATACTATACATCTTAACAGATTTTTTTTTTTTAATTTAAAGGTGATGAGTGTACCCAAAATATTACATAGAGCAAATTACCGAAGTGCTTCCTCAGGTAAAAGGCCAGTTGTGTTTCTGGGAGTTGTATCCATATTCACTTGTCATGCATCGATTTGGCCATCATCTTGAGTCCATCCCTCCATTTTACTGTTGTCTGTTGACCTCCTGGTCAGGCCTCCATGTTCACTAACGTTCAGTATCCATGTGGATGACCCAGTTTACATTCAGACCTCTGGCTTCCGTATAGACTGGCTACCCTTGCAGAATCGTGTCCTCTATTTTCAGCTGTTCCCTGAAAACTTCCATCCATCTCCTCATTAGATTGGTTCTCCCTCTCCTCTGAGCTGCTGTGCAGGACTTCTCAAAGCATTCTTCTCAAGACCAGAATTTAACACATCCCCTCTTACTCTCAGCTGCCCTCTCGTGCTTCATAGAGGAAGCAGAAAGCACCTGGCGGGAACACCTCAATTTCCTGTTTATGCTGCCTCTCGTCATTCATCTTCTCTGGAGATACACCTGGCTCACTCTCCAGGGCAGTCTTTCGTATAAGGCCAATTCCCCAGTTACGCCTAAGTCTCTTGGAACCTAAAATACTAATTTTAAAAAAGTCCCCGAGGTTCCTCACACCACTGAGAATAGAATGACCGTATGATCCAGCAGTCCTTCAGGTTTGATTGAGCTGCCTCAGGGAAACTATGAAGGACTGTGAAGACACAGAGAGCAGCACCCTAAAGGCAGAACTATTTCTGAAGAAGTCCATAAATCCAAAAGAATTGAAAGCAGGGTCTTAAAGTGATCTTTGCACACCCATGTTCATAGCGACATTATTCACAATATTCGAAAGATGGAGGCAACCCAAATGTTCATTGATGGCGTAAACAAAGTGTGGCATATACACGCAATGGAATATTATTCAGCCTTAAAAAGGAAGGAAATACTGCCACATGGCAATAACATGGATGAATCTTGAAGACATTACACTAAGTGAAATCAGCCTGTCACAAAAAGACCATTACTATATGATTCCACTTCTCTGAGTTACCTAAAGTGGTCAGATTCATAAATACAGAAAGTCAGGTGGTGGTGGCCATGGGCTCAGGGGAAGGGGAAAATCAAGAGTTGTTGTTAAATGGGTATAGAGTTTCAGTCTGCACAAAGAACACGTTCTGGAGATCTGTGGCACAGCAACGTGGATATATTTAACTCTATTGCACTGTACACTTTCAAATGGTTACGATGATACATTTTCCAGTTCTGTGTATTTTACCACAATGTTTAAAAGTCCCTGGACCTCATGTCTCTTTCCAACTGCAAGTCTTTGGAAGAACGTTCTACGGTCATTGTCATCTCTTCTTTAACTCCCACTCCCTTCTCAGCCTACTGCCATCTGACTGATGTCCCCACCAGTCCACCAAAACTGCTCTTGTAAGGTTGTCAATGACCTTGCAAAATTCCTGGGCTTAGGGTAACTCAACCCAGGGTATTGGATACTGTTCACCCCTTCTTGCTGGAAGTTCTCTTATCGTTTGGCTTCTGTGAGGCGCTCCCTTGGTTCTTTTTGCTGATGTCTCACTGGTAAAACTCCTTTCTTTAAGTTTTGTTTGTTTGTTTGTTTGTTTTAATGATCCTTTCTTCTTCATAAATAGTTGTGTCCTTGGCCTGCTGCTCCCTGTGTCTGTATAGTTCTTCATAGTTTCCCTGGGGCAGCTCAATCAAACCTGAAGTATCAACTATCAGATTTACATCTCTGATCAGATCTCCCTCTGACTAGTCAACTCTGTCTGAATGTCCCATAGGCTCTTCAGACTCAACTCCTTAATTAAACTCATCATCCCTCCTCCAGTGTTTTCTAGCTCAATGACATTTATCCCCCAATCCTATTCTGAAACCTGGGAGTCATCCTGGACTCCACATTCTCCTTTATCCTCCATATCCAATTAGTCGGAAAAAAAAAAAAGTCCTATTGATTCTCTTTCCCTTATTAATATCAAAGTCCATCTCAAGTGTCAGTGCCTTGGCTTAGGTTTTCATCACCCAGGGCCTCCAAGTTAGTCACTCTGCCTCCAATTTTGCCTTCCTCAAATTTATCTTCCACACAGCGTTTTAGTGACCTTCTTAAAATTTAAGTTTGATCGTGAGGCTGGTCTACTTGGGTGCCTTCAGTAGCTCGCCATTGCTTTTAGGGTAAAGTTTCAACTCTCGAATATTCAGCATACAAAGTCCCTCGGCTTCCCCCAAATCATGATTGATGCCAGGCCCATGATCCAAGGTGACTAATTCTTGGCGGCGTTAGACACCAGTGGAAGAGAACAAAACCCTCATGGTAAACTTAGCATCTTACCAGAATAATGCTTCCTTCCCCTGACCTCAGGCCATTATGGGTGGCTCTCCACACCTCTCAAACTCTCACAGATGGCAGGAGCCCAAAAGAGCTTAGGTTAGTGGTTCAAAAAGCAGCATCTTTTTGGACTTTCCTTCATTTTCTGCGTTATCTATTTTCTATAGACCTTAACTCGTATCTGCAAGTCGGGAAGGAAGGAAGGAAGGAAGGAAGGAGAATCAGTCCCATGAGCAGGGGAACAAATGGGAAAGCTTTGAAGCAGGTTAAGTGAATGTGGAGGTGCAGGTGAGGTCAGTGTTTTGAGCAAATACATTTTGTATGTTCTTCCAGGTTTATCCATGCTTGACTGTGCCTCCAAATTCTGAATTCTAACCCCAATTACCTCAGGGTCTCAGAAGTCACAGAATGGTATGATTTTCAGGTTGGGACACTGACACAGGGAGAGGGGAATCCACTTGTACAAAGTTACAATGTCAGTGAGCATCCACATCAGAGACATCTCCTGTCTCAGAGCAAAGTTCTTTTTACAAAATGTCCCCACTCCATCGATCTTTAACTGATAATGGGCAAGTAATTTAACCTCTTCACACTTCTATTTCCTCATCTACAATAAGGGAATCATAAAGTGCGTACCCTGCCAAGCTGTTGAAATGAGCTATTGCCTAGAAAACACTTAGCATATTCCCCGACCCACTGTAAAACCTGAATGAATGTTAACCATTCTTACTATATTGGATATCTTCTCCATCTGCCAGGACGCAATGGTCCCCTCCCTGTTATACGCACAGCTATTACCTCCTTTTGTCCAACCTGCCATTTTGCACACATATTTTGAGTTTCCAAGTTCTAATTTCTGTTTGGATGTAGTAAGGAAGGTATTAGAGGTGGGGTGGGATAGAAGAAGAAAAAGCATTGTGAACTAGTACTTCAGAAATCAGAACTCAATCTAAAAAATAAGACGAATGTATATGCAAAACAGAAACAGACTTTCTGTTTAGAAAACAAACTAGTGGTTACTGAAGGAGAGAGGGCAGGGAGGAAGTGCAAATGAGAGGTATGAGATTAAGACATGCAAACTACTATGTCTAAAACAGATAAGCGACAAGGGCATATTGTGTAGCACAGGGAATTATAACCAGTATCTTGTTATCATTTTTAATGGACTATAATCTGTAAAACTGCTGAATCACTGTGATGTATACCTGAACTAACATAATGTTGTAAATCAACTATACTTCAATAAAACAAAGGAATCAGGACTCATGAAATTTGAGTCGGCAAATTTTCTAATTGGTCCAAATGTTGTGCTCTTGCAACAGGAGTCAAAAGCGTGAGAGCGAGAGAAAGCATGTTGGGTATTGAAAACAGTTCCAGTTTGGAGTCCTACAAGCCTGTGTTTGAACCTCAGCCCTGCCTCTTGTTATATATCCTTAAGGTGAGTCAACCCTTGAGCTCTCTGAGCCAGTTTCCTTACTTGTCTCATGTGGCTCATAATACCATACTGATGGGATCACTGTGAAGTGTTCAGGGGGAGTAATAGGTGCACGTATATGTGGGGGGTGGGGGGACGGGGCACACATATATATTTTCTCCCACATACAGTGAATATTCAGTACTTGGGAACCACATTACTTCCTTTAGGGTTTGCAGCAGTGTTTCACACATTCTGTCAATGTGTTCATTGTTAGTCTCAGTTTTCAGGGTTGTTGCAAGCTTTCGCCCTCTTCTGGGTTATTTTAGTCAGAAATTGGGAGAGCCAGCACCAAGGACTCTTCATCAAAGGCCATTTTAACTTGGAAACCCATAAACAGAAACGGAAGACGTTTTTTACCAATGGTAGTGGCAAAAACTATCAAAAGTTGATCAAATACTCTGTTAGTGAGGCTGTGGGAAACTGTCTTGTTTTGTTGGTGGGTGTATAATGTGGTACAACTGTTGAAGTCAATGTCGGAAATGTATCAAATTATGAATTCATGAAGCCTCTAACCCAGCAATTCCTCTTCTGCAAGTTTATCCTACAGACACGCCGGTACCTATACATGTTTGAAATAACATATGTGCCAGGGTATTCACTACGGCATTGTTATGTAATAGTGAAGCCCAAAGGTCTATCGTTATTAGAGCACTCACTCAATAAATTACAGTACAATACAATGATGCTCTTAAAAAGGAACAAGGAAGTGTTCTATACACTGATATGGAGAGAGAAAGATATAGTAAATGATCTAAAATCGTCACAGAAGTGTGTATTGTATACTGTCTTCTGTGCAAAAATAATGGAAAAATGGGTGGGACCTTATGGTCTTACCTGAAGACACACACACTTGAAGTTTACAGAAAAAGCAAAAGACAATGATTACCTGTGTGTGGGGTGTAAACTAGGTAGATGGGAGACTAAGTTGGGAAGGACACGTTTCACTGTATACTTAAAACATATTTTTTTTTGTTTTGATATATGCAATATATAACCTTTTCAATAAAAATAATTTTCAATATTGTCAATAAAAAATTTTTAAAAGACAATGATAAACTGGACAGCAGCATGTAAATCAGTGAAGTTAGAACACTCCCTCACACCATACAGAAAAATAAACTCAAAATGGCTTAAAGACTTAAATATAAGGCAAGACACTATAAAACTCCTAGAAGAAAACATAGGAAAAACATTCTCTGACATAAATCTTAGCAAAGTTCTCCTAAGGAAGTCTACCCAGGCAATAGAAATAAAAGCAAAAATAAACAAATGGGACCTAATTGAACTTACAAGCTTTGGCACAGCAAAGGAAACCATAAGTTAAGGAATACAACCACCTGCAGAATGGGAGAAAATATTTGCAAATGATGCGACTGACAAAGGCTTGATCTCCAGAATATATAAACAGCTCATACAACTTAGTAAGAAAAAAGCAAACAACCCAATCCAAAAATGGGCAGAAGACCTAAACAAGTAATTCTCCAGTGAAGACATACAGATGGCCAATAGGCACCTAAGAAAATGCTCAATATCGCTAGTTATCAGAGAAATGCAAATCAAAGCTCCAGTGAGGTATCATCTCACACCAGTCGGAATGGCCACCATTCAAAAGTCCATGAACGATAAATGCTGGAGAGGCTGTGGAGAAAAGGGAACCCTCCTACACTGCTGGTGGGAATGCAGTTTGGTGCAGCCATTGTGGAAAACAGTATGGAGATTCTTCAAAAGGCTAAAAATAGACTTAGCATATGACCCAGGAATCCCACTTCTGGGCATATATCCAGAGGGAACGGAACCTTAATTCAAAAAGATACATGCACCCCAATGTTCACGGCAACACTATTTACAATAACCAAGACATGGAAACAACACAAATGTCCATCTACAGAGGACTGGATAAAGAAGCTGTGGTATATTTATACCACGGAATACTACTCAATAAAAAGAAAAAAGAATAAAATAGTGCCATTTGCAGCAACATGGACGGTCCTGGAGATCGTCATTCTAAGTGAAGTAAGCCAGAAAGAGAAAGAAAATGCCTATGATAGCACTCATATGTGGAATCTCAAGAAAAAGAAAGAAAGGAAGAAAGGAAGAAAGGAAGAAAAGAAAGAAAGGAAGGAAGAAAGGAAGAAAGGAAGAAAGGAAGAAAGGAAGAAAGGAAGAAAGAAAGAAAGAAAGAAAGAAAGAAAGAAAGAAAGAAAGAAAGAAGAAAGAAAGAAAGAGAAAATAGAGGACACTAATGAACTCATCTACAAAACAGAAACAGACTCACAGACATAGTAAACAATCTTATGGTTACCAGGGGAAAGAGGTTGGGGAGGGATACATTGGGAATTAGAAAATTGCACCTCTTGGTTAGTGATGGAGATGTTAGCTATCTTGATTGTGGTGGTGGTTTCATCGGTGTTAAGTATCAAAATTCATCAAATTGTACATCTGAAATATCTAGTTTACAGGAACCATACCACAACAAAGGTGTTTTAAAAAGTAAATAAATGATGGTATATGGATCGTTAGTAGGTGGATTTTTTGACAAACATTAGAAATATTATTCTTGAAGGGTTTTCATGACATGAATACGACACTGCATTTGAAATATTGGGTTCATTATATGTGTGAGTTCATATGTGTATAATTATCTAAACTACCTGTAATTAATAGAGAATATGAACATTGGGTAAAAACCATTGAAGTCCACCAAAATAATAATAGTGCGTGGTCATGAATGATTTTTCCCTTTTGCATTTGTGACATTTTGAAAATCTCAACAATGACCACATATTAGTTTAATGAAGAGGAAGTAATAATAAAGTTATTTAGAATATAAAACCCACTAGAAAAATGAATGAAGTACACAAACAGATATTTCAAAGTAAAAAGCAGCCAAACAGACAATAGACAGTGGCAGAAAAATGTTAACCCGCAGACGTAAGTCTTTAAAGGACAATTAAACAGCAATAGGATAATAATTATTTATGAAATTATGAAAGTTTTTAACAAAGGTAATACTCATCACTTTCCTTGATTCCAAACAGGGGCTTCCCTTCTATAGAAGTTCATCAATTTGTAGAAAAGAAATTTTTTACATTTCAAAGGCTAAGAAACTAGTTTCTTGTCTGTCATAGTATGTGTCCCTTGACTTTAGGACATTGCTAAGAGGCAAAGACAAGAAGAGTAAGTGGGCAGGGGATATATTAGTCCTGGTACACTTTCAGAGAGTAAACCTGCCTATCTAGTCCACCTATGTCAGAGTCAGGGATGTAACACAAGAACTTTTTTCAGCTCCATCCTAGAAACCACCAGCTAATCCCATAATATATCCTAGAGGGTGGGTGTTGTGGTTTCCTAGGAGATTAGTAGCATGGGGAAAAGTTTTAAAGCTGTAGACTTCTCTTTTGCTGGTCTTTCCTAAGCCTCCAATTCCCTCAGCTTACATAATAGAGGGTTTGTGCTATCTTTCTTCTGTCTGTCCATATGCTTGGTGAATTGGAGCTAGATCCCCTGAGGCTTCACTCTCAGAGCTCCTTCTTTCTCCTATTATCCAGCACACATTATAAACACCATAAAACAGTCCTTAAAGCAGGAAATAGAAAGGAAAGGGCATCAGATAAATCATACTAACCCTGAGAATCAGACAAAAATCAGAGAAGCAGACAAAAAGGAGTAACTAAAGAGGGCTTTAACCTAGGGATCCAGGGTCCTCCCTGGAGTCTGTCTTTGCTGCTGTCTTTTCCTTTGATGATCCTATCCTCATTACACAGATTCTATGAGGTATGATAGTAGACTGAGGGAAGGAGAAACAAAAGAAGACTGAGTAAAAGGACTGTTTTAATAGTCCAGATTAAAACAACAACAGGTATCAACTGTTATTTAGCACTTATTTTGTACCAGGCATAATTCTAAGCACATTACACATTTTAATGCATTTAATCCTCAAACAACCCTATAAGGTAGGTACTGCTGTTGTTCCCATTTTGCATGTGAGGAAACTGAGACAAGAAGTTAAGTATTCAGCCCTGGGTCACATAGCTGGTAAGTGGATTTCCTAAGGTCTGCCACAGGAAGAACACCAGCAGAGTGGCATGTCCTCTAAATATGCTCAATTATGCCTTATTTATGCCTGGGAATGAGGATCACTTTCTAGGAAGGTAGAAATATGAGCATGTGCTGTTAAACTAACCTGTGCAAACCAGGCCTTTCCTATACTTGAAGCTTCTCATTTGGTCTATGAGACAAGAGGTTACTTTACAAATGTTTCACTACTGCTGTTCCTGTCCTTCAAGAAATCCCAGGTAACCATTGTTATAACCTGAGTTGTATCTGCAACTTGCTTTTCTCTCTTGGCAATTCCTCCAAGTTAGAGGAATCTTAGCAATTCCTCAAAGACACAGCACTCACTCATTTTAATAGCCACAAAATATTCCATGGTATGTCTACACTTCAATTTAATTCACTATTTCCCTATTTATGAATATTTACTGTGTTTCTAATTTTTTTGCCACTACTCACAATGTTGCAATAAACATTCTTAGTTCTTATAATAAATTCCCAGTCATAGGGTTCCTGGGTTGAAGAGTATCCTTAGTTTTAGTTGTATACATTACCAGGTTACTTCTCATACCTACACACAAAGAGATTTAACGATATCCATTTCCACCAAGCCCTACATCCCCTTTAGAAGCTAAATATCATCACACTTGAAACTTTTTGCTAATCTTAAGAGAACCAAAAGATAGCTACATTTAGCTGTAATTTATTTTCTTCTATTAGAATGAGCTTCTTTTCATAAGCTTCCTGGACATTTTGAGTTTGTTAACTAGCGAATGGACTATTCATACCCTTTGCATATTTTTAAATTGAGCTGACTTTACAAAATTTGTAAGAACTCTTTGTTCATTATATAAATTACAACCGTACCTGCTATAGACTTGCAAATATTTTATTAATTAATCATTTACCTTTAGATTTTGTTTATGCTATCTTTTGTCACTTTGAATTTTTAATTTTATGTAGTTGACTGTGCCTTTTTTATCTAATGAATACTATATCCTTTGTCTTGCTCGAGTCTCTTCAACTCCTAAGTTATCAACAATTTTCCTACATTTTCTTCGAAGTGTTTTTAAACTAAAATTTTTATCTTGAGCTAATTGTGGATTCACATGCAGTTGTACCATGGCATATACCCTTTACCCAGTTTCTCCCCAATGGTAACAGTAACATCTTATAAAACTCATTGTTTTAGTGACCTTAAAATTTAAGTTTGTTCATGAAGCTGGTCTACTTAAAGGCCATTGCTTTTAGGGTAAAATCTCAACACTCTCATATTCTGCATACAAAGCCTCTCTGCTCCTCACCAAATCAACATGACTACACTTTTACTCCATCTGTTTTTTAAATTTCCAGCAAGATGCCATGTTTAATTCTTCAACGCCTTTGCACGTGAGATACCCTCTGCCTGGATGTCCTTCCCTACCTGATTTGGCTACTTGGCTAATTGCCTTTCATGACAACTTGGGTATCCCCTGTTTGTGTCCCATAGTATATGATGCTAGGATGTGATCACCACTTATTCTGCTCCCTCATTGTTATCTAGTTCTGCCAAGGCAGGGACTAAATTCTTCAGTCTCTTCACTCCACTGCCTAGCAGCACGCCTGTTGGTGATTTACAGCCTAATTTGGGGTATTGGGAAGTGTTGGTGTGTATATGTGTCCGTATGCGCGTGCAGGCAAAAATGGAGAGTGTGAATCCGAATCTCTGCAGGGCACTCAGCGCAGCGGGGATGTGACAGTTGCATTATTTTAACTCGGTCTTTTCCATGTTCACGACCGATATTACTGATTATTCAATCACCTCAGATCCCTTAAGTATCCCAAACTAAGCAACAAAGCCACGCCTTTGAGTCTGAGATGGGCGGGTGAGGAGAGGCCAGGGAGTACTGACTCCAGGCGAGGGAGGGTGCACGCAGGCGCAGCGGCAGCCGGATGAAAGCCACTCTTGCTCCGCCCTCCCTTTTCAACTAACCGCGGAAGAAACAGGAAAAAAAAAAAAGTCATTTCCGGGAAACTGGGGCCACGCTTTGTAAGCTGCAACATGGAGGCGACTAGTGGAACTGATGAGCCGGTGAGACGCAGCTCGGGGGTCGGGTGAGTGGGGAGGTTGAGCTGGGTCGAGCCTTGAACTCTCCCTCCTTTTTCCTTTTCCAGGTTTCCGGGGAACTAGTGTCAGTGGCACACGCTCTTTCTCTTCCAGCCGAATCTTATGGCAACGATGTGAGTATGACTCACCCACAGCTCCCACTTTCCCAGCTATCCTGGGATGTCTGCAGGGCCCGCCACGAAATTCTAACCTCCTACCCCAAGGTCTTCTGTAGACCCTCTCCATGTCTGCTGGAAACGGCTCCTTTCAGTTCATCCTAATCTTTTTGGTCCGCAAACGCAGGACTAACGCCAGTAGGAGTAGCTCCCAAACTGCTGCACTTTAGAGTTACCTGGGAAGCTTTTAAATATCTCGATGTTCAGGTCTCAGTCCATCCCGAGTCAGGAATCAATATTTTTTCAAGGTCTCTGAGTGATTCCATTGTGCAGTAAACTTGCACTGGCTTATGGTATATCTGGTTTAGATCCTTAAGGAGAAAGCACATGATGTATTTTGAGGTACAAGACACAGGAACATGAAAATAGTAATAACACTCAAATAGGAGTATGATGTATGCTAGATTAGTGGATCAGGGCATAAGATCCAAAGGAGTTTAGCCAAAGATGAAACCCCTAAGGAGACAAGAGAGTAGAGAAATACTTCCCTGAGTAAGTGGATCTTAAACTGGATCTTCAAAGTGTAGGTGGACAAAGGACATGATTTGGCAGTCAGGAAACGGCATGGTCTAAGGCATGGAGGCAAAAATGCAATTTTTTTCTGGGGTTAGTGAAATAGATCCGTCACTTTGGAGTGGGAGATTCTAATGGAACAGGTACTTGGTATGGCTTATTATAACCTAGCCTGCTTCATGATACTGATTCATTTCTAAGTGTTGTAGTATAGGGAATTGGCTGTGTGATAAACACAAATGATTATGACATACTACAGTTTTAAAAGTGAAGAGTAATTTCACTTCTGTTATCTTATTTTGGCTTCTGAACAACTCAATGGTATATGTGGATATTTCAGTTTTACAATGTTTCAACTCAGTCCTGAGAAGGTGATTTATCTACAGCTGCATGTAATCTCTACTTTCACTAGTTGCTGGGAAAAGATAGCTAGTGGCTGATTTTGTTTATTATACTGTGTAGGTAGCTTCTTTAGGTTGTCATAAAGACAAAAGAATTATTATATGGCCCAAATGTACTAGTCTACTTTTTATCCTTTGACAGTAACACCAAGTTTGGTAGCCCTCCTCAGTATTAACTAGACATCCACAGACTTCCTTAATTTGTTCTTTGGTAGCAAGATTGGGAGATTTCTGACTTGGCATTCTTCACTCCTTTGCAGCCTGATATTGAGATGGCTTGGGCCATGAGAGCAATGCAGCATGCCGAAGTCTACTACAGAGTGAGTTGTCTGTCTTCATTATTGAGCAGAATTTAACATGTTTAATTTAAACATTAAACATTCAGTGTATGATGCTCTGCTAATCACCATTCTCAGCAAGTTAAACGGTTGTGTTTTGGAGATAGTTTGTATTACTGTGAGATCTTGTCCACAGAGAACAGGGGCGTGAAAGAGAATTTTGTTTTGACAGTGAGGAGTTGTGCTTCTTTGCACAGTGTTCTTCTGTTGCTAACCAGCAAAAGGGTACCTGGCCCATAGTAGACACTAAATAAATGTTTGTTAACTGAATGAACAGTTCACAGAGGGCAATAGCCAGGCATTACTAACTAAGGCCAAAGTTTGAATTGGTGGAAGGGACTGTAGTATATTATGGCCCTTTAAAGTTATGTTATGATTTCATCTGGGACCTAGGCTGTCTATACTTGCTAATGAACTCTTCTGCCCTGAGAACCATGAGGGTTTGCTGGGGAAGAGGGGATAGAAATGTAGTAAATTTAGAGACTAGCATCTGTTGTCTTATTTTCTGGCAGCTGATTTCATCAGTTGATCCACAGCTCCTGAAACTCACCAAAGTGGATGACCAAATCTATTCTGAGTTTCGGGAAAATTTTGAGAAACTCAGAATAGATGTATTGGACCCAGAAGAGCTCAAATCAGAATCAGCTAAAGAGGTAAGAATTCTCTCTTAAATATTGCCTCATATCTGGCAAACAGTTATTGATTGTGAATACATTTTTATACATTTAGACTTTTTTTTTTTGGTTTAAAGCAAACACATAAAGAACCAGGGCTTTTATGTAGTTATAATCAACTATAAGTAAATTATTAAATGAATGTTTTTCTGGTTTATGGATTTTTCATGTTCATTGAATTTATTTTTTTTCTCCTTTTTGACTTGGACCTTTCATTCCTATCCCTCCAGCCCTTTCAGGGGAGAAGGAATAAATTTACCTATGTGAGTAGTTTAGCCAGAAGGTTTAGATGGGGGATTGGCAAATAGGGTACAGAAATTTGTTTGGATTCTCTGGATTTAAGTTCATATTATCACAGGCCCTAAAACTTGTGTTTTGCATTGCTTACTTGATTACCTTATACTTTTACAGAGCACTAAGATTCTTACAGAGAATTTTTTTTCCTTGAGAATAGACCCTTGGCTTATGAGGAATGTAAGCTTTTAACTCTTAGCAGGCTGTCACTGATTTTTGGAAAATTACTTCTACTTAATGGACTTCTTTCTTAACTTTGCAATTTGGGCCAAATTCCTGACTTCTTTGTCTCATTTGTGCTTAATTGAAAATGAATAACTATTTTGGGCTGAATTAGCCAATAACTTAAAACAGAGAATCTGTTTAAGAAATTAAATTTTAATTCTCTAGTCAAGGGTTTAAGTTTTCATCAGATTAAAATAGTGTTCATGTTGAGAAATACCAGCCTAACGATATAATAGATAACACAGCAACTAGCCGCTAGTGAAACTAGCAATCAGTTCAACCTTAGTCTCTTTCACTATGATTATTTTCCTTGCTGAGGAAGTGGAAGCTGCTCTCCTGGCCTTAACTTCACCAGCCTCCTGCATTTTTTTAGCTAAGGCATCTTTTTTGCCTCTGTAGAAGTGGAGGCCATTCTGCTTGAAGTTTGATGGGATTGTAGAAGACTTCAACTACGGTACTTTGCTGCGACTGAATTGTTCTCAGGGATACACTGAGGAAAACACCATCTTTGGTGAGTTTCTTGCCTCTGGCATCGTTTCTGTATAAAGAGAGTGAGGAATCTGGTTTTACTGCTGAATTGGTAACAGATAGATAGTTTGGGAATCATTTTATTTGTTATATCTTTAAAGGTCATGATACTGTTTTTTCAGTAACTGAGTATTTTCAGCCTCATTTAACATAGGATTAGAATTCCACATCTGTAAATATTTGCAAGCGAGAAGACTGACAAGGGACTAATTTCCAAAATATACAAACAGCTCATACAGCTTAATATCAAAAAAAAAATCCAATCAAAAAATGGGCAGAAAACCTAAATAGATATTTCTCCAAAGAAGACATACAGATGGCCAACAGGCACATGAAAAAATGCTCAACATCGCTAATTATTAGAGAAATACAAATCAAAACTACAATGAGGTAACACCTCACACCACTGAGAATGGCCATCATCAAAAAGTCTACAAATAATAAATGGTAGAATGTGGAGAACAAGGAACCTTCCTACACTGGTGTAGGAATGTAAATTGGTGCAGCCACTGTAGAGAACAGTATGGTGGTTCCCTAAAAAAGTAAAACTAAAGTTACCATATGATCCAGCAATCCCACTTCTGGGCATATATCTAGATAAAATTATAACTTGTAAAGATACATGAACCACAGTGTTCTTAGATGTGGGTTCTGTTCATCGTGGGTTTTGTCCAGCAAAAGTCCCACCATGGAAGAACCAAATTACTCAAGACTTTATCGGATCAAGAGAGTGAGAGGGAACTGGAGACTGACTCCCTGAGCTCCTCCAAAGCTCTTGTATTTATTGAGAATAGTCAAACAAAGAATCAAAGTGAAATATGTCATAGGAATAAGTAAGGGGCATGGTATACGTGCAGGGATGCAGGTCAGCAGTTTGCAGTTTCAGTTCATGAAAAATAGAAACATTATAATCTTAATTTATACTTAGAAGGTTACAATATTGATAGTACAGACGGTTATTTTAAGCCTCAAATAATCATGAGCAAGGTTACAGTGTTCCAAATAACTGATAATGAAAACCCAGACCACCACAGAGTCTCCATACTCTGATCAGAAATCATCTAAGCATGCAAAGCAGCCCAGCTGTTCCTAGCTAAGGTCTAAGTCACAGTCTTCTGTGAGCAAGAGCAGCCTACGCTATCCACCTATGCCTGATAAGCGAAGCATGTCCTGCCAGCCAGGGCAAGGGATGAGTTATAGTTTTCCATAAGCACAAGCAGCCCTGAATCTGTGACCTCGAACTAAGCAAAGTGAGCAAAGCATGTCTCTGCTTTTTACAGCAAGAAGACAGTTCATAGCAGATTCCTGCTAGCAAAGCAGCTTCAAGGCAACTAAGCTAAGTTCCATAGATAAGGTGGTGACTGGTATTGAGAGTTTAGTCTTTTGTGCTCTTAGACATTTTGCTTTGAAGTAGCAGTATAAAGACAACTATAGAAAGCATTGGTTTTGATTATACATTTCTTATGTGCTTACATAAAGGTGAGAATACATAAAGGTGAGAATATGATTTGTTAAAAGCAATCATTACAATATCAAAGTTTGTTAACCCAAGTTAGCGCTCCCACACATAGAAGCACTGTTTACAGTAGCCAAGACGTGGAAGCAATCTAAATGTCCATCTACAGATAAACGGATAAAGAAGTTGTGTGTGTGTGTACACAATGGGATACTACTCAGCCATAAAAAGAATGAAATAATGCCATTTGCAGCACTATGGAAGGACCTGGAGTTTATCATATTAACTGAAGTAAGTCAGAGAAAGACAGACATTATATATCACTTATATGTGGAGTCTTAAAAAATGACACAAATGAACATACTGACAAAACCAGAAACAGACTCACAGATATAGAAAACAAACTATGATTACCAAAGGGAAAAGGGAACAGGAGGGATAAATTAATTGGGTGTTTGGGATTAACATATACACACTACTATATATAAAATAGATAAACAACAAGGACCTACTGTATAGTACAGGGAACTATATTAAATATCTTGTAATGACCTATAATGGGAAATAATCTGATAGATATATATATAATTGAATCACTTTGCTGTGTACCCAAAACTAACACAGTATTGTAAATCAACTATACTTCAATAAAAAAAATTCCACATCTCTGAAGCTATGACTATACTGGAATGATTTGCATGTTAGTTCAGCTTTGTCAATAGATTTCCAGTAGGTTTAGAGAAGTAACTGTGACTAGAACAATAATCAGTTTTATTCACCTTTCAGCCCCTAGGATACAATTTTTTGCCATTGAAATTGCTCGCAACCGGGAAGGTTATAACAAAGCAGTTTATACTAGTGTTCAGGACAAAGAAGAAGAGAAAGGAGCCAATAATGGAGAGACAGGAGCTGACAGTGGAGGAGAAGAAGAGAAAGGAGCCAACAAAGAAGGAGAAAAAGAGAAAACTGACAAAGGAGGAGAAAAAGAGAAAGCCTAAAAGAAATCAACAAAAGTGGTGAAGCAGCTATGTAAGGTAGACAGGAACAGCACTCTAGAAGATGTGACTCAGCTGAGCCTATAAGTACCATGATGCTACTTCCACAGGCCCCTGTGGTTAAATGTATCTCCTTGTTCAGTGGAAGGACATGCAGAAGGACATCTTTCTAGCCTAATCATCAGGAGTTGCAATGGTTGTTCTCTTGTATGAGCTGGCTTGAAGACTATTAGTGGGGTCTTAGGTGATTATTTTTTGGTTCAGTCAAATAAGAAATTTTGTAAATAAATTTGTTTTGGTTCTTATGACTACCTATATTTGTGAAAATTATTTAACGCTTGATTTTTTTCAGGTATATAATCTCTTTGCCATGTCTTACATAAAATGATTTATGCCTATTTCTCAATGCTTCTCACTATTCCTGAAGTGAAATTCCCACAAACCTGTAAAGTTGTACATGGTTTTAGATTGGAAGTCCTTACATAAGAATTGACTCTTGCCATTTGGGTGACTATAGCTTTCTGATTTTATTTGATATATCTGTCAAAAGATCGGATAAATACTCTATAGGGTAACAGCAGCAGTGTCAACCTGTCAGAACAGTGAATGCAGCCCAGTTCACAGTAGAGGAGCAGGAGACTGGACTGGCTTCAGTACCTGCTTCTCTCTGGTAGCAAGTTGTTACCTGAAGGCTAGCAGAAATTAATAATTAAATATGAAGGCTGATAGAGTGGCTTCCCTTTTATAATGCTGTGGACAATAACACATTTATACATTAATACCAAACAAATGTATTTCTAAATGGTATTTTGTCAGACTCCAAAAATAGACCAATTGACTTTATATGGATGTGGGGAGGCTCCTTCTCATCTAATAACTTTTCAGATTGCATGTTTCAGTTATCTTCACAAATGTATGGGTATGTACACATCCCTATAGACATACTGACTTTGATTGTTAAAACTAATTAGAGGAAACTGTACTGTTTATCATGCATATAGTAAATACTCTTAAGAGTCTAACCACAGCATGATCATGCAAGAAAGGATTTACCAGAGCAGGGCAGGAGGGAATGAGACTTTTTCTAAGTAGACACAGGAGATAAATAAAAAATGAACTTAATTGATGAGTTATGTCCTAGGCAAGAGCTGTGCTAGATACGCACACAGCCAGCAGCAACAGTTGTGCACAAAGCAAATAGGCTTCTCCATGAGTTCTCTTGGCCATTTCTAAAAAACATTTGAAACATCTGTTTTCATTTTATAAAAATGTTTTTAGAATGTTAGGAGGATGTTCAACATACTAGGTGGACTTTAAAATTAAGAACTTGTTTTAGTGTGTTAACTTTTGCTTTGATTGATTTTACAGAGAATAAGAAACATACTGTTGAAAGTCAGACTGCTTTAAACAAGAGGCATCTGTGTGAGAACTAGGGTACAAAAATTGGGGAAAAGGAGGGGAATAAGAACACAGAACACTTCATACTAACCATTTGATTTCAGTTAATCAAAAGATGATATCCTGGGTGGGCCTGGTCTAATCAGGTGAGTTCTTAAAGGAGACAAGAAGCAGCAGCTGATGTTCTGTTGGCCTTGAAGAAACAGATATGTAAGAGAAGGGGGCCATGTGGCAAGGACCTGAGGGTGGCAACTGGTAGCTGAGAGTGCTCCCAGGATGACAGCCAGCAAGAAATTGATGATTTTACTAGTATAGTTAGAAGGAACTGAATTTTGTCAACCAGTGAGTTTGGGAGAGGAACTCAAGCCTTAGATGAGATTTTAGTCCTGGTTGATACTGTGATTTTGGCCCTGTGGGACCCTTAGCAGAAGACCCAGTTAAGCCATACCTGGACTCCTAACCCACAGGACTGTGAGATAATAATAGATGTTGTCTTAAGCCACTGATCACGTGGTAATTTGTTATAGCGTGAGAGAAGACTACTACAGACTTTGGTGATGGAAGTGGACTGCTGCTGTAACAAGTACCTACAGTGTGGCAATGGCTTTGGAATCAGGCAGTGAGTGGAGGCTGGAAAAATATTGAGCATGACAGAGCTCAGATTGCCTTGAGCAGACTGTCAGTTGAAATATGGACTTTAAGGATGCTGCTGGTGAGTGATCAAAAGGAAGTGTTACTGGAAACTGGAAGAAGGTGGATCCTATTAATAGGTGGGAACATTGTGGTTAGAGGCCAAGAAGTTTGAGATTTGAGTCCTTGCAATGAATTATTTGGGAGATGATATCAAGCCAGTCTTGACGTAGTATGTAAATATCTGTGATTTATTCAGAATGTGGTACCAATCCAGTTATCTCTATGACATCTTTTGGAGGTAGGGAAAGAGCACAGACTAATTTTTGCATTTATAGAAGGGAAAACTGCAGCCATTTAAAAATTTTAAGCCACTAAGTTTGTGGTGATTTGTTACATCAGAAATAGGAAACTAATTTTAAAAAAAGCATACTGAACCCTCTTCCAAAAGTGGAGACATTCACTGCACTGTCATTATTTATTTTGAAACTGTAGTTTAAACCAGGATATGTTGTATCAGATGGAGACATGAACTGCTCCCAAAGTGAGCTTCAGTAATTCTAAACCATTTTGAACTTACTCTCCAAAGAAACTCCTGTAGCTGAGTCTGTGTTTGTCGTGTCAGGTGCCGTTCGTATAACTGGGAGTTCTCTAAATTTACATCTATGTACAATACAATATTCATTAATGAATATGTGCACACATACCTACATATATGAACTTCATCAATTGTTTAGACCTTGGACCAAGAAAATATTTTTCTGGAGAGGTGTGTTTTATCACTGACAGTGTTTAAAATGGCCAGAGCATGATGATATTTAAAACTGACCAGATTTTTGTTGGTTTTATTACTGTTTTTACATTTTCTACAGATAATGCAACTTTTTTTTGCTTGCACCCAGTGTAGATGATTCTCACTACCCCATATTTGTACACTATAATTGCTTTCATATGTTGTTTATTCAGATAAATAGTCAATATCTTAACTGATTACTCAAAATTCAGGCATGTATGTATGTTACATGAATGGCCATTTTGCTATGCTTACATTCTGTCTCTAGAATTATGGAAGCGTTATGAGTGTGAACACATTGTTGATCTCCTCAATTCCATGGCTCCCACGTGATGACCATATACATGACTGGCTAGCTTTAAGATTTCCCTGCTATACTCAGGGTTTCTCTGAATTCCTCGATATAAGTTGTATTTTCTTGAAGTCAGTATTTATGTTTTCATTTTATAAATTAAAAAACAGATTTAATCATAAATTAAGTTGCTTTCCATCACACAAGTGGTGGTGTAGGGACTCAGATCTACATCTTTTGATTATGAATCTCATTGTTTTTCCAAAATCCAGATTCTCATTCTAGAATAAGCTTTTTGCTAGACTAGACAAATAATTTGAGTGAGGAATTTTAGTATTCAACAATCATAAGCATTCTATTTAGAGTGAAGCACTGAGCTAATTTAAGCTCTTCAGATATTTTCAATTTCTCTTTTTCTTTTTCCTTCTATCTCTGCGAGAGATTCCTTTTTACATATGCAACTGTGATTTGCTTAAAAAGCATTGTAGTATAATTACTATATCACAGTAATTTTTCTTCAATCTCAAACTTATTTTTTAATTTCTTAAGCTTTCTTATGAACTGAGGTATGACTGACACATTTTCCTCAAATGTTTTGTAGTTTTTTTATTATTCTCTTCTTTTTGAGGCTTTGCTCTATCTTCCTGAAGTAAGTTTTTTCCAGGCTAAATCACTGGAAGCTCTAATATGTGATACTGGTTGATTTTTACATTGTAAAGGAAATTAAAATTTTTCTTTAGAATAAGAGAATAAGCCTCTGCAGCTGGAAGCTATCTCAGAAATCTAGTTCAAAAATCTCATCTTTCTGTGAAAAAATAAGATATTAGAGGATATGCTTTACCCAGTTGAAAATCCTCTATGTATGTAAAGATTGTTATTAATTTACTTATTGTCTTTCCTGTTACACTAAGAACACCACACAAGACATCATTCCACAAGGTTCCCATTGTCCTAGAAATACCCTGCAGAAGACACTTTCCTCTAGAAAACAAATAGTCTTAAAATAATCATCATGTTTCTGCATGATTGAGGATTATTATGATGTCCTCTCTGTTTACACTAAGCTGTATCTGGTCAATCTTACACAATTCTGAGAATTTGGATTATGTTTAAAATCAAAATCGTAATTTAAAATTTACATGTTCTTGGCTTTTTATTAAAGAAAACAGCTTCTAAAAAGTTTATCTATCTTGAGTACATGCCTAGCATATACAAGGCCCTGGATTCAATCCCCAGTACCCCCATTAAAATTAATAAATAAAAACCTAATTACCTCCCCCCAACACAAAAAGAAAAAGTTTGTGTATCTTAAGGTCATTTTTCTGTCCTAAAGTCACTTACATTATGTCCTCTGCATTAGGGAAGATAAAAAAGGGAATTCTCCCTTCTCCCTGTGCCCCGACCCTGACCCACCCATTGAAATAAGTTGATTGCCTCTTAATCCTGGGTGAGATCATAAACTCTGACGCTTCTACTAAGCTCATACTCACCAGTGGTACATTTATTTTTAAATTATCTTTTTTCAAGTTTCATCTATGTTGTACCATGTATTAGAACTAGAAAATAAGCTAAATGAAATGAACCAGACACAAAAGGACCAATGTTGTATGATTCCACTTACATGAAATATCTAGGAAAGGCAAATTCATAGTTTAGAGGTTACAGGGGCTGGGGAGAGATGAGAATAGGGAGTTATTACTGGTTACAATGTTTCTGTTTAGGATGATGAAAAAGTTTTGGAAAAGTGATAATTGCACAACATTGTGAATGTCATTAATGCCACTGAATCATATATTTTAAAATGGTTAAAATGGCAAATTTTATATATATCTTTTTCACCAAAAAAGTTTTTTTTTAATCTTCAGATCTTGTAAATGCAGTCATTCCTTTCTGTTCTTACAGAATTTAATGAGCTTAAGACAAAAAGAGATTATTTTTATTTAGTTTCCTGCCAAAGGGGTAAAAACCTATAAGTAACCAAGATCCAAGGATCATAACAAGATCAATAATAATATAAATGGTCCTTCATTTTTTATATAACTATATGTATATTTCAATTGTATTCTTTAAAATTATAATATCTTGGGTGGGCAAATAGCTGAAAGGTTGGTAAAAGGATACATACTATCAGTTATAAGATGAATAAGGTTTGAGGATCTAATTTGTAACATGATAACTGTAGCTGGTAAAACTGCAATGTATAATTGAAATTTACTGAGAGAGTAGAACTTAAATTTCACCAAAAAAAAAAAGGAAACATGAGGTGACACATGTTAACTCAATGGAGGAAATCCCTTCACACCATTATAACACCAAATCATCACATTGTGCACTTTAAATATTTTACAATTTTGTCAGTTATACCTCAGTAAAGCTAAAAATAAATTTTTTTGTCATGAAAATTTTAAACATACAGAAAAGTAGAAATAATAGTATAATGAACTCTTATATGTCGCGCAGATTAGTTACCAAGATTTTGCCACGTTTCCTTCTTAGATCCTTTTTGCTTTATTGAAGCATTTGAAAACAAATCTCAGACATAACATTTCACTACTATATATTTCAGTGTGCATTTTAAAAATGGACATTTTCTTATATAATCACAATGATAACTAATCATAAATAAGATTTTCAGCTGATAATTAATTGTAGCAATAATTTGTGAATGCATATTCAAATGATAGAGATTCAGGAAATAGTCCTTTAAAGTGTATTTAAGGAATAGTGATTAGTGTAGGTTGACTGAAGTATGAGTAATAGGATATATGTGTGTATAAGAGAATTAGTAGAAAAGGTTGAAAATGTGTATTCGATTCACACTATGAGCACTAATAATTAGCCCTAGATACTGAGCTAGATGCCTTATATACATCTTATTCCTAACATATAGGCTTTATCAACCGTATTTTACTCATTAGGAAATTTAGGCTTGGAGAAGTTTTGAGTCCCAGGTTAAGGATTTTAGATTTAATTTAGTTAGTAGTGGCTGGATATTGGAAGTTTATTTTAATTCTTGGCTAGTGATATGATGAAAACTGCTTAAGGAAGATTAAACGATGTACTATATTTAATAAGTTAAATATTAAGTGCTTATTCTGGATTGATTGTTTTGACCTGATTCTTGCATTCATTCATTTGCTTAAATATTTATGGAATGGGTCCTACACACCATGGATCTTAACAATCTAATGGGAAAGGTGGAACTTAAATATATATAAGATGTTGATATAGTTTGCTAAAGAAATATATGGTAGAACTTTTAGTGTCTTTTGTGATTAAAAAGCAAACCTATACTCATTTTTTAAAAATATGAAAATCAGAATCCACAAAGAAGAAAATTTTAATTATTCATTACTTATTGCCAACTACATTGCCAGGGAGGGGGGAAAACCGTGAAGGATTGTTTATTGAGTTTCATTGGACTTTCCTAGAACTGATACATACCTTTTACTCGTATTCTGTGAAATAGAACTCAGTCCTCTGTCACTGAATTGCAAGAGAGGGTGGGAAACTTAGTCTAGCTGTGTGCCCAGGAAGATGAGAAAGAAAATGGTTATTGACCCCTTAGCCAGTCCTCCCACAGCAGGTAAATAGTTATTGTTCTCTCCCACACATATTCATTACTTTCCATTTATTCATTTCTCAGACTCTAGAAGGAGGTTCCCAATCTATGACTGAGGTGCTCAGTGAATTCCTGATTCTACAGTTGACTTCTTGAATCTATGTCCAGGACACTGTGTCAATATAGTCTGAAATAACAAGCTCCTTGGACTCGTTACTTTTGAGTGATTAAAATATATTGTGTTGGAATAAAAACATGTCACTCACTACTGCGTTTTTCATCTAGAATTTATAATCTCTGTGTTATTTATTTTTAGTTGAAAAGAAATCCATCCATTCTGGACACAGACTATTCATTCCCTTATAGTCTGCAAGAGGTTTAGGACATTAAACCTGCTATAGGCTAGATGAGCAAATCATAGAAGTGACAGGTTGGTTCAGCCTTTATGTAGGGAAGTGTTATACGCCACACAATAAACATTACAGATTCATGCAGAATAGACTTGGACCTTAGCTATGAAACTTAGTACTCTTAAATTTAATCTATTCTAAATTAGTTCAGCACAGTGTAAGAGAGAATGCACTAACATGTGGAATCATTATAGAATTATTTCAATTATGTATATAATAAAAGGAAATGTCTTTCATCAAGGATATGTTCTAGCAACGTCATTACCAACAGTTATAATTTACTCAGATAAGCTTGAGATACTTCATCTGATCCTGGAGTTCATTTTATCATTCATTCATTCATTTGTTCATTACTTCATAATGAACACCTTTCCCTATTGTCTTTACCCATGACTTAAAGGGTAATCATTCTCTTCTAGATCCCTGCCACTGTCATCTGTGACTCATTACTCTCCTGCTCTTACCTTCAGTCTCAGGTCCTTTAGACTTGATCTTCCCTCTGCCTGAAAAGCTATTCCCACAGATATCTGTATGATACTCTTTCCCTTCTCAATGATCTCAAGTATCACCTTAATAAAGAGGTCTTTCGTGATCTCTTTATTTAAAACAACACCTCCCTTTTGAATGATGTCCATTCTGACTGGCGTGAGGTGATAACTCATTGTAGTTTTGATTTGCATTTCTCTGATAATTAGTGATACTGAGCATTTTTTCCTGTGCCTATTGATCATTTGTATTTCTTCCTTGGAGAATTGCTTGTTAGGTCTTTTGCCCATTTTTGAATTGGGTTGTTTGCTTTTTTCTTATTAAGTCGTATGAGCTGCTTATATATTCTGGAGATCAAGCCTTTGTCGGTTTCATCTTTTACAAAAATTTTCTCCCATTCTGTAGGTTGTCATTTTGTTTTACTTATGGTTTCCTTTGCTGTGCAGAAGCTTGTGAGTTTAATTAGGTCCCATTTGTTTATTCTTGCTTTTATTTGTATTCCTTGGGTAGACTGCCCTAGGAGAACATTTTTGATATGTATGCGAGATAATGTTTTGCCTATGTTTTCTTGTAGGAGGTTTATTGTATTTTGTCTTATGTTTAAGTCTTTGATCCATTTTGAGTTGATTTTTGTGTATGGTGTAAGGCAGTGTTCTAGCTTCATTGGTTTATATGCTGCTGTCCAGTTCACCCAACACCATTTGCTGAAGAGACTGTCTTTATTCTATTGTATATTTGGAGAGGCTGTGTAGAAAAGGGAACCCTCCTACACTGCTGGTGGGAATGCAGTTTAGTGCAGCCACTGTGGAAAACAGTATGGAGATTACTCATAAGACTAGGAATTGACTTACCATAGGACCCAGGAATCCTGCTCCTGGGCATACATCCATAAAGAACCCTACTTCAAAAAGACACCTGCACCCCAATGTTCATAGCAGCACTATTTACAATAGCCAAGATATAGAAACAGCCTAAATGTCCATCAACAGATGACTGGATAAGAAGATGTGGTATATTTATACAATGGAATACTATTCAGCCATAAAAATGACAACATAACACCATTTGCAGCAACATGGACATCCCTGGAGAATGTCATTCTAAGTGAAGTAAGCCAGAAAGAGAAAGAAAAATACCATATGAGATCGCTCATATGTGGAATCTAAAAAATAAAAAGAACATAAATACAAAACAGAAACAGACTCATAGACATAGAATACAAACTTGTGGTTGCCAGGGGGAGGGGGTTGCAAAGGTACAGACTGGGAATTCGAAATTTGTAGATACTGACAGGCATATGTAGACTAGATAAACAAGATTATACTGTATAGCACAGGGAAATACATACAAGATCTTGTGGTAGCTCACAGCAAAATAAAATGCGACAATGAATATATGTATGTTCATGTATAACTGAAAAATTATGCTCTACATTGGAAATTGACACAACATTGAAAAATGCCTGTAACTCAATAAAAAATATTAAAAAAATAAAACACCTCCCTTGGCACTCCCTATTCCCCTTACCTAGCTGTGTTTTTCATTATAATGCATCACTGTCCCCTTTACCCCCATCTTGGAGGACAGGAACATTGTTTGTTGTATGCTCAGCACCTTTATCAATGTCTGGCTGGAACATTGTAGGATCTTAATAAATATTTTTTAATAGATGAGTTAATGAAGTACCTACTATATATATCAGGCATAATTCCAATATGCTAGGATCACAGTTGAGACACTGAACAATCAGACTGAAGTAAGATCCAAAATGTTTCCAATGTCATTCTATCCATCCAACAGGGGTATGTTAGAAAAGAAAAAAAAAAATCCAAATAATTTTACATTTTGAAAGGTCTTTCCACACTGGGCAATAGGAGTTGAGAAACCAACTCATGAACAAGATCCACTAGAACAAATGCCTACTTTTCTATAGGAATTTGCAGTCGTAACACTAGGTATATGAGCTCACCTTTATAACGTGAAATATGACTATGATTATGATTCCAGATTTTTAAAAAATACCTACAGCACAGAAAGCATTTCACTTGTATATGTGCTATCTCAAACCAATCATATTACTCTCCTCTCTTCCCTAACTTGTGCCTCCTTGTGCATTCACATTTTTCTTTTGTTCATAACAATTTTTTCCCCATCATTCTGGCTTAAAATTTTAGCAACATCTCTCACTTCTTCCTCTCCTGGTTTTACTTCCTTCTTACTCATATGGCTTCCAAATCATATCTATAAATGCTCTGTGACCAAGGCCACCATATTGAGCAACTAACTCCAGGGGATGCCATTCACATTTTAGTCTATGTTAATGGAGTCATGCACTGCTTAAGCCTGACAGTGGTTTGCATGTGGCTGAGACTGTGAGTTGCCCATCCAACATCCATATCCAACATCCATTCTTCCCTTCTTTTTAATGAAAGAACTCTAAATTCTAGCTGAACAGATTGGTGATTGGATTAAAAGACTATATTTGCTAATAACCTCTCTTACTGCTAAGGTTAGCCATATGACTAAGTTCTGGCTAATAGGATGTAACCTGAACTTTTTTTGTGGATCTTTTAGGAAAGTTGCTTAAAGGAAGCTAATTGATCCACTGAGGTCCCTTCTGCTCCTCTTCTACCCTCTGTCTTTCCTTCTTTTTATGACCTGCAACAAGAATGTGATGACTAAACTTCATCTTGGACTATATCTTGGACCAAAAAAAAAATGATCTTAAGGATATAAGCAGTCACTTATTCTGCCTACAGGATCTTTTGTTCTCTACTTGCATCATCATTTGTTTTTACCTCTGCCTTAGCCCAGTCAGCATAAGACAATCATGAACAAACCTGTAGTCTGATAAAGTTAGGATTATCGACCCTATGCAACGAGAGAGACAGCACATCATTGGAATCATGGAGCATCTCTCCAAACAAAGGAAAATATGGAATTAGTATAGGATTTGGGGGGATAGGAGTTTAGGTGAAATATAGAGTTAAATTTAAATGAAGCTGAGCCAGAGCCAAGATGCCGAAGTAGGACGACCCTGAGGTCACTTCCTCCCATGGGTAGATCAAGATTACAACTATTTACAGAGCAAATACTGATGAGAAAAAAACCAGACAACTAGCAAAAAAGATCTTCTACAACTAAAGATATAAAGGAGGAACACAGCAAGATGGGTACAAGGGCAGAGACAGTATAGTCAAGACCCAAACCCCCAGATGGGTGACCCACAAATGGGAGCATAATTACATTGCAGAGGTTCTACCTAAGGAGCAAGTGATCTGAACTCCACATGGGTTCTCCAGCCTGGAGGTCCTGCACTGAGAAAACAAGCCACCAGAATGTTTGTCTTTGAAGGCCAGTGGAGCTTACTTTTGGGAGACCAGAGGACTGTGAGAAAGCTTTACAGACAAGCAAAAGCTAAAAGAATTCAACACAATCAAACCAGTTTTACAAGAAATGTTAAAGGGACTTTTCTCAGAAAGAGAGGAAAAAACATCACAACTGGAAACATGAAAATTACAAAAGGAAAAATATCATTGGTAAAGGCCAATATACAGTTAATGTAGTAAATCAGCCATGTATAAAGGTAAAAGGAATGTTAAAAGACATGAGTAGTAAAATTATCTTTATCTGCAATAAGTAGTTAAGGGATACACAAAACAAAAAGTAAAATGTGACTTCAGAAGCACTAAATGTGGGGGAGACACTAAAAATGCAGGATTATTAAAATGTGTTTGAACTTAGGAGATCTGCAATTTAAAATAATCATATATATATATATGATTTTATATATAAAATATATATATAAAAGAGAAATTGCTATGTATACTACAGAGAGTATAGTAAGTAACTATGTAGTATCTTTGTATGGTGACATGTAACTAGACTTACATTGGTGATCATTTTGAAATGTATAGAAGTATCAAATCAGTATGCTGTGTAACAGGAATTAATAGTGTTGTAGATCAATTATACTTCAAAAACAAACAAACTGATACAAAGAGAGACTGGACTTGTGGTTATGAGAGGCAGGGTGGGGGAGGGGTGTGGATTTAGATGAAGGCAGTCAAAAGGTACAAACTTCCAGCTATAAGATAAGTAAGTCCTAGGGATTTAATATAAAACATGATAAACATAATTAACACTGCTACGTGTTATAAAGAAAGTTATTAAGAGAGTAAATCCTAAGTGTTTTCACCACAAGGAACATTTTTTTTCTGTTTCTTTAACTTTTTATAGGTATGAAGTAATGGTTGTTCACTAAAATTATTGTGACAATAATTCATGATGTATGTAAGTCAAATCATTATGCTATACACCTTAAACTTTGACAGTGCTGTATGTTAATTACATCTCAATAAAACTGGAAGTAAAAAGGGAGAAAGAGAGAGAAATTGAGAGAGAGAAAGCTATGTCTTGATGGCCTTAAAGCAAAATGGGGTTGTGTGTACAAGGGTCATCATCAAGTCCTGGCATGCAAAATTTGACCAAGGATTCTATTTTTTTAGAATCTACGAAGGTCGTAAAGATATGTGATATTTTGTCCAGAAACTCTTTATCTAAATCTCTGCACTTGTTTTGTATTTCATAGCAGCTTTTTTGGTCAAAGTAACTTAGATTCTCTAGGCAAAAGCTGGATGCTTTATTCTTTCTGATATAATTTCAAACAGCAACATTTCTAATAGTCTGTGATTTTACAGGACAAAGTTTCTTAGCAAGTAAGAAAGCAGTAGTCACTGAAGGAAGGAGTTGTTATGAAACTTTTCAGCTGCAATGTGTTTTAGGGAGAAATAATTGTTTCCTGTTAACTTCTCAGCTAGCCTTATTCATTTCACGACTACTATGCCAGCATGATGAATGGCAGTGCAGGTTTTTATTTTCCTAGTCCCAGCTAATTTTTCACTTTCTCACCTCTCACCTCAATAGTAATATTACTTTGCTTTTCCTTCTAAGATACTACATCATTTTCAAAGCATTCTCATATGTACACAGAATAAATTAAATTTAGAAATAACCTTTTGAAGTAGGAAAGTAAAAACATACATGAAGAAACTAGATATCAAAAAAGTTATATGATTTCTCTGAGGTGACATGTTAGCAAACTAATAGGCCAGGACCCAGGTTTAACTCCTAGTTCATATTCCTTTCAGATTTATAAAAGAATCTCTTTCTCTCCTTAAACCTTCTCTTTTTGGAAAGGGATTGCTTGTTCAAATAACCAATGAGCTTAGATTTGCCTATCTACATCACATATATCTTTTCATCAAGAAATAAAAACAAGTGTCTTGGTTTTCTTTACTTCTTTGCACATAGAATTATATGGCATAAATTGAAAAATAGAATAGAATAAGTTATTTTTAGAGTGCAAGATCCAACCAATAGTAACAATGAATGCCTTAAAATATATAAAAATTTCAGTAACATACAATAAGTCTTTAAGAAGAGTAATTTAAAAACATTTGAGAGAAATCTCCATTAAAAGAAAGATAGAAATATAATGATTATGCTCAAGTAAGACTACAGTTTTTTAAAAATAATATAAAGGTTCTATTGAAATTGCAACATACCACTTCACTCTTACTGAAAATTTTCACTTATTAAATCTGCATGGATAATGAGGAATCTTTATGGTCTGAGTATCTCTATTATCTATCTCTATATCTCTATTTTTGTGTGTGTGTTATTTATGAATGGTTAGTGATCAGACTTCCAACTTGACATGTCAGGACTGATCTTCCCTCTGTTTTAACTATTCCTCATTCTCTCCCAACATAAAATGTAATGTAGTGGGATCCCCTTTCCTGCATCAAATTTCTGTCCTTTTAGCAGTGGGATTGAAAGCTCTGTGTGCTCCCAATCACTTGTTATTACTATGGTTACCCAGAGCAGAGCAGTCAGCAAGACCAGGAGAAACTGGAAGAGAATCTTAGTTCCAGCTTTGAGAGCAAGACAGAGGCTGAGACGGTTGAGAGCAAGGATAGGGATAAAGGGAGAAGTAACTTTGTCGTCCTGTAGCATTTAAGCTTTTTGAGCCACTTATGAATCTTGGAATGGTGCCTATGTTCTGTTCTCTCCTTCTTTCTCCCTTTCCCCTATTCCTTCCTCCCCCTCATTCTCTCACTTTCCCCCTTTTCTTCCCATAGTCTCAGGGTTTAAGCCAGACTTTAGTCAAAAGAATGTGGGGTTTGAATTCATCAGACATTAAATTTGAACACCAGCTATATAACTCTGAACTAGAGAGTAATTTAATTGGACCAAGTTTAACATTGTGCATTTACTGCATCAAAAGGAGATGTATTTTCTGTTCCTTTTGAGATTGGATGGTAAAGAAGGCTTAGCATTCTTTCTCTTAGTAACAGCCTTCATCATTATGGCGTTTTTAAGGAAATGAACTCTTAAATACAAGGCAAAGAGAGGAGAAAGTGGAAGTCTTCAGGCGCTTGGCTTAGATGTATTGTTCAATAGTACCTTTACTAGTAAAGCTTTGCATTTTGGGGAAGGTAGAGTAAGTGGTAGTAATCAAATAAATTCATACTTTGAATAAAATCCATAAGAGAACAATCTATGTTAATATACAGTTCAGTTATCAGGTCATTTTCTGTAATTAGCAAGCATTATATGTTAAGATAAAGGACCTCCTAAAAAGTTATTTACAACTTAGTATGAAGCAGTTCATAGAGCTTGTTTTATACTATTAAAATTACCTGAAACAACCAACTAACAGTTTTGATAAGCTGGAACAGATTATTCAGACAAATATTGACCTGAGTTGAGCAAAAGCAAATTTAGCCATATGGCATCATAAGTACTCAATGCATGTGGACAATACAAATACAAATTCAACAATTCCGAAATTTGAGCCTAAAGCTTACTGTGCACTATGATTATTTTGATGGCTGATGAAATCAGTGAAGTGGATTGTAATGAGACAGATGAAAATCTGCAGAGCAAATACCTATTCAATATATTTCCAATCCAGACTAATGAAGATGTGCTAGGTCTCCAGCATCTACAGGGCCTAAAGAATATTATGTGATTAGCACTGTGTGCCAAAAGGCTGAGCTGAACACTGTTCATTACAGAAGATTGCATTTCCCAAAGTTAAGACATAACATGGCAAGTCTAATGGCATATTTTTG
The DNA here is from genome assembly GCF_048773025.1 of Camelus bactrianus. Classification (NCBI taxonomy): domain Eukaryota; kingdom Metazoa; phylum Chordata; class Mammalia; order Artiodactyla; family Camelidae; genus Camelus; species Camelus bactrianus. The sequence goes on from NC_133575.1 coordinate 61,758,403, forward strand.
AAACTGTCCTAATTGTATATAAAACATGACTGTTTAAATGACCTTGAATTGCAAAATATTTTTTCAATAACAATTTCTATTTGTGTACTTGATAAATTAGACGGAATTGCAATAGCCAACTTCAAAAAATGTCCTGTGATTTTCAGGTGATCTTATGGTTTAGTTACAAATATTTCAACTCCAAGTTGTCACCTAGACAGTCCATCTGCACTAACTGAGAATGCCAAGACCCATTAGCAATATTGCTGTTGGCAGAGACAATATTGCTGTTGGCCATCGTGCACCAGGAAATTTCAGTTAGATGGATACTTTGCCCTTTGTTGCTTGAAGGTGTTAGGAGTAATTGCAAAATTAAGGTGATTTGATTTATTTCAAGGTACTTCCTGTACCATGTATCGCTCTATATGTCTGCTGAATCAGAAGCTTTTGTGAAATGAACAAATACATTAACTTTGTTATAGCCATTAAAAGAGTACTGATTCTAATCCATTACTTTGGGACTCTATAGTTCAAAGAGTACTTTTGCATTCATTATCTCATTTAATCTTCACAACATCCAGGAAGTGGATTGAAATAAGCAGGGCACAAGACACAGCTCCAATTTTGTATGTGACAAATATGAGGCTTAAAATATTTGACTTGCCTAATACCACATAGGTAATCAATTAGAAGAGCAAGTTTAGAAAGCCAGGTTTCTTGATCCCAAGCCACAATTGTGAATATGTATCTTTGATGAGGTCCAATAAAAATCTTGGATAAAATGATAAGGGAAACCAAGCACAGAAAATCTATTTTCAACATAAAAAAACAATGTGCAAATACAATGTGCTTAGAGTTTCTGACATGAATTTATTTCCTTTAGTGATGTGCTTTTGCCATCCTAATCTAATGCTGGGAGTAATAATTTAAGGGGAACTAGAATGGAGAATTATCCATAAAAATGTGGACAGTAGAAATTTTTTCAGAGATTGCTGATTATTGTTCAATATCCATTGTCTCTCTTTTCCTTAGTTATAGAGAATCTCTGATTTTTATGTTAGGCACATGGCTATACAGAATAACAACTATATTTCCCAGGTTTCTTTATATGTAAGTGTGGGCATAGAACCATGTTTTTGCAGAGGTGTCCTTTTTTTAACATTTTTTATTGAGTTATAATCATTTTGCAATGTTGTGTCAAATTCCAGTGTAGAGCACAATTTTTCAGTTATACATAAACATACATACATTCATTGTCACATTTTTTTTCGCTGTGAGTTACCACAAAGTCTTGTATATATTTCCTTGTGCTATACAGTATAATCTTGTTTATCTATTCTACATTTTGAAATCCCAGTCTTTCCCTTCCCACCCTCCTCCCCCTTCACAACCACAAGTTTGTATTCTATGTCTATGAGTCTGTTTCTGTTTTGTATTTATGTTTTGTTTTTTTTTTTTTAGATTCCACATATGAACGATCTCATATGGTATTTCTCTTTCTCTTTCTGGCTTACTTCACTTAGAGTGACATTCTCGAGGAACATCCATGTTGCTGCAAATGGCATTATGTTGTCGGTTTTTATGGCTGAGTAGTATTCCATTGTATAAATATACTTCTTCTTTATCCAGTCATCCGTTGATGGACATTTAGGCTGTTTCCATGTCTTGGCTATTGTAAATACTGCTGCTATGAACATTGGGGTGCAAGTGTCATCCTGAAGTAGGGTTCCTTCTGGATATATGCCCAGGAGCAGGATGACTGGGTCATATGGTAAGTAAATTCCTAGTCTTTTGAGGAATCTCCATACTGTTTTCCATAGTGGCTGCAACAAACTGCATTCCCACCAGCAGTGAAGGAGGGTTCCCTTTTCTCCACAGCCTCTCCAGCACTTGTCATTTGTGGACTTTTGAATGATGTCCATTCTGACTGGTATGAGGTGATACCTCATTGTAGTTTTGATTTGCATTTCTCTGATAATTAGTGATATTGAGCATTTTTTCATGTGCCTATTGATCATTTGTGTTTCTTCCTTGGAGAATTGCTTGTTTAGGTCTTCTGCCCATTTTTGATTGGGTTGTTTGTTTTTTTCTTATGAAGTCATATGAGCTGCTTATATATTCTGGAGGTCAAGCCTTTGTCTCAATAGTTTTTTTTTTTAAATGACATGATGCACATGGAGTGTTAACTGCAGTGCCTTGAACGTTATAACTGACTCACCCAAGATTTGTACCAAGATAATGTGCTTTCAGAATCTGTGTTCTTAATACTGCCCTTCAAGTAGATATTATTCACTCAGAATGATATCACATCAAATAATATTGACTTTACATATTCCCCAAGATTTCTGTAGTCATTTCCTGGGGCTAAAGTTGTGTCTTCAAAGTGGATTCAGGTCTTCTCTTCTCTGTGATATTTGTACATCTTGATGGCTTAATTTATCACTTCCTTAGAATTCATGGATGGGCTTCCATCAAATTCTTCCTCTTTCAGGATTCTTCATCTTATGAAGTTAAGACTCTTGCACTAGAAGTTAGAAGGAGTATCCTGATCCAGTTCTTCATAAAACTGTTAGAGGAAAGGTACAGGGGATACAAATACCTCAGGAAGAAGTGCTGTTTCATTAGTCTCACTCACTGAAGTAATCCCCTCAATTATCAAACTCAGTTTGAATATGGGAAAATGTTATTTATTTTAGGGCTATATTACTTTTACTTGTATATAAGTATAGAAGCTTATAATGACAACAAATTGAGTAGTAAAGATAGTAAAACTGTTCTCATTTTCATGTCACCTGTTATCCAGATAAGGAATGAACTTATTTAGTATAAATCCTACTTACTTCCAAAGGATGTGTTTAAACTATTAAAATGAAGCTCACAAAAAAAGAAAAAAATGAGATTTTTAAAAATGTGGTATGAAATAAGGATTCAATAGTTTGAGAAATACAGTAAGCGAACATGGCATTATGTTGTAAAGGAAAGGCTATCAGTGTAACTGACAACCAAGGACTATTTGAGTTTTTAGATTGCCTCAGAATGCAAGGTGCTTTAAAATGGGTGCTCAGGTGTTACCAATTAGTAGCAAAAAAAATATAAGAATTTGAAGAAAAAGTGGTAGTGTCTATTCTGGCAAATCCCTAAGAGAAGAACCTTAATGAAATGGGGGTGAGATATGGTAGATATATAATGAGCTCCTGCCCAGTCTCCCCTATTTGGTGCCACACACTGTTGATTTTTATGTTTCCTTAGAGTCAGTGATAACTGGGCAAAGGCAGTGTTAGTTCCTCTGTTGGTTTAAGACTCACTGTTTTTAAACAAACATATGGCCTTGGTATTCAAAATAATTTATGTAAATTTGAACCTCTGGAGTTTGCATCCTTCAGCTGAGTTAGGCCCCACCTTGACACCAACATTATTGTCTTTACAGGGGTCCTGGGTTTATTTGGGATAGGGAAGTATGGTATATATGTGATATGTATTTAGGATAAACTCAGTCATTTGTGTTGGGGAGAAAAAACTACTCTCTTAAATTCATATGTGGGGGGCCTGTGATTTCAACTAATAAGAGACAGACCAACAGGAGGAAAAATTATTCTTATTCATACAAGAGCATACAAAAGAAATAGCTCAGTAAATAGTAAAAGTTAGGGACTTATATACCTTAATTTAGCAGAGAAAAACAATGAGAAAGGAAAGGTCTCCGTGGAAAGAACAAATGAGTTCTATAAGAACAAATGAGATATAAGAAAGTTTGTGATAATGCTCATTCATGCAAGTGTGAGTGGTCTTTTTGTGATCTTCTTGGCTATAAAACTCCCCTGGGGGAGGGAATTTATGGTGTAGGTTTACTATTGGTTTTCTTCCTGGAAGCAAAAGCTGCCCTGAAGAGGGAATTTATGACAGCTTCATTTCTCAAAAGTTTCTGCTTTTAGTTAGATAAGGAAAGATCTGACAAGGCTTCTTCCCAAATGCCTTCATCTTATAATAATCTTCAGATCAACCCTGGAGTTCTGAGTGGATCCCCACACTTGCTTATAGAATTATATCTTTATGCAAATATAACATTCTAATATTAAACCAAGTGATATGGAAAATTAGAATTTTAATTTGGTACAAACTTTAGACCTAGAAAATCTAGGCTCATTTACATATCTAGCCTCAACTTCTGAACAAACTCTCAGTGTGATGGTACAACTAAAATTTCACTTCATTTGATCAGAGAGAGAACACTGGGGCACATGAACATCAGACAAAAGGCAACTGAAAAGGGAACTGTAAAGTATATATCTGTCCTTCACCCTGAGCATATGCTAGTAAGTGGAAATGGTTGCGTTTGTGGCACATACAGGAAGTTTGGTTAGCCCTCACTTCTATGATATGCAAGGAAATTGGGTCCCTGATATCATCTCTCTGTTGAAATAGCCAACTCAGAACTTAAGTCTGCTGTTAAAATTTGTTTTTCCTTTAAGAAATAAAAACAAAAATAAACAAAGGGGCCTAATCAAACTTACAAGCTCTTGCACAGCAAAGGAAACCATAAACAAAATGAAAAGACTGGGAGAAAATATTTGCAAGTGATGCGACTGACAAGCGATTAATTTCCAAAATATACAAATAGCTCATACAGCTTAATATAAAAAAAAAACCCAATCAAAAAATGAGCAGAAGACCTAAATAGACATTTCTCCAAAGAAGACATACAGATGGCCAGCAGGCACATGAAAAGATGCTCAATATAACTAATTATTAGAGACATGCAAATCAAAACTACAGTGAGGTATCACTTCACACCAGTCAGAATGACCATCATCAAAAAGTTTACTAATAAATGCTGCACAGGGTGTGGAGAAAAGAGAACCCTCCTACACTGTTGGTGGGAATGTAAATTGGTACAGCCACTATGGAGAACAGTATGGAGGTTCCTTATAAAACTAAAAATAGACTTACCATACAATTCAGCAGTCCCACTCCTGGGCATATATCCAGAGAAAACTCTAATTCAAAAAGATATATGCACCCCAACATTCATAGCAACACTATTTACGATAGCCAAGACATGGAAGCAACCTAAGGGTCCATCAATAGATGAATAAAGATGATGTGATATATATATATTCACAATTGAATATCATAAAAAAGAATGAAATAATGCCATTTGCAGCAACATGGATGGACCTAGAGATTATCATTTTAAGTGAAATAAATCAAAGAAAGACAAATATCATGTGATATCACTTATCTGTGAAATCTAAAAAAATGATACAAATGAGCTAATTTACAAAACAGAAACAGGCTTACAGACATGGAAAACAAATTTATGGTTACCAAAGAGGAGGGGGGAAGGGTAAATCAGGAGCTTGGGATTGACAGATACACACTACTATATATCTATAAAATAAACAGCAAGGTCCTACTATATAGGCAGGAATTATATTTAATATGTTGTAATAACTTATAATAAAAAAGAATCTGAAAGAATATATATGTATAGCTGAATCACTTTGCTCTAACTCAGAAACTAACACAACATGGTAAATCAATGATACTTCAATTAAAAAAAAACACATATGGAAAACAAAACAAAACAAAACAAAACCCATGTTTTGTTAGCACAGTCTTTTCACAGTGCACTCTTGGGAGATGAAGAGTTTAAACATCACACCTTGCAACCTGGAGATTTCATCTGCTGGAAAAGGCACCTCCGGAAAAACTCTCCATTCAGCCTCACTGGAACAGATCCTTATCAACTACTGCTAACCACCCCTTTTTCTATCAAACTTCAAGGAATAGACTGCTGCATTCAAATGACACACCTAATGAAAGCATTGAATCCTTACCAGACCTGCACATCATCTGGTGACCTGAAAGTAAAGAGTTCCTGGGATTGAAGCAGACAATATTTGATGAGACAGCTTTCCCAAGAAATGTGGGCCAGACGTGTTGGAAGTTTGTCACCATACCTTTGACAGTGACATAAAGCTTCAGATGGTCTCCGATGTCTATGATCTTGATAACGTGGACTATAGATAAAAAGTGTCTGAGAGTTCTCCCTCCTAATCCTCCTTGTCACTTGAATGTGACCTCAATAGGTTTCCAATCTGTGCACTTTTATTCTGACATAAAATACTACAGCCAGGAAATGTCCTCCCTGACACTGAGGGAAAAAAGCCACTGAAACCTGAAGACCTTACTTAGTTAGTGGTCCTTTTAGAGAAAGGTCTTGCTCAAAAGGAGGAAATATAAAAACTTAATAAACAGATACCTCAATTAAATAAAATTGATAGACCAGAAGGGGGAGCTATGACCTGCAATGATAGCAAAGCTGAATGACAAGATTTCCTTTTCTTTCCTGGCAACAATTCAGCCAATGAAAAGCCATAGACTCTGTTTACTATAGCCTCCCAACTTCCTTTTTCCCCTCTATTAAAAGAGTTCTCCTGCTCTTGCTGTGTGGGGACTTGTACATGGCTCAACATGGTTGCAGATCTCAAACTGCAAATCTCTGCTAGTCATAAATAAACCCATTTTGCCTGGAGAAATAACTTGCAGTCTGTTTATTTTAGGTTAATAGTAATAAGCTGTTCTTTCAGAAACAGTTGTCTTTCTGTCATTCTACCATACCTGATTAAAACTAAATCCCAAGTGCTTTTTAAAAAACTGGGGCAAATACCAGTCCTTCTCAAACTCTTCCAGACGATTGAAAAGGAGGGAATACTCCCAAACTCATTCTATGAAGCCACCATCACCCTGATACCAAAACCAGGCAAAGACACTACAAAAAAAGAGAATTATAGGCCAATATCACTGATGAACATAGACGCCAAAATCCTCACCAAAATTTTAGCAAATAGAATCCAACAACACATAAAAATGATTATACATCATGACCAAGTGGGGTTCATCCCAGGGACACAAGGCTGGTTCAACATACGCAAATCAATCAATGTAATACATCACATCAACAAGAGAAAGGACAAAAACCACATGATCATCTCAATCGATGCAGAAAAAGCATTTGATAAAATTCAACACCCATTTATGATAAAAACTCTCGCCAAAGTGGGTATAGAGGGAACATATCTCAACATAATAAAAGCTATATATGAGAAACCTACAGCCAGCATAGTACTCAACGGTGAAAAACTCAAAAGCTTCCCACTAAAATCTGGGACAAGACAAGGATGCCCACTATCACCACTCCTATTCAACATAGTCCTGGAAGTCCTAGCCACAGCAGTCAGGCAAGAGAAAGAAATAAAAGGGATCCAAACTGGAAAAGAAGAGGTAAAAGTGTCATTATATGCTGATGACATGCTACTATATATAGAAAACCCTAAAAGGTCCACACAAAAGCTACTAGAGCTGATTGAAGAATTCAGCAAGGTAGCAGGTTACAAAATTAATGTTCAAAAATCAGTTGCATTTCTTTACACTAACGATAAATCAACAGAAGAAGAAAGTAAAGAAAGAATCTCCTTTAAAATAGCACCCAAAGTAATAAAATATCTGGGAATAAATCTAACCAAGGAGGTGAAAGAATTATACACAGAAAACTATAAGCCATTGATGAAGGAAATTAAAGAAGTCTTTAAAAAATGGAAAGATACCCATGCTCTTGGATTGGAAGAATCAATATTGTTAAAATGGTCACACTGCCCAAGGCAATCTACAGATTTAATGCAATCCCTATCCAACTACCCAGGACATATTTCACAGAACTAGAACAAATCATAATAAAATTTATATGGAACCATCAAAGACCTAGAATTGCCAAAGCATTACTGAAGAGAAAGAAAGAGGCTGGAGGAATAACTCTCCCAGACTTCAGGCAATACTATAGAGCTACAGTCATCAAGACAGCATGGTATTGGTACCAAAACAGACATATAGACCAATGGAACAGAATAGAGAACCCAGAAATGAACCCACAAACTTTTGGTCAACTCATCTTCGACAAAGGAGGCAAGAATATACAATGGAATAAAGACAGTCTCTTCAGCAAATGGTGTTGGGAAAACTGGACAGCAGCATGTAAAACAATGACGCTAGAACACTCCCTTACACCATATACAAAAATCAACTCAAAACGCATTAAAGACTTAAACATAAGACAAGATACAGTAAACCTCCTAGAGGAAAACATAGGCAAAACATTATCTGACATACATTTCAAAAATTTTCTCCTGGAAGAAATAAAAGCAAGAATAAACAAATGGGACCTAATGAAACTTACAAGCTTCTGCACAGCAAAGGAAACCAGAAGTAAAACAAGAAGAAAACCTACGGAATGGGAGAAAATTTTTGCAAGTGAAACTGACAAAGGCTTGATCTCCAGAATATATAAGCAGCTCATACGACTCAATAAGAAAAAAATAAACAACCCAATCCAAAAATGGGCAGAAGACCTAAACAAGCAATTCTCCAAGGAAGACATACAAATGATCAAAAAGCACATGAAAAAATGCTCCATATCACTAATTATCAGAGAAATGCAAATCAAAACTACAATGACATATCACCTCACACCAGTCAGAATGGCCGTCATTCAGAAATCCACAAATGACAAATGCTGGAGAGGCTGTGGAGAAAGGGGAACCCTCCTACACTGCTGGTGGGAATGCAGTTTGGTGCAGCCACTATGGAAAACAGTGTGGAGATTCCTCAAAAGACTAGGAATAGACTTACCATATGACCCAGGAATCCCACTCCTGGGCTTGTATCCAGAAGGAACCCTACTTCAGGATGACACCTGCACCCCAATGTTCATAGCAGCACTATTTAGAATAGCCAAAACATGGAAACAGCCTAAATGTCCATCAACAGGTGACTGGATAAAGAAGAGTTGGTATATTTATACAATGGAATACTACTCAGCCATAAAAACCGACAACATAATGCCATTTGCAGCAACATGGATGCTCCTGTAGAATGTCATTCTAAGTGAAGTAAGCCAGAAAGAGAAAGAAAAATACCATATGAGATCGCTCATATGTGGAATCTAAAAAACAAAAACAAAAACAAAAACAAAAACAAAAACAAAAACAAACAAACAAAAACAAAGCGTAAATACAGGTCAGAAATAGACTCACAGACAGAGAATACAGCCTTGTGGTTACCAGGGGGGTGGAGGGTGGGAAGAGATAGACTGGGATTTCAAAATTGTAGAACAGATAAACAAGATTACACTGTATAGCACAGGGAAATATACACAAAATGTTATGATAACTCACAGAGGAAATAATGTGACAATGAGTGTGTATATGTCCATGAATGACTGAAAAATTGTGCTGAACACTGGAATTTGACACAACATTGTAAAATGATTATAAATCAATAAAAAATGTTAAAAAAATAAAAAATAAAAAACTGAGGCAAAATGGAAGGGAATCCATCCCTACAGGAGATCTTTCTGACATTCAAAATTATGCTATCTACTAAGCATAGTTTAATCACCTACTTTTCATTCATATGTGAAAGTAATAACTTACCTGGTGATTTCTGTCATCAGCTCATGACAGGTGACCCTCCACCAGAAATGTCAATTCTATTTATATGAAAATTTCCCATGATTGAATTAAGTTGTAAAAATATTGAAAGCACTAATCTTCAGAGAAGTACTGGGCCTTCACACGCTTCAGTCTCCATGGCTACTGTGGCAGAACTTGCATCCAATTGTTGTATTGATGATGTCATCCATGACAAGGCAAGAGACATTAGAAGAGTTGTGCCTATGGGTTCACTATCTGTTCAATACAGTGAGGAGGAAAGATGTTTTTAAAGAAACTGTGCATATTTTCATTCTTCCCACCATTGGAAGTTAAAACCAAGTTTTATAATTCAGAGATGAACGATTTATTTCTGGAAGTCCAGATTCAGAATACTTCATCTTCCACAGTCTTTATACAAAAGGTTTCCTTAGAGCCATCTGAAATGTACACTGGGGTAGAATTAAACACTGTCAATCAGGCTGGAGAAGATGAATGTCCCTTTGGAACAAGAACATTTTTGCAGTCATTGGAAGGACGCCAGTATTTATACCACCTTCAACTCAAGCAGGAATTTTCAGATGAATCTGGTGCCATTAGAGGACTGACAGAAATGGGAAAATTGGATATAGTGTGGAAAAGAAATCTAGGTGAAATGGCAATGCTACAGACAATTCAACTTGAAAGAGAGGCTCCAGGTTATGGCAACATGAGACTTTCTTTGGAGACAATCCCAGATACTGTAATTCTAGAAGAGCCTTTTTGTATCACCTGTAAGATAACAAACCACAGTAACAGGAAAATGAAATTGGTTTTGAAGATGTGTGATACAGATTCTATTCGTTGGTGTGGTAGTTCAGGAAGATATCTTGGAAAGCTACCTCCAAGTTCAACTCTCAGCTTTACTTTAACACTACTGCACTTACAACTGGGCCTGCAAAGTGTCTCTGGCATAAGAATAACAGACAAATTATTGAAGAAAACATATGCCTTTGATGATGTCGCAAAAGTCTGTGTAATACCTTCCATGGTTGGAAGAAAATGAGAAGCTGAAGAAAATTTCTGGTGTTACGCTTTCCAGGATATTTCACAAAAAAAGCTTTTCATACTTTTGTCAGCAGCAAAATGATCAACTAATAGCAAGTATACAGGCAGATTATTTTCACTTACTTTGAAACTGGGAATGTATTGAGAATTAAACATGTTGATCTCAAAAAAAACAATCTTGATTTTCCTCTTATATGAAGTACTTTCTAATTCTTTACTTGTATATTTCCTAATATTCATGATTTTGCTAAGGTCATTACAGGTGGTCATTGAAAATTTTTTTCAGAATGAGGCCACAATTTAAACATGATTATACCTGCTTTCCAGAAATCCTTAGTGGTACTCAATACTTCCTGTTTCAGTAAACCTGGTATTGAGAGAATATAAAATTTTAGAAGTATATTGATAATTTAATTAAAATAATTATTATGGTTTACTTGGTAAGATTTAAACTTACCCTATTTTATTATTTTCCTATTTAATTTTCATTCAACAGAGAGCTATCAATAACAGTGCTTAATATAGTTCAAGAAGTTCCTCATTATTTAAACTTGTTGACATTTGCTAGGTGGAAAAGACATAATCTTTTCTAATTGTTTTCCTAATTATTGAGGCTATAGCCTTGCATTCATTGCAACATGCTGAACTGTCTCTTTTTTGTTTACTTGATGAAATTCTATGAACTGTGGAGTTGGTTTATTTACATCAGTTATTCCTCCACGGGCCCTTTGGATTATGACTTGGGTTACTCACTTGGTTCTTAACAATTAACATAATACATTCTTTCCCTTTTATCTCAAGCAATAATCAGCCTTTAAAAATATACTTAAAATGTGCCACTCCCTTTCTTAAGTAGATTTAGTAAATTTGTAAATTTTGGTATGGAGTCTGGAACTCTAAACCAAAATGGTCACCTAGGCAGTGAATGAAAGAACAAGGACTTACTCCTATGTCTGTCTCCCACAAAAACTGATCTCCTAATCATGGTTGAGGCTGGTATGATGAAGAGGTGTGTAATAGAATATTTTTAGTTCTATATTTAAAAAAATTCTCCAATCTTTTATTCATATATCAGTTTTTCTTGAGAAAATTTCAGACATTAGCTAATCATTGACTTGTGACTACAAGATCCGTATTTTCATGATACTTTCCTTAAGTGTCTACTCATCCACATGGATTTTCTTTTAATGCTTAAGCACTTATTTCTTAGTGTAGAAGCAATGCATGAATGCATTATCCATAGAAATAACAGAAATTATAAATTCTCCCCATTTAGTACTTTAGGTCCAGGAGTAGTAGTGGATTCCTTGCTATTACTAGCTTTGGGTTACTGTCTTATCTGTTTCCAGCTTTCCTGACTCTCTGGCCACACTTGTGTAAATAATTCCTTTACTAACCTTGATCCAATTTTCTCTATTCTGTTGAAGACTTGGCTGATCAACATAAGCAGACATACATAAACATACACATATACACACTACACACAAGTCCATGCCCCATAAGCCCCTTAGACACACGTTGACATTGAAATTAATGGCATAAAGTCATGAGGGAATATGTCTTACTCATAGAGTACAAAGATTTTTGGGATCCTTGGATGAAAAGTGTTAAGAAATCAAAAGCAAGCCGTGAAGTGAAAGGTAGAATGAAAAGCAGGGCCTTGGTAACAGATCACGGATTTCATTTTATGCCATGTTTGTATGTTAGATTTAACTTTGTGAATGGTCATACTTAAGAGCAATCGTGTCTCATGGTTAAATGTGCATTTCCTTTTTTCCTCTCACCTGCATTGGGATTGTTGAGATTCAAGGGGAATGACAATTGTACCAGTATTGATACTTCTGCCTTCATTCAGGCAATAAACAAAGAGAAGTTTCACTAGGCCAGTGGGAACATAAATGTAGAAGTAGTTACAGAGAGAAAAATATTTACAGAATTAAATCAAGAGGCCTCCAAGAGTACAATTTCATGAACAGCTGCAATACCTGGGGCTTGTCACTTATGTGTGTTTTCTCCTTGATTACAGGCTGTATTATTGAGAGGAATTGTAGGTAATGTATTGTTTCTTTTGTTACACCAAACAAGTTGAAGTACTGGTCACTGATACCGTTCTGACTAAATTTCCACTTTGTTTCATTTTCTTGCTAAAGTTTCTAGGATGGGTGACTGAATGGATAGCAAAGTTCTTGTCTGACCTGAAGAACATGGGAAGATGAGCACAAAACTAAAGTTGCGGGGCAGAGTCAGGAAAAACATTATCACATAAGGGTTAAGAAAATGTATCACAGAGTGCGACAGGCACTGAATTCTGAAAGATTTCCATTTGAATCCTGTCTCTACCTCATGAATACTGTTTGACCTGGACATGCTTCATTAACTCTTTTGGCCTTTATTTCCCTACTGCTAAAATGATGATAAAAAGAATGAGTTCTTAAATTTATTGTGCCTTCATTACATATATAGCCCTTTGTATGGGCATTACAATTTTATTTCCACAACAATCCTTTGAGATAAGTAGACTATACTATAAGTGATACAGTTTTTGTAATTCTAACATGACAGTTAATTCCAACTGATTAGAAAGGCCTTTGTCTAAATCTTCACATAGAATCCCCCAAGACTCTCCCAATTAATCTCCCAGAATTTGGTCATCCTATTCCATCTATTCTATTCCTAGGTGAGGGGATGAGGATATGTGGTAGAAGGTGTCATCACCCTGTATGAGGCAGAGTTCATCCAAAAAGTTTGCTGAATTCTTAAGCAGACAGAGGAGAGACAGGAAGTGATCTGGTAAGGTGCCTGTGCTACCGACTTAGTGCTTACTTAGCCACAACTCAAAGATAATACATGACTGTGGATGTCAGTGTCACCAGTAGATTTCTATGGTAATTCCAAATGTTCAAGGAATGGCTCTCCTGGTGCTGGTGGCACAAGAGCATACTTTGCCCTGACTACCAGCTTCACTTGAATCATCTGCTATGAGAGGAAGCCATTGGATTATGGAAAGTGAATATGGGTCAGGATTCGTAGTCTCTGTTAAAGGGAAACAGGGTTCTCCCAGACCTCAACTTTAGATGCTCACTTGGTAAAGAGTACATAAGTTCACCATAGTTTAAGGCTGGATCTTTGAGCATGCCCACACTCATCTTCAAGATTTTCTCATTTATGCTTGACTCAGCTACAAGTTGCTACCTGGGTAGAGGCCCAGAAAAATCATCTTTCATCTGGGCTACCTGCTTGGTTAGGGAGCCCAGAAAAAAAGCTTTGCTCCAGGAGTCCTTGAAACTAGATCATTAGGGAATATGTGGTTAATCTCTCTTCCCACATAAGATAGGGTCTGTGAAGCTCAAGCCTAGTTTGAAGTTCTGAATTCTGCAGCTTTAGCTTGGTTTGGTCATCCTCATCATAATGCCTTCTTTCTTACTTTCCCTATTGAACAGTATGCAGAAATCTTACAATGATTCCATTGCAATGCATATGTTTGGGAGGCTATGTATTGCCCTTGGTCAATTTTTAGAAATGAAAATGCATTATTCTTGCTAGGAGTTAAAAAGTGATTTTCAAATATAAGCATTGGAGAGAGGTACAAGAGGGTTTGGTGTAAAGGAACCACTGATTCCTTGAATTTTTCTTTTTTTTGAATAGGTCCACTATTTATTAAATATGATGGTACCAGCTTTTCAGAAGTTACTGGTAGTGGGTGCCACTTATTGGGTGGCTCAAACTGGTATCCAGGGAATATACAGTTTTCTTAGAAGCATTTGACATTTAACTAAAATAATATAGTAAATTTAGTAATATTTTAATCTTCCCTATAAAAATAAAACTACCTAGAATTCTGTTTAATTGGGTATAGTTCACAGTATTTAATCTTTTGACATATGGTACCAAGATAGGACATTATTTTTCCTAATATTTTCAAATTACTGGGTCCACAGCATGCATTTATGTGAAATATTGAACTGAAATGTTCAGTTTTTGACTTTTGCAGCATTTAATTAACAAAGGAACTTATATTAAAAGAGTTGACTTATTTCCATCGGTTATCATATCTACGGGAGGAGGGGTAAAATTACTCATCTTTTAACCATAAATAGTTAAAATAGCTAAAGCCTAATGTAGCATTTTTGCCTTTTATTCAAATCCAAAAATCCAACTTTTGCCACTGAAAATATTTAATAGGGGGCTCATAAGTACTGAGGAAGAATCAGTATTTTCACTCATCTCCTTATCCAACAAAAACTTAAGCTCCTTTCCACTGTTGAGGCTTGCATGACAAAGAATTTGCTAGAGTGCTTATATTTTGGTTTGTTTGTTTCTCTTTATTGTTCTTGTATTTTATTTACATAGCAGATTTTCTTTTGGAAAACAAAACCATTTCCCATATTAGCTAATTACTGACTTGAGAAGGTAAACTCCATACCTTTATTCTTTTTTTAAATTGAAGTATAGTTGATTTAAAATATTATATTAGTTTTAGGTATACAACATAGGGATTCAATGTTTTGGTATTTCACTATTACACATATAATAGATATCAATATTTTATTGATTATACTCCATTTAAAGTTATTACAAATAATGGCTATATTTCCTTGTACTGTGCAATGTATCCTTATTGCCTATTTTATACATAGTAGCTTGTATCTCTTAATCCCGTACCACTATCTTGCACTTATTTCCTTCCTTCTCCCCACTGATAACCATTAGTTTGTTGTCTGTTTCTGTTTTGCTATCTATATTCATGTGTTTTATTTTTTAGATTCCACATATAAGTGATATCATACAGTATTTGTCTTTCTTTGTCTGACTTATTTCACTAGGCATAATACTCTCTAGGTTCATCCATGTTGTTGCAAATGGCAAAATTTCATTCTTTCTTATTATTGAGTAATATTCCATTGTATATATATACATCATTTTTTCTTTATTCATTCATCTGTTGATGGACACTTAGATTACCTGCAGATCTTGGCTATTGTAACTAATGCTGCTATGAACATTGGGGTGCATGTATCTATTTGAATTAGTGCTTTTGTATTCTTCAGACATATATACAGCAGTGGAAATGCTGGATCATATGATAGTTCTGTCTTTAGTTTTTTCAGGAGCCTCTATGTTTTCCACAGTGGCTGCACCAATTTACATTCCCACCAACAGTGTACAAGGGTGCTCTTTTCTCCACATCCCTGTCAACATTTTTTATTTGTATTCTTTTTTTTTCTTTTCTTTTTTTTAAACATTT
The DNA here is from genome assembly GCF_048773025.1 of Camelus bactrianus. Taxonomy (NCBI): domain Eukaryota; kingdom Metazoa; phylum Chordata; class Mammalia; order Artiodactyla; family Camelidae; genus Camelus; species Camelus bactrianus. Next base: position 61,774,159 of record NC_133575.1, read on the forward strand.
TTTATTGATTTATAATTTATAATCATTTTACAATGTTGTGTCCAGTGTAGAGCACAAATTTTCAGTTATCCATGAACATATATATATATATTCATTGTCACATTTTTTTCTCTGTGAGCTACCATAAGATCTTGTATACATTTCCCTGTGCTATATGATTCTTTTAATGTATTGTGGGATTTGGCTTGCTAATATTTTGTTGAGGATTTTTAAACCTGTGTTCATCAGCGATATTGGTTTGTAATTTTCTTTTTTGGTAATATCTTTGTATGGTTTTGGTATCAAAATGGTGCTGGCCTCATAGAATGAGTTCAAAAGTGTTTCTTCCTCTGCAATTTTTGGGAACAATTTTAGAAGGATAGTTGCTAACTCTTCTCTGTTTGGTAGAATTCACTTGTGAGGTCCTGGACTTCTGCTTGTTGGGAGTTTTTAAAAAATTGCTGATTAAATTTCATACTGATAATTGGTTGGTTCATATTTTCTGTATCTTCCTGGTTCAGTCTTGGGAGTTTGTATCTTTGTAAGAATTTGTCCATTTCTTCTAGGTTGTCCATTTTATTGGCATAGAGTTGTTCATGGTAGTCTCTTATCATCCTTTGTATTTCTGTAGTGTCAATTCTAACTTCTTTTTAATTTCTGATTTTACTGATTTGGTCCACTCCAGTCTGAAGTGTGTCTCTTGAAGGAAGCATATATATGGGTCTTATTTTTTTTTATCCATTCAGCCACTCAGTCTTTTGATTGGAGCATTTAGTACATTTACATTTAAAGTAATTATTGATATGTGTGTACTTATTGCCATTTTGTTAATTCTTTGGGGGTTGTTTTTGTAGTTCTTTTTTTCCTGTCTCCTTTTGTTCTTCTCTCTTTTGATTTGATGACTATGTTTAGTGTCATATTTGTATACCTCTCAGTTTTTTGTGTCTATCTATTGTAGATTTTTGGTTTGTGATACCATGAGGTTTCTATATAGCAATATGTTTTGATTGTTTTAAGTTACTGATCTCAATTTCAAATGCATTTTAACAACCCTGCATTTTTACTGTTATTCCCTCATAATTACTGATTTTGACATCATAGTTTATATCTAATTATTTTATGTAACCCTTAACTGCTTATTGTATATGTAGATGATTCCACTACTTTTGTCTTTCAACCTTCCTACTAGCACTGTACGTGTTTGATTTACTATATTTACTGTATATTTGCCTTTTCTGATGAGCTTTTCCTTTTGCAATTTACATATTTCTAGTTGTGGTCTTTTTTGTATAGAGAAATTCTTTCAGTGTTTCTCCTAAAGCTGGTTTGGTGGTGCTGAACTCTTTTAGCTTTTGCTTCTGTGTAAAAATTTTGCTCTCTCCATCAAATATAAATGAGAGCCTTACCAGGTAAAATATTCTTGCTCATAGGTTTTTCTTTCATTACTTTAAATATATTGTGCTACTTCCTTCTGGCCAGACAGTTTCTCCTAAAAAGTCATCTGATAGCCTTATGGGAGTTCCCATATTTTAAATATAGTAGTTTATATCTGTTAATCCCATATCCCTAACTTGTCCCTCCCCCCTGCCCTCTCCCCTTTGGTAACGAAAACTTGTTTTCTATATCTTTGAGCCTCTTTCTGGTTTTTTACATACATTCATTTGTATTTTTTTTATATTCCACCTATAAGTGATATCATATAGTATTTGTCTTTGTCTGATTTATTTCACTAAGCAAAATATTCTCTGGGTCCATCAGTTGCTAAAATGCTAGCATTTCATCCTTTTTATGACTGAGTAATATTTCTTCTTAATCCAGTCATCTGTTGATGGGCACTTGGGTTGCTTCCTAGTTACCATCTTTTAAAATTGAAGTATAGTTGATTTACAAAATTGTGTTAGTTTCAGGTGCAAAGCATAGTGATTCAGTTTTTATTTTTTTTTGCAGATTATATACCATTATAGATAATTACAAGACATTGGGTATAATTCCTTGTTCTATATAGTAAATTTTTATTGCTTAACTTTTTCATATATAGTTTGTATATGTTAATTCCTTACTCCTACTTTGTCCCTTCCCCTCACCTTGCCTTTAGTAACCATAAATTTGTTTTCTATATCTCTGAGTCCGTTTTTGTTTTGTATACAGATTCATTTGTATTATTTTTTAGGTTCTGCATATAAGTGATATCATATAGATTTTGTCATTCTCTGTCTGACTCTTTTCACTAAACATAATATTCTCTAGGTCCATCCATGTAGCTTCAAATAACAATATTTCATTCTCCTTGCTGGCTGAGTGATATTCTATTATATATATAATTATTTATATTATATTATAATATTATATATATATATATATATATATATATATATATATATATATATTTAAATTTTGGAATAAATACAATATATATATAGCAGATAATGCTGTAAGCAGGTGCTATGGCTGACCTGACTGGATCTGCACTTTTTATTTCCCTTGAGGTTCTTTTATTACATTGAGATATGAAATCAGCTTCAAAATTTTTTTCTTTTCTCAGTGCTACAGGTCAGAATCAATACAGCAGGGCTGGTAAAATCTAGCTGCAATACAAATTCTGTACATTCATTTAAAAATGTTATCTTCAGATTAAAGCAAAACAAAAAAAGAGAAACATAAAAGAAAAGCATAACATCCAAGTATGTGTGTATGCGTATGTGTGTATATTATATATGTATATATATGTGTGTGTATATGTATATATATATATCATATTCTTCTTAGACCAGTCATCTGTTAATGGGCACTTGTCTGCTTCCTTGTCTTGGCTATTGTAAATACTGTTGTTATAAGCATTGGGGTGCATATATCTTTTCAAACTAGAGTTTTCATTTTTCTGTATGTATATGAAGGAGTGGAATTGCTGGACCATATGGTAGTTTTATCTTTAGTTTCTTGAGGAATCTCCATACTGTTTTCCATAGTGACTGCACCAATTTACATTCCCATCAACAGTATCCAAGGGTTCCCTTTTCTCCACATCCTTGCCAACACTTGTTTTTTGTTGTCTTCTTGGTAATAGCCATTCTGACAAGTGTAAAGTGATATCCCATTGTGGTTTGATTTGCATTTACCTGATGATTAGTGGTGTTGAGCATCTTTTTATGTGCCTGTTGACCATCTGTATGCCTTCCATGGAAAAGTGTCTGTTCAGATCTTCTGCCCATTTTTAAATTGTTTTTTTAATGCTGAGTTGTATGAGTTCTTTGTATATTTTGGATATCAAAATTGTTAAATATATCTTTTGCAAATATTTTGTCTGATTTACTAGGCAGAATTTTCATTTTGTGGATAGTTTCCTTCAGTGATCAAAAGCTTTTTAATTTGTTATATTCCTATTTTGTTTATTTTTGCTTTTGTTCCTTTTACCTGCGGAGACATATGAAAAAAAAAATCACCAAGGCTGATGCCAAAGAGCATACTGCATATGTTTCCTTCTAGAAGTTTTATGGCTTCAGTTCTTACATTTAAGTCTTTAGTCCATTTTCAATTTATTTTTGAGCATAGTATGAGAGAGTAGTCCAGTTTGACTCTTCTGCATGTAGCTGTCAAGTTTTCCCATCATCACTTGTTGAAGAGGCTTTTCCCCCCATTGTATATTTTTGCCTCCTATCACATAGATTAAGTGTCCATGTAAGTGTAGGGTCACTTCTGGGCTCTTCATTGATCTATGTGTCTTTTTTTGTGTCACTGCCATACTGTTTTGATGACTGTAGTTCTGCAGTATAGTTTGAAATAAGGGAGTGTAATACCTCAAGATTTGTTCTTCTTTTTCAAGACTGTCTTGGCTATTTGAGGTCTTTTGTGTTTTCATTACATTTTAGAATTATTTGTTCTATGTCTGTGAAAAATGCCACTGCTGTTTTGGTAAGGATTGCATTGAATCTATAGATTGCCTTTGGTAGTATTGTCATTTTAGCAATATTACTTACTCCAATCCATGAGCACAATATATCTTTCCATCTGCTTGTGTTATCTTCAATTTCTTTAATCAGTGTCTTATAGTTTTGCAATTACACATCCTAGCTAGAGTAGTCAGGCAGGAAAAATAAATAAGAGACTTCTAAATTGGAAAGGAAGAGGTAAAGTTGTTTATGTTTTCAACTTACATGCTCATATATATTAAATCCTAAAGACTCCACCAAAAAAAAAAACTGTTAGAACTAATCAATGATTTTAGTAAACTTGTAAGATAGAAAATCAACAATCCAAAATCAGTTGCATTTCTTTACAGTAACAGTGAATTATCTCAGTTACTCTTTTGTGTCTTTTTATTTCTGCTTAAAAGGCTCTATTATCATGTCTTATAGGGTAGGTCTACTAACTCTACAAACTCTTTGCTTGTTTAAAATAAGGAAAGCTCTTTGCTGTCCTTCATTCTTGAAGAATAGTTTTCAGACTGAAACATTTTGCTTAACAAGTTTTTTTCCAGCAATTTAAATGTGTTATCCCACTGCCATATGACCTCAATGGTTTCTTATGATAAATAAGTTCTTTGACTGAATTATAGTTGGATTTCAATATTGTGTTTAGTTTCAGGTGTACAGCACAGTGATTCAGATATATATATATATATATATATATATATATATATATATATATATACTATAATATATATAGTGTATATATATATGTGTGTGTGTGTATATCCAGATTATTTCCCATTATAGGTTATTACAACATATTGAATACAGTTCCCTGTGCTATACAGTAAATCTTTGTTGTTTATCTGTTTTGTATATATTAGTTTGTATCTATTAATCCCATACTCCTAATTTATCCCTCCTCTTTTCCCCTTTTGTAACCATAAGTTTGTTTTCAATGTCTGTGACTCTTTTCTTGTTTTTTTTTTAACATTTTTTATTGAGTTATAGTCATTTTAAAATATTGTGTGAAATTCCAGTGTAGAGCACAATTTTTCAGTTATACAGGAACATACGTATATTTATTGTCACAATTTTTTTTGCTGTGAGCTACCACAAGATCTTGTATGTATTTCCCTGTGCTATACAGTATAATCTTGTTTATCTATTCTGCATATGCCTGTCATTATCTAAAAATTTTGAAATCCCAGTCTGTCCTTTCCCACCCCCAACCCCCTTGGCAACCACAAGTTTGTATTCTATGTCTATGAGTCTGTTTCTGTTTTTTATTTATGTTCATTTTTTTTTAGATTTCACATATGAACAATCTCATATGGTATTTTTCTTCCCCTTTCTGGCTTACTTCACTTAGAATGACATTCTCCAGGAGCATCCATGTTGCTGCAAATGGTGTTATGTTGTCGTTTTTAATGGCTGAATAGTATTCCATTGTATAAATATACCACTTCTTCTTTATCCAGTCATCTGTCGATGGACATTTAGGCTGTTTCCATGTCTTGGCTATTGTAAATACTGCTGCTATGAACATTGGGGTGCAGGTATCTTTCTGAAGTGGGGTTCCTTCTGGATATATGCCCAGGAGCGGGATGACTGGGTCATATGGTAAGTCAATTCCTAGTCTTTTGAGGAATCTCTGTACTGTTTTCCACAGTGGCTTCACCAGACTGCATTCCCACCAGCAGTGTAGGAGGGTTCCCTTTTCTCCACAGTCTCTCCAGCATTTGTCATTTGTGGACTTTCAAATGATGGCCATTCTGACTGGTGTGAGGTGATAACTCATTGTAGTTTTGATTTGCATTTCTCTGATAATTAGTGATATTGAGCATTTTTTCATGTGCCTATTGATCATTTGTGTTTCTTCCTTGGAGAATTGCTTGTTTAGGTCTTCTGCCCATTTTTGATTGGGTTGTTTGTTTTTTTCTTATTATGATGTATGAGCTCCTTATATATTCTGGAGATCAAGCCTTTGTCAGTTTCATAATTTGCAAAAATTTCCTCCCATTCTGTAGGTTGTCATTTTATTTTACTTATGATTTCCTTTGCTGTGCAGAAGCTTGTAAATTTAATTAGGTTCCAGTTGTTTATTCTTGCTTTTATTTCTATTGCTTGGGTAGACTTTCCTAGGAGAACATTTCTGAGATGTATGTGAGATAATGTTTTGCCTATGCTTTCTTGTAGGGGGTTTACTGTATCTTGTCTTAGGTTATGTCTTTGATCCATTTTGAGTTTATTTTTGTGTATGGTGTAAGGGAGTGTTCTAGCTTTATTGATTTACATGCTGCTGTCCAGTTTTCCCAACACCATTTGCTGAAGAGACTGTCTTTATTCCATTGTAAGTTTTTGCCTCCTTTGTCAAAGATTAGCTGACCAAAAGTTTGTGGGTTCATGTCTGGGCTCTCTGTTTTGCTCCATTGGTCCATATGTCTGTTTTTGTACCAATACCATGCTGTTTTGATTGCTGTAGCTCTATAGTATTGTCTGAAGTCTGGAAGTTATTCCTCCAGCCTCTTTCTTTTTTTTCAGTAATGCTTTGGCAATTCTAGGTCTTTTGTGGTTCCATATAAATTTTATTATGATTTTTTCTAGTTCTGTGAAATATATCCTGGGTCATTTGATAGGGATTGCATTAAATCTGTAGATTGCCTTGGGCAGTGTGACCATTTTAACAATATTGATTCTTCCAATCCAGTAGCATGGGTTATCTTTCCTGTTTTATTTATACAGATTCATTGCATTATTTTTTAGATTTCACACATAAGTAGTATCCTATAGAATGTCTTCCCTTGTCTGACTTACTCCACTAAGTATAATATTCTCTAGCTCCATATACTTTGCTGCAAATGGCAATATTTCAATCATTTTATGGCTAAGTAATATTCCATTATATATGTATACACATACATACATACATTCACACACATGCACACACCACATCTTAATCCAATCATCTGTTGATAGACATTTGAATTATTTCCACATTTTGACTATTGTAAATAGTGCTGCTATGAACATTGGGGTACATGTATCTTTTCAAATTCAAGTTTTCGTATTTTCCAGATATATACCAAGGAATGGGAGTGCTGGATCATATTGTAACTCTATTTCTAGTTTTTTTTCTTAAAAGAATGTCCATACAGTTTCCCATAGTGGTTATGTGAATTTACATCCCTACCAACAGTGTATCAAGGCTCCCTTTCCTCCACACCCTATCCAGGTTTGATATTTGTAGACCTTTTGATGATAGCCATTCTGAACAGGGCAAAGTGATAGCTCATTTTGGTTTTGGTTTACATTTCTCTAATTATTAGTGATATTGAGCATCTTTCATGTGCCTATTAGCCATCTTTGTGTCTTCTTTGGAGGAATGTGTATTTAGGTGTTCTGTGCATTTTTTGATTGGGTCATTTGTTTCTTCAATATTGAGTTGTAAGGGCTGCTTATATTTTGGATATAAACCCCTTGTTGGTCGCATCATTTTCAAACATTTTCTCCAATTCTGTAGGTTGTCTTTTAATTTTGGTTATGATTTCCTTTGCTTTGAAGAAGATTTCAATTTAATTGGGTCCCATTTGTTTATTTTTACTTCCATTTCTTTTGCTCTGGAAGACTGATCTAAGAAAATATTGCTATGATTTAAATCAGAGAATGTTTTGCCTGTGTTCTCCTCTAGGAGTTTTATGGTGTCATGTCTTATACTTAGGTCTTTAACCATTCTGAGTTTGTTTCTTTGTTTTGTTTTTTGGATATGGTGTAAGGGAGTCTTCTAATTTCACTGATTTACATGCAGCTGTCCAGCTTTTCCAACACCACCTGTGGAAGAGATTGTCTTTTCTCCATTGTATATTCTTGCCTGCTTTGTCATAGATTAATTAACTCTAGGTGTATGGGTATATTTCTGGACTCTATTCTATTCCATTGATCCATATGTCTGTTTTGTGCCAATATTATGCTGTTTTATTACTGTAGCTTTTTGTATAGTCTGAAGTCTGGGAGGGTCTGGGAGGGTTATGCCTCCAGCTTTGTTCTTCCTTCTCAGGATTACATTGCCAGTTTTGAGTTTTTTTGTGGTTCCATGTAAATTTTAGGATTATTTGTTCTAAGTTTGTGAAAAATGTCATGGTATTTGATAGGGATGGCATTAAATGTAGATTGCTTTGGGTATTATGGCCACTTTAACAATATTAATTCTTTCAATTCCAGAACATAGGTTATCTTTCCACTTCTTTGAATCATCTTCAATTTCCTTTATAATTATTGTATAGTTTTCAGCATATAGGTCTTTCACCTCATTGGTCAAGTTTATTCCTAGGTATTTATTTTATTTTTAATGAAATTTTAAACAGGATTTTTTTTTTTACTTTCTCTTTCTGATATTTCTTTGGTAATGTAAAGAAAGGTAACAGGTTTCTGTATATTAATCATGAATCCTGCTACCTTTCTGAATTCTTTTATTAGCTCTAATAATTTTTGTGTGGAGATTTTAGGGCTCTCTATAGAATATCATGCCACCTTAAAGCAGTGATAGTTTTATCTCTTCCCTTCCAATTTGGATAACTTTTTTATTTACCTTATCTGATTGCTGTGGCTGGGATTTTAAATACTATGTTGAATAGAAGCAGTGAAAGTGGGCATTCTTGTCTTCTTCCTAAATATAGTGGGAAGTCTTTCAACTTTGCACTGTTGAGCATTATGTTGGCTGTGGGTTGTTGTAAATAGCTTTTATTTTATTATCTTGAGATACAGTCCCTCCGTAGCCACTTGGTGAGAGTTTTAATCATGAATGGATTTTGAATTTTGTCAAATGCTTTTTCTGCATGTATTGAAATGACCATGTGATTTTTGTCTTTCCTTATGTTAATGTGGTGTATCACATTGATTGATTTGCATATGTGGAACCATCCTTGAGATACTGGAATGAACCCAACTTGATCATGGTGTTTGATCCTTTTTATATATTTTTGGATTCATTTTGCTAATATTCCTTTTAGGATTTTTGCATCTCCATTCATCAAAGATATTGGTCTGTAATTATCTTTTATTGTGGTGTCTTTGGTTTTGGTATCAGGGTGATGTTTGCTGCAAAAAATGAATTTGGAAGTGTTCCCTTCTCTTCAACTTTTTAGAATAGTTTGAGAACAATGCATATAAGTTCTTCTTTGTATGTTTGGTACAATTCCCTAGTGAAGCTGTCCAGTCCTAAACCTTTGTTTGAAAGGAATTTTGAAAATACAGATTCTATTTCACTTCTAGTAATCAGTCTGTTCAAATTATGTTTCTTCTTGTCTCAGGCAGGCTATATGTTTCAACAAACTTGTCCATTTCTTTAATTTCTTTCTTCAATTTGTTAGCATGTAACTGTTCATTCTATTCTCTTATGATTTTTTATATATGTGATATTAGTTGTTATTTTATCATTTCATATTTTGTTTATTTGGGTTCTCTTTTCTTCTTATTGGGCCTGGATATAAATTTCTCAATTTTTAAAAATATTTTCAAAAAACCAACTCTTTGTTTTATTGACCTTTTCTATTGTTTTAATCTCTATTTTATTTATTTCCTCCCTGATCTTTATTATTTTCTTCCTTTTACTTATTTTGTTTTTTGTTGTTATTACTTTGTAATTGTTTTATGTGGTAGTTTAGGTTGTTTATTTGGAATTTTTCTTGTTTCTTAAGGAAGGCCTGTATTACTATGAACTTCCCTCTTAGAATTGCTTTTGCTGCATCTCATAGACTTTGTAAGGTTATGTTTTCATTGTCATTTGTCTCCAGGTATTTTTTGTTTTTACTTTGATTTCGATGTTGACCCATTGGTTTTTTAGTAACATGTTTTTCAGTCTATATGTGTTCATTCTATTACTGTTTTCTTTCTGTGGTTGATTTCTAGTTTCATATCATTGTGGTCACAAAAGATGATTGAAATAATTTCTATCCTCTTGAATTTGTTGATGCTTGTTTTATGACCTATCATATGATCTATCCTAGAGAATATTCCATGTGTGCTTCAAAAGAATATGTATTTTGGCATTTTTTTGAATGAAGTGTCCAGTAGATACCAATTAAGTACAACTCTACTATTTTGTCTTTTAGGACCTCTGTTGTCTTATTGATTTTCTCTCTGGAAGTCCTGTTCATTGAAGTCAGTGGTATGTTAAAGTCTCCTACTATTGTTGTTTTCCTGTCAATTTCTCCTTTTATGTTTGTATTTGTTTTATATATTTAGGTGCTCCTGTATTAAGTGCACATATGTTAAGAATTGTAATATCCACTAATTGTATTGATTTTATATCATTATATAATGTCTTTCTTTGTCTTTTTATGAACTTTGTTTTAAAGTTTGTTTTATCTTATATGAGTATTTCTACCTACAGTTTCTTGTCATTTTCATTTGCATCAAATATCTTTTCCATTCCCTCACTTTCAATCTGTGTGTGTCTTTCACCTTGAAGTGAGTCTCTTGTAGGCAGTGTATTGTAGGTTATCATTTTTTAGCCAATCAGCCTCTGTATATCTTTTGATCAGAGCATTTATTCCATTGACATTTAGAGTAATTATTATACCTGTTGCCATTTGAACCTTGCTTTCCATTTGTTTTTGTAGTTCTTATTTGTTCATTTCTTCTTTTTGTATTTCCTTTTGTGGTTTGATGATTTTCTTTTGTATTGTGCTTGATTTCCTTTCTTTTTGGTTTTTATGAATCTACTGTAAGTTTTGACTTGTGGTTACCATAGAATTTAAGTCTGCTGATTCATAACTATATCTACTTGCTTTCAACTAATAGTCATGCAATTTAAAACACATTTAAAAGATCTATATTTTTGTACTCCTCTTCCCCACATTTTGTGATTTTGATGTCTTATTTTACATCTTCATGCTTATCATTTTCTATTATAGTTATAATTATTTTTACAAAATTTTTTTTGAATGTACTGGCTTATTTCAGTGATCTTTAATCTCTTTATATATTTGCCTTTCCTATTGTGATTTTCCCTTTCCTATATATTCTTGCTTCTTTTCTGTTTAGAGAAGAACTTTCAATATTTCTTTCAGGTTAGGTTTACTATTGCTGAATTCTTTTAGTTTTTGCCTGTCTGAGAAATTCTTTATCTTTCTATTTTAAATGGTAATCTTGCTGGGTAGAGTATCTTGGGTTGCAGATTTTTCCATTTCGGGACTTTGAATATAACATGCCACTCCCTTCTGTTCTGCAAATTTTCTGCATAGAAATCAGATGATAGCCTTATGGGGGGATTCCATTGTAGCTGACTCTTTGTTTTCTCTTGTTGCCTTAGAAGCTTCTCTTTAATTTTTCCATTTTAATTATGATATGTGTTGGTGTGGCCCTGTTTGTGTTCATGTTGTTTGAGATCCTTTGTGATTCCTGTACCTGAATACCTGCTTCCTTTTTTAGGTTTGGGGAATTTTCAGCCATAATTTCTTCAAATATATTTTCAATCCCCCCTTTATGTTTCTTCTCCTTCTGGAACCCTATTATGCATAGGTTGGCATGCTTTCTGTTATCCCATAGAGCTCATATGTTGCTTTCATTTTTTCTGTTCTGATTGGATGATTCCATTATTATATCTTCTAGATCACTTATTTGTTCTTCAGTGTCATTTAGTTTGCTATTCATTGCTTCTAGATTGGTTTTTACCTCAATAATTGAATTGTCTAATTTTGATTGGTTCATCTTTATATTTTCTAATTCCTTGTTACAATGATCTACATCTATATTAATAATAATTAAGAAAGAATAATCTTTCTTAATTCTTTAGCATTTTTATTATCTCCTTTTTGATCTCACTGTCTATTAAACTGTGAGGTTTATTTTATTACTTTTCTCTTTTGAGGAATTTCTCTTGCTCTTTTAATTGAGAGTAGTTCCTCTTCTTTTTTATTTTACTTGACTACTTTGTCTTTATACATTTAGGAGAGTTATTATCTACTTTGATCTTGAAGGGGTGTTTTCTTGTGGGAGCATCTCTGTGTAGACTGTGTGTGTCACATATTTTTGATGTGAGGACTGGTTTTGCTATGAATGCCAGCCATGTCTTTACTAAGCATGTGCTGACCATTATCCCCTTGATAGGGGGTGTGATTGGTGTTGTGGTATCCAGAACCTGTGCTGAATGTGAGGTGGGGCCTCTTTGTTTGCGACTGTCACCACCCTGTTGGGGATGGAGTATGCTCCCCAGTTTTTGGAGTAGATTCCTTGAAGTTCAGTTTCAGTTAGGTTACACACACCCTTGAGTGTGTGCCATGTCCCAAAGGAGGTGATTGCTGAAGTAAGTGAGACCTGTGTGTCCACAGTGAATCTATGCACTGCCTGTATAGGTATCTGCAGTTCCACTAGCAGAAGCCCAAGTTTGTGTTCCTTTCTTTTTTTGTGTTTGTCCTAGATTTAGTGTAAGGCTGTGTTGTGGAATAGGCTGGGGCTAGAGGTCAGGGTATTGTGGCTGTAGAAATCAAGGTGGCTGTGTTGCCACCTGGGACATTGGCTGCCTCTGTGGCAGACTGACCTGAAGACCTCTCTACCCCAGATTGGGCACAAGCAGCATTGTGTAATGGGTGGAGCTGGGGTGCTCCCGTCAGGAAATGGATCACTAAATACACTGCCCTTGGCCTGAATGCCTGAGATTCAGTACTTAGCTGCTTCATTTCTTGTGGTGTTGCCTGATGTGCATGCTGACAATGTCTGCCAAGGTTGACCCATCACCACTGTGCACTTGTTGACAATGGGCTCCATGGCTCATCCTGTATTACACTCCAGGCCCTCCAGGCTGTCTCTGCTTAGCTAGATTGTGTCTTCTCCCAGGGTCTGTCTGTCAGAGATTCAGCACTTAGCTGCTGTGTGTTCTTGTGGTGTTAGCTGGTATGCACAGTGACAGTGTCGGCCCAGCTAGACTCAAATCCCCCATGATGTGTGTGCCGACAATGTTTCCCACAGGGTTCTGCCCTGATCACATCCCAGGTGCCTTGGTCTGTCTCTGCATAGTTATACCGAATCTTTGCCCTCATCTCATACCAGGCTGTGGTGTTGAGTGAGCTGGGTTGGGGTGTTTGCCCCTCAGGTTTGAAGAGTGGCAAGGCAGCAGCTGCCAGCACAAACCTCTCTCTATCCTGATTCCTAACAAGCCAGCATGTGTGCACTCCTCACAAGTAGAGCCTAGGGTTCTCCAGTCCTTCTGTCTGTCTCCAGCAGACAATGGGGCTCCTCAGGGGCATAGTCCACCTGCTTGGACCTTCTGCTCCTTACAGATCCTTCCCAGGGGTGCAAGTCCTGACTTCATGCCTTATTTTTTTCTGTCCTACCCCATTAGGTGGAGATCTTTCTTGCAGCTTTGGTTGTAGAGGAAATCTGCCAGTTTTCCTTAGTTTTTCTGTGAGAATTTTTCCACATGTAGATGAATTTTTTAATAGACTTTATTCTTTTAGAGCAGTTTCAGAACTGAGAAGAAAATACAGAGAGTTTGCACATAGCCCTCCACACCCATACATATATACTCCCCTACCCTCAACATTCCTCATCAATGTGGCATATTTGGTACAATTGATGAACCAACGTGGACACATTATCAACCAAATTCCATAGTTTACATTAGGGTTCACTCTTGATGTTGTACATTCTATGGGTTTTTACAAGTGCATAATGACATGTAGCCACCACTAGAGTATCATACCAAATAATTTCATTGCCCTAAAAATCCCCTGTGCTCCATCTATTCATTCCTCCCTCCCTCCATCTCCCAAAATCCCTGGAAAACACTAACTTTTTATTGTTTCTATAGATGTGCCTTTTCCAGAATGTCATTTGTTTGGAATCATACATTTTGTAGACTTTTCAGACTGGCTTCTTTCATTTAGTAATATGTCTTTTATGTTTCTTCCATGTCTTTCATGGCTTGATAGGTAATTTTTTTACCACACATATATGTTCTAATTTACATATATGTGCTGTTCATTGTTTCTCAGAATGTTCAGAGCTTTAGCTTTTTAAACTTACATAGTTATCAAAGGAATAAAGCCAACCACAAAATAAGAATTAATTCAAAAAGATACATACATCCTGCTATTACCAGCATCATTATTTGTAACTGCCAAGATATGGAAGCATCCTAAATGCACATCAATAGTTGAATAGATAATGAAGTTGCAGCATGTGGAGATATATATATATATAACGCTATCAAAATAGCCACACTACCCAAAGCAATCCACAGATCCAATGCAACCCCCATCAAAATAATCATGACATTCCTCACAGAACTAGAACAAACAATTCCAAAATTTATAAGAAGCCACAAAAGACCCCAAACAGCCCAAGCAATCTTTTGTAGGTCTCTTTTTTTCTCTTTCTTCTTTTTTTCTCTTTTCTTATAGTCTGATGACTAGAGAAGGTCCTTTAACATTTGTTGTAAAGCTGGTTTGCTGGTGCTGAAATCTTTTAGCTTTTGTTTTTCTGTGAAGCTTTTGATTTATCCATCAAGTCTGAATGAGAACCTTGCTGGATAGAGTATTCTTGGTTGTAAGTTTCCTCCTTTCATCACTTTAAATATATCATGCCACTCCCTTCTGGCCTGTAGGATTTCTGCTGAAAAATCAGCTGATAACCTTATGGGAGTTCCCTTGTATGTTATTTGTTGCTTTTCTCTTGCTAATTTTAATATTTTCTCCTTATCCTTAACTGTCAATTTGATGACTATGTACCTTGGTGTGTTCCTCTTTGGGTTGATTCTGTGTGGTACTCTCTGCACTTCTTGGACTTGGGTGACTGTTTCCCTTCCCAAGTTGGGGAAGTTTTAACTGATTATCTCTCCAAAAATTTTCTGAGGTCCTTTCTCTCTTCTCTTTCTGGGACCCCTATAATGTGAATATTACTGTCTTCATGTTGTCCCAGAGTTCTCTTAAACTATTCTCAGTTCTTTTCATTCTTTTTTCTTTTTCCTGTTCTGAAGTAGTGATTTCCACTAATCTGTCTTCTAGCTCACTGATCTGTTCTTCTGCCTCATTTAGTCTATTCTTGGTTCTTTCTAGCATATTGTTCATTTCAGCGATTTTATTCTTCAATTCTGGGTATTTTTTATATTTTCCAACCCTTTGCTAAAAACTTCGCTCTGTGCATCTATACTCCTCTTGAGTTCTCTAAACATCTTGGCCATCATTACTTTAAACTCTTTCTCAGATAAATTGCCTATCTCCTCATGACTTATTTCTTCTTCTGGGATTTTATCTTGTGCCTTGGCCTGGGAGATATTCCTTTGCCACCTCATAATGTCTATCTGTCTATGTGTTTATGGATTTCTTCCACAGGCTTTGGGATTATTATTTTCTCATTTCTGGTATCACCCCCCCTGGTGGATGAGGCTGGACTAGAGGTTTATGCAGGTTTCCTGGCAGGAGGAGCCAGTGCTTTCCCACTGTAGGGTGAAACTTGGTCCTGGACCTCTGGTGAATAGGGCTGTGTCTAGAAGCCTTTGTGCCTTAGGAAGTCTGCTGATGGGTGGGGCTGTGTTCCCACCCTGTATGTTGTTTGGCCTGAGGCTTCACTACAGGCTGTTGGGTGGGGCTGGGCCTTGGTGCTAATGATCCAATCAAGATGTCAGCCTCCAGGAAAGCTCATGTAGATGAACACTCCTGGAATGTCTGCCACCAGCATTTATGTCCCCTGAGTGAGCCACAGTCATCTTCCACATCCCCAGGAGACCCTCCAAATCCAGCACGCATGCCTAGCCCAGGTTCCTGTGAAATCACTGCCTCTGCCCTTGGACCTGGGACACACGGTTTCTGCACCTGCTTCCCAAGTGAATGAAGTCTCTGTTTACCCCAGTCCCGTGGGAGTCCTGGAGCCAAGCCCCCCTGTCCTTCAAAACCAGATGTCCTGGGGTCTCCTTCTCTTCCCAATGCCAAAACCTGAGCTGTGGTACCTGACATGGGGTTAGAGCTCTCACTCCTATGGGAGGGCCTCTGAGGCTTAACAAATCTTCAGTTTGTGGGTCGCCCACCTGAGGGGTATGGGGTGCAATTATATTGTGAGCATGCACCTCCTACAGTCCTGCTGTGGTTCCCTCTTTATGTTTCCAGTTGCAAGAGCTCTGTTTTGCTAGGTTCCAGTCTTTTTTGATGGTTGTTTAGCATTCAGTTTTGGTTTCAATGTAGCCCCGACCACGTAGATGTATTTTTGATGTGTTTGTGGGAGGACATGACCTCCACCTCCCGCTACTCTACCATCTTGATTCCCCTCCCCTACCATCTTGATTCCCCTTCCCAGTTCTTAATCTTATTGAAGCCCACTTGAATGTGACAATTTTCTTTCTGCTGCTATCATGAGTCTCTCTTTGTTTTGGCATTTGATAATTTGTCTATAATGTGTCTCAGTGTATACCAATTTGAGTTTATCCTTCTTAAGATTTACAGAGATTGTCAGACTTGTTTCTTCATGACTTTCTTCAAATTCAGGAAATTTTCAGCCATTATTTATTCAAATATTTTTCAGGTCAGTTTTTCAGATAGTCCATTTTAGTAGGACAGACAAACACAATCATTGCAAATGATGTTGACCCTACTCTCTACGGAACCAGAGACTAGGTTCTCACACTGGAAATGCAGACCACTATCTACAAGACTGCTGCCAAGCCAGGAAAGAGGTAAGTCAAATGCAAGTAAAAGTATCACAAATTTTTTCTGCAACTTTTAGTTTATTTTTTCTTGATTCAGTATTCACTTGGTTGGTATAAGTTCTTTTATTATCTTCCAGAGTTCTGACAAAGTTAGTTCTGGATAGTTAATGGTTGTTTTTGATTGTTCTGTGCACAGACAGCATTTTGGAGCTGCCTACTTTTCCATGTTGCTACATTATTATTTTTTAAGTAAACTTTCTGAACTAATCTATGAAATGTATATTTTTGGTCATGTGTGCACAGTGAAATCTCTGCTTATTTAGCCTAGTGGTCAGATAATTGTAGGAGAGTTTTTTTAAATGCCTAGAACCAATAAGTTTGTCTGTCTCTGCCAACAGCCTTTGTCAGCATGATTGGGCTTGCCTTAAAAAGTGAACCAGGATATTGACTGTTCTCCCTTAGCTTTAACTTCCTGCTTGTACAGAACTTCAGAGTCGGCCAGAGTTGAGAGATTACAGTCTTCAGAGGTTTTTCCTGAGTATGTGCACAACTCTCCAAATGTCTTTGTCAAATGCTCCCAAGTAAAATGCTTTTTGCACTGGGAAAACTCCAGTTTAGGTTAAATAAAGACAGCCTTGCAAGTGATGTCTTCCAAAAAACCAGAAGACAGAAAAAATAATGAAAACTCTCTGAGAATAAGATTTAAGTCTCTCCAACCCCATTTTTTGTCCTCTGTTGGTGCCCAGCTGCTGTTTTTAACTGTGATTATAGGTTATTGATTTTAATGGCTACCATGGAGTTGCAGAAATGTAGATGGGAATAAGACACATTAAAATGCTTTGTGAGTTTACAGTTCTTACTAAAATTTAGCTGTTTTTATTCAATAAGTCATTTCTGGTTTGCTGCAAAACTTTTGTTAATTTCCAGAATTCTGAAAATGTTGATTATAATAATTTTTGGCATTTTTCACTTTGTTTTTCTCAAAGGAGAGATTTTTCAGAGGCCCTTATTGTGCTATTTTTACTGACATCAACTTTGTGAATATTTACTAGTTTTTCTGCTCAGAATTGTTATAGGGATTTCATAATCCAAATTGGGAATAATGAGTTCCTCAGATCCTTGACAGTCAACAAGAAAGGTTTGGTTTTATTCACATGTAGGAAATACTTGTAAAAATATTTTAACCAATATTCAGAAGTTTATAAGAAAATTATATTCATATAACCTACCAACTCTTCTTTTTATTTTATTAACAAACATAAAGTTGAAATTTCTTATAATAATGTTGAATGGATTACTTATCCATCTGTAATATTTCATATCAAGTGTTTTTTCAGCTTTATTGAGAAATAATTGACATATAACGTGGTGTACAACATGATGATTTGACATACATATATATTATTAAATCATTAACACAATAAAGTTAGTTAACAGATTCAGGGCCACACATATGTACAATTTGGTGTGTGGTAAGAACTTTTAAGATTTACCCTCTTAGCAACTTTCAAGTATATAATATATTGTTCTTAACTATAGTCATCATGCTATACATTACATTCCCAGAACTGATTCATCTTATAACTTGAAGTTTGTACGCTTTGACTAATTTTATCTGATTCTGCCACTTTGCTTAGTTCTTGGGAGGCACCAGTCTACACTGTTTGGATTTGTTTGTTTGGTTGGTTTTTTTAGATTTTACATATAAGTGAGATCATACAGTATTTGGCTTTCTCAGTATGACTTATTTCACAACATAATACCCTCAAGGAGGTTCATCCATGTAATCACAATTGGCAGAATTCCCTTCATTTTGATGGATTAATAATGTTCCATTACACACAGACACATACACATACACATTACATTTTTGTTATCCTTTCAACTGTTGATAGACACTTAGGCCATTTCCATGTCTTGGCTATTGTAAATAATGCAACAATGAACAAGGGATGCAAATACCATTTCAAAATAGTGATTTCACTTTCTTTGTATAAAACCCAGATGTGTGATTGCTGGATCATATGGAAGCTGTATTTTTATTTTTTAAAGGACATTCCATACTGTTTTCTATGCTGGTTGCACCATTTTACTTTCCTATCTACACTGTACAATGGTTTTCTTTTCTCCACATCCTCACTAGCACTTCCAATCTCTTGTCATTTTGAAAATAGTGAATCTAACAGGGACATCTCATTGTGGTTTTGATAACCACTCCCCTAATGATTAGTAATGTTTTGCACCTTTTCATGTACCTATTGTTCAATTTTATGTGTTCTTTGGAAAAATGCCTATTCATGTCCTTGGCTGATTTTCTAATGAGATTACTTTTTAAACTGTTCAGTTGTATTAGTTCCTTATATATTTTGTATATTATTAACCCCTTATCAGATGGATGGTTTTAAAATATTTCCTTATTTCATACAATGCCTTTTTATTTTCTTGATTGTTTCTTTTGCTGTGCATAAGCTTGTTAGTTTGATATACTTTTACTTGTTGATTTTTCCTTTTGTTTTTTATGCTTTGGGTCTAATATCCAAATAATCATTGCCAAGACCAAGGTAAAGAAGATTCCCCCCCCCCTTTTTTTTTTCTTCTAGGAGTTTTATGGTTTCAGGACTTACATTGAACTCTTTAATCCATATTGAGTTACTTTTTGTGTATGATGTAAGATAGGGGTACACTTTCATTCTTTTCATGTGGCTATCCAGTTTTCCCAATACCACTTGTTGAAGATACTAACCTTTACCCATTTAGTGTTATTCCTTGCTTGTAAAATATTAGTAGACCATATACATGGGTTTATTTCTGGACTCTTATTCCATTTCACTGTTGTATGTGTCATTTTAATGCCACTACCATGTTGTTTTGATTACTATTGTTTTGTAATATATTTTGAAATAAGTAAATGTTGTTTCTCATGGTACTTTGACTATTTGGGGTCTTTTGTGGTTCCATATGAATTGTGGAATTGTTTTTTCTATTTCTGTGAAAAATGCCTCTGGAATTTTGACAAGAATGCATTTAATCTATAGACACATTTGGATATTACAGACATTTTAACATTTAATTTAACCATGAACATGAAATGTCTTTCCATTTGTGTCTCTCCTTTTCAATTTCTTTCCTCTATGTTTTTTAGCTTTCAGTTTATACATCCTTGGTTAAATTTATTCCTAAGTATTTTTGATGCTATTGTAAGTGGGATTTTCTTAATTTCTTTTTCATTTCATTGTAAGTGTATAGAAATGGAATGGATTTTTGGTTATTGATTTTGTATCTTGAAATTTTATTTTATTTGTTTATTTGGACATACATTTTGAGGGAGTTTTTAGAGTTTTCTATGTACAAATTCATGTCATAAACAAATAGAGACAATATTATTTCATTCTTTCCATTTTGGATGCCTTTTATTTCTTTTCTTGCCTACTTTCTCTGACTAGGATTTCAAATACTCTGTTAAATACGAGTGGTGAGAATGAACACCCTTGTCTTATACTTGATTGTAGAGGGAAAGTTTTCAAATTTTCAATGTCTAGTATGATGTCAGCCATGGGTATGTCATATATGGCCTTTATTAGGTTATGTTCCTTGTATACCTTATTCTTTCAGAGTTTTTATTATGAAAACATATTTTGTATAATGCTTTTTCTATACTATTGGGATGGATGTCTTTCATTCTCCTAATGTGGTGTCACATTTACTGACACCTTGCATCCCAGGAATGTCTCATATGATTATGGTGTATGATCCTTTTAATGTGCTATTGATTTTGGTTTGTTAGTATTTTGTAAAAACTTTTTGTATCCATATTAATAAGAATAATTGGCTTGTAGTTTTCTTTTTTTATACTATCATTATCTTGCATTGATAGTAGGGTAATCATAAAATGGCTTTGTGAACTTTCCCACTCAATTTTTGGAAGAATTTTAAAAGAATTGGCATTAATTCTTCTTTTTTGTTTTTATTTATTTTTAAAAGGTTAAGTATGACTTTTATGTATTTGGTGATTTTTTTAATTGAAGTATAGTTGATTTACAATATCATATTAGCTTCAGGTGTACAGCATAGTGATTCAATATTTTTACAGATTATACACTATTAAAAACTATTACAAGATACGGCTGTAATTCCTGTGCTATCCAGTATAATGTTGTTGTTTATCTATTTATACATAGTAGTTTGCATCTCTTAATCTCATATCCTTAATTTGCCCTCCCCCTACCCTCTCCCCTTTGGTAACCAGTTGTTTATTTTCTATGTCTGTGAGTCTGTTTCTATTTTCCATATACACTCATTTGTATTATCTTTTAGATTTCACATATAAGGGATATCATATAATATTTGTCTTTCTCTGTCTGACTTATTTCACTGAGAATAATGTCCATCCACAATGCTGCAAATGGCAGAATTTCATTCTTTTTTTATGGCTGATTAATGCTCCATTGTATATATATATCACATCTTCTTTATCCATCCATCCATTGATGGGCATTTGAGTTGTTTTCTTATCTTGGGTATTGTAAATACCGCTGATATAAATCTTGGGTGCATGCATCTTATCAAATTAATGTTTTCATTTTTTCCAAATGTATACCCAGGAGTGAAATTGCTAGATCATATGATCAATCTGTTTTTAGTTTTTAAGGAGCCTTCATATTATTTTCCTCAGTGGCTGCACCAATTTACACTCCCTCCAATAGTGTAGAAGTGTTCCCTTTTCCCCCCATCCTCTGTAACATTTATTATTTGTAGACATTTTGATGATAGCCCTTCTGACACATGTGAGGTAGTATCTCATTGTTGTTCTCATTTTCATTTTTCTATAGATAGTGATGCTGAGCATCTTTCCATGTGCCTATTGGCCATCTGTGCGTCTTTGAAGAAATGCCTATTTAGGTCCTCTGTCCATTTTTTGATTGGACAGAGGATTGTTTGTTTTTTGATATTGAGTTGTATGAGCTCTGTTTGATTTAGTTTTTTAAAAATAGTGTGCCAATTTTGTAATTGTAATCATGCGAAAGTCCTGTTGAAATGAAAAATTATGTCTGACCCCTATATTAAAGAATTTATGTCAAAATAAAGTGTGAGTAATTCTCATACCAAATGTCAAGCTTTTACATGTGCATGATTTTCTCCAAAAACATATAAATGTCAATAAAAGTCCTCAATTTTCACATATTAAAAAGTATGTGCTGTATGTATTTTAGATATTAACCCCCCGTTAGTTGCATCATTTGCAAATATTTTCTCCCATTGCATAGATGGTCTGTTTTATCGATGATTTCCTTTGCTGTGAAAAACTTTTAAGTTTAATTAGGTCCCAT
The DNA here is from genome assembly GCF_048773025.1 of Camelus bactrianus. Lineage (NCBI taxonomy): Eukaryota > Metazoa > Chordata > Mammalia > Artiodactyla > Camelidae > Camelus > Camelus bactrianus. The sequence continues at coordinate 61,796,007 of NC_133575.1, forward strand.
TTTTATTTTTATTTTCTTTCTTTTCTTTAGGATACATCAAAAAATATTGCTACAATTTATTTAATAAAGTGTCATACGTATGTTCTCGTCTAGGAATTTTATGGGTTTGGTCTTACATTTAGTCTTTGATCTATTTTTATTTTATTTTTGCATAAGACAAGAGGTAATGTACTAATCTTGTTGTTTTATGTATAGCGATCCAGTTTTCCTAGCACCACTCATGGAAGAGACTGTCTTTTCTCCATTGCATATTTTTGCCTCCTTTGTCATAGATCAATTCACCATAGATGTGTGGGTTTATTTCTGGACTCTCTTTCATTTTCCATTGACCTATGTGTCTATTTTATGCTGGTATCATGTTGTTTTGATTACTGGAGATTTGTAGTATAGAATGAAGTCAGGGAGCAGAGCTCCAGCTTTGTTCCTTTTTCTGAAGATTGCTTTGGCAATTTGAGGCCATTCATGGTTTCATAGGAATTTTTGGATTATTTGCTCTAGTTTTGTGAGAATAGTTATTGATTTTTTATAAGAATTACATTAAATCTGTAGATTGTTTTGTGTAGCATGGACATTTTAACAGTATTAACTCTTCCAACCCAAAAGCACTGGATATCTTTCCATTTCTTTAAATCATCTTCAATTTCCTTCATCAGTGTTTTATATTTTTCAGAGTATAGGTCTTTCATCTCCTTGGTTAGATTTGCTCCTAGTTATATTATTCATTTTGATATGATTTTCATTGGGATTTTAAAAACTTACTCTTTCTCATATTTTATCATTAATGTATAGAAATGCAAGAGATTTCTGTTTATTAATCTTGTATTCTGCAACATTGCTGAATTCATTTATTAGTTCTAATGATTTTTGGTTACAGGCTTTAGGGATTTCTATATAAAGTATCATGTTGTCTGCAAATTGTGACAGTTTTACTTCTTTTCTTCTGATTTAGATGTTTTTTATTTATTTTTCTTTTCTGATTGTTAAGAGTTAGGACTTCCAAAGCTATGTAGAATAAAAGTGGTGAGAGTGGGCATCCTTGTCTTATTCCTGAATTTAGAGGAAAGGCTTTCAGCTTTTCACTGTGAGTGTGATGTTGGTTGTGGGTTTGTCATAAATGGTCTTTATTATGTAGAGATACGGTACCTCTATACCCACTTTGATGAGAGTTTTTATCATGAATGGATGTTGAATTTTGTCAAATTCTTCTTCTGTGCCTATTGAGATGGACATGTGATCCTTTATCCTTTCTTTTGTTAATGTGGTATATCACATTCATTAATTTGCATATGTTGAGCCATCCCTGTGACTTAAGAGTAAAATCAACTCCATCATGTTTTATAATACTTTCTATATATTGTTGGATTCAATTTGCTAATGTTACATTAAAGATTTTTGCATCTATTGACATCAAAGATATTGGCTTGTAATTTTCTTTTTATGTAATATTTTTGTCTAGTTTTGGTATCAGAATAATGGTGGCCTCATAAAATAAATTTGGGAGTATCTCATCCTCTTCAATGTTTGGAATCATTTTATTAGGATAGGTAATAACTCATTTTATTTATTTATTTATTTTTTGGAGTATTAAATTCTGTTTTATAAATTAGATATTACATGTATTCTTTTGTGACTTTGTTTTGCTACATCATCCGTGCTGATGCATCTGGCTATATTTCATTACTGTGTGGTAGTCCATCATATAAACATACCAGAGTTATGTGTCTTCTCTACTGTGATGGAGTTTAGATTGTTTTGCTGTTATAGACAAAGCCACTATGAATATTTCTGTATATTATGTTCTGTTGCACATGTGTATCATCCCTTGAGAATACATCTAGTAGCAGAATTGTTTGTTTACAGACTATGTGTGTCTTCATCTTTACTAGGTGCCAACTAGCTTTCCTAAAGCAATTGTCTGAATCAGTGCTTCCACCAGTAGCAATAGAAAGTTCCACATTTGATGTTGTCAGACTTAAAACTTTTGAAAATGTCCTGGGTTTATAATGTTGTAAAGGCAGCACTTAAGAATTTTGAAAATAATGGTTCAGAGAATAAAATCCACCCATAATCCCATCATCCATTTTGATATATCTCAGTTATTTTCATAGATATATGTGTATATTTTTTAAAGAAACAGGTATTATACCTCATTGTTGCTTAACCTGAATTTCTATGAAGTTAATTATTTTTATCACAGTTTTTTTCAACATTTTTTATTGAGTTATAGTCATTTTACAATGCTATGTAAAATTCCAGTGTAGAGCACAGTTTTTCAGTTATACATGAACACACTTATATTCATTGTCATATTATTTTTCACTGTGAGCTAATATAAGGTCTTCCATGTATTTCCCTGTGCTATATAGTATAATCTTGTTTATTTATTCTACATTTTGAAATCCTAATCTATCCCTTCCCACCTCCCGCACCCTTGGCAAACACAAGTTTGTATTCTATGTCTATGAGTCTGTTTCTATTTTGTACATATATATATATATTTAGATTTTACATATGAGTGATCTCATATGGTATTTTTCTTTCTCCTTCTGGCTTACTTCACATACAATGACATTCTCCAGGAACATCCATATTGCTGCAAATGGCTTTATGTTGTCGGTTTTTATGGCTGAATAGTATTCCATTCTGTAAATATACCAAAATTACCTTATCAAGTCATCTGTCAATGGACATTTAGGCTGTTTCCATGTTTTGGCTATTGTAAATAGTGCTGCTATGAACACTGGGGTGCAGGTTTCATTTTGAAGTAGGGTTCCTTGTCACTATATGCCCAGGAGCGGGATTCCTGGGTCATATGGTAAATCAATTCCTAGTCTTTTGAGGAATCTCCATACTGTTTTCCACAGTGGCTGCAACAAACTGCATTCCCACCAGCAGTGTAGAAGGGTCCCCTTTTCTACACAGCCTAACCAGCATTTGTCATTTGTGGGCTTTTGAATGATGTCCATTCTGACTGGTGTGAGGTGATACCTTATTGTAGTTTTGATTTGCATTTCTCTGAAAATTAGTGATATTGAGCATTTTTTCATGTGCCTATTGATCATTTGTATGTCTTCCTAAAAGAATTGCTTGTTTAGGTCTTTTGCCGATTTTTGGATTGGATTGTTTCTTTTTTTCTTATTAAGTCATATGAGTTGCTTATATATTCTGGAGATCAAGCCTTTGTCGGTTTCATCTTTTGCAAAAATTTTCTCCCATTCCGTAGGTTGTATTTTTGTTTTACTTATGGTTTCCTTTGCTGTGCAGAAGCTTGTAAGTTTAATTACATCCCATTTGTTTATTCTTGCTTTTATTTCTATTGCTTGAGTAGACTGTCCTAGGAGAACATTGAGATGTATGTCAGATAATGTTTTGCCTATATTTTCTTCTAGGAGGTTTATTGTATCTTGTCTTGGTTTATGTCTTTGATATATTTTGAGTTGATTTTTGTATATGGTGTAAGGGAGTGTTCTAGTTTCATTGTTTTACATACTGCTGTCCAGTTTTCCCAACACCATTCGCTGAAGAGACTGTCTTTATTCCATTGTATATTCTTGCCTCCTTTGTCGAAGATGAGTTGACCAAAAGTTTGTGGATTCACTTCTGGGCTCTCTATTGTGTTACATTGGTCTATATGTCTTTTTTTGTACCAGTACCATGCTGTCTTGATGACTGTAGCTCTATAGTATTGTCTGAAGTCTGGGAGAGTTATTCCTCCAGCCTCTTTCTTTCTCTTCAGTAATGCTTTGGCAATTCTAGGTCTTTGATGGTTCCATATACATTTTATTATGATTTTTTCAAGTTCTGTGAAATATGTCCTGGGTAATTTGGTAGGAATTGCATTAAATCTGTAGATTGTCTTGGGCAGTGTGACCATTTTAACAATATTGATTCTTCCAATCCAAGAGCATGGGTATCTTTCCATTTTTAAAGTCTTCTTTAATTTCCTTCATCAATGGTTTATAGTTTTCTGTGTATAATTCTTTCACCTCCTTGGTTAGATTTATTCCCAGATATTTTATTACTTTGGGTTCTATTTTAAAGGGGATTGTTTCTTTACTTTCTTTTTCTGTTGATTCATCATTTGTGTAAAGAAATGCCACTGATTTTTGAACGTTAATCTGCAACCTGCTACCTTGCTGAATTCTTCAATCAGCTCTAGTAGTTTTTGTGTAGACCTTTTAGGGTTTTCTATATATAATATGTCATTGGCATATAGTGACACTTTTACCTCTTCTTTTCCAGTTTGGATCCCTTTTATTTCTCTCTCTTGCCTGATTGCTGTGGCTAGGACTTCCAGGACTATGTTGAATAGGAGTGGTGATAGTGGGCAGCCTTGTCTTGTCCCAGATTTTAGTGGGAAGCTTTTGAGTTTTTCACCGTTGAGTACTATGCTGGCTGTAGGTTTGTCATATATAGCTTTTATTATGTTAAGATATGTTCCCTCTATACCCACTTTGGCTAGAGTTTTCATCATAAATAGGTGTTGAATTTTATCAAATGCTTTTTCTGCATCGATTGAGATGATCATGTGGTTTCTGTCCTTTCTCTTATTGATGTGATGTATTGCATTGACTGATTTGCATATGTTGAACCAGCCTTGTGTCCCTGGGATGAACCCCACTTGGTCATGATGTATAATCTTTTTTATGCATTGTTGGATTTTATTTGCTAATATTTTGGTGAAGATTTTGGCGTCTATGTTCATCAGTGATATTGGCCTATAATTCTCTTTTTTGGTGGTGTCTTTGCCTGGTTTTGGTATCAGGGTGATGGTGGCTTCATAGAATGAGTTTGGGAGTATTCCCTCCTTTTCAATCTTCAGGAAGAGTTCGAGAAGGACTGGTATGAGTTCTTCTTTGTATGTTTGGTAGAATTCCCCGGTGAAGCCGTCCGTTCCTGGACTTTTATTTGTAGGGAGGTTTTTAATTGCTATTTCGATTTCATTTCTAGTGATCAGTTTTTTCAAGTGGTCAGTTTCTTCTTGATTCAGTCTTGGTGGTCTGTATGTTTCCAGAAACTTGTCCATCTCCTCTAGGTTATCCAGTTTGGTTCCATATAGTTTTTCATAATATTCTCATATGATATTCTGTATTTCTATTTTGTTTGTTGTAATTTCTCCATTTTCCTTTCTTATTTTGCTAATTTGTGCTCTCTCTTTTTTCTTCTTTGTGAGTTTTGCCAGAATTTTTTTGATTTTATTTACTTTTTCAAAAAAAAACTGCTTTTGGTTTGGTTGATTTTTTTCTCTGGTCTTGTTATCTCTATTGTATTTACTTCCTCCCTAATCTTTATCATTTCCTTCCTTCTGCTGCCTTTTGGGTTTTTTTGTTCTTCTTTTTCTAGTTCTTTTAGTTGGTGGGTTAAATTGTTTATTTGAAATTGTTCTTTTTTGAGGAAGGCCTGTATCATTATAAACTTCCCTCTTAGCACTGCCTTTGCTGTGTCCCATAGATTTTGAGTGGTTGTGCTTTCATTGTCATTTGTCTCAAGGTATTTTTTAATTTCAGCTTTGATTTCTTCATTGACCCATTGGTTTTTTAATAACATATTATTTAATCTCCATGCTTTCCTTTTTTTCTCCTTTGTTTCTCTGTTGTTGATTTCTAGTTTCATGGCATTGTGGTCAGTAAAGATGCCTGAGATAATTTCTATCTTCTTAAAATTGCTGAGGTTTCTTTTGTGCCCAAGTACATCATCAATCCTGGAAAATGTTCCATGTGCACTTGAAAATAATGTATATCCTATTTTTGTGGGGGGGTGTAATGCTCTGAAAATATCCACCAAATCTAATTTTTCTATTGTATTTTTTAATTTCTCTGTTGCCTTGTTTGTTTTCTGTCTGGAAGATCTGTCTACTGATGTTAATGCGGTGTTAAAATCTCCAACTATGACTGTATTCCCATCAATATCCCCCTTTATCTCTGTTAGTAATTGTTCCATGTACTTAGGTGCTCCTATATTGGGTGCACATCAACACTTATTTCTTGTCCTTTTGAGATAAACATTCTAACGGGTGTGAGGTGATATCTCGTTGTTTTGATTTGATGGTTTCTTTGATGATTAGTGATGTTGAGCATCTTTTCATGTATGTTTTACCCATCTGTATGTCTTCTTTAGGAAAAAATATCTATTCAGATCCTCTACCTATGTTTTAGTCAGATAGATTTGATTTTGTTGCTTTGGTGGTGTTGTTTTTGTTTTTTGTTTTTGCTATTGAGTTGTATGAGTTCTTTATATATTTCGGTTATTAACCCTTTATGAGATATATGATTTGTAATTTTTTTCCTTGTCCATAGATTGTCTTTTCACTTTGTTGATTGTTTCTTTTGCTGTGCAAAAGAAACAATCTTTTGTTTATTTATTTATTTATTTATTTTGCTGCTTGTGCTTTAAGTGTCAGATCCAAAAGTTCATTGCCAAGTCCATGTCAAGTTGATTTTTCCTTATATTTCCTTCTAGACATTTCATGATTTCATGTCTTATATATAAATCTTTAATCCATTATGGTTTAGTTTTCATGAGTGGTTTAATACAGTGCCTAGTTTCATTCTTTGGACATGTGAATATCCAATTATCCAGCACCATTTATTGAAGAGATTGTCTATTCTCCATTGAGTATTCTTGGCTCCTTTGTCAAATATTAGTTGACCATATGTATTTTAGTTTATTTTTGGGCTCTCAGTTCTGTTCCATTAGTCTATTTGTCTGCTTTTATACCAGTACCATACTATTTTGATTACTACAGCTTTATAGTGTAGCTTGAAATAGTTTATAGTATAGTTTATGGTATAGCTTGAAATGAATTTTTATGCCTCCTACTTTGCTCTTCTTTCTCAGGATATCTGTGGCTGTTTGAGTTTCTTGTGGTTTCATATAAATTTTAGGTCTAAAGTTTTTTTATTTCATCTTGATTCATTGATTGTTCGGAAGAGTGTTTTTTCATTTCCACATATATGTGAAGCTTCTAGCTTTCCTCCTATTGATGACTTTTAGTTTCATACCATTCTCTTCAGAAATGATACTTGACATAATTTCAATCTTTTATATATGCTGAGACTTATTTTGTTACCTAACATATGATGTACGCTGGCAAATAGTCAATGTGCATGTAAGAATAGTGTGTTTTCTTCTGCTGTTGGATGAAATGTTCTGCATACATCTATTCAGTTCATTTAGTCTAAAGTATATTTTAAGTCCAATGTTTCCTTATTGATTTTCTTTGCAGATGATCTATCCATTGTTAAAAATGAGGAGTTGAAATCCCCTACTATTATTGTATTGTTGTCTGTTATTCCCTTCAGTTCTTTTGAGAGCTTGTTTGGAGGTTCTAGCAGGGGAGTGCAGCTACTTGTATACCCTTGACGAAGAAGAACAGTCCTTCTCTATTGGGGATGGTCATCTTCTTCTTCCAAGCATGCAGCTCTGGGAGGGATGCTCATGGAGCGGTGAAGGAGGAAGTGGACACACATCTAGCCAGCCAGATCAGCCATATCAACCCTGGTGATCAATGGGGTGACAGATGTTGCAGCCTGATCGCCCTCACATCCCTCCCTTCAGTTCTTTTAGTATATGCTTTATATATTAGGTGTACCCATGTTAGGTGCATATATATTTACAGTTGTTATATCTTTTGATAAATTAACCCGTTTTTCATTATATAAATGACCATTTTTTGTCTGTTGTTACATTTTTAGACTTAAAGTTGACTTTGTCTAAGAATAGCTATCCCTGCTCTATATTTGTTTCATTTGCATGGGATATCTTTTTCTATACCTTCAATTTGAGCCTATATGTGTCCTTGAAGTTTAAGTGAATCTCTTGTAGGTGGTATATAGTTGTGACTTCCCTTTTTATTTATTCAATCACTTTGTGCCTTGTGGAACATTAATCCATTTACATTTAAAGTAATTATGCTAACTAAAGACCTGCTATTTCCCTCTTGATAATTGTTTTCTGGCTGTTTTGTAGTTTCTTTGTTCCTCTATTCCTCTTTTGCTGTCTTCCTTTGTGAATTGATACTTTTTTGTAGTGTTATACTTTGATTTTATTTATTTATTATGTATCTATAGATTTTTGTTTTGTGGTTATCCTAGGGCATGGTTGAAACATCTTATAGATATAAAATTATATTTTACACTGATAAACTTAACTTTGATTGTATACAAAAACTCTTCACTTTTCCCACCCCACACATTTTATGGTTTTTATGTGACACTTTGCATCCTTTTATATTGTGTATCCATTAACAAATTATTGTAGCTACTATTTTCAACACTTTTGTCCTTCAACCTTTCTACTAAAGTCAAGTTGTTAACACACCATGACATTACAGTACTTGAGAATTCTGAATCTGACCATATATGTGTCTTTTTTAAAAACTATATTTTTGAAGTATAGTCAGTTTACAATGTTGTGTCAGTTTCAAGTGTACTGCATAGTGTTTCAGTCATAATATACATATATATTCCTTTTCATATTCTTTTTCATTATAGGTTACTACAATGTTGAATATATTTCCCTGTGCTATACAGTAGGGCATTTTTGTTTGTCTATTTTATATATAGTAGTTAGTATCTGCAAATCTCAAACTCCCAATTTATCCACACCCACCCTCTTTCCCCTGGTAACCATAAGTTTGTTTTCTATGTCTGTGAATCTACTTACATGTGAAATCTTAAAAAAAACATATATTTGTCTTTATCAGTGTGTTATTTACTTCTATATGTTCTCATGTACTAGTTAGCATCCTTTTATTTTAGCTTGAATAAATCCCTTCAGTGTTTCTCGTATGGCAGGTCTAGTGATAGGTGATGAACTCCCTCAGATTTTGTTTGTTTGGGAAAGTCTTCACCTTGCCTTCATTTCTGGTGGACAACTTTTCTGGGTGAATTATTCTTGGCTTGCAATTTCCTTCTTTCAGCACTTTGCATATATCATCCCATTCTCCCCTGGCCTGCAATGTCTCTGGTTCTTCATGATATCTATGGCTTTGTATATATCTGTTCATTTGAAGAACCAGTCACTCATTGTAGACTTTATGGACTGACTTTGGTAGAATACTTACCTATGTGTGAGGACATGATGGAATGTGCTAGACTCTCATCACAGTGGTTTAGTGGTGCAGGGCACCCAAATTCAGGGGTGTCTGGTGGCACCATGTAGGTTTGCTGATTCATTGGCTGAAGCCTTTGGGTTCCACAACATCAACAACTGCATGGTCCTTGGTGGGCATTGTTAGGTGTCCACTGAATCTGCAAGTGCTGTTGGGTATTCAGCAGTACATCCAGGTCCAGCAGGTAGGGACCAAGGTAAGCAGCAGTTGTGGCCAGAGCCATAGGTGGACACAGCTTCAGGGGACAGCTGCAAGTGCCAGTGTAGTAGCAGGTGCTGGTTGCTAACATTTTTAGTAGTGGCAGCCAACACAGGCAGCAAGGGCCAGGGCCAACTGCAGTTACAATGGCAGTTGTGTGGACCCTGTCAACATGCAGTACTATGTCTGCTGGATCTCACCATTGGAGCATGGCACTGGAGGCTGGTGATAGGGGGTGAGCTGGGCAGGTGTACAATTGGAGAAACTAGTTGTAGGTGAGAGCAGGCTTCATTCCAGTGACACAAAACAAGGCCTGATTTGGGCCTACAAGCAGTTGCAGGAGCCCTGGATATCAGCATGCTCTCGTGTGACTGCACAGTCTCCTCTGGTCATGTGTATTGCAGTGGAGGCCAGTGATGGTGTCAGGATGGTGGTGTGCAGTTAGACTGCTGGAGAGACAAGCCCTAAGCAAAAGCATGGTGGTGGAAGTCAGCTGCACAAGTCCAGGCTAGCATTTTGCACATTTGTAGCCCCAGAGGCCTGGGATGGGTGCTGATGTGGTTCCTGGGCTCCAGTAGGGGTGAAAGGGCAGAGAGAGGGGGCAGAGACTCAGGTGGTTGGTGACAGAGTATGTAAATGATTGTGGGATGAAAGCCAGTAAAATCTGCAAGGGGTCCACTGTGGCTGTACTGGCCATTGGTTTCTTCAGTGGCAAATGCTGCTGAATTTGTCTACATAGCATGTAACTGGGAATGGCAATCACTTCTGCATTGCTGCTACTGGTAGCCCCTGGTTTTCTCCCTTGTTCCTTGCTGCCTCTAAAAATCTCACCTTCACTGGTCTCTGGGCAGTATGAAACCAAAGTGGGACCTTCATGCAGTGTCCGAGAAGGCTGGGGAAACTGGATGCTCATCCCACCATTCCTTTTCCTGATAGGGCAACTCTTTCTAGCTGGGGAGTTCCTTTTTGGTGCTGAGCAATGTTGATTTTGGGGGTCAGATGATGCAGTCAAAATTAAACTGTCTTTCTTTTTCGTGTGATTAGTCTCAAGTTTTTCATCGCACTGTGTTACTGAAGTTTCTTAAGTCGACTCCAGAGCTCTCACAGAGCTTTTGTTCAAGGATAGCTGTCTAATTGTTCATCTTCATTGGGGGATGGAGCCTGATGTCTCCTACTATGCCATCTTGGTAACATCAGTTCTGTCTTTGACTTTTGACAACTTAATTACATAATGTGTCTCTGTATAGCTCTTTTCGAGTTCAACCTTTTTGGGGTCTTTTGGGCCTCATAAATCTGAATATCCATCTCCTCCCAACTTCCGGAAAGTCTTCAGCCATCTTTCCTTTAAACAGACTTTTTTCGCCTTCTTTTCTGGGAAAGATCCCCATGATGCATATGTATTGTTATCTTGTTGGTATTCCATAAATTCTGTAGGCTTTCTTCTCTCATTCTTTTTTTTTTTTTTTTTGTCTTTTTGTCTTGTAGTTCCTCTGGATAATTTCAAATTACCTATTTTCAAATTCATGGATTCTTTCTTCTGCTTGATCAGGTCTGCTCTTGAAGCTCTCTATTAAAATTTTCAGTTTGGTACTTGTATTTCTCAGCTCTAGGATTTCTGGGAGGTTTTTTTCAGGTTTTTATTTCTTTGGTGAACTTCTCATTGTGTTTACAAATTGTTTTCCTAACTTCATTTAGTTGTCTCTGTGGTTTTGTAGTTCACGAACTTCTTTAAGAATATTATTCTGAATTCTTTGTCATACAGTTCCTTGTTCTCCATTTCTTTAAGCTCAGTTATTGGAGATTTCATTTTCTTCAGTGGTGTCATGTTTAACTGAGTCTTTATGATCTTTGATTCCTTACATTGGTATCTGCACATTTGATACAGCAGTCTTCTCTTTCAGATGTTACAGATTTGCTTCAGAAGGAAAAGATCTTCACTAGCCAGTTCAGGTTGGGGTACTGGGCAGGATAGCTGGTAGCATGTACAACAGGCAGTTCTTTCTACGAGGCCCTGCAGTTGGGCAAGGCTACTGTCCTTCCTCTGAGGTTGTGGGGTGGTTGTACTACCTGCTTGGCCCCACAGCTGGGTGGACCTGCTTGCTGGGCTCCATTTTCAAGTAGGACTACTGTGTAGGATCCCTGGTTCTGTGAGGCTGCTGGCTTTTCTACACAGTCAGGTGGGGCCACTTGCTGGGCTCTGCAATCACTTCTGGGTAAGCAACATTGCAGGCTGTATTTCCCAGCAGGTCAGTGCCACTGTTTGGACTTTGCAATTGGGCAGAGCTGCACGCTGGGCTCAGCAATTGCTCTTATTCTAGTGGGGTCTCAGGCTGTGCTCCCCAGTTGGATGTGCCACTGGCTGGATTCTAGGCAAAGCAGGAGGCAGAGCTTTATGGTCAGGTGAGGCCTTAGTCTGTTGGTCTTCTTATGAAGGGGATTTAATCAGGAACGACCTAAGTCACCATCTTGATATTGTCACCACATGCAAGTGTGTGTTGAAAGCAATGATGAACCTCTGATTTAAAGAACTTGTCTTCACAGTTAGGTAGTTAGTCTGGGCTCCAAAAGAGAGGACATGCTGTTCTCCATAATGGCTGCATCAATTTGCATTACCACCAACAGTGTGGGAGGGTTCCTTTTTCTCCATACTCTCTCCAGAATTTATTATTTATAGACTTGTTGATGATGGCCATTCTGACCAGTGTGAGGTGATACCTTATTGTAGTTTTAATTTGCATTCCTTGAACAATTAGTGATGTTGAGAATCTTTTCATTTGCCTGTTTGATATCTGTATGTCTTCTTTGAAGACGCCTATTTAGATCTTATGCCCATTTTTTGATTGGGTTGTTTTTTGAATATTGAGCTATGTGAGCTGCTTGTGTATTTTGGAAATTAATCCCTTGTAGATCACATTGTTTGCAAATATTTTTTCCCATTCCATAGATTGTCTTTTCATTTTCTTTATGGCTTCCTTTGTTGTCTGTGCAAAAGCTTTTAAGTTTAATTAGGTGCCATTTATTTATTTTTGTTTTTATTTCAATTACTCTAGGAGCTGATTTGAAAAATATATTCCTGCAATTTATGTTAAAGAATGTTCTGCTTATGTTTTCCTTTAGGAGTTTCATATTATTTGGTCTTACATTTAGGTTATTAATCCACTTTGAGTTTATTTTTGTATATGGTGTTACAGAATGTTCTAATTTCATTCTTTTACAGGTAGCTGTCCAGTTTTTCCAGCACCACTTCTTGAAAAGACTATCTTTTCTCCATTGTATATTCTTGCCTCCTTTGTTATAGATTAATTCATTGTATTTGTGTGAGTTTATTTCTGGGCTTTCTATCCTGTTCCATTGATCTATGTGTCCGTTTTTGTGCCAGTACCATGCTGTTTTGATTACTGTAGCTTTATGGTATAGTCTGAAGTCAGGGAGCATGATTCCTCAAGTTCCATTCTTCTTTTTCAAGATTGTTTTGGCTACTTGGGGTCTTTTGTGTTTCCATATAAATTTTAAAATTATTTGTTCTAGTTCTGTGGAAAATGTCATTGGCAATTTGATAGGGATTGCATTGAATGTGTATATTGCCTTGGGTAGTATGGTCATTTTAACAATATTGATCCTTCCATCCAAGAATATGGTATAGCTTTCCATCTTTTTGTGTCATCTTCAGTTTCTTTCATCAGTGTATTATAGTTTTCAGAGGACAGGTCCTTTGCCTCCTTAGGTAGGTTTATTCCTAGGTATTTTATTCTTTTTGATACAATGGTAAATGGGATTGTTTCCTTAATTTCTTTTTCTGCTATTTTGTTGTTAGTGTATAGAAATGCAACTGATTTCTGTATATTAATTTTATATCTTGCAAATTTACCAAATTCATTGATAAATTAGTAGTTTCCTGATAGCCTCTTTACGATTTTCTTTCTTTAGTGGGGTAATTTATTTTATTAATGTATTTATGTATGTATGAATGTGTGTATTTTATTTGTTTGTTTATTTGTTAACTTATTTATAGAGAAAGTACCAGGGATTGAACCCAGGATCTTATGCATGCTAAGCATGAACTCTACATCTTGAGCTATACTCTCCCCTCCAGGATTTTCTATATATAGTATCATGTCATCTGCAGACAGTGACGGTGTTACTACTTCTTTTCCAACTTCGAGTCCTTTTATTTCTTTCTCTTCTCTGATTGCTGTGATGAGAAGTTCCAAATCTATGTTGAGTGAATGTGGCAAGAGAGGGCATACTTGTCTTGTTCCTGGTCTTAGAGGAAATGCTTTTAGTTTTTCACCGTTTAGTATGATATTAGCTGTGGGTTTGTCATATATGGCCTTTATTATGTTGAGGTATGCTCCCTCTATGCCCACTTTCTGAAGAGTTTTTATCATAAATGAATGCTGCATTTTGTCAAAAGCTTTCTCTGCATCTACTGAGATAATCACATGGCTTTTATTCTTCAACTTGTTAATGTGTGTCCCACTGATTGACTTGCAGACATTAAAAATCCTTGCATCCCTTGGATAAATCCCACTTGATCATGGTGTATGATCATTTTAATGTATTGTTGGAGTTAGTTTGCTAGTATTTTGTTGACAATTTTTGCATCTATGTTCATCAGTGATTTTGGCCTGTAATTTTCTTTTTGTGTGATATTCTTGTCTGGTTTTCATACCAGGTTGATAGTGGCCCCATCAAATGAGTTTTGAAGTGTTCACTCCTCTGCAATTTTTTAGAACAATTTCAGAAGAATAGGTGTTAATTCTTTTCTGACTATTTGGTAGAAATCCCCTATGAAGCCATCTGGCCCTGGACTTTTGTTTGTTGGAAGTTTTAAAGTTACTGATACAATTTCAGTACTGGCAATTGGTCTATTTATATTTTCTACTTCTTCTTGTTTCAGGCTTGGAAGATTGTACCTTTCTAAGAATTTGTACATTTCTTCTAAATTGTCCATTTTTTTGGCATAGAGTTATTCATAGTAGTCTCTTAAGATTCTTTGTATTTTTGTGGTGTCAGTTGTAACAACTTTTTTGTTTCTGATTTTATTAATTTGGGCCCTTTCCCTTTCATCTTGATAAGTCTGGCTAAAGGCTTATCAATTTTATCTTTCAAAAAAACCAGCTTTTAGTTTCATTGATCTTTTCTGTTGTTTTTCAGTCTCTATTTTATTTATTTCTGTTCTGATCTTTGTGATTTCTTCCCTTCTACTAACTTCGGGTTTTGTATGTTCTTATTTCTCTAGTTCCTTTATGTGTAAGTTTAGGTTGTTTATTTGAGATTGTTCTTGTTTCCCAAGGTAAGCTTGTATCACTATAAACTTCTCTCTTAGAACTGCTTATGCCACATGCCATAGATTATGGATCATTGTGTTTTCATTTTCACTTATCTCTAGGTATTTTTTAATTTCCTCTTTGATTTCTTCAGTGATCCATTGGTTGTTTCATAGCATATTGTTTAGCCTCCATGTGTTTGTGTTTTTTGCAGGTTTTTTCTAGAGGTTGATTTCTAATCTCATAGCATTGTGGTCAGAAAAGATGCTTGATATGATTCTTATGTTGACTAAGGCTTGCTTTGTAGCTGAGTCTGCAATCTGTCATAGAGAAAGTTTCATGTGTACTTGAGAAGAATGCGTATTTTGCTTCTTTTGGATGGAATGCTCTATAAATATCAATTAAGTCCATGTGGTCTAATGTATCATTTAAGGCCTGTATTGCCTTATTGACTTTTTGTCTAGATGATCTGTACATTTATGTAAGTGGGTCTAAAGGTCTCCCATTATTATTGGTTACTGTCAATTTTTCCTTTTATGTCTGTTCACAGTTGCCTTATACACTGAGGTTCTCCTGTGTTGAATGCATATATATTTACAATTGTTAATATCTTCTTGGATTGATCCCTTGAGCATTATGTAATGTACTTCTTTGTCTTTTGTAACAGTATTTTAAAGTCTATTTTGTCTAATTGTTGCTACTTCAGCTTTCTTTTTGTTTCCATTTGCATGGAATATCTATTTCCATCCCACTATTTTCAGTCTGTATGTGTCTTTGGGTCTGAAGTGGGTCTCTTGTAGACAGCACATATATGGGTCTCATTTTTGTATCCATTCGGTGAGCATTTAATCTGTTTACGTTTAAGGTATTGATACATATGTTCTTATTGCCATTTTGTTGACTGTTTTTGATTTATTTTTGTTGGTCTTCTTTCCCCCTTTCTTCCTTTGTTCTTTTCTCTTGGGATTTGATCACTATCCTTAGCATTATGTTTGGATTCTCCTTTCTTTTTGTGTGTGTGTGTATTTTGTAGATTTTTGGTTTGCAGTTATCATGAAGTTTTGAAGATACCTCATATATGTGAGACATATAGAAATCTCTCTCTCTATATATATATATATATGTGTGTGTGTGTGTTTGTGTGTGTGTGATTATTTTAAGTTGTTGATCTCTTAACTTCAAATGCATTTTAAATACCCTGTATTCATACTCTCCTTCCCTCATAATTACTAGTTTTAATATCATATTTTACTACTAATTGTTTTGTGTATCCTTTAACTGCTTAGTTTGGATAGAGATATTTTACTACTTTTGTCTTCTAACTCCCCTATTTGTTTGTGTGGATGATTTCCTATCTTTACTATATGCTTGCCTTTACTGGTGAGCTTTTCCATTTAATAATTTTCTTATTTCTAGTTTTCCACCTAAAGCTGTAAAGCTAGTTTGGTGGTGCTGAATTCTTTCAGCTTTTGCATCTCTGTAAAGCTTTTGATTTCTCTGTCAAATCTGAAGAGAGCCTTGCTGAGTAGAGTATTCTTGGTTGTAGGTATTTCCCTTTCATCACTTTAAATATATCATGCCACTCCCTTCTGGCCTGCAGAGTTTCTGCTGAAAAATCAGCTGATAACCTTATGGGAGTTCCCTTGTATGTTATTTGTTGATTTTCTCTTGTTGCTTTCAGTATTTTCTCCTTATCTTTAACTTTTGTCAATTTGATTCCTATGCACCTTGATGTGTTCTTCTTTGGGTTAATCCTATAGGGGACTCTGTATTTCGTGGACTTGGGTTACTGTATCCTTTCCCATATTAGATAAGTTTTCAGCTTTTATCTCTTTAAATATTTTCTCAGGTCCTTTCTCTCTCTCTTCTCCCTCTGGGACCCCTATAATGCAAATATTAGTGAGCTTCATGTTATACCAGAAGTCTCAAACTACCCTCATTTCTTTTCATTCTTTTTTCTGTTCCACAATAGTGATTTCCACTACTCTGTCTTCTGGCTCGCTGATCCACTTTTCTGCCTCATTTGGCCTACTCTTGTTTCCTTCTAGCGTATTATTCATTTTAGTTATTGTATTTTTCATCTCTGTTTGATTGTTCTTTGTATTTTCTAACTCTTTGCTAAAAACTTCTAACTTCTTGCTCTGTTCATCTATTCTCCTTCTGAGTTCTCTGATCATCTTCACAATTACTCTGAACTCTTTCTCAGGTAGATTGCCTGTCTCCTTATCATTTATTTCTTCTTCTGGGATTTTGCCTGGGGTGTATTCCTCTGCCACCCCATTTTGTCTAAATTTCTATTTGTAGTATTATGTAAGTTAGTTACATTTTTCGACCTTGGAGAAGTGGCCCTCTGTGGGAGACATCCTATGTGTCCCAGCAGTGCACTCCCCTCTCGTCACCCAAGGGCCAGGGGCCAGCTGGTCCCAGGGTAGAGTCTGGCCTGCATTTGTGGACTTCTTCCATAGGCTGTGGGATTATTGCTTTTACTTCTTGTGTTTTCCCCCTTGTGGGTGAGGCTGGACTAGAGGCTTGTGCAGGTTTCCTGGTGGGAGGGGTAGGTGTCTGCCCACTGGTGAGTGGAGCTGGGTCCTTGCCCTCTGTTGGGCAGGGCTGTGTCTAGGGGCATGTCTAGAGGCAACTGTGGGCTCAGGAAGGCCTTAGGCAGTCCATCTACTGATGGATGGGGCTGTTTTCCCAACCAGTATGTTATTTGGCTTGAGGCATCCCAACAATTAAGCCTATAAGCCATTCGGTGGGGCCAGGTCTTGATGTTAATGACCCAAACAAGATGTCAGCCTCCAGGATAGCTCATGTAGGTGAATACTTCCCAAAAGTCTGCCACCAGTTTTTATGTCCCTAGGGTGAGCCTCAGCCCCTACCCCCACTCTTCGACCTCCCCAGGACACTTCCCAAAACCAGCAGGCAGGTCTGGCCCATGTTCCTATGAAATCAGTACTTTTACCCTTGGTCCCAATGCATGTGAGATTCTATATACACTTATTAAGGGTATGAAGTCTCTGTTTCCCCCAGTCCTGTGGGGCTCCTGCAATTAATTATTCCCCACTGGTCTTCACAGCCAAATGCTCTGGGGGCTTCTCCTCCTGATGCCCAAACCCCAGGCTGTGGAGCCTGATGTGGGGCTCAGAACTCTCACTTCTATGACAGAACCTCTGCAATATAATTTTCTCCAGCTTGTAGGTTGCCCACCCAGCGGGTATGGGACCTAATCATATCATGAATGCATCCCTCCTATCATCCTGCTGTGTTTTTTTCCTTATGTCTCCAGTTGAAGAAGATCTTTTTTGGAAGGTTCCTGCCTTTTTTATCCATAGTTCTTCAGCAGTCAGTTGTGGTTTTGTTGTGTTTATGAGAGGAGGTGAGTTCAAGTTCCTTTGACTCTGCTATACTGACAAGATCTCCCAGAATTGAATTATTTTTAAATGTTTATTTTTTGAAGATGCATATTATAACCCTTTAATCTAATAACAATAGGATCTTTACTATATCGCTTACTTATTAAAACACTCATGGCTTTCCTCTCCCTGATACCTCCTGTGCCTTGTCACAGCATCCCCAGATGATAAATTGGAGTACAATGGGCAGTGAGTTTTGAATTTCCAGTAGTATCATGCTTAACTCTAATGCCGTCATGAGAACCCACCTCTCATTTCCAGAATATTCCAGAATATATAGTGTATCCCAAAAGATGAGTGAATCTAGGGATAACCTGAATTCATCTAATTCTAGGGAAAGGACCAAGTGAGGGGAATAAGTGTTCCAGTCCTGTTCCCAGAAACCTAATTTACCCTCCAATACATCATGACTCTATAAGCATATAAAAGCCAGCATCTAAAACGTGATGCTCTATGCCAGTGGTTTAGATATTCTCATTATTCTTTAAATAAAATTATGTGTAGAAAATTAATACATAAAAATTATAAACTGAGGCCCTCTGATTAAAATGAGGACTTTATTGAGCCACTTCCACTGGATGCCTAGCATTCCATGAAGAATGATTTAACAACTACTGTTCAACAATTCCCCCAGAGATCTTGATCCTGACTCTCTGGTTTAACATATTCCATTATTCCATCTTTCCACCCCCTTGCCATAGGTTCTCTTATTTTCTCTGGTGAAGACTTCCAGAACCCTAAAGATCTACCCGTCATTCAAGCCACTTAAATGGCTCGAGTATGCCAGCCATAACCAGTTTATTAGTGACTACTGAGAGGGGTAAAACTGGTTCCCTACGATCCCCTTAAGTGACTTGGTCAAAGTCAGGAAATCAGTCTATACATAAAGTCTCCTTCTTCTCCTTTCCTCTCCTCTCTTCCCCTCCCATGTCATGGGGGTTTCTTTAATATTTCTCTTTTGGTGGCAGTGTTGCTCCACTGAAATAAAACTATTCCTTCCTCCCACCCTTTGCTTTTGAAAAACACCTACAATCGAAACAAATGTATTTTACTTACAAAAACTGACCTGCATCTGGGTCTGGGATTTGCATCTAAGGGAGATTTCCTGGAACCCATTCCTAATAATTCTCTGCCCAGACTTTCTTGATTATATAGGAAAGGAAGAGTAGATCCCATGATCTCCTCTTTGTTTCTTTTCTTCATGTTTCTTTTTCTTCTTAATAACTTTTCCATGGCTATAAAATATACACCTGCTTTTTGTAGAAAATTTGGAAAATACAGAAAAGATTAAAAAATAAAATAAATATCCATAATTCCATAAACAAGAGAGAGAGAACTACTGCTAACAGTTTGAGGCAAGTCTCTCCAGTGTGTTATCTTTGTACACATTTTAATGTAATTGTGATCATATGGTACATATTATTTAGTATTCTAGTTTTTATCATTTATATATCATAAGCATTTTCCATACTCTTTAAAACATGTTTATATATCATTCTTAATGACTGGAATAATCTCTCATGTGAATGTATCATATATTAATTATTCTTCCAAGATGAGACAGTTAGGTTGCTTCTAAAATGCCGCTATTTTAAACAATACTTTTATCAAATGAGTAAGTGAGTGTTTCCTTGTTCAAATGGGCAAAATGCATCTTTGAGGAAATAAACACTGAATGACAATAAATTTCTACCTTATATTGGGGAATGGTAACATTTGAAGTATTTTTTCATACTGCCCCCCACCACCGAAATCATCTGTTCAAGAAAGGGAAGAAATTCCTCTAGAACGTTTAAGAATCTAAGGCATACTTTAAAAAATATTTCTCTAATTATGGTCTACACTGAAACAAACAAGCTGTAAATCACTGAAACTGATGTTCTCAATCCTATAATTGGATCATGCCTTCCC
The DNA here is from genome assembly GCF_048773025.1 of Camelus bactrianus. Taxonomy (NCBI): domain Eukaryota; kingdom Metazoa; phylum Chordata; class Mammalia; order Artiodactyla; family Camelidae; genus Camelus; species Camelus bactrianus. Next base: position 61,815,911 of record NC_133575.1, read on the forward strand.
AAAAGAGCTCAAATTCATGAAACTGGCACTCTTGCATATGTTTTAAAAGGAAGCTGCTCTTCTAACCAAGAAAAAATATCCCCCTACATGCAGGAATTTTGGGAGATGAAGGCCACCTTTAAGGTATAAGATATTAGCTGTCAGGTGTCTGGCACAGCTGACCAGAAAGTTCAATCCACTACACATGGGCTGGGGTTTTGAGGTTTTTCCTCCTCATTTAATTTTAAAAAGCTATCCAAATTACTAAGCACCGTGCATTCATCTTTACTATTTATAAGGATCCACTTAGTCTTCCATCACTCTACTATATCTAGTTCACATATTTCCACCTACTACACCATATTCAAATATCCATCCCAGACAGAGATAGAGAAGCAATAGATAGTAGAGGAAGTATAGGATTTCTGTTATTGCCACAACCAATTGCAATACCTGGTACAATAAAAAATGTATAACCCAGAAGACCCCAAATGCCACCTAAATAGTGGCCCAGAATGCTTCAGAATATTCCAAAATTCAAATAAGTACCAAGTCAGCCCCTCATTCAGTTCTCAGTTGAAGCTATGTCTAACTCAGTCTTTTTTATGTTCATAATTACTGGATGCAGAATCTACCACTCTAAAATCACTATATGTGTATGTATATAATCAGAGCTACCATTACTAAGTGTATTTGGGGAACATCTCAAACTTTCTTCAAGCCTGGCTGGACAGTAGGGCATCATTTATCTAACTCCTGTCTCTTTTCCTAGCTCTTCAAATAAGCTCACTGGTCCTTTGTGTTTTAAAGCTAGTGACCACTGGAAAATGAATGAAGGAAAAAATAGCAAACTTGGACATTGAAAAAAATTCAAGATTCTACAAATTACAAAAATCCTGGTATGGTCTTACTGAATGCCTTTCTATCAATGCCATCTGAAAGACTTCATCATATATTTGATTGGTTTTTCACCCACAAACTTCCACTCCAATCCAGATACTTACTGTCTCTATATTATGTAGACCCTTTTTTCATGAAGGTCCACACTGCTCAGCTTTTAAGTCTGAAGAGGCAGTAGAGCATAACAATGTAAAGGGCGTGCTTGCAGACTGATGTCAGTCTAAATTCCAGTTCAGCCATTTAATATCCATGTGTCTTTGTGTAAGACACATCTCAATTTTTGTATCTGAAAAACACAGAGGATAGACTGTATTACTTTTACATTTCCTTCTATGCGTTAAGTTCAGCATTCATTGTGAACTGGGGTCATCAAGAAAGTCTAGAATGTCAGAAGAGGAGGGGTGAGATATAAGCTATGAAGGCATGGAAAAGTTCTGGAGAGAATACAAAAAGTTCTGTTGCTTTACAACATTTGCCATATCTTCTGACTTCCTCAGCCTTCTTGATTGGCTTCTCTCATTTTTTATTATTCTGTGTTTTATCAAATATTATGTTATTTTTGAACAAATATTTAGATATAAATGAATGTGATAAGTTATCAATAAAACTGAGAGCAAGCACAGCCCATGTTGTGTAAGGAAAGGAAAATATTGCCACAGATCAAAGCTAAAAAGAGTCTTTGAGTTTCATAGTCTGGCTTCAGTTTTTCTGAGAGTTTATAAACCCATTATAGGCAAAACTTTGAGTGAATCCATGCACACCAATGTGGAGATATATTGTAGGACAGTAGTGTGGATTAGATAATGGATATCTGAAACAGTGTGAGCTGATTTATATATATTTTTTCCTTCTAAACCCACCACTGCCAATATCCTCGCAGGAGCAGGTCAAAGCAAAAACTCTTTGTTAGTTTATTAGGCAGGCTAGGCTAGTGATTGTAACAAAATTTATTAGATTAACACAATAAAATTTTATTTTAAACATATATTACAGTCCAGTGTAGGTAGATAGAGTGAGCATACTATGTCATCATTCTCAATTGATCTATACAGCATGAAGGGGAAATTATTAACTTCAAGAGTGCTTGATCTTGTAAAGTCAAGTACTCAGAAGACTCTGGGCCAACCCATCTAGGTACTCTGATCTTTGGTTTGAAAAATAAACAGTCTCATAGTCCCAGGAATCTTGCTGATTTCTGCGCTTGACATGTCTGTCCTAAATTCCACTATGCCAGTCTAGACTGGTTGCCTTCAACACTAGGTGTGTAGCTGGGATCTCCCTTCATCTTATCCTAAGGATTCCCTTTGACCCTTTAATGACCCTTTCAGGGTTTCCAGTTTCATGTATCCTATGTCTATCTCTTTCATCATTTATTATCTAATTTTGGTAGTATACATCTTCATGTTGCTACATGAGGAATGGTGCATGATAGGTAAATTTTTTTAAACTTTATATAATAGTTTGCTAGAGCTACCATAACAAAGCATTACAAACTGAGTGGCTTAACCAGCAGAAATGTGTTGTTTCACAGTTCTAGAGGCTAAAATTCCTTTTGAATTCCTTTTGAAGGTTGTGATGGAGAAACTGTTTTATAGAGTTTTTCTAGCTTCTGGTGGACTGATGACAATCTTTGGCATTCTTTGGCTTGTAGACACATCACTACAATCTCTGTATTCATGGTCATGTGGTGTTCTCACTGTGTGTGTATCTGTGTCTGAACTCCCCATTTTTGTAAGAACATCAGTCATATTGGATTAAGGGCCCACGCTATTCCAGTATGATCTCTTATTAGCTAAAATGGTATCTTCAACAATCCTATTTCCAAATGGGGTCATGTTCTGAAGTACTGGGGGTTAGAACTTCAACATATGAATTGCAAGGGGACATAATTCAACACACACTTCACATGTCTGAAAACATTTTCATGCTACCCTAAAATTTAACTGGTCATAAGATTCAATTCAAGGTTGGAAATAATTTTCCTTCAGAATTTTGAAAGCATTGCTTCTTTATTGTCTAGCTTCTGGTGTTGCCTATTAAGAAATAAGGGACAGATTGGGATTTCAAAATGTAGAATAGATAAACAAGATTATACTGTATAGCACAGGGAAATATATACAAGATCTTATAGTAGCTCACAGAGAAAAATATGTGACAATGAATATATATATGTATGTTCCTGTATAACTGAAAAATTGCGCTCTTCACTGGAATTTGACACAACATTGTAAAATGATTATAATTCAATAAAAAATGTTAAAAATAATAAAGTTATTCTAATTCCTGATTTTTCAAATGTGGCCTGTTCATATCTCTCTAGAATCTTTAACTTCTTTTCTCTAAGCACTTTGAAATCTTACAATAATGTCACTTGGTGTGGACCTATTTTCATGTATTGTTATAGGCACCCTGTGGCCCTTTTCTAGGAACCCATGGCTTTCAGTCCTGGGATGTTCTCTCAGATTTGTTAATGGTTGGATGATTTCTCTGTTTCTATTTTCACTGTTTTCTCTCAATTGGAATGCCTATCATATGGATGTTAGATCTTCTGGACTTGTCCTCTAATCTTCTTTTTTCTTCTATATCCAAATATTTCTCTGTTATTTTTTTCCAGTTTCTGAGATTTCCTCAACTATCTTCAAAAATTTCTATTAAGTTTTTGATTTTTTGGTGTCATGTTTTTAAGTTTCATGAGGTTATTTTGTTCTCTGAATGCTCCATTTGTAAAACATCCTATTCTTACTTGCTTCTATCTTACCTTGCATAATCTCCATTTGCTTTTAACTGCCTTTTCTGTTGTCTCATAATTCTTAGTTGTCTGCTGTTACTTCTTTACTGATTGGAATCTCTGAGTTCACATTTATGACATGTTGACTGTGAGCTTCATTTTAAGGTTCTATCACTTCACTGTCAGCATGGTTGTAAGTTTCACTTAAAGATGGCCAGATTGTCCCCAACCAAATTCTTTTCCAGTTTCCTGCCTGAAAGGCAAAGTCCTATCTGTTGCCTTTCTGGGAGCCCAGTGGAGGAAGAAGGCTTAAGGGAGGCAGTCTCTGTTCAATATAGTAGCCCTATCCTTAGCTATACCTGGTGTCCTTCATTCAAGATATCTTTTGTCTTACCCCCACCCCCAGAAGAAAAATGCCCAAATTTCTGTCAGAGTGGAAGAGTTGAGTTGTCTAACACCATGGTAATGTAGAGTGGAGAAAGAATCTAGGGCTCAAATCTGCTTGTCAAACATTTTTCAAGTAATACTACTTTTCTTAGCCTCCTTTATGGTAGACACTAGGGAAATATAATAATAATTCAGCTTTCCTCATTTCACTTTCCAAATCTACTTTGGAGACTAAACACAGCCATGTGAGTTGTTTTGGCCTTTAAATGTGAGCAGGTGAAATATGCCATTTCCAGGCAGAATGTTTAAGACGAAATGTATGATTTGCCATGTTACTTTTTACCTGCTATGGCAATCATAAAAATATTTTTCAAGATGAAGCCCTTATAAGCCTCATTCCCTGAGTGATTATATTGGACATGTAGTGTGAGCAATAAACAGATCTTTTTATGTTTTAAACTTATGAGATTCTGGTTACCACAGTGTAACCTAGCCTATTGGTCACAGACTCCTCTTTATCCTTACTTCCAAATAAACTGTGGCCAGTATCCCCGAACCTTTTGAGGATGGCTCAGCATAAAACTTATATTTTATTTTTAGCTTTTTCCCATTCCCAGTATGGGATCATGCTTTCTTGAGCATGCTAAGTTGGTTGCTACTTGGCCATCTGCATTCAGTCTGCTAAACTTAATTGCTTCTATCTCCTCTCCTATTTCCCTGCTTCTTGTGGATGTATGCCTTTAATAAAGATCCCTTTTAGTTTTAGTGTGGTTTCAAGAGGTAATGAAATTAGATGTGTGTGCTCAAGGTGCCCTCTTAACTCAGAAGTTTCACCCCTCCATAGGAACTTGAAGGAAATTTGAAGGACATGCTTCTTTTTGGACCCACTGTCTGAACCTCTTTGGACTCTTGCCATCTGCAACAGTTTGAGATGTTGGGGAGAGCCATCCATGACTGCCAGAGTCTGGATCAAGGAAGTGATATTTTGGTAAGGCTTTGTGTTTACTATAAGGGCTGTAAGGCTTAAATGTACTCTTTATGCTCTGATGTCTAATTGAACTTCCCCAAGAAAAAGTTACCTTAGATCTTGGGCCTGGCATCAGCCTTCAGAACATAGAGCCAATCAAGTATTTTATGTCCTGCAGAGTTTTAAATTTTCTGGTGGTAGCATTTCTGGCACATTCTTGTGTTTCTTGGGATTCTTTAGGCCCTTTATTAATATACCCTGAGATTCTCCCATGTTTGGCTCCTGAGGAAGTCAGGCAGTAGTGTGCAATGTATGGGGGAGGTATGTGTTCATGAGAGAAATATTTGGCAGCTTTGGGGATCTGTGTTTCTACTGGCAAGTTATGTCCTAAAGGATAAGAGCTTTAGAAGAGTCACCTGAGGCTGACCTCCCTGAGGCCCTAAGGAGTTCTGGCCTGGGCTTCAGGGAATCTGAGTTCTAGACTGTGCTCAGCTACTAACTCCCTGTGTGACCCTGGGCAGACAACTTCATCCCTCCTGAGACTCTCAGTTTCCTAAAACCTTTTCCAGCTCAAACATTGTAATTCATAAAAGTTTAACAGTGCTGGGAATTGTCCTGCTCTGGGTAATAATAGTTTAAGGAGAGAAATGAATAGACTGGTTAAAGTGTGACCTTCCCAGGGGATATAAAATGTTTCCCCAATTAAATGCACATCTCCTAAAGCAGTTTCCAGTTAACAGGGCCTGGATGAGACAGCTTTATGATGAGGCTGCACAGACAGGAGTTCAGGATCCAGGAAGTTGGCAGTGAGTGATAGGCACACAGTGGTTCTTACCTGTCAAAGCAGGAATATGATGCTCACAACTGAGTGTCACATTTTAGTGGGGGGCAGAGAGAGGCTGGAGAGGTTCCAGGGTTGTGACTAGGATGATAAGGGTACTCTGAAGTATGCCACACCAAGAATAGAAGGGCTTGGGGATGAGTAGCTGAGTTAAGACTCCCAAGAAGGTCTGGGCCCCTGTTTTTAGCTGTCTGAGGGGCTCTTGTGAAGAAGAGTGACTTCAAACCTGACTCAAAGGTATAGTAGGGTTTGGTAGGTAGATGTAGCAGAGAGACAGATTTCAAGTTAATAGAAAGATCCTGCAAAGTTTTAGAGGGATAGGATGCCCAAGAAGTAGTGTGTTTCTATGGTTGAAAGTTTCTGAGGAAAGACTCAATTACCATTTGATAAGAAAAAAATGTAGACAAGGTCAGCTATCAGGCAAGAAGTGGATCCAATTATCCAAGTTATCAGAGTACCTTTCAAATCCTGAGAGTCAATCATTCATGCTAGTCGCCAAGTTAGTGGGAAGGGAATTTTAATCATGAGGTATGAAAGCCAACGTAGGGAAATAACCCATAAACCAACATTTATAATGCAGGTCCTACCCATTGGCCTCTGGACAAATATCTAATTGCCTTCTTAAACCCAGCACTTTTGTCATTGTTTCTCCAAATTCTAAATTTATGTCTCTTTCAATCTGTAACAATTCTTTTCTGTTTCCTCAAGTGTAAATTGAATATTTGAATCACAATATCACAATGTGGTTGAGATTCAAATATGATAATGAATATAAAGGTGTTTGGTAAGTTGTAAAGTGCCACAGAAATATTGCAGGATTACTGTTGTAAGTGTTATTATGTTTACTGGCTTGAATCCAATTTGGTCTCTGATAGAGTTAAAAGAAGGCCAGCTTCCTCAAGGTAGGAAGAGGTAGATGGTTTGCTGAGTTATTCCCTCTAGGGCCTCTGACTAATGATTGATAACCTTATAATCACTTCTAGAATCATCTACTTTTCCCCCTAGAGTCATGTGAAGAGAAAATGATGAGACATGGTTAAACAAAATGAATAGTTGAAGGTGGAGAGTGCAGAGTATAACAGAAGGAGCTATATAAGAGATTGGAGGAGGGGTGCTGGGTAAATCAGAAACAGGAATAGAACATATAAAGACCAATGTGAATCAAATAGTGTTGTATGCAGATGCTCCCAGTATTTTTTAAATAAAAACTTTTTTTTTTGGTTGAGGGGAGGTTATTAGATTTTTTTTTAAACATAGGTACTGGGGATTGAACCCAGGACCTCATGCATGCTAAGCATGCACACTACCCCTGAGCTATACCCTTTCCCCCTAAATGAGAACTTTATAAATGTGTTCTTTTATACAAGAGTATTTAGGTGGTGCCATCTCAGGCTAGAAATCATTGTCCAAAGTCTGGGGGTTCTAAAAGAGTATAAAAGCTTCTACTTTCTTTGGCACAGGTATCATGGGTGGGGAGCTTCATCTCTGCAAATGGGTTGGATAAAGAACCAGTATAATGGGAAAGGGAATTGGATCCCTGGAATGAACTCTGGGGCTGGCAAGAACAGTTGATATTCTTCCCTATACTCCCAGCTGTTTCTAGGAAACAAGAATTGTTTACCTTTTGAAGAGGAGAAGAAAAAAATGACATTTTTTTCACTGGGGAGGAAAAAAAGATGTCTCTGTCTGATTGTCTCTGGGCTTGGGCTTGTTTATTTAGCAGCTGCTAGGAATCAACTGTTTTCTGAAGCCAAGTCCCAGGTCACAGGGCCTGTGTAATGAGGGGATGTATCATTAATGAACAGTGGCTATCAGCATCACTGTGCCTAGTAATACCTCAGTATTCTTAATTAAAGCTCTCTCAGCTGTTCCTCTCTCTCCTTTTCTCCTTGATTTCTGTTTCACTTTGTTCTCTTTTCATTTCTCCTCCTTACATTTTCTTTTTCTTTTATTTCTTAACTTCTTTACTAGTTCTTTCCCATTATCCCTGTTCTACATTCCATCTTTCTTCTCCTCCCTATCTGTGGATTTCTTTTGCTTCTTATCATCCCCAGCTGGCTCAGACTTCATGCAGATGTGCATCCACTTTTCCATCCCCAGCTTAGAGAAAAAGGCAGATGCAAAGCCCTTATTAGCTCATTTCCTTGGTTTCCCAGCCAGGGAAAGATTGCTCCCCAGATAGATTCTACTTTACCTTACTTCAGTTCAATTGTGAAATGACTCAAACCAAGGGACTTCCTTATCTTCCCTTGGGGATGATCATTCCATAGTTTAGAACTACATGCTTTCAATTTTTCCTTCTCCTTGGTCTGATATTTCCTTTGCTTCACTTTAACACACTACTCCTGGTTAGGATATCTGGGGCCACCTTAAACCATTTTCTCTTTCCTTAGTGTTTATTTCTTTCTTAGAGCTTCAATGTACTTATAGCACTCCCAGAGTAATAATGCTTTTGGCACCTAAAAAGTTCTGTTCCATGTCCACTACTCAGTAAGGTAGTTATTATTATCACCATTTTTAAAATACAGAAATTGAGACCCAAAGGGATTAAGAAACTTGCATAAACCTGGAGTTAAAAAGTAGTGGAGCTGAGATCCAGAACTAGATCTACTTGATTCCAAAGCCCATCATGGTCTGTTCACAACACCAATACAAGGCTCAGCATAGCTTATGAAAAAATGTCATAAAATACTTCTCTAGTCTCTTGATCAACCCTCAAGTCTAGCCCAAAATTCAGCCAAAAATTTGATTTTGGAGTACATGAAAGGCAGCATGGTATATTAGAACTCTTGGGCTATAGTTATAGACACACACACACTATATACACAGTATGTGCCAGGCATTAAGCTAAGTACTCTATGTATACTAACTCATTTTTAATCTGCACTTTGTAGATTGAGTAACTGAAGCAAGTGAAGTTAAGCAATACCCAAGGTCACTGAGCTATTAAGTAGCAGAATTAATTCCAAACCCAGCTAGTCTGAGTCTAGAGCCTATGGCCTCAACTACATTATCTCTGGCCAAATACCCTGTGTAACCTTGGTCCCATTGGTTCTGTTCCTTCTCAGGTGTTTATTTCCCCCATATACAAAATAAGCAGTTTGGACTGATGCAAAGATCTGCAAACTATGTTTTGCAGAACCCTGGGGTCCCACAGAGGTATCTCAGAGGCCAGAGAAAATAAATAAGGTAGGAAAGGGAAGATCAACCAACAGTGTTCTAGGTCTCCCAGCTTGCTTTCAAACCAGACCAGATCTGCTTTTATCTGTTTTATGTGTTGGATTTCCCCCACCACAAAAAAAAAGCTTGAAAATACACTTAAATGATGAGGCAAATGGGAAGAAGGATGCTTTAGAGAATGGCAATCCCATTTTATATCCTTAAAATGTTCCTTTGTATTTAGCCCTTGTACTTAGTCCCTCACTAGAGGCCATTTATTTTGATGGACTTTTATTTGCTCCAAGACACTGTCAGCTGCATCTAGACTTCCACATGATTTCCTATCTGCCCTTTGCACTGCCTTTATCTCTCTCTTATCAAGAAATTAACTCTAATCTATCTAACTGATTTTCAACCTCAGCACCTTCCATCCCCCATGTCAATTACCACCCAAAGATTGTGAGATTCTTTGAACTCCTAGGGACATAATATTTCTAGTGAGGTGAGCTGAAATTTTTATGGGGACAGGCACTGGAAAGTTTTTGATACTTATGCTGTGTTGCAGCCTGGACTTAAGTCTGGTACTCAGATAATTCTGAGTACCAAGGTTATGTTAAGTATATTCTAAACATGAGACCAAACAAGAACACATGATAATTGAAATAGTGTGGGAAAAGGGGAGGAAGTAAAGCCCTACATCAGCTGCTTTGTCTCAAATTATACCTAAAATCCCATATTTTACCTTTTCTTCCCTCTGGCTGGTGAGATTTGAAGGTCCTACGTGTTGGAAGACTGAATTCAGGTCCATTTGGGAAGTTTATAAGCCCTGTGACATTGAAGTCAGACATCTTATTAGAACCTCTATGAATTATAGACCTTTCTTGGTGTAATTTCCATTAGCTCCTGTTACATTCTAACTATCATGGAAACTTATGGAGGAAAAAATTGAACCAATTTTGAAAACTCATGGCCCTAATTTTATCTCAACAACAAAACAGGTTCACACAGTAAATTTATGTACTACCTGTGGCATAATAATCTGTTCCATATCACATGACTCCTTTGGAAGTTACCACATAACAAGGAAATATATTAATTTCTCTAGATTACTAAAGCTGGACAGGTTTGATAATTTTGACTTACCTATCATGGTGTGCTTAATATAACAAAACCACATTATGACACCAGAGGCAAGAAATGTCATGAACCTTTTTTTATTGCAGATGTGGGGTGATTAGGCAGACAGCATAAGTGAATGTGTAATACTTTTAGGGACTTTCTAATCACCAGGATAATCTATTAGCCATTATTTTTTATTTCACATTTATTATATCATTGGATCTTCACAATAAATTTTTGATAAAAGCCTTACTAAAGCCTTACTCTTACTGGTTCTGTGAAAGAACACTCTGTTCTTCCCAACTAAGGAAGAAATAGGAGGCTTCAGTGCCCCTTTCCTACAGAAACCTAAGAATTTTATGCTTACATGGAAAGACTGATCATTTAATTTTTCACCCATTGCTTCCTTCCAAAATAGGTGCCTACCACAGTCTTGCTTCCTGCAGTACAGGAAAGGCACAAAGAAGAAAATGAAAGTTAAGAGATGAGTCCAAGAATTTTAAAAAATTTCTACTGCATTTCTCAGATCATGTGAAAAAGAGTCCATGAATCAGAGACACTCTGACAGGTTGAGAAGTCAGGCTTTTGTCAACTTGGTTCTTTAACGCTCATCTGTTTAAATTTTTTTTGGTCTCTTCCACTTTTTCTTTGTTTTTAGTAGTGTTTCTTTGGACAATTATAGTATTTCTAAGTTGTGTTAAAAGTAACAAGGGAAAGTGATGTTTTTGTGTCCAAAATTAGTCTGGGTGGAATGGAGACGCAAGATCTTTTGATGTGAATTTGAAAAAGTGTACAAGGGAGAAAGTATTTCAAGCCATACTCTACCATTTAGAGACTTCATTCTCAGAATTCTTCTCTACTCCAACTTTGGAAAATCTTGTTTTCTATAACTAGAGGGATTATTGCCTTGGCAAACTCACCAGAAGATACTTTTGGACACCAAAGGATTAAACTGCCTCTGCTTTCATTGATAGATATTACTATACACTTCATTTTCAATGATATGCTGTTCAGCCAATCAAATGTGCAAAATACCTAATGTTTGATACTAAGATAAGTTTTGTCCTCAGATTCACAATAATAATAATTCATATCATTAACCATAAGAAAGCATGCTGCTACTCTCCAGCTAAAATTCAACCTGTGAAGGAAAAAAAATACCCAGAGAAAGTAGAATTTTACAAAATACTCTAGACTATAAGTTTTGGCTGGGAAGTTTTAGGACATAATAACTTAGAAGGCATCCACATCTTATTCCCCTCCTCCAATGCTTATGAGACCCATGAGTCCTCACATGTATTGGCAGACTAAATTAAGTTTAGTTTGGCTAACATTTATCCCTGTTAAAAATGGAGTTAGTTTTATTAACACATAATACATAACAATGTCCAGAATATTAGCCAACAAAGATTCTACTCCTGAAAATTCTCTCTTCTGTTCATTCTGACTGGGCTGTGTACAGAGGGAAGCGAGTGGTCAATGTGCCAGGAAAATGGAAACTGTGCTGAAATTCAGATTCTATTAAGGGAAGGACAGCACCATCAGCTGAGTTTTAATCATAGAAATGGTTTAAAGACTTAAGAAATTGGAGCTGCAGATCTTTCATCTTGGTTACTTAGTCAGAAGCAGACTTTGCTTATTATGTTATCTAGGCTTTTTAAAAGTTGAGGGGTAGTTTTTCATAAACCCTAGGCTCAAAGTTTTTGACAACCTCTTTGTTATATCTGTAATACTCAGTGTTGCATTATTTGCAATTACACCAAAATATATCCAAATACTTTGTCAATAAAAACTTTGAAATATTAGGGTTTTATTATGAACATTACAGGACTACATTTTCTTGAGAGCCTATTCCTGTTTTTTTTTTAATTCACATCTCTTAGAAAAATCTACACATGCATGCCCACTTCTTCAACAAATTAAAACAAAGCAAATAATCAGTTCTTGGGGAGGCAGAAAATTGACTTGGCCAATGGACTTAGTTTTGATATCTTCCCTATGGATATTGTTCAGTCCAGCATGGCTGCCACATAGTAGCCTAATGGAAAGAACAAGAGATTTGGAGAAAACACACTTGAGTGCTCCAGGTCACATTTGGATTTGTGACCCTTGGGTAGTCACTGCTTTGAGCTTTATTTAACTAAACTTTAAAATGAGGGAATAAAACTGATTTCATAGGGATGCTGTGAGGATCAAATAAGATAATTTATAGAAATTTACTAGCAAAAGGTAGACTAAATAATTAGTAGTTATTGTACAACATGGATGATCTTTGATGACATTAAGCTAAGTGATATAAGCCAATCACAAAAATATAGTAAGTGTATGACTCCACATTTATGAATTATCTAAAATAGTAAAATGTATAGAAACAGAATATAACATTGTGGTTTCCAAGAACTGGAGGGAGGGAGAAATGGGAAATTGTTGCTCAATGGACATAGAGTTTCAGTTTTGCCAAGATGATGAAGTTCTAGAGTGGCCAAGATGATGGAATAGGAAGACCCTGAGATCACTTCCTCCCACAGGCACAGCAAAGCTAAAACTATTCATAGAGCAACTGTCAATGAGAATGACCTGAAGACTAGCAGAAAAAAAAAAACCTTATACAACTAAAGATATAAAGAACTAACCACAGTGAAATAGAAGGGGTGATGACACGGTATAGTCAAGACCCATACATCCAGTTAGGTGACACATTCTCCCCAGGGAGAGAGGCCTGAGCTCCACATTGGGCTACCAAACCCTGCATCAGGTAGATAAGCCCATAGAAAGAACATTTGGCTTTAAAAGATTGTTGTGAGAGACAGAGGGCTATGGGAAATAGAGACCCCCACTCTTTAAGAGCACACGGGAATCTCACACTCTGAGACCCAGGGCAGAAGAAGTAATTTCAAAGGAGCCTAGGTCAGATGTACTTGCTAATCTTGGAGAGCATCCTGGATAGGCGAGAAGCAACTGGGACTCACCATGGGAACACAGATGCTGGCCACAGCCATTTTGAGGGGCTCATCCTTCCACAGGGACACTCGTGCTGGTAAGTGCCATTTTGGAAACTTCCCTCCTGCTAATTAGTCCTAGACCAGGCTCCACCCACCAGATAACTGGCACCAGTCCTGGGATGCCCCAGGCCAAGCAGCTAGCTGGGCAGGGACATAGCCCCACCCACCAGAAGGCCAGCTGCTATAAAAACTCCTGACCCCCAGCTTCCCAGCAACCTGGCCCTACTCACAAGAGGGTCCAGGACCTGACTCTACCTACCAGCAGGCAACTACAAGTCTTTCAACCTCTGGGCCACACAGCGAGAGATTCTAGGACATGGCTCTACCCACCAGGGGCCTAGCACTAGCCCCAGGACCCAGGCTAACTCAACAGTGTGGGACCCAGTCTCAGGACCACATGGTCCCAGAAAATGACCATGAGTGGGAGGACACCAGCCCCAGGACCACTGGAAACAAGCAGCCAGCCATATCAAGACCTACTCATCCACCAGTGAGCTGGTACCAGCTGGTACCCTCTGGGCACAAACCCCACCACTAGTGGTCCAATATCAGCTCAGGATCCCAGAGCCCTGCAGCCAGAGACTTCAAGAACCAATTCCACACAACAATGGGCTGACACTAGTCCCAGGAACCCTTTGGCCCTGGCCTCACTTACCTGTGGGCTAACACCAACTCCAGGACAGCCAGAGACCACAAGACCCTGATTCACTTACCACAGGGCTAAGGACCTGGCCTCACTCACCAATGGGCTAATACCAGCTCTGGGCTATATAGGCCCCAAGCTAGAGACCTCAGGACCTGCCTCCATCCACCAGTGATCTGGCAGTAGCCCTGGGAACCACTGGGCCCCAGCCTGTACAACACTGGGCCAACACTAACTCCAGGACCTCCAGGGAACTGCAGTGAGAGACCAGGACTCCCCTGGCCATGCAGCCAGCTGTTTCAGGACCTGGCCTACCCACCAGCATGAGGCAGCCTTCGCACAAGGCAGCCTTTGCACAAGGCAAGACTAGCAACCAACTGGGCCAGGAGCCAGACATGCCTATCAGTGCACCTACACTGTACTAAGGACAGAAGGACCCACACAGGTCACATAGAGGGCACCCCAGAGCATATAGTTCTTATGAACAGAGGGAAGTGCACTACTTGGCCCCATAAGTCATCTCCTACAGAAGGCTACTTCTCTAAGATTGCAAAATGTAAACAAGCTATCAAATACATTAAAATAAAAACAGCAAATTAGGCAAAATGAGGTAATCACAGAATATGTTCTAAATGAAAGAGCAAGATAAAACCCCAAAAGAAGAACTAAGTGAAGGGCAGATAAGAAATATACCTGATAAAGACTTCAAGATAAAGATCATAAAGATTTTCAAGGAGCTCAGAAGAAGACTGGATGAACAAAGTGAGAAGTTTAACAAAGAGTTAGAAACTAAAGAACCAAACACAGCTAAAAAATACAATAACTGAAATTTTAAAAATACACTAGAAGGAATCAAAAGTAGAATAGATAATACAAAGGAATGGATCAGTAAATTGAAAGACAGAGTAGTGGAAATCACTCAAGCTGAACAGAAAAAATAATTTTAAAAAATGAGGACAGATTAAGAGACCTCAATGATAACATCAAGTTTACTAACATTCACATTGGAAAGGTCTCAGAAGGAGAAGAGGGAGAGGAGCAGAGAACACACATGAAGACATAACAGCTGAAAATATCCCCAACCAGGAAAAGGAAACAGACATCCAGGTTCAGGAAGCACACAGAGTCCCAAACAAGATAAATCCAAAAAGGACCATACCAACAGGTATTGTAATTAAAATGACAAAAATTAAAGATAAAGAGAGACTATTAAGTGTAGCAAGGGAAAAGCAACAACTTACATACAAGGGAACTCCCATAAGGCTATCAGCTGACTTTTCAGGAGAAACTCTGTAGGCCAGATAGGAGGGGCACAATATATTGAAGTGATGAAAGGGAAAAACCTGCAACCAAGAATACTCTACACAGCAAGGCTATCATTCAGGTTTGAAGGAGAAATCAACCCTTTTATACAGAAGAAAAAGCTAAGACTTCAGTACCACAAAACCAGCATTACAAGAAATGTTCAAGGGGCTTTTCTAAGCAGAAAATTTCACAACTATAGATGTGAAAATTACAAAGGAAAAATCTCATTGGTAAAGGCAAATAAACTGTAAAGATAGTAGATCATCCACTTATAAAGATAGTAGGAAGGTTAAAAGATCAAGTAGTAAAATCATCTATATCCATAATAAGTAGTTAAGGAATATACAAAACAGAAAGATGTAAGATATGATGTCAAAAACAATAAACGTGTTTGTGGGGGTTGGGAGGAAGTAGAGTTGTTAAGATTCATTTGAAATTAAGAGATAATCAACTTATATATTATGGAGATCAAGGCTTTGTCGGTTTCATTTGCAAAAATTTTCTCCCATTCCATAGGTTGTCTTCTTGTTTTACTTATGGTTTCCTTTGCTGTGGAGAAGCTTCTAAGTTTCATTAGGTCCCATTTGTTTATTTTTGCTTTTATTTCTACTAGGAGAAAATTTTTGAAATGTATGTCAGATAATGTTTTGCCTATATTTTCCTCTAGGAGGTTTATTGTATCTTGTCTTATGTTTAAGTCTTTGATCCATTTTGAGCCGATTTTTGTATATGGTGTAAGGGAGTGTTCTAGCTTCATTGTTTTACATACTGCTGTCCAGTTTCCCAACACCATTTCCTGAAGAGACTGTCTTTATTCCATTGTATATTCTTGCCTCCTTTGTTGAAGGTGAGTTGACCAAAGGTTTGTAGGTTCATTTCTGGGGTCTCAATTCTGTTCCATTGGTCTATATGTCTGTTTTTGTACCAATACCATGCTGTCTTGATGACTGTCACTCTATAGTATTGTCTGAAGTCTGGGAGAGTTATTCCTCCAGCCTCTTTCTTTCTCTTCAGTAATGCTTTGGCAATTCTAGGTCTTTGATGGTTCCATATAATTTTACTATGATTTGTTCTAGTTCTGTGAAATATGTCCTGGGTAATTTGATAGGGATTGCATTAAATCTGTAGATTGCCTTGGGCAGTGTGACCATTTTAACAATATTGATTCTTCCAATCCAAGAGCATGGGATATCTTTCCATTTTTTAAAGTCTTCTTTAATTTCCTTCATCAATGGTTTATAGCTTTCTGTGTATAATTCTTTCACCTCCTTGGTTAGATTTATTCCTAGGTATTTTATTATTTTGGGTGCTATTTTAAAGGGGATTGTTACTTTACATTCTTTTTCTGTTGATTCATATAGATAGATAGATTGCAATGTATAAACCTAATGGTAACTATAAACCAACAGTCTACAATAGACACAGATGCAGAAAAATGAGAAAGAAATAAAAATATAACATTACAGATAATCATTAAATCACAAGAAAAGAGAGCAAAAAAAAAAAAAAGGAACAAAAAGACTACAAAACAACCCAAAACAACAAAATGACAATAAGTACATGCCTATCAATAATTACTGTTAAAAAATGGACTAAATGCTCCAATAAGAATACATAGAGTGGCTGAATGGATACAAAAAATAAGCAGCTCATAAAGCTTAATAAGAAACAACCAAACAACTCAATCTAAAAATGGGCAAAAGACCTAAACAAGCAATTCTCCAAGGAATACTTACAAATGATCAATAGACACATGAAAAAATGCTCCATATCACTAATTATCAGAGAAATGCAAATCAAAACTACAATGACATATCACCTCACACCAGTCAGAATGGCCGTCATTCAGAAGTCCACAAATGACAAATGCTGGAGGGGCTGTGGAGAAAGGGGAACCCTCCTGCACTGCTGGTGGGAATGCAGTTTGGTGCAGCCACTGTGGAAAACAGTATGGAGATTCCTCAAAAGACTAGGAATAGACTTACTATATGACCCAGGAATCCCACTCCTGGGCATATATCCAAAAGGAACCCTACTTCAGGATGACACCTGCACCCCAATGTTCATAACAGCACTATTTACAATAGCCAAGACATGGAGACAGCCTAAATGTCCATCAATGGCTGACTGGATAAAGAAGAAGTGGTATATTTATACAATGGAATACTACTCAGCCATAAAACCCGACAACATAACGTCATTTGCAGCAACATGGATGCTCCTGGAGAATGTCATTGTAAGTGAAGTAAGCCAGAAAGAGAAAGAAAAATACTATATGAGATCAGTCGTATGTGGAATCTAAAAACAAACAAACAAACAAACAAAAAAGCATAAATACAGAACAGAAACAAACTCACAGACATTGAAAACAAACGTGGTTGCCAAGAGGGTGGAGGGTGGGAAGGGATAGATGGGATTTCAAAATTGTAGAATAGATAAACAAGATTATACTGTATAGCAAAGGGAAATATACACAAGATCTTATGGTAGCTCACAGAAAAAAAAATTGACAATGAATATATATATGTTCATGTATAACTGAAAAATTGTACTCTACACTGGAATTTGACACAACATTGTAAAATGATTATAAATCAATAAAAAATGTTAAAAAAATAAAACCCATATACATGCTGCCTACAAGTGACTCACTTCATATCTAAAGACACACATAGGCTGAACTTTAAGGAATGGGAAAAGATATTCCATGCAAATGCAAATCAAAAGAAAGCCAGGGCATTAGTACTTATATAAGACAAGACTTTAAAACAAAGACTAACAAAGGAAGACATTACATGATGATCTAGGGACCTGTTCAACAATGAGATATAACAAGTAAATATATATATGTTCCCAACATAGGAGCAGCTAAATATACAAAGCGAATATGAAAATATGTATAAATTGACAATAATATGGGCTTTTAACACCCTGAATTCATCAATGGACAGGTCATTCAGACAGAAAATCAATAGGTAGAAGTATGCCTTAAATGACACTTTAGTCCAGGTGGACTTAATAGATATATAGAATACTCCATCCAAATTCAGCAGAATGCACTTTTTTTTCCAAGGTACATGGAACATTTTCCAGGGTAGATTACATGCTAGGCAACAAAACAACTGGTAGTAAATTTAAGAAGGTTGAAATCATATCAAGTACCTTTTCCTATTTTGAGACTAGAAATCAATTACAAGGGAAAAAACTGCAAAAAAGAAAAAAACAACTACATAGAGGCTAACGGCTAAATCATATGCTCCTAAACAATCAGTGGGTTACTGAAGAAATCACACAGAAATTTAAAAATACCTGGAGACAAATGAAAATGAAAACACAATGATTCAAAAATCTATGGGTTGCAGCAAAAACAGTTCTAAGAGGGATGTTTATAGCAATACAAACCTACCTTAGGAAATACGAAAAAAACTCAAACAACCTAACCGTTCACCTAAAGAAACTAGAAAAAGAATAACAAATAAAACCCAAAGGTAGTAGAAGGAAAGAAACTATAATGACAAGAGCAGAAATAGGTAGCATTGAAACTAAAATAAATAAATAAATAAACAAACAAGATCAGTGAAACTAAGAGCTGGTTCTTTGAAAAGATAAACAAAATTGATAACCCTTTAGCCACATTCATCAACAACAAAAAGGAATTGGCTCAAATAAATAAAAACAGAAATGAACAAGAAGAAGGTACTACCAACACCACAGAAATATAAAGGATCATAAAAGATAACTGAACAATTATGACAATGAAGTGGACAACCTAGAAGACATGAAAAATTCCTAAAACAGTACAATCCCTCAATACTAAATTAGGAAAAAATAGAAACTATGATCAGACCAAATAATAGTAATGAAATTAAATTTTCATTTTCCATTTTTCCCAGCAAACAAACGTTCAGGACCAGATGACTTCACAGGTGAATTCTACCAAACAATAAAAGAAGAACTAACATCTATCCTTCTCAATCAATTACAAAAAATTTAAGAAAAAGGAACACTTCTGAACACATTCTAGAAGGAGAGCGTCACCTTAATACCAAAACCAGACAAAGATATCACAAAAAAGAAAATTACAGGCCAGTATCACTGATAAACATAAATGCAAATCCTCAAGAAAATATTTGTAAACCCAATCCAACAATACACTAAAAGGATCATAAACCATGATCAAGCGGGACTTATCCCAGGGATGCAAACATAGTTCAATATCTGCAAATCAGTGTGATATACTACATTATCAAACTGAAGAATAAAAATTTTGTGAGCATCCCAATAAATGCAGAAAAAGCTTTTGACAAAATCCAACACCCATTTATGATAAAAAAAAAAATCAACAAAGTGAAATTGAAGATAAAGCAAACAAATGGAAAGATATACAGTGCTCATGGATTGAAAGAACTGATATTTTTTAAATGACAGTACTACACTAGGCAATCTACACATTCAATGCAATACCTATCAAAATACCAATGCCACGTACATAGAACTAGAACAAATAATTCCAAAATTTGTATGGAAACACAAAAGACCCTGAATGGTCAAACAATCTTAAGAAAGAAGAACAAAGCTGGAGGTATCATGCTCCCTGATTTCAAACTATGATACAAAGCTACAACAATCAAAACAGTATTGCACTGGCACAAAAACAGACATGTAGATCAATGGAACAGAATAGAGAGCCTAGAAATGAACCCACACACATATGGACAATTAATCTATAACAAAGGAGGCAAGAGTATAGAACAGGGAAAAGACAACTTCTTCAGCAAATGGTGTTGGGAAAATTGGACAGCTACAAGCAAAAGAATCAAACTGCACTACTTTCTCACACCTTAAACAAAAATGAATTCAAAGTGGATGAAAGACTTAAATGTAAGACTTGAGACCATAATACTTCTAGAAAAAAACATAGGCAGTATGCTCTTTGACATTGGTCTTAGTAATATTTTTTGGATCTGTCTCCTCAGGCAAGGGCAACAAAAGCAAAATAAACACATGGGACTCCATCAAACTGAAAAGCTTTTTCACAGCAAAGGAAACCACCAACAAAATGAAAACACAACTTAATAAATGGGAGAAGATATTTGCAAATTGTGTATCTGATAAGAGGTTGATATCCAAAATACATAAACACACATATAACAAATAATCCAATTAAAAATGGACAAAGGATCTGATTCATCTTATTGGAGAATTATTGGAGAATGTTATTAGAAATGAAGATCTGGGTGCTAGATGTGCTTGTTGTTCTTTCTTTTATGCCCTCTCAGTTGACATAGCAAGGAAATATATGTGTGTATACTAACCCATGTTACACACCTATCTATGAACATTTCTATATATAACTATCTGTATCCATATTAGGGCAAACGTGAGTCTGCATTGATGTTGCCAACTTTAATCCATTAACAACTAGATCATTTTAGCCTCCTCCCCTTTTTAATCTATAAACTCCTACTTTACTCCAAAAATAACTGCCTCCTACTATCCACCATTTATTTACTTGACTGTTTATTTCCTATACAAATGTATGGCAATATCAAAACAGTTAACCCATACCCCTGTGGGAAACAACTTTGTCAATTAGAGTTCAGTTCACATGTACTGTTTCTTTTGCCTTTAGTCCTACAGACTCCACTCATTTCCAAATTTACTTAGGCTAGCACTTTATTACCTCATCTTCTCTACTGTGGTTGTTTTGTATATTTGTAATATAATTTAGTTATTTTGCCACATTCTGAGTCTCATTCTGGGATCCTCCAGCCTCCTAAATGGTGTGTTCAATTGAGTTGCATACATTAAGCTTAACTCTTTGTTCTGTAAAGCTCTATGGGTTTTGATAAATCCATAGTGTTATATATTCACCATTACAGTATCAAACAGAATAGTTTCACAAACCTAAACACTCCCCTCACCAACACAGTTCTCTCCCTCCCCTCTCCCCCTGGAAACCAATGATCTTTTTACTGTCTGTATAATTTTGCCTTTTCTAAAATATCATGTATTTGGAATCATACAATATATAAAGTTTTCAGCTGGCTTGTTTCACTTAGAAATATACATTTAATATTATTCCATGTCTTTGCATGACTTGGTAGCTATCCCTAAATAGTATTCTGTTGTATGGATATACCACAATTTGCTTATCCATTTACCTATTGAAGGACATTTTGGTTTTGGGTGATTATTAAGTTGCTATAAACATTCATGGGCAAGTATTTATGTAGAACTTTTAAATCAATTCGGTAATACTTAGGAATGTGATTGCTAGATCATATGGTATGATTATGTTTGGCTTTGCAATATACTGCCCAACGGTCTCTCAAAGTGGCTGTATTCCATGACTTTTTAAGCAAAGAAATATAAAAATTCTTAACATGGACTACATGGTCTGGATAATTCCTGTATCTCCAGCCCCATCTTACATCATTTTCCTCCTCACATTACATATGTCAGACATACCCCAAAGTTACTATGCTCCCTTTAGCCCCTGAGAACCCATTCTGTGCCCTAGGACTGGAAGCCACATCTTCCACCTCTGTAACTCCTCCTCTCCCCAATCTCATTATCATCTCACTTTTCCATCACACCACAGCTTAAGCATCTTTTTTTCAGGCAAGCCTTCACTGACCAATTTGGCTAGGTCAAATCCCCCTAATATAGGCGCTCATAGCTCCAGGTATCTTGCATTTGTAGCACTTATCATAGTTGTGGTACTATATTCATATTGTCTTTTCCTCTATATTCCTTACTAGATTGTAAGCACCATGAAATCAGGACCAGATTTTTCTCACTATTGTATTCTTAGCACATAGCACAGTACCTTATATGTAGGAGAGACTTACTATATACCTTTATATTAGATGAACAAATAAATGAGTAAATAGATGTAGAAGGTATCAATTACATTTAAAAGCCAATGTCATACATTTGCGACAACATGGATGAAACTTGAGGGAATTATGCTAAGTGAAATAAGTCAAAGACAAGTACTATATGAAGACAAGTACTATATTCCACTTATAAGTGGAAACTTAAAAAATCAACCTCATAGAAACAGAGAGTAGAGTGGTAGTTACAAGGTGCTGAGGGTTGGAGGGAAATGGGGGCATGGTGGTCAAAAGATACAAAGTTCCTGTCATAAAATGAAAAAGTTCTAAGCGTCCAATGTACAGCATAGTGATTATAAATAATGTATTATATACTTAAAATTTGCTAAGAAAGTTGATCTCAAATGTTCTTACCACAAAAAATGATAATTATGAATTGTAATGGAGGTGTTAGCTAACACTATGATGGTAATCATTTTGCAGTATATGTGTATCAAGTCAACATGTTGTATACCTTAAACTTAGACAATGTTATATGTAAATTATATCTCAATAAGGCTGGGAAAAAGCCAATGGCAAATATATTTTACATTAAAGGTGTCAGGTAAATTTGTAGAATCAATCTGTTTACATAATGTCTTTCAAAATATGCCATTTTCAAATTTCTGTAACATAATATTGCTATACTATAATTTCCATAGTACATATAAAGTAACTACTAATTCTAACTATAGCTCCAAGTTTATTCAAGCTGTTTGTTTGCAACATTTGGAACAATGTGTGTTTGCAAAAGACCACTGTAAAAGAACTGAGTGGTTTGTTTTTTTTTTCAGCATGCTGTTCAGTTTGCTTAAGTTTTTTTTAATTCACCGGGTTCCAAGAAAAAGCAAAGTTATATAAACCAGCTATCAGGAAAATCTGTGTCTTAAAAGTACTTTGCCTCAATCATTATGAAGAGATTCTAGAAAATATGGATGAATAAATTGTTTCCAGTCAAGCAATTTGACCATAGTTTAACTGGATCCCAAGAATTTACATGTAGTTAACTGAAAGCTTAAATGACTCACTGAAGAACAAAAAATATTTCAGTCTTAAGCTATATTAATAGAAGTCTCATCATACTTATTTTTTGTTTTTGTTTTTTAACAGAGATACTGGGGATTGAACCAAGGATCATGTGCATGCTAAGCATGTGCTCTAACACTAAGCTATATCCCTCCCCCTATCATATTTCAACCAATCTTTATTTGTGCATTTTAAAACTTAAATGTAAAAAATGTGTCCCTTTTGAATTTCTTCTTGTTTCACCAAAAATACTAGTCATTTCAGAGTAGTCAACAGATCACCAACTGAAAGAATCTGAGATTTGGAAAGAAACTAAAGAAACTATCTAATTTAGCTTCCTACCCAATATATATCTTCTTTTAACAATATTTGGTCTCTTCTTGATTATCTTCAGTAATGGGCATTTTTTACTGACACAAACCATTTTATTATTGGAAATTTCTCATTTATGAGTAAGTGACCAAAACTTTGAATAGAAGAGAATGAAATACAGAGAAATGAGCATGAACCAAACCAACATTGATTCAATAGACAGTGTTTATCATATTTTGCTCAACTTCGAATCATTCCAGTTATTGTTATCAAAGCTACATTCCTCCATCTCATCCACAAATACAGTATTGTTTTCATAGGCAACAGTAGGATTATCCTCATTCTCCAACATAAACTTGCTATACCAACCAACTTGGTTTATTCCTACTCCAAATCTAAATCAACTTTTTCATCTCAGTGCACAGGACAGTTTTCCAATTTCTCATAACCTAACCTCATCACTTCTAAAAAGCTGGATCCCTCTTTTATTTAAACCCCAGTTTAGAGATCCTCCACCCCCAACAAGTCTTCTTTGATTAACCCCAAATGACTCCAACCTTTGAACTTGATGAACTAGCAAAGGTAAATGGTTTACCTGACCTCCAACTCAGTTGTTCTAGTTTTAGTATTTACTCTGTGCTTTTTGGATGCTGTAGTGAACAAGACGTAGGTTAAGGAATCTCCCCATCAGCATAATTTAAGCACTGAAGGATACAAGCAAATATATTTGAGGATCTGGAGAAAAGAGAAAAGCCTACAGATGGAAGGAACAAGAAAGATTTTGTGGAAGAGTAGTGTTTGAGTTGGGCCTCAAAAGATGTCCCTAGGAAAATTCTGAAAGTTGGAAATACCAAGAAAAGTCATTTTTATATGAAGGAATAGCTGGAGAAATGTCAAGGAGGTAAGAAAGGAAATGATGTATATGAAGAACTATACCTTTAGTCCTCTGTGGCCATAACAAAGGTTTATGAAGAGAATGAGAGATGAAACTAGAGTATGCAGAGACCATATTACAGAGGGACTTGTTTGTCATTCTAAGGAGCTGAGACTTTATTTTTTAGGTAATAGGGAGCCACGGAAAACAGGTAGCAAAGTGACATGACTGGATTTATTTTTTTAACAAAGAATAAGAAAACTAAAACTAATAATTCCTTAGAATTATAGTTTCAGATAGTAGGGAAAGCAGTTTGGATCAAGGACCCTCTTGGTTTTTTTCCAAATTTTCAATATCTACTGACATCTTATGGTCTGAATGCATTAATTCTGGCAAAGAGTGATAAGAATCAGAATAAGAATAATGAGCTCATTGAGAGTTGTCATATACCAGATATTTTTCTAGTTGTCTTATAGCTCCATGAGTTAATATTACAATTATTCCCATTTTATAGATGGTAAAAATGAGTATTAGTTTTAAAAACTTGCCAAAAGTCAGCTAAGTACCAGAGCTTGGATTTGAATCCGTGCAGCTTCAGAGCAACACCTGTGCTCTTATGCACTAGTTACCTGACCCTCAACAGATGAGTAGCTACTAAACCAAAGCATCAGAACTGAGATGCCCTCTAAAACAACTTTCTCAACCTTCTTATTGTCATATGATAAAACTGAGGACCAGGAGATGGGAGAGCATCTTGCTCAAGGTCACAGAATTCATTAGTAGAAATGCCTGGTTAGAACATAGGTCTCCTGATTCTCAATTCAGTGTTCACTCTATTGTACTGTTATGATATTCTTCAAGCAAAAATGAAAGCTGTGTTTCTCCTCAATACTAGGGTTGGAGTTTTTCAGGAAAGCTGATTCAAATGCAAAGTCTCTAAAATCCAAATGACATAGCAAGTCAGAAATCCACATGTATGGTCTCTTTGCGTGTGTGCATGTGTGTGTGTGTGTGTGTGTGTGTGTGTGTGTGTGTGTGTGTTATGTGTGGCTGGAACAGGTTATAGAGATGCAGGTGGAAGGCCACAACTTTGGGAAGGAAAGACTCTTCAGACAGGGATTTCCCCTTACTAGCCCCAGGTGCATTTATGCTTTTCTTATCCCCTGGGAATGAGGCCATTCCAAGCATGTGACTCCTGTTCTCTGCACAGTCTGAAGCAGCTGCCTGTTTGCTTTGGAGTACAATTCCAGGTGTTAAGCTCAATCAATCTCAAAGGCCATAAATTTTTTAGGCTATAATTCCTGGAAGAGTTGCCTATTCCAGTTCAATCTTCTGTGTGACTATTGTAAAACACCACCCAAATTTTTGATAAATAGGAGGCCAGGAATTCCTAGACCTCTCATCAACTCCTGCTAAACCATAAGTAGGTAGTTTTTATCTTCCTAACACAGCCACCACTCTCTTGACTTTTCAAGGTTTAAAGGTAAGTGGAACCAACTCAGAAGTGGCCTTAACAAAGAGAAAACTTTGTCCCAGGAGTTTCTCTGATAATCTTTCTCAAACATTGATGAACACCAAATAACTTGGGCTGTTGTGAAAAACTCAACCTGACTTCATCCCCAAATACTCTGATTCAATCAGTCTGGGGTCAGAGTCAGAAATCTTCATTGTTCTCAAGAACCACCTCTGAATCTATTATGTACCCAAGTTTAGAAACCAGTAATCTATGGTTTGCATGTTAAGGATGGGATTCTGAGAGGCATTGTGACTAGAGTTATGGATAGACATTAATGCATGTGTAGAAATTTCCTCTTCTCTCCATTCACTCATAAAAGTCTCAGCTGCTTTCATTTGACTTGCTATACTCTGGAGTGCTCCTCATTGGCTTATTAAGAACAATTGGATCAATTCAAGACAAGTGCAGGAAGTAGGTTGCCAGTATCTCTGACTTGCCCACACATTCCCACCCATACCAGGGCTCCATAAAAAACTGACTCATCACTGAAGAAAACTGCTAATAAAGTTTTATCAAATTAATCAAAATCAAATCTTGCTACTGGGGAGAAGACAAAACTCTGAAATCTTGAGTTTTACCTGTTTCTCCTAAGGCTGTTGTGTAAGTAGGTGAGAATATGTGTGAACATGACAGAATAATGCTTTACATTCATACAGGGTGCAAGTGAAGAATCTCCAAGATGGAAGACCTGAAGAGGCCATGTAGAAATAGTTTCACAAACTTTAATGTACATATGAAACACTGGGTAGACTCTCCATCTACTCAAATTGTGGTCCCTGGAACAAGAGCATCAGCATCACCTGAGAGCTTATTGGTATCACATATCTCAGTCCCCACACCAGACCCACCAAACATAGCCTGCATTTTAACAAGATCTCCAGGTCTGAAACAGTGGTTCTCAAAGTGTGTTCCCAAGAACAGCACCATCAGCAACACCTGGGGACTTGTGAAAATGTACATTCTCAGGCCCCACTGCAGACCTTCTGAATCAGAAACCCTGGAGTTGGGGGCCAGAAATCTGTTTTAAGAATCCCTCCAGGTGATTTTGATGCACACTCAAGTTTGAAAACCACTCTAGACCATTCCTTTGCTTTCAGGCACATTGGCTTTCACCCAATAGTCATAGACTATTGAAGCAGAGATAGACAGGTTTCACAGCAAGAGATTCCACTATAAATTTCAGAAAGCTACCTCTCTTTTATGAAACCTTTTTATAATTCCTGCAATAGATTAATGTGTCTCCCCCAAATTCATATGTTGAATCTTAATTAATCCACAGTGTGGTGGTATTTGGAGGTGGGGACTTTGGGTGGTGATTAGGTTATGAGAATGGAGCTGTCACGAATGGGATTATTGCCATTATAAAAGAGACCTCAGAAAGCTCCATTTCCCCCTCTACCATGTGAAGACAGTAGAAGATGGTCATCTATGAACCAGGAAGTGAGCTGTCTCCAGACAGTAAATCAGTCAGCACCTTGATCTTGGACTTCCCAGCTTCCAGAACTGTGAGAAATGTTTCTGTTGTGTATAAGCCTCCCAGTTGATTACATTCTGTTATAGTAGCCTGAACAGACTAAGACATTGTCCTATCTTCACCTAGGGTACTCCTTCTCATTGGAAACCCTTTTTAAATTCCCTTTGCTACAAGAAAGCCTTCCCAGACTTGACAAGGACTTCCTCAAATCTTCTGTCAAGTGATTGCCTAGTTTCTGAGCCTTCAAATATCATGTCTCTCAGACATAACCATCAGGAATAAAACTCCAAGTTTTTCGGCTTTCTAAAGTTGCAGTGAGTTTTGTTTTAATTAGTATGCTGATGGAACTCTGCTATTTCAAGTTATCTTTATTCACATTATCTCATGTAATCCATTTAATCTTCTGAAAGAGTTCCTGTTATTACATTTTCATGAGAAATTGAAGCTTAAGAAGGTTAGTAACTTCTGTAAGTTCAGAGCTAGCAAACAGCAGAGCCATGATTCAAAGTAAGGTATGATTTCAAGGCCTCTGGGCTTAATCATAAAACTATTCATGACCCCCTTCCCTGACAGGGAGGCCATGATATGGGTAAGGATGTATAAGGACAAAGCCTAGACTTGCGAGGCTACATCAGGGAGTAAGTGTAGTGGTGAGGTTGAGGGGGAGCAAAGAGGGGTCAAAAGGAGGTATGGTTAGCCTCTGTTTCATAGTATGCTCTAGTAGGGAAAAACTACAGAAATTTTGTCCTGATAGAGTGTGTTCCATTCAAACTGGAATAGTGTGTTCAAGGAGGACATCCAGCAAGGGGGTCTGAGGCAATTTGTCAGGGCCAAGTTACTTTCAAATCTAACTGTAGTTAGAGGACTAGGGATGGTGAGAGTAAGGAGCAGTGGACAAATTGGAGTCAACATGGATTAATATCAGAATTCCAGAGGCAGTAAGGGAAGATCATGAGGACAACAGCAAGATTTTTGAGTTCCCAGCATGTGTTTGTATTACTTCATTACACATTGTCTTTTAATTGTTTGTTGTAATATCATATGTACAAATAGTCCTTCAGTCAAACTACAAGCCTCTTGATGACAGCAACCATAGATTATACTTCTTTTGTCTTCTAACACAGTACCTAGCATTTACTAATTAATTTACTCTTTCATCGATCATCTTGTCAGGCTCTGTGCCATATACAAAGATGAGTAAGACATGGTCCCCAACCTTATGGAGCTTACAGTGTAAAATGAATTCTCAGTAGGACTTAGTGGATGAAAATCAGGAGGTCACAGATCTGAAAAATGTTGGGTATGTAAGCATATGTGCATTTTTCTGTGGAAAATCTATAGTTTCTATGAGATTCTCAAAATTGACTAGAGCCTATAGTTGGAGGTGGGGGATAGACATGTAAATAAATAATACAATATGAGTCCTGAGAGTTGGTGAGAACAGGTCATGGAAGCATGTAAAGCATCACAGAAGAGATAACAGTTGGCTTCTTCAACCAAGCAGAGGGAGAAAGAGGACTACAGGAACAGGGCACAATATGCAAATGTGTGGAAAAGTGAGAGAGCATACTGCATTTGGGAAACTACAAATAGTTTGATATGTCAGCCGGATGAAGCCAGAGAGGCAGCATGCCAAGCCCAGAATTACCTCCTCCTCCATTCACCCCACTTTTGGAATATTCCTGACTATTCTGTGGATAGACTCACACAGACTGCCCCACACTACAATACCTACTTAGAAAAATAGGCAGTTGTCCCCCATGGCACCTTGCCCTCCTTTCAGGATTTTAAAAGTGAAAAGCAACAAGAGGAGGTTTAGATATTAGTCTTTTCCCCCTCTCACATTTGTATCCCTAGCTTTGGCACTTGGGGAAATAACTGGTGGTAAGGGAAATGAAATGCCATCATTTACTACTACTATCTATTCCTTTTCCACTTTATTTCTAAGAGATTTTTAGGGTCCATGGTTTGGGTGCAGAGCAGAGTGTCTGTTGTGTAACATGTTATCTAGTTGTTAACTTTCCAACTCATTCTATACTGCTACTTTGTGAGTTTGTGTGGTTTCTTAACCCATTTCTGGTCATCTTCTTTGCTTTTCTTCAAGAGCTAGTATCTTTGGTAGTGCCTTATTCCCCTGCCTTCTTATCCCAATTTCTCAGGCTGTTACCACAATTGACTCTACTCCAGAAATTTGTCACTTTAAGAAGCAGAGGAGTCTGAGAAGAGTATTGAGTTCAGACCAAATTGTTGACGCCTCCTTCTTCCCTGCTTGGTGAACCGTTACCTGGCTTTGGATTTTGGCTTCCCTTTTAGTCTTTGTTTTTCCATCAGAGTACTCTGGATTTCTCAGCGTCTCTCAGTATGACCTCTTTCCTGTATGACTGCTGCCAGAACCTGGCTTCATTGAGGGTTCCTCGCTCGCCTAAGGTCTGGCGTAATATGTTTCAAGGGACTGACCTCTTTATTATTGAGACTCCTACCTAACTCTAGACTGGGTATATTTCAGCAAGCAGCCTTTTGCAGTCCATCTTTTTAGTATGTGTGTCCACTGTCATTAGCATTTCCAAGCTAATTCTTGAGATCTCAACTAGGAGACAAGTACAGTTTCCCACCATCTGGTCCATTGGCTCTTGACCACAGCCAGCCAGATGCATTTTATCTTAGCTCCTACTTATTATACCTGCAGGGAAGAAATTTCACCACTTTCCATGGATCTGTTTCCAGGTGCTTCCCCTTTAGTTTGGAATCAATAGACATCTGTTACCTGATATCTGTCCACCTGGTGGTAGGCAGAGGTCAGCATAGTGAGGAAGATGAGAAGGAACTTTATTAACTTCTCTGGATTATGAGTTTCTCTGAGATAACAGGAGAGTTGGAAAAAGTGGGCTCAATTCATTTTGGTAGCCTGCAATTTCTGGTCATAGCCTGTTACAGTTCTGTGTCCTCAGAATTTTTTTGGAATTCTGCTGTGTTCTTTTCTTGTCACTAGGATAAACCTTACAAGAAATCAAAGTAAATGATCTACTAACCAATATGCCTTTAGGAGCCATCAGTAATGTCTTTTGAGCCTAAACCTTAGGGTGGTTTAGGCCTGAATACCTTTCTCTAGGGTTATGCCCTTTGCTTTCACAATGAGGAATAAGACTCAGAATGAGAACCTAGGACTTGCCCCACTCACATTCATGGGTTAAAGCCTAAAAGTAAGGCTTTTAGTTTTTGGTGGAGACTTTAAAGTTTTCTATATATATTACCATTTCATCTACAAATAGTGGCAGTTTTACTTCTTCCCTTCCAATTTGAATGCTTTCATCTCTTTTTTTCCTTGTCTGAGTGCTGTGGTTAGGACATCCAATATTATGTTAAATAGAAGTTGCAAGAGTGGTAGGAATGGTGCAGGTTCTATGGAAAATAGTATGGCGGCTTCTCAAAAAAACTAAAAATGGAACTACCATATGATCCAGCAGTTCCACTCCTCAATTCATTTCTGAAGAAAATGAAGACACTAATTCAAAAACATACATGCACCCCACTGTACATAGCAGTATTATTTACAATTGCGAAGCTATAGAAGCAACCTATATGTCTATCAACAGATGAATGGATAAAGAAGATATGTATATGTATGCAATGGAATATTATTCAGCCATAGAAATGATGAAATTCTGCCATTTTCAACAACTAGGGTGGATGTACAGAATATTACACTTATTTTAAAAAGTTAAAGACAAATGCTGTATGATATCTATCACTTGTATATGGAATCTAAAAAATAAAATAAATGAATATATAACATAACAAACAGGCTCACAGACATAGAGAACAAAGTAATGGCTACCAGTGGGGAAAGGGAAGGGGGGAGGGATAAATTTGGGGTGTGGGATTAAGAGATACAAACTACTATATATAAAGTAGATAAGCAACAAGGATATATTATACAGCAAAATGAATGATAACCATTGTTTTATAATAACTTTAAATGGAGTGTAATCTATAAAAATACAGAATCACTATGTTGTATACCTGAAACTAATATAATGTTATAAATCAATACTTCAATAAAAAGGAAGTGGTATATTAAAAATTAAGACCTAAAACAGTTTTTAAGATATGATCTAAATTTATAGATGGGGAAACTGAAATCGAGACTGTTACTGCATTTAAGTCATTATAAGGATTTTTGTTGAGGAGGGAGGTGCAAAGATGGCAGAACAGAGAAATACACAGCTTGCCCTGTCCCACAAATATACCAAGAATTACGTCTAAAAACCCATTGAATGACAAAGAACACCTAATGAATACTGGCAGACTGTCTTTCACTTTGAAACACAGAAGGATTCTCACAAAATCTGGTAACAGAAAGAAAGAAAAAGAAAATCAGTGAGGGACTGGTCCTGTGGGGAGGGAGCAGCAAAGGAAGAAAGGTACCCTCATGCTAGGACACCCTGTCTCCTTGAGAAAGGTCAGTAGAAACAGAAGCAGAGCATCCAAGGCTCAGAGGAGAAAGTGGCAGTTGCTTGGCAGACAGAACTAAGAGAAAGTGGCATGAAGGGTCCCTGCAAACCTTAGCCCTAGATGTGAACTGGCAGGAATGAGCTGGGACTAGCTGCTGGAGATAGGTGACAAGCCTGGGGAGAGGGCTGAGGCCCACTACACAGAGGCAGCCTCAGGGGACTGGAAGATGGTGTGAGCTCTGGCTTGGGTGTGTGCAGAAAAGGACAGCCTGGGAACCCCATAAAAAAGTATCACTAATAGTGTGTATAGTGGGGAGATGTGCAACAAAGCTGCACCATAGCCACTGTCTCCGCTTTGTTCCACTCTTGGTGTGTTCTCATGAGAAGAGGGGCGTGGCTTGGTCATGGCCATCACTGCTACATGGAGGTGGGGTTTAAAGCTAAATCCATACCCAGGGGACCCTGCAACTTCACAGACAGGACTGAGATTTGTTTACAACCACAGGCAGAGAGGGTGGATTTCTCCACTGGTGCCTTTGTGAATCTGTGCCTCTGGGATGAACAGGCAGTGAGCAAAATTCTGGCACATGGCAGGGGCAAGTACAGGTATTTACAATAGGCCAGCATACTCTATGCAGAGGCAGGGATGGGGTCTGTGCTGACCCTGTGGCATATCACAGATTCAGGTATGTGACTGCATGCTTGCTACAGCAGGTCCTAGTGCCTGACATTGGCAGATCTGTGCTGGTGATTCCTTGGACACAGAACCTGGGGGATGTCAGAGTGTGTGGCTAACATTCCCACAGCTAAGGTGGGGACAAAGGCAGTGGCAACAGAGTACTTTGTAAGCCAAAATAACAAGTGAAAGACAACACCACAAAGGGCACATCCCAGTGGACATCTTCTGTGGAGGTATACTCAGCTACTCTTTTTTGCAGATGAAGTGCTCCAATTCTGTCTACCACACACCACAGCTCAGAAACGGGTCTAGAAGTCTCTGTTCCAGCAACAGGGAGCAGAACCAGGCCCTGTCAAGGCTGTGACAACCACAGAACTAAAAAAGGAGACCCTGCTCAACAACAACAATCAGGGTAGGCTCTGATCACCACAACACCAACCATACCCCCAATCAAAGGGATAACTAACCACACACAGAGGAAAGACATAGAAACCATCCATACAAAAAACAGCCCTCACAACTAAATGATTAGATGTACACAGTCTACACAGGAATGCTCCCAAATTAAACCAGAAGAAAAAAGCCCATGAAGACCACAGTAGATAACTTGTATCTTTAAATCCATACAGCCAGAGAAATATAAGTAACATGCAGCAGAGGAACCACTCCCAATTAAAAGAAAAAGAGAAATCCCCCGAAAGAACAAACAATGAGATAGAACTAGACAGTCTACTAGATCATGACTTCAAAAAGGGGGTGATAAAAGCACTGAAGGATAAGAGAGACTGTGAATAGAGACAGAATAGTAAAAAAAAAAAAAAGGAAGTAGAAACTATAAAAAGGAGACAATGAAAAACAGGAAACTCAATGATGAGGTAAGAGCTTAGATAAAGGCAGTCAAAAGCAGACTAGATAATGCAGAGGAAAGAATAAGTGACTTAGAAGACAGGATAGCAGAAGTCACTCAATCAGAATAGCAGGCAGAAAAGCAAATAAAAACCAGTGAAAGCAACATAAGGGACCTATGAGAAGATATAGAGCATAACAACCTATACATAATAGGGGTCCTAGAAAAAAAAATAGGGGTCCCAGAAAGAGAAGAAAGAGAAAGGGGATTGAAAAGGTATTTGAAGAAATCATGACTGAAAACTTTCCAAACCTAAAGAAGGAACTGATATCCAAGTACAGGAAGCACAGAGGGTCCCAAACAAAAAGAACCCAAACAGTCCTTCACCAAGACATAATTAAGATGGCCAAAGTTAAAGACAAAAAAAAAAAAAAAAAGAGTCTAAAGGCAGCAAAAGAAAAACAAAGAGTTAGTTACAAGGGAACCCCCATAAGGCTTTCAGCTAATTTCTCGACACAAACACTGCTGGCCAGAAGGGAGTGGCAAGATATATTCAAAGTCCTGAATGAGAAAAAGCTGCAACCTAGGATACTCTATCTGGAAAGCCTATCCTTTAGACTAGAAGGAGAGATAAAGAATTTCACAGATAAGCAAAACTAAAAGAATTCAGTAATACTAAATCTACCCTAAAGGAAACATTGAAAGGTCTACTCTAAACAGAAAAGAAACAGGAAGCTATAGAAATGAGAAAACCATAATTGGAAATTAGATAACTACAATGAGTTGCAAGAGAATAAGCATACAGATGTAAAAAAAAAAAACAAAAACAAAAAAACAAAAAAAGCATATCAAAATCATAAAAAGGTGGGAGAGAGGAGCAAGAAAATGTAGATTTTTTCTCTTTTCTTTTTTTTCCCCTTCGTTCCTTTTAGGATGTGTCTGAGTCTACATAACTACAAGTCTAAAGCAAACAGATATAGTAAGAAATTAGCATACTTGAAAAAAGGGTAACCACAAATCAAAAGTATACAACAGACTCACACTAAAAAAGAAACCAAGCTAATATCAACTAAAATTATCAAAACACAAAAAGAAAAACAAGTAGGAAAAGAGAGGAACAAAGAAGAAGTACCAAATCAACTGAAAGACAAAAGTTCAAAATGGCAATGAACACGCATCTATCAATAATTACTATAAATGTCAAAAGGCTAAATGCTCCAATCAAAAGACATAGAGTGGCAGATTGGATAATAAAACTAAAGCCTACAATATGCTGCCTATAAGAGATCCACTTTAGTGAAGGAGACACACAGATTGAAAGTATAGGAAGGAAAAAGATATTTCATGCAAATGGAAATGACAAGAATGTGGGAGTAGCAATACTCATATCAAACAGAATAGACTTTAAAACAAAGGCCATAAAGAAAGATAAAGAAGGACAATATATAATGATTAAAGGAGAAATACAAGATGAGGATATTACACTCATTAACATATATGCACCCAATATAGGAGCACCCAAATGCATAAAACAAATACTAATAGACATAAAAGGAGAAATTGATGGGAATACAATCATAGTAGGAGACTTTAGTACTCCATTAACATCACTGGACAGGTCTTCCAGGCAGAAAATCAATAAGGCAATGGAGATACAAAATGACACAATAAAGCAGTTGGATTTGGTTGATATTTTTAGGATATTACATCCCCCTAAAAGAGATTATACAGTCTTTTCAAGTGCTCATGTAACATTCTCTAGGATAGGCCAAATAGTTGGGCATAAAAGAAGCCATAACAAATTTAAGAGGGTAGAAATTATTCCAAGCATCTTCTCTGACCACAATGGCATGAAACTAGAAATCAACCACAGAAAAACAAATGAGAAAAACAATAGCATGGAGACTAAACAACATACTAGTAAAAAACCAATAGAACAAAAAAAAAAAATCAAAGAAGAAATTAACAACTACCGTGAGACAAATGACAAGGAAAACACAACCATACAAAACCTATAGGATTCAGCAAAAGCAGTCCTAAGAGGAAAGTTCATAGTGATTCAGGCCTTCCTCAAAAAAGAACAATCTCAAATAAACAGTCTAACCTACCACTGAAAAGAATTAGAAAAAGAAGAACAAACAAAACATAAAATCTACAGAAGGAAAAAAAATAATAAAGATCAGCAAGGAAATAAATTTAAAAATCAATCAAAGGAAGAGCTGGTTTTTGGAAAGAGTAAACCAAACAGACAAACCTATGACCAGGCTCACCAAGAAGAAAAGAGAGAGGACACAAAACACAATATAAGAAATGAAAATGAAGAAATTACAACTAATAGAACAGAAACACAAAAAATCGTAAGGGAAAACTACACACAACTATATGGCAATAAGTTGGATAATTTAGAAGAAATGGACAAGTTTCTAGAAACATACAGTCCACCAAGACTGAATCAAGAAGAAATTGACCACTTGAACAAACCAATCACTAGAAGTGAAATAGATTCAGTAATAAAAAACCTCCCTGCTAACAAAAGTCCAGGACCAGATGGCTTCACTGTGGAATTCTATCAAACATACAAAGAAGAGCTCATACCAACCCTTCTCAAACTCTTCCAAAAGATTAAAGAGGAGGGAGCACTCCCAAACTCATTCTATGAAGCCACCATTCAACCTGATACCAAAACAATACAAAGACACTACCAAAAAAGAAAACTATAGGCCAATATAATTGATGAACATAGATGCAAAATTCCTCAAAAAATATTACCAAACCAAATCTAAAAACATATAAAAAAGATCATACATCATGACCAAGTTGGATACATCCCAGGGACACAGGGATGGTTTAACATATGCAAATTAATCAATGTGATACACTACATCAAGAGAAAGGACAAAAATCATACGATCATCTCAGTAGATGCAGAAAAAGCATTTGATAAAACTCAACACCTATTCATCATAAAACCTCTAACAAAAGTGCGTATAGAGGGGACTTATCTCAGCATAATAAAAGCTATTTATGACAAACCTACAGCCAGCATAATACTCAAAAGTGAAAAGTTGAAAGCCTTCCCACTAAATTATGTAACAAGACAAGGATGGCCAATCTCACCATGTCTACTGAATATAGTATTGGAAGTCCTAGCCATAGCAATTAGAGAAGAAAAAGAAATAAAAGGGACCCAAATTGGAAGAGGAGGTAAAATTGAGACTACATGCATATGACATGATACTATATATAGAAAACCCTAAAGGCTCCACACAAAACTACTATAGTTGATAAAAGAATTCAGCATGGTATCAGGATACAAGATTAAAATACTGAAGTCAGTGGCATTTCTTTACAATAACAATGAAATATCAGAAAAGGAAAGAAAATAAACAAACCCTTTTAAAATTACATCCAAGAGCATGGGATATCTTTCCATTTTTTAAAGTCTTCTTTAATTTCCTTCATCAATGGTTTAAAGTTTTCTGTGTATAATTCTTTCACCTCCTTAGTTAGGTTTATTCCTAGGTATTTTATTACTTTGGGTGCTATTTTAAAGGGGATTGTTTCTTTACTTTCTTTTTCTGTTGATTCATATAGATAGATAGATTGCAATGTATAAACCTAATGGTAACTATAAACCAACAGTCTATAATACAGAGAGATACAGAAAAAAGAAAAAGAAATAAAAATATAACATTACAGAAAATCATTAAATCACATGAAAAGAGAGCAAAAAAAAGGGGGGGGGGACAAAAAGACTACAAAAAACCCCAAAACAACAAAATGACAATAAGTACATGCCTATCAATAATTACTGTTAAAAAATGGACTAAATGCTCCAATAAGAATACATAGAGTGGCTGAATGGATACAAAAAATAAGCAGCTCATACGGCTTAATAAGAAACAACCAAACAACTCAATCTAAAAATGGGCAAAAGACCTAAACAAGCAATTCTCCAAGGAATACTTACAAATGATCAATAGACACATGAAAAAATGCTCCATATCACTAATTATCAGAGAAATGCAAATCAAAACTACAATGAGGTATCACCTCACACCAGTCAGAATGGACATCATTCAAAAATCCACAAATGACAAATGCTGGAGAGGCTGTGGAGAAAGAGGAACCCTCCTACACTGCTGGTGGGAATGCAGTTTGGTGCAGCCACTGTGGAAAACAGTATGGAGATTCCTCAAAAGACTAGGAATAGACTTACCATATGACCCAGGAATCCCACTCCTGGGCATATATCCAAAAGGAACCCTACTTCAGGATGACACCTGCACCCCAATGTTCATAGCAGCACTATTTACAATAGCCAAGACATGGAGACAGCCTAAATGTCCATCAATGGCTGACTGGATAAAGAAGAAGTGGTATATTTATACAATGGAATACTACTCAGCCATAAAAACCGACAACATAACGTCATTTGCAGCAACATGGATGCTCCTGGAGAATGTCATTGTAAGTGAAGTAAGCCAGAAAGAGAAAGAAAAATACTATATGAGATCACTCATACATGGAATCTAAAAACAAACAAACAAAAAAGCATAAATACAGAACAGAAACAAACTCACAGACATTGAAAACAAACTTGTGGTTGCCAAGGGGGTGGAGGGTGGGAAGGGATAGACTGGGATTTCAAAATTGTAGAATAGACAAACAAGATTATACTGTATAGCACAGGGAAATATACACAAGATCTTATGGTAGCTCACAGAAAAAAAAATTTGACAATGAATATATATATGTTCATGTATAACTGAAAAATTGTGCTCTACACTGGAATTTGACACAAAATTGTAAGATGATTATAAATCTATAAAAAATTAAAATTAATTAATTAATTAATTAATTAATAAAATTACATCCAAGAAAATAAAATACTTAGGAATAAATCTGACTGAGGAAGTGAAAGACTTACATGCAGAGAACTACAAAGCATTGACTAAGGGAATTATAGATGACTTGAAATGGAAAGATATCTCATGTTCATGGATTGGAAGAATTAATATTATTAAAATGACCACACTACCTAAAGCAACCTACAGATTAAATGCAATCTCTTTCAAATTACCCAGGCCACTTTTAGCAGAATTAGAACAAATAATCCTAAAATTTATATGAAATCATATAAGAGGCAGAATTGCTAAATTATTATGGAATAAAAACAATGAAGCTGGAAGAATAACCCTCCCAGATTTCAGATAATACTACAGAGCTACCATAATCAAAACTGGTATTGGTATTGGTACAAAAACAGACATATGGATCAATGGAACAGAATAGAGAGCCCAGAAATAAACCCACAAACTTTGGGTCAATTAATTTGACAAAGGAGGCAAGAACATTCAATGGAGTAGACAATCTCTTCAGCAAATGGTGTTGGGATAACTGGACAGCTGCATGTCAGTTAAAGAAGTTAGAATTCTCCCTCACACCATACACAAAAATAAACTCAAAATGGCTTAAAGAGTTAAACATAATACAAGACACTGTAAACCTCTTAGTAGAAAACATAGGCAAACTATTTTCTGACATAAATCTTAGCAATGTTCTCCTAGGGAAGTCTACCCAGGCAATAGAAATAGAAGCAAAAATAAACAAATGGGACCTAATTTGACTTATAAGCTTTTGCACAGCAAAGGAAACCATAAGAAAAATAAAAAGACAACCTAAAGAATAAGACAGAATATTTGCAAAAGATGAGGCTGGCAAGGGCTTAATTTCCAGAATATATAAACAGCTCATACAACTTAATAGCAAAAAAACAAAGAACCCAATCCAAAAATGGAAAGAAGGCCTACAGAAGCAATTCTCCAATGAAGTTATACAAATGGCCAATAGGCACATCAAAAAATGCTCACTCTCACTAATTATCAGAGAAATGCAAGTCAAAACTACAATGAAGTATCACCTCACACCAGTCACAATGGCAATCATTCAAAAGTCCACAAATGACAAATGCTGGAGAGGCTGTGGATTAAAGGGAACTCTCATACACTGCTGGCTGGAATGTAGTTTGGTGCAGCCATTATGGAAAACAGTGTGGAGATTCCTCAAAAAACTAAAAATAGGCTTGCCATATGATCCAGCAATCCCACTCCTAGGCCTATATCCAGAGAGAACTTTAATTCAAAAATATACATGCACCCCATTGTTCATAGCAGCACTGTTTTCAGTAGCTAAGACATGGAAACAGCCTAAATGTCCATTGACAGATCACTGGATATGGAAGTTGTGTTATATTTATACAATGGAACACTACTCAGCCATAAAATAGAATAAAATAATGCCATTTACAGCAATATGGGTGGACCTGAAGATTGTCATTCTAAGTGGGCTGAAAAGAGAAAGAAAAATGCCATATGACATCATTTATATGAGGAATCTAAAAAATAATAACAATAACAATAAGGACACAAATGAACCAATTATTATTTTGATTTCCTGAATATGTGTAAGCACATTTGTCCTTTATGATTGGATTACTGCATTCTGTTGATTCTTATTTTGTACTTGCCTTTTTCATTTGATATCTATGTAAGTTTAAAAGGCTAAAGATATAATCTGTTCTTAGAAACAATAATTAGTACATATATGTAAACTAAAAAAGTGCAGTATACTGTATATGTATTTACATGCAATATGTGTATTTGCAGTTGAACTGTAATAATTTTGTATAATAAAAATGAAAAAGGAAAGAAAATCATTCACACAATGAAATTGTATTTTCATTGTGAAGTGTCTGGTCAAGTATTTTATCCATTTTGACACGGGATGTGGCTGTTATCTTATATTATTGTTTTAGAAGTTCTTTAATATTCTGTATACAAATACTTTGTCAGATATATTGTTAAAGTATTCCAGAAAGTAGACATCAAGATAGAATTATAAAGGAAAGAGATTTGTTGGGAAAATGCTCTTGACCAATAAATGGGAAGGTGCAGGAGTACTCAGGTAGAGCCTCAGTTTGTGCTCCAGCAACATTGGACCCATTCCCATCCCTGATAGAAGGGTATTGGCCACTGAGCAGAGAGGTAGCCCTGGCTCACACATTGCTCTGGATCTAGCCCCTCCATTTCCAGCCCCAACTTCTACCACAGTGATAGTTGCCATTACATCATGGGGAAAGATGTGATTCATGCTCACTTCAGAGCCAACTCTCTTATTAAAGCCACTGGGCATAAGCAGGTTATATGGGATGCTCCCACAGAAGGACACACCTTCAAGACCAGGATAGGTAAGTGTTTTATCTAATTTTACAGAGAAAGAAAAAGTTAAGCAAAATGAGAAAAAAAATGAAAAGACCGAGGAATTTGTTTCAAATGAAAAAAAAGAGAAAAATAATTTACCAGATAAAGAGGTCAAAGCATTAGCAATAAGAATGCTAAATAAACTATGAAAAATGATAGATGAACAAAGGGATAAGTTTAATAAGGAACTACAAAATATAAAAAAGAATGAGTAAGAACTGATGAATACAATAACTGAAGCGAAAAATACATGAGAAGCAATTAAAAGCAGACAAGGTGATACAGAAGACAGCATAAATGATCTGGAAAACAGAAGAAAGGAAATCACCCAATCAGAAGAGCAAAAATAAAGACAAATTTTAACAATGAGAACAGTTTAAGCTACGTCTAGGACAACACCAAACATATGGACATTCATATTATAGAGGTCTCAGAAGATAGAAGAGAGAGAAAGGACTGAAATCCCAAGAAAGATGAAGCCAAATGGACCCACACCAAGACATCATAATTAAAATGGCAACATTTAATGATAAAGAGAATTCTAAGGGCAGTAAGATAAAAACAAAGAGTCATGTTGAAAGGAACCCCCATAAGACTATCAGTTGATTTTTCTGCAAAACTTTGCAGGGCATAAGGGAATGGCATGAACTATCTAAATGATCAAAATAGGAAATCCTACCAACTAGGATACTCTACCCAGCAAGATTATCATTCAGAACTGAAGGAGAGAAAATGAACTTCTTAGATAAGCAAAAACTAATAGAGTTCATCAATACTAAAATGACCCTTAAAGAAATGTGAAAGAGTCTTCTCTAAGTGAAAAAAAGGCTAAAAGAAGGAAGAATTTTTAAAAATTAAAAAAAAGAAGGAAGCATTTATAGGAAAGGAAAAAACACTAGTAAAGAAAAATATATAGTAAAGACAGTGGATCAACAACTTAAATAAGCTATTACAAAGACAAAAAATTATAAAATCAACTAAAACTACAATAAACAGTGGAGGCATAAGCATGAAGTTATTAAAAAATGACGTCAAAACCACAAAATGTGAGGGAGGGCAGTTTAAAAATGTAGATATTTTAGTATGTGTTTGAGCTTAAATGATTACCAGTTTAAAACAAGTAGGTATAGTTATAGGTCAATATATATAAACCCATGGTAACCACAAGTTAAAAACCTATAATAGATACACAAAAACTAAACAGAAGGGAAAACAAGCATACCACTAAAGAAAATTATCAAACCAAAAGGGAAGAAATGAAAAGAAGGAAAAACAGAGAAGAACTACAAAAATAACAGAAAAAAAGTAACAAAATGGAAACAAGTACGTATCTATCAATAATCACTTTAAATGTCAAGGTAACAAATGTTCCAATCAAAAGAGATAGGGTGGCAAATTGGATTTTAAAAAATCAAGATCCATTTATATGGTGGTTACAAGTGACTTACTTCAGAGCTTAAGACACACACAGACTGAAAGTGGGGAACGGAAAGATATTCAATGCAAATGTAAATGACAAGAAAACTAGTGTAGCAATACTTATATCAGAAAAAATAGACTTTAAAACAAAGCCTATAATAAAAGACAAAGATGGGAGTTATACAATGATAAAGGGACTAATACAAAAAATATATATAACATGTTAATATATATGCACCTAAGATAGGAATACCTAATAACATAAAGCAAATATTAACAGACATATAGGGAGAAATTGACAATAATGCAATAATAGTAGGGAACTATAAGACCCCACTCACATCAATGGACAGATCATCCAGGCAGAATATCAATAAAGAAACTGTAATCCTCAATGACCCATTTGACCAGTTGGACTTAATAGATACCTATAAAGACATTCCATCCAAAAATAGCATAATACAAATTCTTTTCAAGTGCACATGAAGTATTCTCCATGATAGGACACATGCTAGGCCACAAAATAAGTCTCAACAACTTAAAGAGGATGGAAAATATATCAAGCATGTTTTCCAAACACAATAGTATTAAACTAGAAATAAATAACAGGAAGAGAGAGACGGAGAAGATGGCGGAGTAGAAGGAAGCTCGCAGGTAACCCTCTCCCACAAATACACCAAGACCCATATCTACAGACCCACTCAGCCAACCAGAGCACCTGCGGAATTCCGACAGAACATCGCCCTCTTCAAAAGATAAAGACGCCAAAAATCTGGTAGGAGAAAAGGAAAAAGGAAAGAACAAAAGGCAAAGCAGCGCGGGACGGGTCCCGCGGGGAGGGAGCGGCAAAGGAGGACTGGCGCTCGCTCGCTGGGTCTCCCCTCTCCAACTGAGAGGCCAGCGGGACGGAGGGGGAGCCTCCGAGGCT
This sequence comes from Camelus bactrianus, assembly GCF_048773025.1. Taxonomy (NCBI): domain Eukaryota; kingdom Metazoa; phylum Chordata; class Mammalia; order Artiodactyla; family Camelidae; genus Camelus; species Camelus bactrianus. Next base: position 61,858,607 of record NC_133575.1, read on the forward strand.
TGGATCTGTACAGAGCAGCCCTTGACTAACAGAACTAAGTTAAATGGGCACAGAGCGTCCCCCCGACACCCAGCCTGAGACGCGGGCCGGCAGCCGCGGGCAGGGCCAGGCTGCCCAAGCCGGGCGCAGGACGGGGGCGGCTGCACCGAGGCAGCCCCGGGGGAACGCAAGGGGCTGCGCGCCGTGGCTGTGGGTGCACAGGGCAGAAAAACCTGGGCCCTTCATAACAAGCAAGGTTGATGTGCTCTCGGGGGAAGGGTGCACACCCCCATCTCTGAAAACCCGCGGAAAGTTTTCGGGGGAAGAGAGGCGGGGCTCAGGCACAGCCGCCATATCCTCCGTGCTGAGCACCCAGGCGGGGGCGGGGCGAAACCTGCATCCGCACGGAAGGGCTTAGCAGCCTCAAAGGCCAGACTGAGACTGGCCTGCAGCCCGGGGCAGATAGGATCCTTCCATCCTGGTCCCTCAGAGAACTTGCTCCACAAAGACAAACAAGGAGCTGGGTTTTGGCTCGGAGCAGGGACAGGGCTGTCCCTCCGTCTTTCCCAAGCCCACCTGCGGAGCGCCGACCAGGGCGGAGCGCTCAGCTGCACAGAGAGCAGAGCTACCAGCAGCGCAGGTAGAGGGAGAGCTGCCCCCGCCCCCCGCCTTTCGGGCAGGAACACAGCCCCTGACCGAGGTGCTGGGAGGGGGCACGACCCGCCCTCCTACCTGGCCAGTCTGCAACATCTGACTGCAGCATCCGGAGGGGCAGCGAACCTCCCGCCCACAGCAGAGAGCTGCACCACACCCAGTGTTAGGAGGAGGCGCGATCTGCTTGCCGACAGGTACGGGGAGCAGCACAGAAGAAGGCGCCAACGGAGGGCCTCTGAAAACAGCAAGCTGAGCTTCCAAAACAGGACGAAGACAGAAAGATTTCACGTTAAAAGCACACAGACTCCAGGAGATCACCGACAACCCCCCCCCTTTTTTTTTTAAATCTGTTTTTACCTGTTCTATTTTCTATTACTCTCTTAATCTTTACTTCTTAATTCATTTCTATTTCTCTTGGGTTTTGATGTCCTGCTATTGATTAGACACAGGTTTCAAACACATCTATTCATCTCCCCCCACCCTTTTTTTGTAAAGGTTTCAAAAGGACGTCTCAACCCGATTAATACTCTGCTTCAACTCACTCTTCTATCATTCATTATACAGTTTTCAAACCCTCTTTCTCCCTTCTCTTAAAATTCTTTCTCTCTCTCTCTTATTTTTTTTTTCCTAAGTTCTATTCCTAAATAGGCATCAGATAGATAAAATCCTTAAGGACCAAAATAAACAACTGATACTCCATAAACCACAGTGCAAAAGAGGTATGAGCAAGATGAAGAAGCAGAAAAACCTTTCCCAATTAAAAGAACAAGAGAAATCCCCTGAAAGAAAGATCAACGAAATAGACATTGATAGCCTACTACATCAAGATTTCAAAAAAGGAGTGATCGAATTGCTGAAGGAATTAAAAGACATAGTGTTTAGAGATATAAAATATGTCAAAAATGAAATTGAAGCTATAAAGAAGAGCCAAGTAGAATGGGTAAACTCATTGACAGAGATGAGGAATGATCTAATAGCTGTGCAAAGCCGACTAGATAATGCAGAGGAACGAATTAGTGATCTAGAAGACAGGGAAATAGAAAGCACCCATTCAGAAGAACTACAAGAGAAGCAAATAAAAAATAATGAAAATAGCATAAGGGACCTATGGGATAATATAAAGCGTCCCAATCTTCGCATAATAGGGGTCCCAGAAGGAGAAGAAAGATCAAAGGGGATTGAAAAGGTTTTAGAAGAAATCATGACTGAAAACTTCCCAAACTTAAAGAAGGAATCAGATATCCAAGTAAAGGAAGCTCAGAGGGTCCCAAACAGGAAGAACTGAAATAGACCTACACCAAGACATATCATAATCAAGATGGCCAGAGTCAAGGATAAAGAAATGATTCTAAAGGCAGCAAGAGAAAAGCAAAGAGTAAGTTACAAGGGAACCCCCATAAGGCTCTCAGCTGATTTCTCTACACAAACACTACAGGCCAGAAGGGAGTGGCAAGATATATTCAAAGCCCCGAATGAAAAAAATATGCAGCCTAGGATCCTTTATCCAGCAAGGCTATCCTTGAGGATAGAAGGAGAAATAAAGAGTTTCACAGACAAAAAAAAGCTGCAGGAGTTTAGCAACACTAAACCCATGCTAAAAGAAATATTGAAAGGGATATTCTAAATAGAAAAGCAGCAGGATGCTACAGAAATGAGAAACACACAACTGGAAAGGTGATAACTCATGAACTACAAATAAAGTAAACATGAAATTAAAAAAGAAGACATACAAATCACTGAGAGTGGGAGAGGGAGGCAGGGAATTATAGAATATCTTTTTCTTCCTTTTTTAAATTTTTTTAACAATAGGATGGTTTTGAGATCATGTTACTATCAGTTTAATAAAAACACTTATAGTAATGGGTTAATAGATTTACAAAAAAGGGTAACCACAAGCCAAAAATTTACAAAGGAGTCACAAAAATTAAATATTATCCATGAAAATACAAAGGAAAATTAACAAACCACAAAAGGAAGAAGAAAGGAACAAAGAGGATATACCAATTCAACTGCAAAGATAAGTTCAAAATGGCAATAAACACACATCTATCATTAATTACTGTAAATGTTAATGGACTAAATGCTCCAGTCAAAAGACACAGAGTGGCAGACTGGATAATAAAGCAAGAAACTTCAATATGCTGCATAGAAGAAACCCACTTTAGGGAGAAGGACACATATTGATTGAGAGTGAAAGGATGGAAAAGGATATTCCATGCAAATGGAAAAGCCAAAAAAGCAGGTGTTGCAGTACTGATTTCAGACAAAATATACTTCAAGACAAAGGCCATAAAGAAAGAAAAGAAGGACATTTTATAATGATTAAAGGAGTGATACAAGATGAGGATATTACACTCGTTAATATATATGCACCCAATATAGGAGCACCTAAGTACATACAAGAATTATTAACAGAGATAAAGGGGGATATTGATGGGAATACAATCATAGTTGGAGATTTTAACACTGCATTAACATCACTAGACAGATCTTCCAGACAGAAAATAAATAAGGCAACAGAGAAATTAAATACTACAATAGAAAAAATAGATTTGGTGGATATTTTTAGAGCATTACACCCCCCAAAAATAGGATATACATTCTTTTCAAGTGCACATGGAACATTTTCCAGGAACGATCATATACTTGGGCACAAAAGAAACCTCAACAATTTTAAGAAGCTAGGAATTATCTCAAGCATCTTTACTGACCACAATGCCATGAAACTGGAAATCAACAACAGAGAAACAAAGGAGAAAAAAAGGAAAGAAAGGAGATTAAACAATATGTTATTGAAAAAACAATGGATCAATGAGGAAATCAAAGCTGAAATTAAAAAATACCTTGAGACAAATGACAATGAAAGCACAACCACTCAAAACCTATGGGACACAGCAAAGGCAGTGCTAAGAGGGAAGTTTATAGCGATACAGGCCTTCCTCAAAAAAGAAAAACAATCTCAAGCAAACAGTTTAACCCACCACCTGAATGAATTAGAAAAAGAAGAACAAAAAGCAGCAGAAGGAAGGAAATAATAAAGATCAGAGAGGAATTAAATACAATAGAGTTTAACAAGACCATAGAAAAAATCAACCAAACCAAAAGCTGGTTTTTTGAAAAAGTAAATAAAATCGACAAACCTCTGGCCAAACTCACAAAGAAGAAAAAAGAGACAGCACAAATTAGCAAAATAAGAAAGGAAAATGGAGAAATTACAACAATAACATAGAAATACAGAATATCATACGAGAATATTATGAAAAACTATATGGAACCAAACTGGATAACCTAGAGGAGATGGACAAGTTTGTGGAAACATACTGTCCACCAAAACTGAATCAAGAAGAATCTGAACACTTGAACAATCCGATCACTAGAAAGGAAATAGAAATAGCAATTAAAAACCTCCCTACAAATAAAAGTCCAGGAACGGACGGCTTCACCGGGGAATTCTACCAAACGTACAAAGAAGAACTCATACCAGTCCTTCTCAAACTCTTCCAGATGATTGAAAAGGAGGGATTACTCCCAAACTCATTCTATGAAGCCACCATCACCCTGATACCAAAACCAGGCAAAGACACTACAAAAAAAGAGAATTATAGGCCAATATCACTGATGAACATAGACGCCAAAATCCTCACCAAAATTTTAGCAAATAGAATCCAACAACACATAAAAAAGATTATACATCATGACCAAGTGGGGTTCATCCCAGGGACACAAGGCTGGTTCAACATACGCAAATCAATCAGTGTAATACATCACATCAACAAGAGAAAGGACAAAAACCACATGATCATCTCAATCGATGCAGAAAAAGCATTTGATAAAATTCAACACCCATTTATGATAAAAACTCTCACCAAAGTGGGTATAGAGGGAACATATCTCAACATAATAAAAGCTATATATGACAAACCTACAGCCAGCATAGTACTCAATGGTGAAAAACTCAAAAGCTTCCCACTAAAATCTGGGACAAGACAAGGATGCCCACTATCACCACTCCTATTCAATATAGTCCTGGAAGTCCTAGCCACAGCAGTCAGGCAAGAGAAAGAAATAAAAGGGATCCAAATTGGAAAAGAAGAGGTAAAAGTGTCATTATATGCTGATGACATGCTACTATATATAGAAAACCGTAAAAGGTCCACGCAAAAGCTACTAGAGCTGATTGAAGAATTCAGCAAGTTAGCAGGTTACAAAATTAAGGTTCAAAAATCAGTTGCATTTCTTTACACTAACGATAAATCAACAGAAGAAGAAAGTAAAGAAAGAATCTCCTTTAAAATAGCACCCAAAGTAATAAAATATCTGGGAATAAATCTAACCAAGGAGGTGAAAGAGTTATACACAGAAAACTATAAACCGTTGATGAAGGAAATTAAAGAAGACTTTAAAAAATGGAAAGATATTCCATGCTCTTGGATTGGAAGAATCAATATTGTTAAAATGGTCACACTGCCCAGGGCAATCTACAGATTTAATGCAATCCCTATCCAATTACCCAGGACATATTTCACAGAACTAGAACAAATCATAATAAAATTCATATGGAACCATCAAAGACCTAGAATTGCCAAAGCATTACTGAAGAGAAAGAAAGAGGCTGGAGGAATAACTCTCCCAGACTTCAGACAATACTATAGAGTGACAGTCATCAAGACAGCATGGTATTGGTACCAAAACAGACATATAGACCAACGGAACAGAATACAGAGCCCAGAAATGAACCCACAAACTTTTGGTCAACTCATCTTCGACAAAGGAGGCAAGAATATACATTGGAATAAAGACAGTCTCTTCAGCAAATGGTGTTGGGAAAACTGGACAGCAGTATGTAAAACAATGAAGCTAGAACACTCCCTTACACCATATACAAAAATCCACTCAAAATGGATTAAAGACTTAAACATAAGACAAGATACAATAAACCTCCTAGAGGAAAACATAGGCAAAACATTATCTGACATACATTTCAAAAATTTTCTCCTAGAAGAAATAAAAGCAAGAATAAACAAATGGGACCTAATGAAACTTACCAGCTTCTGCACAGCAAAGGAAACCAGAAGTAAAACAAGAAGAAGACCTACGGAATGGGAGAAAATTTTTGCAAGTGAAACCGACAAAGGCTTGATCTCCAGAATATATAAGCAGCTCATACGACTCAATAAGAAAAAAATAAACAACCCAATCCAAAAATGGGCAGAATACCTAAACAAGCAATTCTCCAAGGAAGACATACAAATGATCAAAAAGCACATGAAAAAATGCTCAATATCACTAATTATCAGAGAAATGCAAATCAAAACTACAATGAGGTATCACCTCACACCAGTCAGAATGGCCATCATTCAAAAATCCACAAATGACAAATGCTGGAGAGGCTGTGGAGAAAGGGGAACCCTCCTACACTGCTGGTGGGAATGCAGTTTGGTGCAGCCACTATGGAAAACAGTGTGGAGATTCCTCAAAAGACTAGGAATAGACTTACCATATGACCCAGGAATCCCACTCCTGGGCTTGTATCCAGAAGGAACCCTACTTCAGGATGACACCTGCACCCCAATATTCATAGCAGCACTATTTAGAATAGCCAAAACATTGAAACAGCCTAAATGTCCATCAACAGGTGACTGGATAAAGAAGAAGTGGTATATTTATACAATGGAATACTACTCAGCCATAAAACCCGACAACATAATGCCATTTGCAGCAACATGGATGCTCATGGAGAATGTCATTCTAAGTGAAGTAAGCCAGAAAGAGAAAGAAAAATACCATATGAGCTCACTCATATGTGGAATCTAAAAAACAAAAACAAAAACAAACAAACAAACAAAAACAAAGCATAAAGAAAGGACAGAAATAGACTCACAGACAGAGAATACAGACTTGTGGTTACCAGGGTGGTGGAGGGTGGGAAGGGATAGACTGGGATTTCAAAATTGTAGAATAGACTACACTGTATAACACAGGGAAATATACACAAAATGTTATGATAACTCACAGAGAAAAAAATGTGACAATGAGTGTGTATATGTCCATGAATAAGTGAAAAATTGTGCTGAACACTGGAATTTGACACAACATTGTAAAATGATTATAAATCAATAAAAAATGTTAAAAAAATACCTCCCCCAAAAAATAACAGGAAGAAAAATGGGGAAAATACAAACACATAGAGACTAAAGAACATGCTACTAAAAAACCAATGGGTTAATGAAGAAATCAAAGAGGAAATCAGAAAATATCTTGAGACAAATGAAAATGAACACACAAAACTACAAAATCTATGTGACACAGCAAAAGAAGCTCAAAGAAGGAAGTTTATAGTGTACAGGCCTACATCAAGAAAAAGAAAAACCTGAAATAAAGAACCTAACCTAACGACTAAAGGAATTAGAAAAAGAAGAACAAAAAAGACTCAAAGTTAGCAGAAGGGAGGTGATATTAAAGAGTAGACAGGAAATAAATAAAATAAAGACCAAAAACAATAAAAAAAAATCAGTGACACCAAGGGCCAGTTTTTAAATCGATGAACAATATTGATAAGCCTTTAGCCAGCCTAAAAAAACAGAGGACACAAAAAAAAAGATGAAATGAAAGAGGACAAGTTACAAGTGATATCTCAGATACAAAAAAAAATCATAAAAGAATACTATGAACAGTTATATGCCAACATATTGGACAATCTAGAAGAAATGAATAAGTTTTGGAAACATACAATCTTCCAAGCCTGAATCAGGAAGAAATATACAATCTGAACAGACCTATTGGTAGTAGTGAAACTGAATTAGTAATTTTAAAAACTCCCAGCAAACAAAATTCCAGAACTGGATGGTTTCATAGGAGAAATCCACAAAACATATAAAAAAGAACTAATACCTATCCTTCTCAAACTATTATAAAAACTTAAAGGGGAGGAAACAATCCCAAATTCATTCTATTAGGCTACTAATAGCCTGATACTAAAACCAAAGGCATGACAAAAACAGAAAATTATAAGCCAATATATCTGTTGAAAAAAGATGCAAAAATCCTAAACAAAATATTAGCAAAACAAATTAGCATTATAAAAAATGACCATACACCATGATCAAGTGGGATTTATTCCAGGGATGTAAGAGTGGTTCAATATGTGAAAATTAATCAATGTGATACACCACATTAAATTAACAAAAGTAAGTGTATAAATTTCAAGGTCATCTCAATAGACACAGAAAAAGCATTTGACAAAATTCAGCAACCATTCATGATAAAAACTCATTGAATGTGGTAAAGAAGGAACATATCTTAAGATAATAAAGCCCATTTATGACAAACCCATAGCTAACATCAAACTCAACAGAGAAGAGCTTTCTTCTGAAATAAGGAACAAGACTAGGATGCCCACCTAGCCATTCATATTCAATATAGTATTGGAAGTCCTAGCCACAGCAATCAGACAAGGAAAAGAAATAAAAGGCAACCATATTGGAAGGGAAGAAGTGAAACTGTCACTATTTGCAGAGGACATGATACTATATATAGAAAACCCTTAAGTCTCCACCAAAAAGCTATTGGAACTAATGAATGACTTCGGTAAATTTGCCAGATACAAGATTAATATACAGAAATCTGTTGCTTTTCTATATACAAATAATGAACTATCAAAAAGAGAAAGCAAGAAAATAATCCAACTTAGAATCACATCAAGAAAACAAAAATACCTTGGAATAAATTTAACTGAGGAGGTGAAAGATCTATTTACTCTGAAAACTATAAAACATTAATATGGGAAATTGAAGATGATACAAAGAAATGGAAAGATATCCTGTGTTCATGGATTAAAAGAATACTGTTAAAATTTCCACATAACCCAAAGGATTCTACAGATTTAATCCAATCCCTATCAAAATTCCCATGGGGTTTTTCACAGAAGTAGAATCCTAAAATTTATACGGAACTGTAAAAGATCTTTAATTGCAAAAGCAATGTTGAGGAGAAAGAAAAAAGCTGGATGTATCATGCGCCCTGACTTCAGAGTATACTACAAAGCTATGATATTCAAAATAGCATGGTACTTGCACAAAAACAGACACATAGATCAATGGAATGGATCAATAGAGAGCACAAAAACAAACCCACTCACTTATGGTCAATTAATTTACGACAAAAGGCAAAAATATAAAATGGAGGAAAATATCTGACAATTGATGCTGGGAAAAGTGGACAGCTACATGTTAAAGAATGGAATTAGAACACTTTTTCATACCATATACAAAAATAAATGCAAAAGTGGTTAAAGACCTAAATGCAAGACCAGAAACCTTAACACTCCTATAAGAAAATGTAAGGAGAACATCCTTTGACATAAATCATAGCAATATTTTTTTGGACCTGTCTCCTAAGGCAAAAGAAACAAAATAAAAATAAACAAATGGGACTCAATTAAACTTAAAAGATTTTGCATAGAAAAAGAAACCACTGATAAAATGAAAAGACAACCTACAGAATGGGAGAAAATATTTACCAATGATATGACTGATAAGGGGTTAATATCTAAAATATATAGGCAGAACATACAACTCAGTATAAATAAAACAAACAACTGGATTAAAAAATGGGTAGAAGATCTGAATAGACATTTTTCCAAAGATATATAGATAACCAACAGACATGTGACAAGATTCTCAACACCAATAATTGCCAGAGAAATGCAAATCAAAACCACAATGAGATGTCACCCCACACCTGTTAGAATGTCTGTTATTAAAGTCTACAAATAACAAATGTTGGTGAGGATGCAAAGAAAAGGGGACCCTGGTACACTGTTGATTATAATGTAAATTGGTGCAGCCACTATAAAAAAAAAAAACTATGAAAGTTCCTCAAAAAACTAAAAATAGACTACCAAATGATCCAGCAATTTGAGTCCTCAGTGTATAACCAAAGAAAACAGAAACACTATTTCAAATAGATACATCACCCCATGTTCCTAACAGCATTATTTGGAATAGCCAAGATATAGAGGTAATGTAAATGTCCATCAACAGATGAATGGATAAAGAAAATGTAGTATATATACAGAGGAATATGACTCAGCCCTAAAAAAAAAGGCTTAAAATTTGCCATTTACAACAACATGGATGTAGCTGGAGGGTATTACACTTAGTGAAGTAAGTCAGACAGAGAAAGACAAATACTCTGTATTATCACTTATATGTGAAATCTAAAGAAAAATAAATATAAAAAACAGAAATAGACTCACAGATATAAAAATCAAACTAGTGGTTACCAGTGGGAAGGGGGAAGGGACAGGGGCAATATAGAGGTAAGGAATTAAGAGGTAGAACTGTATAAAATAATCTACAAGTGTATATTGTACAACACAGGGAATATAGCCAATGTTTTATAATAATTTTAAATGGAGAATAATCTATAAAAATATTGAATCACTGTGTTGTACACCTGAAACTAATATTGTACATCAAGTATACTTCAATTAAAGAAGTAAAATAAAATTTTGCAGAATCCTAGGTGTAGATCTCTACCTAACATCACCAGATTGCACATCAACCAAATTCCTAAGATTTACCATCTGATCCTATGGCTTGCATTCTGGCAAAATAAGCCTTATAGTCTGAGACTGAGGCCTACTTCAAATTCATATATAAAACCTTAGAAAGTTTCTTCATCCAGTCTTCTACTACCATACTTCCTTAATATCTCAAACTCCCTTAGAAATCATCAAATTGATTTTATCTTTGGGTTCCTACCTATCTTAAACCATGTCATAAGGCTGTACTAGCTGTATTCCATACTCTTACAAAGATGTAACATTTCACTTTATGATCCTACTTCTACTCTAACCAATTACCACTCTATTTATCAATGCAATCTTCAATCTCCTCAATATACCAAGTCACAGGTTTCTGATGCAATATTAAGTCTGTTCTCAAGTATTTCTAGGGTCTCTTCAAGGTCCTTTAGAATGGTGTTGAACTCTCCCTCACCCATCATTTTTAGACTGTCTTCTAGGCAAAGAATTACATTCTGATGTTAATTCTGTGAACATTGTGATTGTCCACATACCTGACATTCATGATTAGCTTAAAGTAACATACTCCACCCATAATATCCCCACTCATTGCACCTATGATTGAATCCCCTGGCATCTCCCTGCATCCTTGGCACCTCTGATGCCAAGGTGGAAGACACTTAAAGCACCCTTTCACTACTGAGGAAGACTTCCAAGTAGGCCTCTGATATCTTATTGTTCAGTACAAAGTGTACTGATGAGGACCTTGTGCTTAAAGGAGAACATTCCAGGGAGAAACTTTCTTCATTAAGCATTTATTCTACCTACCAATTGCCAGAAACTAATAGAAACTACTCAAAGTCATGTAAGTTATCAACTCTATAGCATTTGATCTTAGATATTTTTATAAATGCCCATCTACCGCACCTTTTACCAGTTTTTCAGATCTAGCCCATGCGATCCTTTCTTCACGCAGTATCTTAGCAGATTTTCCTGAACATCTAGTCTAGGGAAGCTCAAATAATAGTCTAGGGGTTCCTGGATTCACAACATTATAAACAGAATCACTGAGAAGAGTATGGTCCCTTGAGGAAGATTTTTATTTTCCAAAAAGCATCCAACTAGATAAAAAGCCCTCCATTAAATAAACTTAGGCAGATCACCCCTAAACCTCTCAGGAGAGGTGGCTCAAGGGAAACAGGGCATCATATACACTTTCTACTAGAATTTTCTAGTAATTCCACCACCTATTACCACAGAGATGTGGTATAAATATGGTTGGTTACTCATCATTATCAGAATTCTCCTTTGATCATTGCTTATTATACTTGAATCTGGAAAACCAAACTTATTACACAGTTATTAGTCTCACCCTGAACCAATAGATGTCACTCAAGTTTGTTCACACTTGGGATTACCAATGTGCTGAGCCATCAGATGCAGATGGTTAAGGTAATCTTTTCTTCAGTTTGTGGCATATTATCATCATTGGTCCATGCAAGACCTCTCTCATTTTATTCACTTCTTCCCATTCTCTTTCCCCTATACACTTAGGCAACAATTCTAATGTGATAAATATGTATGTTTTTCATACCTCTGCTTTATTAATACTGAGATTCAGCCATACCCACCAGGGGTTAGCACCAGTCCTGGGATGACCTTGACCAGGCCACTTGCTGGGTAGGGACAGAGTCCCACCCAACAGTAGGCCAGCTGCTGTAGAAACCTCTGATCTCTAAGCCATCCTGGGACCTGACCCCAACTACCATAGGCCCAGGTCCCAGCCATACCACCAGTGGGCCAGCATGAGCACTGGGATCCTAGGTGTCCCTCAGCAAGGTGTAAGACACAGCCTTTCCCACAGGTGGGCTGACAATAGTACAGGGACATGAGCCCCAGGACCCACTGGACCATAGTCCCACCTACCAGTGGGGGACCACCAGCCCTGGGACCACTCAGACCCTACAGCCAGCTGTCAGGGATCAGCCCACAGACCGGCAGGCTAGTACCAGTGCCAGGATTCCCTGGGCTCTGAACCCACCTTCCAATGGAGGACACCAGTCCCAGGACCACTGTGACCCAACAGCCAGGCATGTCAAGACCCAGCACAATCACCAGCAGGCTGGAACCATCAAATAATGCCCTGGGCCCTGGCCCCATTCAATAACAGATTGACACCAGCTCCAGGATATCTTGGGTCCCACATCCAGCTAACCCTGTGGCTGACCATACCCACAGTCAAGCCAATGCAAGCTCCAGGTAGTAGATCAATCACTTATAAAGCTAGTAGGAAGGTTAAAAGAAAAAATTACTAAAATAATCAATATCTAAAATAAATGTTCAAGGGATACACAACACAAAACAAAAGGGTGTAAAATATGATGTAAAAAAAACAGTAAATGTGGGGGGCAGAGTAAAAATGCAGATTTATTAAAATGTACTTGAACTTAAGACACCAACAACTGAAAATGATCATATATATGATATATGAGGAGCTATGTGAAAACCTCATGGTAAACATAAACCAAAAATCTCTAATAGATTATAAATATTTACTCAAAAAGAAAAAAGAATCTAAATATAACAGTAAATATAGTAATCAACTCACAAGGGAAGAGCAAAAAAGAAGGAACAAAAAAGAACTACAAAAACAACTTCAAAACAATTAACAAAATGGCATTTAGTATGTACCTGTCAATGGACTAAATACTCCAATCAAAACACATAGAGTGACTAAATATATACAAAACAAGATTTATATAGATATAGATATAGATATATAGATATATAGATATAGATATAGACTGCCTACAAGAAACTCACTTCTGATCTAAAGATACACAGAGACTGAAAGTGACAGGATGAAAAGATATTCTGTGCAAGAGGAAACAAAAAGGAAGCCGAGGTAGCAACACTTATTTCAGACAAGGTAGACTTTAAAACAAAGACAGTAACAAGAGACAAAGAAGAGCATTACACAAATAAGCACTGCAATTACAGCTATTAGAATAAAATCTCAACTATTTCAAAAAAAAAGGACATTACATAATAATCAAGGAATCAAGCCAAAGAGAAGATACAATTGTAAATATATATGCATCCAACATAGGAGCAGCTAAAAACATAAAGTATTAACAGACGTAAAGGGAGCAATTCACAGTAACAAAATAATAGCAAGGGGCCTTAACACCCTACTTACATCAATAAACTGTTCAGACAGAAAAATCAATAAGGATACACTGCCCTTAAATGGAATGTTAGATTAAATGGACTTAATAGATATATAAAGAGAGCATTCCATTCAAAAGCAGAATACACATTCTTTTCAAGGGCACATGGAACTTTCTCCAGGATTGATAACATGCTAGGCCACAAAATAAGATTAAAATACTATCAAGTATCTTTTCTGACCAAAACACTGTGAAACAAGAAATCAACTACCAGAAAAATACTGTAAAAAACACAAACCATGGAGGTTAAAACATATGGTTCTAAACAACTGATAGGTTACAGAAGAAATCAAGGAGAAATTTATTTTTAAAAAATTGGAGACACTTAGAAGTAAGCCAGAAAGAGAAAGAAAAATACCATATGAGATCGCTCATATGTGGAATCTAAAAAAACAAACAAACAAACAAACAAAAACAAAGCGTAAATACAGGACAGAAATAGACTCACAGACAGAGAATACAGACTTGTGGTTACCGGGGGGTGGAGGGTGGGAAGGGATAGCCTGGGATTTCAAAATTGTAGAATAGATAAACAAGATTACACAGTATAGCACAGGGAAATATACACAAAATGTTATAACTCACAGAGAAAAAAATATGATGAGTGTGTATATGTCCATGAATGACTGAAAAATTGTGCTGAACACTGGAATTTGACACATTGTAAAATGATTATAAATCGATAAAAAATGTTAAAAAAAATTGGAGACAAATAAAAATCCAAAACCTATGGAATGCAGAATGAACCATTCTAAGAGGAAAGTTTATAGCAATACAACTATATCTCAGGAAATAAGAAAAACTTCAAATAAACAACTTAAACTTATACCAAAAGGAACTAGAAACAGAGGAACAAAAATCTTCAAAGATAGTAGAAGGCAAGAAATGATAAAGATCAGAGAAGAAGTAAGAGAAATCAAGACAAAAAAAAGAAAGAAAAGATCAGTGGAAAACTCTCACCAAAGTGGTCATAGAAGGAATATATCTCAACATAAGAAAAGCTATTTATGACAAACCTAAGCCAGCATAGTAGTGAATGGTGAAAAACTGAAAACTGAAAACTCACACTACAATCTGGGACAAAACAAGGATGCCCACTATCACCACTCCTATTCAACATAGCCTTGGAAGCCTTAGCTATAGCAATCGGGCAAGAAAAAGAAATTAAAGGGATCCAAATTGTAAGTGAAGAGATAAAATTGTCCCTATATGCAGATGACATAATACTATATATAGGAAACCCAAAAAAGTCCACACAAAAACTACTAGAACTAATCAAAGAATTCAACGAGATAGCAGGATACAAGATTAATGTACAAAAATCAGTTGAATTTCTTTACACTAATGATGAATCAACAGAAAAAGAAAATAAAGAAACAATCCTTTTAAAATAGCACGCAAAGTAATAAAATACCTAGGAATAAATCTAACCAAGGAGTTGAAAGACTTATACACAGAGAACTGCAAAACATTGATTAAGGAAATTAAAGAAAACTTAAAAAAAAACTGGAAAGATACCCCATGCTCCTGGATTTGAAGAATCAATATTGTTAAAATGGTCACACTGTCCAAGGCAATCTACTGATTTAATACAATCCCTATAAAATTACACAGGACATATTTCACAGAACTAGAACAAATCACAATAAAATTTATATGGAATCATAAAAGACCCAGAATTGCAAAAGCATTGCTGAAGAAAAAGAATGAGGCTGGAGGAATAACTCTCCCAGACTTCAGACAATACTACAGAGCTACAGTAATCAAAATAGCATGGTATTGGTACAAAAACAGACATATGGACCAATGGAAGAGAATAGAGAGCCCAGACATGAACCCACAAATTTTTTGGTCAACTAATCTTCAACAAAGGAGTCAAGAATATACAATGGAATAAAGACAGTCTCTTCAGCAAATGGTGTTGGGAAAACTGGGCAGCAGCATGTAAAGCAATGGAGCTAGAACACTCCCTTACACCATACACAAAAATCAACTCAAAATGGATCAAAGACTTAAACATAAGACAAGATACAATAAACCTAGAAGAAAATATAGGAAAAACATTATCTCACATACATCTTAAAAATGTTCTCCTAGGGCATTTTACACAAGCAATAGAAATAAAAGAAAGGATAAACAAATGGGACCTAATGAAACTTACAAGCTTCTGCACAACAAAGGAAACCATAAGCAAAACAAAATGACAACCTACAGATTGGGAGAAAATACTTACAAAAGATGAAACTGACAAAGGCTTAATCTCCAGAAGATATAAACAGCTCATACGACTTAATAGGGGAAAAAAAACCCAATCCAAAAATGGGCAGAAGACCTAAACAAGCAATTCACCAATGAAGACATATGAATAACCAATAGGCACATGAACAAATGCTCAATATCACTAATTATCAGAGAAATGCAAATCAAAACTACAGTGAGGTATCACCTCACACCAGTCAGAATGGCCATCATTCAACAGTTCACAAATGATACATGCTGGAGAGGCTGTGGAAAAAAGGGAACCCTCCTACACTGTTGGTGGGAATGCAGTTTGGTTCAGCCACTTTGGAAACCAGTATGGAGATTCCTCAAAAGACTAGGAATAGACTTACCATATGACCCAGGAATCCTGCTCCTGGGCATATATCCAGAAGGAACCCTACTTCAAAAAGACACCTACACCCCAATGTTCAAAGCAGCTCTATTTAAAATAGCCAAGAAATGGAAAAAAACTAAATGTCCACTGACAGAGGACTGGATAAAGAAGTTGTGGTATATTTATTCAATGGAATATTATTCAGCCATAAAAATGTCAACATAATGCCATTTGCAGCAGCATGGATGTCCCTGGGGAATGTCATTCTAGTGAAATTAGCCAGAGAGAGAGAAAAAAATACCATATGATATCACTCACATGTGGAATCAAAAAAAAAAAAAAAGAAGACGAATTTAAATATAAAACAGAAACAGACTCACATACGTAGAATACAAACTTGTGGTTGCCAAAGGGGAGGAGGTGGGTAGGGACAGACTGGGAGTTCAAGATTTATAGATGGTGACAGGTATACATGGAATGGATGGACAGGTTTATACTGTGTAGCACAGGGAAATATATTCAATGCCTTTTGGTAGCTCATGGTGAAAAAGAATATGAAAACGAATATGTGTACATCCATATATGACTGAAAAATTGTGCTGCACCGGGAATTGACACAGCATTGTAGACTGACTATCACTCAATTAAAAATAAATTAAATAAAGTAAAATACTGCTCAACAAAAATAAATAAGTAAATAATTTTTTAAAAATTTCTAAATGGTATAGAGTGGAAACTCTCGTATTTCTTCCTGTTCCTCTTGAACTAGGGTCCTTTCTCCACAGGCAAACTGGCCGATTCCTTTATGTAGCCTTTCAGAGATATTTTATGCCTACACCTGGATTCAGTGAGAGTTTCTTTTTACACTATTTTTAATTGAAGTCTATTTAGTTTGCAGCGTTGTGTTAGTTCCAAGTGTGCAGCTGTTATATATGCATATATGTATATACATTATTTTTCAGATTCTTTTCCATTATAGTTTATTGTGGGATGTTGAGTGTAGTTTCCTGTGCTGTGCAGTAGTTCCTTGTTCATCTATTTTATATATAGTAGTGTGTATATTTTAATCCCAGACTCCTAGAGAGTTTCATTCCACTGCCTGCCTTTGAGTCATGAATATTGCTCCTAAAAAACTTAGAAAATCCAAAGAAAAACATTTCTACAGAAAATATTCATTACTGCCTGCTTCATTACTGAGTCATGGAAAACCAGAAATATTATGAATTCCCCAAATAGGAAGAATGGGTAAGTTATGTTATACTCACTAGATATACATCCAGTAATTATTATGAAGATTTATGTAATAACATGGGAAAATGTCCATCACAAAATAGGAACCAACATAATAATGGAAACAAACCCCTACTTTGAAATTTTAAAAAACAATGAGATATAATTTTTCAGCTGTCAAACTAGAATGAATGATAATTTATCAATTCTGAAGAGCATGTTGTGTAAAGTGTAGTTGTATTTCTTTTGTAACAGAGTAAATCTATTCATTTTAAGAAAGTTAATTAAAACATTGACATCCTTTGGGGGAAAAAAAGATTAGTGAAACTAAGAGCTGGTTCATTGAAAAGATAAAATTGATAAACCTTTAGCCAGACTCAACTAGAAAAAAAGTGAAAGGGCCCAAAACAATAAAATCAGAAAAGAATAAGAAGTTACAGCCAACACCAAAGAAAAGGATCATAAGAAATTACTAAAAACAATTATACACCAATAAAATGAACAGCCTAGAAGAAATGGACAATTTCTTTGATGTGTACAACCAATGACTGAATAGATATGTTCAATTCAGACTAAATCAGGAAGTAATAGAAAATATGAATAAAACAATTACCAGTAATAAAATTGAATCAGTAATAATAATAAAAAAAAAACCTCCCAACAAACAAAAGTCTAGGATCCAACTGCTTCACAGGTGAATTCTATCAAACATTTAGAAAAGTGTTAAGACCTATCCTTCTCAATATATTCTAAAAATCACAGAAGGAATACTTCTAAACATATTCCATGAAGCCAGTATCACTCAGATATTAAAACCAAAGATATCACATAAAAATAAAATTACAGCTCAAAATCACTCATAAACATAGACACAAAAATCCTCCAGAAAATATTTGCAAATTGAGTCCAAAAATATAATAAAAGGATCATATACTATGATCAATTGGCACTTACCCCAGGGATGCAAGAATGGTTCAATATCCATAAATCAATCAATGTGAATATCAGAAAGGAGAATTAATACAATGATTTCTTTTAAATTTTTATCAAAAAGAATACATTACATAGGAATAAATATAATTAAGGGTGTAAAATGCCTGTACTCAGAAAACTATAAGACATCAACGAGTGAAACTGAAGATAAAGCAAACAGATGGAAAGATATACAGTGCTCATGGATTGGAAGAACTGATATTTTTTAAATGACCATACCACCCTAGGCAATCTACAGATTCAATGCAATTCCTATAAAAATACCAATGCCATTCACAGAACTAGAACAAATAATTCTAAAATTTGTATGGAAACACAAAAGACTCTGAGTGATCAAACAATCCTAAGAAATGAAAACAAAGCTGGAAGTATCATGATCCCTGATTTCAAACTATAGTACAAAGCTACAGTAATCAAAACAGTATGGCACTGGCACAAAAACAGACACGTAGATCAATGGAACAGAACAGAGAGCCTAGAAATGAACCCACACACGTATGGGCAATTAACCTCTAACAAAGGAGGCAAGAGTATAGAACAGGAAAAAGACAACTTCAGTAAATAGTGTTGGGAAAATTGGACAGCTACAAGCAAAAGAATCAAACTGCACTACTTCTTCAATAAATAGTGTTGGAAAGCTGAAAGGCTACAAAAGCAACAAACTGGACTACTTTATCACAACAAATATGCAAAAGAAACAATCTGGACTACTTTCTCACAGCAAATACAAAAATAAACTTAAAATGGATTAAAGACTTAAATGTAAGAAATGAAACCATAAAAACTCTAGAAGAAAACATAGGCAATATGCTCCTATCAATATATATTTTTTGGATCTGTCTCCTGAGGCATGGGAAACAAAAGCAAAAATAAATAGTAGAACTCTGTCGAACTAAGACGGTTTTGCACAACGAAGGAACTATCAAGAAAATGAAAAGGCCACCTACTGAATGGGAGAAGATATTTTCAAATAGTGTATCTGGTAAGGAGTTAATACCCAAAATAGACAAAAAGCTCAACTCATACAACTCAACTAAAAAATAAACAAAATCAAAAACAATCTGACTGAAAAATGAGCAGAAGACCTGAATAGAATTTTTTCCAAAGAAGACATACATATGGCCAATAGACACATGAAAATATGTTCAACATAATTAATCATCAGGGAGATGCAAATCAAAACCACAATGAGATATCACCTCACACCAGAATGGCTATTATCAAAAAGGGAACAAATGTCAAGTGTTGATGTTGATGTGGAGAAAAGGAAATACTTTTGCACTACTGGTGGGAATGTAAATTGGTGCATGCACTATGGAAAATTGTATGGAGAGTCCCCCCAAAATTAATAATAGAACTACCGTTTGATCCAACAATTGTGATGAGAACTCTAGTATCTACTCTCTTAACAACTATCATATATATCACACAACAGTGTTAATTATAGTAATCATGTTATATGTTACATCTCCAGTTCTTATTTATCATATAATAGAAAGTTATACTTTTTGCTACCTTCATCCAATCCCCCACTCCCCTGCTTCAAGCTTTCCCTCTGGTAACCATAAATTTGATCTGCTATTCTATGAGTTTCTTTTAGGTTCCACATATAAGTGAGATTGTACAGTATTTCTCTTTCTCTATCTGATTTAGCTATAACAATTAGGTTGTTTCTGTCTTGGCTACTATAAATAATGCAGCTATGAACATAGGGATGCAGCTATCTCTTTAGCATAGTGCTTTTGTTTATTTCAGATGTATTACCAGAAGTGGAATTACTGAATCACATAGTAGTTCTATTTTTGACTTTTTGAAGAACTTGTATACTGTTTTACGTAGTGGCTGTACCAGTTTACAGTCCCACCAACATGTCACAGGGTTCACTTTAATCCACATCATCACTAGCTTTTTTTATTTCTTAATTTTTTATGCTAGACATTCTAAAAGGCATGAAGATTTTAAAATTTAATAAACAGAAATCTCAGTGGAATAGAGTCAGGAGACCAGAAGAGGAAATTTTCATACGCTGTGATAATAGCAGAGCCAAACAGGAAGAGGATTCCTCTTCTTTCCTGGAAACAACTCAGCCATTGAAAAAGCCATGGACTCTGTTTACTATAGCCACCCAACTTTCTTTTCCCCTCTATAAAAGAATACTTCTTCCCTTGGTGTTCAGAGGACTTGCACATGGTTCACCATGGTTGCAGACTCTGAACTGCAATGCTCTGCTGATCCCAAATAAACTCATCTTTGCTGAAGAAATATCTGTAAATCTATGAGTTTTAGGTCAACAATGAGATATCTAATTGTGGTTCTCATTTGCATTTCCCTGATGATTAATGGTGTCAAGCATCTTTTCATGTACCTGTTTGACATTCTTCTTTGGAAAAATGTTTATTACAGTCCTTTGTCCATTTTTAAATCAGATGACAGTTGACTCGCTGTATACTTAGGTTCCACATTTGCAGATTCAACCAACTATAGATATTTGGAAAAAATTTTTTCAGAAAATTCCAAAAAGTAAAACTTTAATTTGTCACATGCTAGTAACTATATACTTAGCATTTACATATTTCAACAGTTTACATAGCATTTACTTTGTATTAGGTATTATAAATAATGTAGAGATAATTTAAAGTATATGGGAAGATGTAAGTTATATGCAAATATTACACCATTTAATTTAAAGAACTCTAGTATTCATGGATTTTGATATCCATGGGGGGTCTGGGATCAAATACCCCATGGATATCAGCAGAAAAAAACTGTATGTGTTTTTTTCCAATTGAGTTGTATGATTTCCATGCATAGTTTGGATATTAACCCTTTATTAGATATAACATTTGAAAATATATTTTTACATTTCATAGGTTGTCTTTTCATTATTTTGATGATGTCTCTTTTGCTGTGCAGAAGCTTTCCAGTTTGATGCCATCCCATTAACATTTTTTTTCTGCTTGTGCTTTAGGTGTCATATCTTTAAAAAAAATCATTGCTAAGACCCATGTCAAGGAGATTTTTCTTGTGTTTTCATCTATGAGTTTTATGTTTTCAGGTCTTATTTTTAAGTATTTAATGCATTCCAAGTTAATTTTTCTGAGCAGCATAAGAGAGACGTCTAGTTTCACTCTTTTACATGTGAATATCCAATTTTCCTGGAACCATATATTGAAGAGATTGTCTTTTCCCCACTGGGTGTTCTTGGTTCCTTGGTTACTTGTCAAATATTAGTTGACCATATATGCTTGTTTCTTTCTAGGATCTTGATTCTGTTCCATTGGTCTATTTGTCTGTTTTTATTCCAGTACCATACTGTTTTGATAGCTATGGCTTTATAATATAGCTTGAAATCAGGAAGTGTGATGCTTTCTGCTTTGTTATTCTTTCTCAGGATTGCTTTGGTTATATGGGATCTTTATGGTTTCATATAAATTTTAGGATTTTTTTCTTTAAAAATGTTTTAAATTGCCATTGCAATCTTGATAGGATCCCTTTGAATTTATAGGTGGCTTTGGTAGTATTCACATTTTAACAATGTTAATTCTTGTGGTCAAAGAACATGGGATACCTTTCCTTTTATTTGTGTCTTCTTTGATTTTTCATCAATGTCTCATAGTTTTCAGAGTAGAGTTCTTTCATTTCTTCAGTTACATTTATTTCTAAGCATTTTATTGTTTTTAATACTATTGTAAGTTGGATTTTCTTTCTTTCCTTTTCAGATGATTTGTTGTTCATGTATAGAAACATTACTGATTTTTGTATGTTAATTTTGTATCCTGCAACTTTCCTGAATCTGTTTATTAGATCTAGCAGTTTTTGGTGGGGTTTCTATATATAATGTGTGCGTGTGTGCGTGTGTGTGTGTGTGTGTATGATTTTCTATATATATAAATAGTATCATCTACAAATAGAGACAACTTAATTTCTTCCTTTCCAATTCTAATACCTTTTATTTCACTTTCTTACCTTATTGGTCTAGTTAGTACTTCCAGTACTGTGTTGGATAAGCGTGATGTGAGTGGGCACTCTTATCTTGTTCCTGATCTTAGAGGAAAAGATTTCAACACTTTACCATTGAGTATAATGTTATACAGTCTGTGGGTCTCCCATATATGGCCTTTATTTGTTGAGGTACATTCCTTCTATACTTAATTTGTTAAGAGTTTTTATTATGAATGGATGTTGAATATTGTCAAAAATTTTTCTGCACCTTTTGAGATGATCATATGACTTTTTTCTTTTATTCTATTAATGTTATGTATCATGTTGATTTTTTGCATATTTTGAAACATACTTGCATCCCAGGGTAAATCCCACTTGATCGTAGTAAATGATTCTTTTAATGTGGTGCTGAATTTTTTTGCTAGTATTTCATTGAGAATTTCTGGATCTGTATTCATCCAGGATATTGGCATTTAGTTTTCTTCTCTTGTCCTTTTCTGGTGTTGGTATCAGGGTAACGCTGGTCTCATAAGATAAGTTTCAGAGGGTTCCCGCCACTTCAATTATTTTTGGAAGTTATTTTAGAAGAGAAGTATTGGTGATAGTTCTACTATATATATTGAAGTATAGTCAGTTTACAATGTTTTGTCAATTTCTGGTGTACAGCACAATACTTCAGTCATATAGGAACATACATATATTTGTTTTCACTTTCTTTTCCACCATAAGTTACTACAAGATAGTGAATATAGTTCCCTGTGCTATACAGTATAATCTTGTTGTTTATCAATTAAATATATATAGTAGTTAGTATCTGCAAATCTCAAACTCCCAATTTATCCCTTACCATCCCCTTCCCGCCCTGATAATCATGTTTGTTTTCTATGTGTTTGATTCTGTTTCTGTTTTGTAAATAGGTTCATTTGTCTTTTTTTTTTTAGATTCCACATATGAGTGACATCATATGGTATTTTTCTTTCTCTTTCTGGCTTACTTCACCTAGAATGACATTCTCCAGGTCCATCCATGTTTCTGCAAATGGCATTATTTTATTCTTTTTTATGGATGAATAGTATTCCATTCTATAAATATACCACAACTTCTTTATTCAGTCATCTGTCAATGGACATTTAGGTTGTTTCCATGTTGTGGCTCTTGTAAATAGTGCTGCTATGAACATTGGGGTGCATGTATCTTTTTGAATTAAGGTTTCCTCTGGATATATGCCCAGGAATGGGATTGCTGGATCATATGGTAAGCCTATTTTTAGTCTTTTGAGGAATCTCCATGCAGTTTACTTCCTGTTATTTATTTCTAGTTTGTTACCATTGTGGACAGAGAAGATACTTGATATGATTTCAATCTCCTTGAATTTGCTAAGTTTTGTTTTGTGGCCTAGACTGTGGTCTATCCTAGAAAATGTTCCATGTGTACTTGAGATAAATTATATTCTACTGTTATCAGATAGAATATTCTGTATCTGTCTGTTAGGTTCATTTGGTCTATAGTGTTCAAATACAATGGTTTCTCACTGATTGTATGATCTATCCATTGTTGAGACTGGGGTATTAAATTCCCCAACTATTATTGTGTTGCTTTTATTTCTCCTTTTATTTTTGTCAGGAGGCAAAGACAAATATATTTAGATGTTCTAATGTTTGGTGTATAAATATTTATAATTATTATATTTGTTTGATAGATTGATTCCCTTATTATATACTAAACTTCTTTGTATCTTTTTTTTTTTTTTACCATTTTTAGTTTAAAATCAATTTTGTCTGACATTAATTTGGCTGCCCCTAATTTTTTTTGGTTTTACCATTTGCTTGAAATAAACATTTGCATCCCTCTACTTTCAGTCTATGTATGTCTTTAACGCCTAAATAAGTCTCTTGTAGGATCTTGTTTTCATCCATTCAGCTGTTCTGTGCCTTTTGATTGGAGAACTCAATACATTTACATTTAAAGTAACTATCATTAGGTAAGGATTTACTGTTGCCATTTTGTTAATTATTTTCTGAGTGTTTTGTAGATTCATTTTTTCAAGTTTCTAACCTTGCTTTTTTTTATTGATATCTTTTGTTATCAGTATATGTTGACTTATTAATCATATTCTTTTGTATAATTACTACGGGCTTTTTCCCTTTTGGTGACCATGAGGCTTACATAAAGTATCTTATAATATAAGTATTATTGATTATAATAATATAATATCCTATTTTAAGCTGGTAACAACTTAACTTCCATTGCAATCCTAAATTTTACAGTTTTACTTCCTCCCCCCTCACAATTTAGTTTATAGATGTTACAGCTTATATATTTTTAATATTATGTAACCAATAACATATTATTGTAGTTATGGTTATTTCTACTATTTTATTATGTTTTAAACTAGAGCTGTAAGTGAATTACAGATCACTATTACCATATTATAGAATCTAGCTTTGACTATTTATTTACCATTACCAATGAGTTTTATACTACCTTCTTATATTTTATGGTGTTAATTAATTTCCTTTTACCTCCACTCAAAGAACTCCCCTTAACATTTCTCATAAGGCAGGTCTAGTGGTGATGAATTCCCTCAGCTTTTGTTTATTTGGGAAAGTATTCACCTCTCTTTCATTTCTGAAGAACAGCTTTGCTTGGTATGGAATTCTTGCTTGACAGTTTTCTTTCCTGGCATAAAAATTTCTTCTTGAAAATTCACTGATTGCCTTATGAGAGGGTTCCTTTTTATATAACTTCTCCTTTCTCTTGTTGCTTTCAGAAGTCTTTATTTGTCTTTGTCTCCTGACACTTATAATGTGTTTCAGTGTAGCTCTATTCAAGTTCAAACTGTTTGGGGTCCTTTGGGTCTCAAGAATCTGGACATGCATTTCTCTCCCCAGATTTGGGATTTTTTTTTTAGCTATTATTGCTTTAAATATACAATCTGTCATTTGTCATTTGTCATTTTTCATTTGTGGAAACAGCCTAAGTGTCCATCAACAGGTGACTGGATAAAGAAGATGTGGTATATTTATACAGTGGAATACTACTCAGCCATAAAAACCAACAACATAATGCCATTTGCAGCAACATTGATGCTCATGGAGAATGTCATTCTAAGTGAAGTAAGCCAGAAAGAGAAAGAAAAATACCATATGAGATCGCTCATATGTGGAATCTAAAAAACAAAAACAAAAACAAACAAACAAACAAAAACAAAGTGTAAATACAGGACAGAAATAGACTCATAGACAGAGAATACAGACTTGGTTGCCAGGGGGGTGGAGGGTGGGAAGGGATACACTAGGATTTCAAAATTGTAGAATAGATAAACAAGATTACACTGTATAGCACAGGGAAATATATACAAAATGTTATGATAACTCACAGAGAAAAAATGTGACAATGAGTGTGTATATGTCCATGAATGACTGAAAAATTGTGCTGAACACTGGAATTTGACACATTGTAAAGTGATTATAAATCAATAAAAAATGTTAAAAAAAACATATCTTGACCCTAGAGAAATTTAAAATATATCTCTAAAGCCCAGAATTCACTGAAAAAAAAAAAACAAATAAATAAACAATCTGTCCCTTTCCTTTTCTCTTATCTTAATGGAATTCCCACAATGTCAATATAATTTCTTTTGATTGTGTCCAATAAGACCTATAGGCTTTTTTCAAACTCATTTTTATTCTTTTATCATTTTGTTCTTCTGACTGGATAATTTTATATGACCTGTCTTCAAGATCATTGATTCTACCTTCTCTGTGGTTCAGTCTGCTTTTGAAGCACTCTATTGAATTCAGTTTTGCCATTTTATTTTTCAGTTCTAGGATTTCAGTTTGGTGTTTTATTTTTAGGGTTCCTATTTGTAAATCTTCTCATTTTATTTATGTATTGTTTTCCTTATATCATTTAGTTGTCTTTCTATATGTTCTTATAATTATCTAAACTTCTTTAAGAGGACTATTCTGAATTATTTTTCATACAGTTCATGGATCTCTATTTCATTAGGGTCAGTTCTTGATGCTTTATTAGTTTCCTTTGGTGATGTCAGTTTACCTGGTTATTCATGATCCTTGATTCCTTATGTTGGTATATGTGCATTTGAGTAAGCAGTTTCCTCTTCCAGACTTCACAGTTTCACTTTGGCAATGATAGTTCTTCATCAGTCAGCTCAGTTTGGGTTTCTAGACACACCTGCTGGTAACATCCTTGGGCAGGTGGAGCTTGCTATCAATCTATTTTGGGGTGAGGCCACAGCTGAGCTCTGAGGTTGGGGGCAGTGGGGGTGCCACTGGACAAGAACAGTTGAATGGGACTTTTGGCATAGTGTAGTTTTCTGTCCAAATGAGGCTGTAGAATGGGTTTCTTGTTTTTCTGGGTTCTCCGGTCAGGCTTACTACATGGTCAAGACTGGTGACTATACTCAGCAGTATATCATGGTACAAATTATTTTCCCTGCCTTGGTGGAGCAGCAGGATAGGCCACAAGGCTTCACAATTTGTTGCTTGGAAACCTGAATCAGGCAAGAATGTGCACTGAATTCTCTGGCCAGATGGGGCCACTTGTTTTGTTCTGCAGACAGGGAAAGATAACAGGCTATGCTTTCTTTACAAGTTCCACTGTAAGCAGAGCTGTTAGATGAGCTTCCTATGTGCTCTGGTTAGTTTCCCTCATTAGGCAGGATGAAGCCTGTATTCAGCAATTGGCAGGGATATGAATTAGTTTCCTTGCCCAGGCAGAGCCTGAAAACTGCCACCAAGACTTCTTGTTGTGGTGTTGACTCAAGCCAATCCATGTGCCTAGTTTTCTAGCTGAACATGGCCATTGACTTTGCTCTGCAGATGATCATCTCTGCCTGCCACACTCTGCTTGAACATTGTTGGGATACACAGCTTCCAGATTCTGGTCAGCCTTTTTGGTCAGGTGGGGCCAGGATATATGCTCATTGGTAATCCAGGCTATGATTCTGCTCCTGTGTCTGGGCAAGACAGGAAGTCCATTTCCAAGCAGCCTTACAAGTAACCATATCAGTCTCTCTGTTCTGGAGGCACCAGGAGATGCACTCAGGAGTGAGACTGGCTATCAAAGCTCCCTTGCCTGGCTGGAGGCAGGTCTGGTTGCAGGGCTGGAAATGCTTTTTGTTTGAGGACCCATATCAGGCAGACATCTACCCTGCCATGTTCCATGGTCTGACTGCCACCATCTTGACTCAGCAGATGAGCAAAAATACTGGTTGGGACTGCTACTTGGATGCTGTAGGTTGGAATGTGTTCTGTTACAATCTGAGTGCTGGTTGTTTCAAGCCCCTCCCCCTTCCTCATTACAATCACATTCCCAACAGTAGAGCCTTGCAGCTTCCCTTGCAATCCCTGTGGGCAGGGCTGGAGTGGAGGCTTCCAAGAAGCAACTCACAATGCTAGATGAGTTGAATATTCACCCTGGACTCTTTCCCACTAGAAAACCTGTAGTCTCAGGGGAGACCTCCTCATTGTGGTGCTGAACCTAGGGAAAGGGCAATGTGGTTAATATACAGCTGCTAATGTAGTCTGTGTTGGTCTCTGTGATTCAGAGGGTCATTTCAGCCTCTCCTCCCATGTTCTAGGATTCTTTCAGTGGTGTCTTGTTCATGAATAGTTGTCAGTTGTTATTTTTCTGAGGAGGAGCAAAGTCAGAACAACCTTACATCACCAACTTGGTGATATTACTTTCCTAATCATTAAATTTTTAAGAATATGTTAAAACCTCCAACCATAATTATTGGTGTATTTATTTATCCATATATGTGTGTGTATATACATATATATATGTCTTGAGAGAGAGAGAGATACAGAGAGATATATAGAGAGATATAGATATAGATACATATACACATATACATCGGCTATATATTCCTGACCTATTTTCTTTGTCTCATGATTTTTTTCTTTAATTATATTTTGTCATAAAATAAGGATGCCACATTACTCTTTAATACCCTTTAGTGGCACTTTATTTCCTCCAGACTGCAATCCAAACTCCTTATCATGGCTTATAAAGTATTTCAGGATTCAACCCTGGCCAAATTCTTCAGCCTCACCTGAGACTACTTTAGCACAGGCACTCTTTAATCCCACTATTCAGAATGACATTTATTTTTCTCAATATCCCAAATCACTATGGTCTGAGATTTATACTTTCTTATCCCTAACCATGCTATGCCTTTTCCTTGACCTCACACTGCTTTACCTCTGACAACTCTCCTCCTTCAATTCATTTTTTTCTCCTTAAATCATAGGTGTAAGAATGAAAAGTCATTCAAATGTCTTTCTGACTTTCAACCTTTAGGCCACCATTAGACAGTAGATACAAAGGGATAATCTCTGTAATTTCAAAGTATACATGTGACATAGATACTTACCTGATGACCCTTGGGATGGTGTCCAATGGCACATGTCACCAAGAGCAAGGATCTTGCCCTCAGTGGGCCTCTGTTTCCCTATCAACCAAAATAAGCTATTTCAATTCTTAGGTTTCCACCCAAGACAAAAACATGTATCCACACAGACAGTTGTATTTGAATGTTCATAGCAACATTATTCATAGCACCCCAAAAGTGGTAAAAGTAGAAACAACCTAAATGGTTAAACAAAAGTTGCTATTTATTCAATAAAATACTATTCATCAATAAAAAAGAAATGAAGTACTGATGTGTGCTACAACATGGACGAATCTCAAAAAGTTTATGCTAAGTAAAAGAAGCCAGATACAAAAGACTACAGTTTATGTGATTCTATTTTTATGAAATGTCTGTAAAGCCAAATCTACAGAGATAAAAAAAAGATTAGAGTTGCCTGGCCTTGGGGTGGAAATGGGGAATGATTACAGATGCACATGAGGGATATTTTGGTGGTAATGGAAATCTGCTAAATTAGATTGTGGTGATGATTACAAAACTCTGTAAATTTACAAAATTCATTGAATTACATAGTTAAAACAAGTGAATTTTATGTTATGAAAATCATAACTTGGTAAAATTGTTTTCCTTAAAAAAAGTAATAGCAAATAATTCAAGATTGTTCATACCAATCTCTTCAAAAAAAGTTTTAAATTATTTGAAAGCTGTTAAGCTCTGGTGGCAGATACAACATTTCAAACACTAATTTTGTTTGACAGTTAGAATTTTATCATTGGTATCAAATACTGACCATTGTTTTTCTTGAAATGACAAACTCATTTGGTTAATTTGAGAAAATGTCTGCCTAATACCCAAGTTTGAATAACCATAGTTTGTCCATATGTCATTTTTTAAGTTTTAAGAAAGGAATTACATAGGAAAAATTTGCCAGTTCAGGTCACAACTCAATCACACAAGTACTTTTTCTTAAGACATTATGTTTCACTCTGCAGGTGTGCTTTATATGTACTTCCCATTTTGTCACAGAGAATATTAAAAAGACATTTACTTAAGGGTTGAGATATAATAAAGTTAATAAATTTTACTGCTTTACTAAAGGCGTTCTTAACCAAAACAGACTTTTTTTAAGTGTATGGTGATGAAGAATTAAATAATTCAACACAGTTTGGTGCTGCTTCCTTGATTCATGCTAAGATAGCACCAGTTTTACCCACCACTGCTTTTAAAACATCAGTGCAAATGTCAACATGAGAAAAAGGTCAATAATACACTGATGTTTCTATAAAAATAGTTCTAACCTTAAAGACATCCTGAAAATAACTTGGGGAGACCCAAATGCTCACAGATCACACTTTTAGAGCCACTGCTTTAGGGAATCTCTTGCATGTGTACACTAGGATATTAAAATGTTCAAAGTAGATTTTTAATTCCAAAAAAACTGAAAACAAATGTACAACAATAGGAGAATGAATAATCAATAAAAACATTTTATATATAGGAATACTGTATTGTGATAAAATAAATTAGCTACAGTTATTCATAATAATACAGATATACCTCAAAAACATAATATTGAGGATTTACATCTCCAATCATGATGAAGGTACATGGAGCAGATTTGTCCTCCAATCAAAGACAAATAAAAACCTGAGCAAACATACAAAATAACAGATTTCAGATATTAGACAA
Organism: Camelus bactrianus; assembly: GCF_048773025.1. NCBI lineage: Eukaryota > Metazoa > Chordata > Mammalia > Artiodactyla > Camelidae > Camelus > Camelus bactrianus. Next base: position 61,888,843 of record NC_133575.1, read on the forward strand.
CAGGCAGCACAGGACTGTGATCCATGAATAAAAGGAAACAAATGAGAGGAGTTCAAAACTGCCCAGGCAGTTTATACATTAGAAGCAGGAAAGGTAATCTCAAGTAGGACACCACACTCTGACTAGAGAGAGAGAAATATTAGAGTTTAGGGATGCTGAGGCAACTGGAAATTGTGGGTCAGAATTCCAGAAAGAATTGTGCAGGAAAAAGGTTCCAGAAATTTGCATAGGGATCTCCTTGAGTTTATGCTAAATATTAAGATATGCATTCAGAGAGTGAAACTCCAAGAGTTTGGGCAAAGAAAAACACTGAACTCTTATCAGAACAGATCCCAGGGATTACACAAGGTGGAAGATGTTTGAGATATGACAAGCAAGAATATACAGTCCTTGTTGATCACACAGGGCATTCAGTAGGGACCATAGGACCATACATTAGTATTGCAGCTAAACTGTCACTAGAATAAAAGCTATTCTAGATTTACACACAAAAAAATAAAAGGAAACCTCAAAGGATCAAGCCAAGCAAGTAACTACATTACCAGAAAAAATGCTCAATACTCTTTAAAGGAAAAGAACAAAATCCAGACATTCTAAAACAAATTTGCAAGTTTCCAGCATCAAATTAAAATTTATTACACAAGCTCAAAGACATGAAAATATAACTCACAACCAGGAGTAAAAATCAGTCAATAGAAAAAAAAAAAAAACAGAAATGAGAGAGATAATGGATCTAGCAGGTGATATTAGTTTACAAACAAAAAAAAGTATTAAAAGTATTAAAAGGAAGTAAAAGTAATAAATACTTTTAAAAGTATTAAAAGTATTCAAAGGAAATCATGAACGTGCTAATGAGAAAAAATGGAAGATGAAAACAAATAACCAAATGTGATATCTAGTGATTAAAAATAAAATACATGAAAGGAGAAATTTACTGGATTGGACTGAGCATTTTAGACACCAGAAAAAAAGATTAGTGAACTTGAAAAAATATCAGTATAAATTAGCAAAAACAAAGCACAGAGGAAAAAAAGACTGAATAAAAAGCAAAAATGACCTTAGTGACAAAAATAATATAAGATAAAATATACTTAGACTTTTTCCAAATTTTTTGAAATCTATGATCCTATAGCCTCAGAAACTCCATAAACCCCAAGCAATATAAGCACAAAGAAATCCACACCAAGGTATATCATAATCAAATTCCTGAAAACCAGAAATAAAGAAAAATCTTAAAAGCAGCCAGAGGGAGAAAAACTCATTTTGTATAGAGGAACAAAGATAAAATGATTATAGATCTCCTATCAGAAACTGTGCATGTCATAAAACAATAAAATGATATCTTTACAGTTCTCAGAACTGTACACTAACAGTCAACCTGGAATTCTCTAACAAGCAAAAATATCTTTCAAGATGGAGAGTAAAATTTTTTTCAAAGAAAAAGAAAGAATTTATCACCAGCAGACCTGCACTGCATAAAATGTTAAAAAAAAAAAAAAAGTCCTTGGGAGGAGGAAGGAAAATAATATCAAATAGCAACTTTGATTTACATCAATTTTTCTAAATAATGCCAATATTGACATCTTGGCCCAAGAAATTCTCTGTTATGATGGGCTATCTAGTGCATTGCAGGGTATTTATTTACCAGTATCCCTGGCCTGTACCCATTAGATGCCACTACTACCTCCCAACTGTGATGACCAAAAACGTCTCCAAATATTGCCAAATGTCTCTATATGGGTATGTGAAATCACCACCTGAGAACCAATGAGTTATACAAATGAATGAAGAGAACAGGAAATGACAATTATATGAGTAAACACAAAATACATTTTTCTTGTCTTTTTATTCATTTAAGAGACAGTTAACTGTATAAAACAAAACCAACAATATATTTATGGGGCTTATGTAATACATATGATTAAAATTGGTGTAAAAATGGTACAGAAGATGTATTGAATAAATAGAAATATACTGTAAGGGTCTTTCATTTTACTTGAAGTAGTATAGTATCATTTGAAGGAAGAATATAGTAAGATATATACATATTCAATAAAAAACTATTTCCAAATTTTCTAGGTATGTGGAGATATGAAAATTTTTATAGATGATATATTTATATCTATTTCAAATATAAAATTAAATGATAATTTCAAAAAAGATATATATATATATTAAACTAGATCAGCAGTTCTAAAAGTTGGGCTTACATATGAAACACTTGGATACTTTGTTAAAAATCAGTGTGGTGGGCACCATCCCCAGAGTTTCTGATTCACTAGGATGAGATGAGGTCTGAGAATTTGCTTTTCTTACAAGTATTCAGGTAGCATTATTGCTGGTAGTATAGGAACCACAATTTGAGAAGCAAGCCCTTAGAGAAACCAATGAAAAATAAAGAGGTAAAACTATAAACAGAAGAACAAACTAAACCCAAAGCCATCAAAAGGAAGGAAATATAAGAGATTTGAGCAGAAATAAACAAAATAGCAAACAAAAATAGAGAGAAAATCAATGAAAACAAAAAGTTTGTTCATTGAAAATATCAACAAAATTGATGAACCTTTAGCTAAAGGACTAAGAAAAAAAGAGTAGACTGAAATTACTAAAAAATTAGAAATGACATTAGCGAGACTTACTGATCTTAAAAAAATAAAAAGATTGTAAGAGAATATTATGAACAACTTTATGCCAGCATTTTAGGTTACCTAAATGAAATGGACAAATTCCTAGAAACACACAAACTATCAAAACCAACTTAAGAAGAAATAGAAAATCTGAATAAACCTATAACTGGTAAAGGTAAAGGTATTGAATTGCTAATAAAAAGCTCCCCACAAGGAAAATTCCAGAACAAAATGTCTTCCCTGATGAATAGTTCCAATTATTAAAAGAATTAACACCAATCTTTCTCAAACTCTTCCAAAAATTTGAAGAAAAGGGAACATTTTATAACTCATTCTGTAAGCCAAAATTATTCTAATACCAAAGCCAGACAAAGAAATCACAATTAAAGAAAACTATAGACAAATGCTCCTTGATTATAGATGTAAAAGTTCTCAACAAAAATCCTAGCAAACTGAATTCAGCAGCATATTGAAAGGGTTATACATCATGAGCAAGTGGAATTTATACCAGGAATGCAAGTGTGATTCAACATAAGAAATCAATGTGACACACTATACTATTAGAATGTGGGAGGAGGGGGATCCATATGATCATCTCAAGTGAGGCAGAACAGCATTTGACAAAAGCCAGCATACTTTCAAGGTAGCATATGCTTAAACCAGGAATTGAAGGGAACTTTCTCAACCTGATGAAGGGCACTTATGGAAAACCCACAGCTAACATCATACTCAATGATGGAAGACAGATAGCCATCCCTCTAACATGAGGAACAGACAAGGATGCTCAATTTCAGCACATCAGTTCTATATTGTAGTGGAAGTTATAGCCAAAGAAATTAGGTTAAAAAAGTTAAAAATTAAATATTAAAAGTAAGAAGTAAAACTGTCCTCATCTGTAGATAATATAATCTTATATATAGAAAATGCTTAAGAGTGTTTTTAAATTATTAGAGCTAACAAATGAATTCAGCAAATTTGAAGGATACAAGATAAACATAAAAATCAGTTTTATTTATATAATGTGAATTTTACCTCAAAAAAGAGGCAGAAATATATATAATAAGTCAGTAATTAAATGGAATCAGAGAAAACATGCAATCCAAAAAAAGGTGGCAAAAGAGAAAAAAAGAACAAAAAATGAGAAAGACAGCAAAACAGCAAACTAATAGATTTAAACCCAACCATGACTAGAATTATATTAAATATGAATAGTCTAAATAAAAGGGAGAGATTTTTAAGCTGGATGACAAAAAAAAGGCCTAAACATATTTAGTCTAACTGAAACCCCTTTAAATATAAAAACACAGAAATATTAAAGGTAAAAAAATGGAAAAAAATACCATGAAAAAACCAAGTAAAACATTTGGAGTGCTATAATAATATCAGAAAATGTAAACTTAAAATAAGGAATATTTCCAATAATAAAAGGGATATTTTATAATGATGGAGTTAATTTAGCAGGAATAGATGACAGTCATCCATGTGTATGCACACAACAAAAAAAGCTTTAAAATGCATAAAGCTAAAACATAATTGAAAGAAATAGACAGTTGCACAATTACAATCAGAGGCTTTAACACTGTTACCTAAGTGATACAAATATAAACAGAAAGTTAGTAAGGATATCAACTTTGAACAATATTATCAATCTATTTGACCTTATTGACACTTCAACTAATAGCATCAGAATACATATTTCTTTGAAGTGAACACAGAATATTAGTAAGTATAAACATTGTGCTTGAAAATAAGTATCATATGGCCCATAAAATAAGCATCAATATATTTTAAATGACTGAAATAATATATTCTTTGATGAAAATAAAATGAGAAATCAATAATAAAATAACATTTGGAAAAAACATAAATATTTGGAAATGAAGCTATCCCATTATAAATAATATATGGAACAAAGAAGAAATCAAAAGAAATTAGAAAGTAGTTGGGGAAAAAATAAAAACAAACCAAAAAGGATACCAAAACGTGTACAATGAGGTAAAGCAGTACTGAGCGGGAATATCATAGATTTAAAAAATTGTATCAGAAAAAAAAGAAAGATCTCAATTCAGTGTTATACTATATCACCTTAATGAGCTAGGAAAAAACATGCAATAAAACTCAAAGTAATAAAAGGAAAGAAATAATAAATATAAGAACAAAAATCAATGAAAGTGGAAATAAACTTTACAAAAATGAGTAACACAAAAAGCTGGGGCTTTTAAGGTACATAAAAGGTACAAACTTATAGTTAGATTGATCAACTGAAAAAAGGAAAGAGACACAAATTTCCAATATCAGGAATAAATAAAGAAGCATTCCTGTGTATATTATCTACATTAAAATCATAATAAAGAAATATAAACATATTAATGCCAATAAATTCCACAACTTAGATGAAATAGACATTTTTTGAGAAACAACATTTACCAAAACTGACAAAGAAATAAAAAATGAATAGTTCCCTACTAAAGAAATTGAATTTATTATTCAAAACCTTACCACAAGAAGCTTTCTAGTTGGTGAACAAACACATCAAGGTGCTGGGAGGGTGACATGCTGAGAGAAGGCATGGAAGCTCCTATGCCCTCATATCTTATCCTATGCATCTTTCATCTGTAAGCTCCTTAGTTGTATATACTTTTTTCCATTTTTCATATTTGAATATTTCTAAATAAACTGACACTCATGACAAATAAAATATATATACATATTTAATTGAAAAATTTTTACCACAAGAAAACTTCAGGGTGAAGTGGCTTCACTGGTGAATTCTATCAAACATTTAAAGGATTTAATATCAATTCTATACAACTTTTATGAGACCATTCTTATGCTGATAGCAATTGATGTTGAGCACCTTTTCATGTGTTTATTGGCCATTTATACATCTTCTTTGGAGATATGTCTATTCAAGTCTTTTGTCCATTTTAATTGTTTGATTTTTTTGTTATTGATTTTTAAGTATTCATTATATATCCTGGATACTAGACCTTTATCAAGTATGTGATTTGATAGTATTTTATCCCATTCTGTAGATTACCTTTTAACTTTCTTGATAATGTCCTTTGATGTGCAGAATTTTTTTTTCATGAAGTGCAATGTATCCTTTTTATCTTTTGTTATTTTTCCTTATGGTGCCAATCTAGAAATTCATTGCCAAATACAAGGCCAGTAAGATTTATCCCTGTATTTTCCTTTTTGATGCTGTTGAATAACTTTTAATAATATAAAATGGAGTCAAGTGAAATTATAATAGAATTTCTGTTGAATAAGAGAGGGTCAAAGATGAATCTTCCAAAAAGTGTTATCCATAAGTGTGTATTCCTTATAAACCAAAGATAGATACACTGAACCACATTTTGATAAGACTATACTTCTATTATAAAACAAATGTTGACTTCATTCCATTTAAACTAGCTATCTGATGATTTAGGGGGAGATACTGACAAGTGTATGTCATTATCTCAGATTTGTAGTTACTAAAAAGCTTCTGTTTGCCAGGACAAATGCTTTTGCTCAAATACAGTTTTTCCTCTCCCTAGGAATACCATTTGATATTTCTGTCCATTCTGTGATCTACAGGATCTTTGTTGGAGGTGCCTCCTATATTTCTTCTAAGAAATTGTGATGATCAATTTTATGTGTTGACTTTACTGGCCATGGTGCAAAGATATGTGAAGAAACATTATTCCAGGTGTTTCTGTGTGGGTGTTTTTAAATTAGGTTAACATTTATTTCTTTATATTTATATATTTTTATTGAAGTATAGTCAGTTTACAATGTTGTGTCAATTCCTGGTGTACAGCATAATAATTCAGTCTTATAGGGACATACATATATTCATTTTCATACTCTTTTTCAGCATAAGTTATTATAAGATACTGAATATAGTTACCTGTGTCATACAGTATAAACTTGCTGTTTATCTATTTTATATATATTAGTTAGTATCTGCAAATCTCAAACTCCCAATTTATCCCTTCTAACCCCGTTATCGCCCTGGTAACTATAAATTTGTTCTTTATGTCTGTGAGTCTATTTCTGTTTTGTAAACAAGTTTGTCTTTTTTTTTTTTTTTTAGATTCCACATATATGTGATATCATATGGTATTATTCTTTCCCTTTCTGGATTACTTCACTTAGAAGGACAATATCCAGGCCCATCCATTTTGTTGCAAAAGGCATTATTTTATTACTTTTTGTGGCTGAGTAGTATTCCATTGTATATATACTACATCTTCTTTTTATTTTTATTTTTTAAACATTTTTATTGATTTATAATCATTTTACAATGTTGTGTCAAATTCCAGTGTAGAGCACAATTTTTCAGTTATACATGAACATACATATACCCATTGTCAAATTGTTTTATCACTGTGAGCTACCACTAGATTTTGTATGTATTTCCCTGTGCTATACAGTATAATCTTGTTTATCTATTCTACATTTTGAAATCCAAGCCTGTCCCTTCCCACCCCCCGACCCCATGGCAACCACAAGTTTGTATTCTATGTCTATGAGTCTGTTTCTGTTTTGTATTTACATTTTGTTTTGTTTTGTTTTTGTAGACTCCACATATGAGTGATCTCATATGGTATTTTTCTTCCTCTTTCTGGCTTACTTCACTTAGAATGACATTCTGCAGGAGCATCCATTCACTGCAAATGGCATTATGTTGTCAGTTTTTATGGCTGAATAGTAATCCATTGTATAAATATACCACTTCTTCTTTATCCAATCATCTGTTGATGGACATTTAGGCTGTTTCCATGTCTTGGCTGTTGTAAATAGTGCTGCTATGAACATTGGGGTACAGGTGTCATTATGAAGTAGGGTTCCTTCTGGATATATGCCCAGGAGCATGATGACTGGCTTATATGCTAAGTGTATTACAAGTCTTTTGAGGAATCTCCATACTGTTTTCCACAGTGGCTGCACCAACCTGCATTCCCACCAGCAGTGTAGGAGGGTTCCCTTTTCTCCACAGCCTCTCCAACATTTATCATTTGTGGACTTTTGAATGATGGCCATTCTGACTGGTGTGAGGTGATACCTCATTGTAGTTTTGATTTGCATTTCTCGGATAATTAGTGATATTGAGCATTTTTTCATGTGCCTATTGATCATTTGTATTTCTTCCTTTGGAGAATTGCTTGTTTATGACGTTGGACCATTTTTTGGATTGGGTTGTTTGTTTGTTTCTTATGAAGTCATATGTGCTGCTTATATATTCTGGGGATCAAGCCTTTGTGGGTTTCATTTGCAAAAATTTTCTCACATACTGTAGGTTATCATTTTCTTTTACTTATGATTTCCTTTGCTGTGCAGAAGCTTGTAAGTTTAATTACATCCCATTTGTTTATTCTTGCTTTTATTTCTATTGCTTCTGTAGACTTCCATAGGAGAACATTTTTGAGATGTATGTGAGATAATGTTTTGCCTATATTTTCTTCTAGGAGGTTTATTGTATCTTGTCTATGTTTAAGTCTTTGATCCATTTTGAGTTGATTTTTGTGTATGGTGTAAGGGAGTGTTCTAGCTTCATTGCTTTACATGCTGCTGTCCAGTTTTCCCAATACCATTTGCTGAAGAGACTGTCTTTATTCCATTGTATATTCTTGCCTCCTTTGTTGAAAATTAGTTCACCAAAAGTTTGTGGGTTCACCTCTGGGCTTTCTGTTCTGTTCCACTGGTCTATATGTCTGTTTCTGTACCAATACTATGCTGTCTTGATGACTGTAGCTCTATAGTAGTGTCTGAAGTCTGGGAGAGTTAGTCTTCCAGCCTCTTTCTTTTTCTTCAGTAATTCTTTGGAAATTCTAGGTCTTTGATTGTTCTGTATAAATTTTATTATGGTTTGTTCTAGTTCTGTGAAATATGTCCTGGGTAAGATGAGAGGGATTGCATTAAATCTGTAGATTGCCTTGGGCAGTGTGACCACTTTAACACTATTGAGTCTTCCAATCCAAGAGTGTGGGATATCTTTCCATTTTTTTAAAGTCTTCTTTAATTTCCTTCCTCAGTGGTTTATAGTGTTCTGTGTATAATTCTTTCACCTATTTGGTTAGATTTATTCCTAGGTATTTTATTACTTTGGGTGCTATTTTAAAGGGGATTGTTTCTTTACTTTCTTTTTCTGTTGATTCATCATTAGTGTAAAGAAATGCAACTGATTTTTGAATGTTAATCTTATACCCTGCTACCTTGCTGAATTCTTCAATCAGCTCTTGTAGTTTTTGTGTAAACCTTAGGGTTTTCTATGTATAGTAACATGTCATCTGCATATAGTGACACTTTAACCTCTTCTTTTCCAATTTGGATCCCTTTTATTTCTCTCTTGCCTGATTGTTGTGGCTTGGATTTCCAAGACTATGTTGAATAGGAGTGGTGATAGTGGGCATCCTTGTCTTGTCCCATATTTTAGTGGGAAGCTTTTGAGTTTTTCACCATTGAGTAATATGCTGGCTATAGGTTTGTCATATATAGTTTTTATGATGTTGAGATATGTTCCCTCTATACCCACTTTGGTGAGAGTTTTTATCATAAATGGGTGTTGAATTTTATCAAATGCTTTTTCTCATTCAGAGAAGCAAGATGGCAGAGTAGAAGGATGTTTTAGCTCACTCTTTCCCACAAATACACCAAAACTCACATCTATGGACCCACTCAGCCAACCAGAGCACCTGCCAAGCTCTGACAGAACACTGCCCGCTTTGAAAGACAAAGACACCAAAAATCTGGTAGGAGAAAAGGAAAAAAAGAAAGAAGAAAAAGAAAAACAGTGCGGGACTGGTCCCGCAGAGAGGGAACGGCAAAGGAGGACTGGCGCTTGTTTACTGAACCTCCCCCTCTCCAACGGAGAGGCCAGAGGGGTGGAGGGGGAGCCTCTGAGGCTCAGATATTCCCAGAGCAACCCTTTACAGACAGAACTAAGTTAAATGGGCACAAAGGGTCCCTGCAACACCCAGCCCAAGACGCGAGCCAGCAGCTGAGCCCAGGACAGGTTGCAGCCCAGGGGACTGCCGGGGGCTGTGCATCATGACTGGGTGGGGATACAGAGCAGAACAACCTGGGCCCCCCATTAATTATGGGAAAAAAGAAAAGCGACACTGCTGGTGTGCCCTGAGGGGAGGGGCAGATAGCCTTTGTCTCCTCAGACCCACAGCACCATTACTAGTGCATCTTGGGAGAAGAGAGGTGAGATGCAGCCATAGCTGCCATACCCTCTTGTGCACAGCTCCTGGGTAGGGGCAGGGCCAGGACCTGAATCTGCACCCAGGGGATCCGCAACCTGCTAGGCAGGACTGAGACTTGTTTACAGGCCGAGGAAGATAGGATCTTTCTGCCGAGGTACTTCAGAGAACTTGCACTGCCAAGACAAACAAGGAGCTGAGCTTTGGAATGGAGCAGGGGTAGGGCTTTTCTGCAGTCTTCTCCAAGCCAGCCTACAGAGCGCCAACCCAAGGCGAACCAGGCAACTGCACAGAGCAGCGGAGGGACAGGTGCTGAGAGAGGGCGGGCGGCTACCTGCCTTCCCGGCAGGAACACAGCACCTGACGGCAGTGCTGGGAGGGGGCATGACCCACCCACCTGCCTCCCTGGAGCAAAGCATCTGACTGGCATCTGGAGGAGGAGTGATCTGCCTGCCAACCACGAAGGAGAGCAACACATGACCCAGTGTTGGGAGAGGATGCGATCTTCTTGCTGACAGGCACTGGGAGCAGCACAGACAAGGGCGCCAATGGAGGGCCTCTGGAAACAGCAAGCTGAGTTCTCACAAAAGGGCGAAGACAGAAAGACTTCTTGATAAAACCATTAAGAGCGTACACTCTCCAGAAGAACACATCCTTTCTTTTTCTTCTTTTCTTTTTAATCTTTTTTATATTTCTTATATTTTCCATTACCTTTTTAATCTTTATTTTTAAACAGTTGTATATGTATCTAGTTTTAATCTCTTTAAAATTTTTCTTTTGAAATCTTTTTATTATTATTATTTTTAAAAATTCAACTCATTTCATTTTTAATTCTCTTGGTTTTAATCTCCTGTTATTGATTATTCACAGGTTTCAAATACTGCTTTTTTTCTCCTTTTTATTAAGATTTTTAAAAGATATCTCAACTCAATTGCTATTCTGCTTCAACTTGCTCTTCTATTATTGATTATACACTGTTTCCAAAGGTTTTTTCTCTCCCTTCTTTTAAAATTCTCTCTTTTATCTTTTGCTAAAATCTGTTCTATTTCTATTATCATTTTAACATTTAATTTTTAAACAATTGTATATGTCTCCAATTTTAATCCCTTTAAAATTTTTCTTTTAAAATATTTTTCTTTTTATTTTTACTATTTTAAAAAATCTACCTCGTTTCAGTTTTATTTCTCTTCATTTTGATCTCCTGTTATTGATTATACACAAGTCTCAAATATTGTTTTCTGATCTCTTCTCCTTTTTTTAAGGTTTTTAAAAGACATCTCAACTCAATTGCTATTCTGCTTCAACTTGCTGTTCTATTATTGATTATACACTGTTTTCAAAACTTTGTTCACCTTAATTTTAAAATTCTCTCTCTCTCTCTCTCTCGTTTTAAGTTTTAGTCTTGCATAGGCTTTAGAAAGATAAATAAATATACTCATTAAGGACCACAATAGATAACTGATACTCCATAAGCCACAGTGCCCCCAGTGCCAGAGAGATATGAGCAATTTGAAGAAGCAGAGGAACTACTCCCAATTAAAAGAGCAAGAGAAATCCCCAGAAAGGACGATCAATGAAATAGACATTGATGGCCTACTAGATCAAGATTTTAAAAAAGGAGTGATCAAAGTACTAAAGGAACTAAAAGAGACAGTGTTTAGAGATATAAAATATGTCAAAAATGAAACTGAAGCTATAAAGAACAGCCAAGTAGAATTGTTAAACTCATTGGCTGAAATGAGAACTGATCTAAAGGCTGTACAAAGTAGGCTAGATAATGCAGAGGAACAAATAAGTGACCTAGAAGACAGGACAACAGAAAGTACCCAATCAGAGCAGCTGAGAGAAAAACAAATTAAAAACCAATGAAAACAATATAAGGGATCTATGGGATAATATAAAGCATGCCAATTTATGCATAATAGGGGTTCCAGAAGGGGAAGAAAGATCAAAGGGAATTGAAAAGGTATTTGAAAAAATCATGACTGAAAACTTCCCAAATCTAAAGAAGGAAGAAGATATCCAAGTAAAGGAGATTCAGAGGGTCCCAAACAGGAAGAACCCAAACAGACCTACACCAAGACATATCATAATTAAGATGGACAGAGTCAAAGATAAAGAAATGATACTAAGGCAGCAAGAGAAATACAAAGATGAGTTACAAGGGAACCCCCATAAGGATCTCAGCTGATTACTCTACACAAACACTACAGGCCAGAAGTGGGAAATAAGATATATTTAAAGTCCTGAATGAAAAAAAAGATACAGCCTAGAATATTCTATCCAGTAAGGCTATCCTTCATAATAGAAGGAGACATAAAGAACTTCACAGACAAACAAAACTTAAAAGAGTTTAGCAACACTAAACCCACGCTAAAAGAAATATGGACAGGTCTAGTCTAAATAGAAAAGAAGCAGGATGCAACAATTATGAGAAACTATAACTGGAAAGGTGATAACTACCATGAATTACAAATAGAATAAACACAAAATTGTAAAAGAAGACATCTAAATCATTAAGAGTGGGAGAGGGAAGCAAGAAAATATTTTTTTCTTTTTATTTTAAATTTTTTATTCTCGGTATGATGGCGTTTGAGATTACATTATTATCTGTTTAATACAAAAAATTATAGTAATAGGTTAATAGACTTACAAAAAAGGGTAACCACAAGCCAAAAACTTACAAGTGAGTCACAAAAACTAAATAAAATCCAAGATAATACAAAGGAAAATTACCAAACCACAAAAGGAAGAAGAAAGGAACAAAGAGGAAATACCAAATCAACTGTAAAAATACGTTCAAAATGGCAATAAACACACATCTAACATTAATTACTGTAAATGTTAATGGACTAAATGCTCCAGTCAATAGAAAAAGAGTGGCAGACTGGATAATAAAGTAAGAACCTTCAATATGCTGCATACAAGAGACCCACTTTAGGGAGAAGGACACATATAGATTGAGAGTGAAAGGATGGAAAAGGATATCCCATGCAAATGGAAAAGCCAGACAAGCAGGTGTAGCAGTACTGATTTCAGACAAAATAGACTTTAAAACAAAGGCCATAAAGATAAAGAAGGAAAATTTATAATGATTAAAGGAGTAATACAAGATGAGGATATTACAACCTTTAATATATATACACCCAACATAGGCATACCTAAGTATATAAAACAACTACTAATAGTTATAAAAGGGGATATTGATGGGAATAAAATCATTGTCAGAGATTTTAACTCTGAATTAACATCACTAGATGATCTTCCAGACAGAAAATAAATGAGACAACAGAGAAATTAAATGATACAATAGAAAAATTAGATTTGGTGGATATTTTCAGAGCATTACACCCCCCAAAAATAGGATATATATTCCTTTCAAGAGTATATGGAACATTTTCTAGGATTGATCATGTATTTGGGCAGAAAAGAAGACTTAACAATTTTAAGAAAATAGAAATTATCTCAAGCATATTTACTGATTACAATGCCAAGAAACTAGAAATCAACTACAGAGAAACAAAAGAGAATAAAAAGGAAAGCATGGAGATTAAACAACTTGCTATTAAAAAAAACCAATGGGTCAATGATGAAATCAAAGTTGATGTTAAAAAATATTTGAGACAAATGAAACCGGAAACACAACCACACAAAACTTATGGGACACAACAAAAGCAGTGCTAAAAGGGAAGTTTATAGAGATACAGGCCTTCCTCAAAAAAGAAGAACAATCTCAAATAAACAATCTAACCCACCAGCTAAAAGAATTAGAAAGAGAAGAGCAAGAACACCCAAAGGTCAGCAGAAAGAAGGAAATAATAAAGATCAGGGAGGAAATAAATAAAATAGAGAATAAAAAAAAAAAAAACCAATAGAAAAACCAATCAAACCAAAAGCTGGTTTTTAAAGAGTAAATAAATTCTACAAACCTCTGGCAAACTCACAAAGAAGAAAAACAGATTGTGAACAAATACGCAAAATAAGAATAGAAAATGGAGAAATTACAACAATAACATAGAAATACAGAATATGAAACGAGAATATTGTGAAAAACTATGTGGAACTAAAATGGATAACCTAGAGGAGATGCCCAAGTATCTGGAAACATACACTCCACCAAGACTGAATAACAATGAAACTGACCATTTGAACAAACCGATCACTAGAACTGAAATTGTATTGGAATAAAAAGTTCCAAAAAGTAAAAGTCCAGGACAGGACGGCTTCCCCGGGGAATTCTACCAAACATAAAAAGTAGAACACATACCAGTCCTTCTCAAAATATACCAGAAAATTGAAAAACAGGCAATACTCCCAAACTCATTCTATGAAGCCACCATTACCGTGATACCAAAGCCAAGGCAAAGACACCACTAAAAAAGAGAATTATAGGCCAATATCACTGATGAACATAGATGCCAAAATCCTCACCAAAATATTAGCAAATAGAATCCAACAACACATAGAAAAGATTATACATCATGACCAAGTGGGATTCATCCCAGGGACACAAGGGTGGTTCAACATACACAAATCAATGAATGTAATATATCACATCAACAAGAGAAAGGACAAAAACCACATGATCATCTCAATCGATGAAGAAAAAGCATTTGATAAAATTCAATACCCATTTATGATAAAAACTCTCGCCAAAGTGGGTATAGAGGGAACATATCTCAACACAATAAAAGCTATATACGACAAATCTACAGCCAGCATATTACTCAATGGTGAAAAACTCAAAAGCTTCCCACTAAAATCTGGGACAAGACTAGGATGCCCACTCTCACCACTCCTATTCAACATAGTCCTGGAAGTCCTAGCCACAGCAATCAGGCAAGAGAGAGAAATAAAAGGGATCCAAATTGGAAAAGAAGAGGTAAAAGTGTCACTATATGCCGATGACGTGTTACTATATATAGAAAACCCTAAAAGGTCCACACAAAAAGTACTAGAGCTGATTGAAGAATTCAGCAAGGTAGCAGGTTATAAAATTAACATTCAAAAATCAGTTACATTTCTTTACACTAATGATGAATCAACAGAAAAAGAAAGTAAAGAAACAATCCCCTTTAAAATAGCACCCAAAGTAATAAGATATCTGGGAATAGATCTAACCAAGGAGGTGAAAGAATTATACACAGAAAGCTATAAACCATTGATGAAGGAAATTAAAGAAGACTTTAAAAAATGGAAAGATAACCCATGCTCTTGGATTGGAAGAATCAATATTGTTAAAGTGGTCACACTGCCCAAGGCAATCTACAGATTTAATGCAATCCCTCTCAAATTACCCTGAACATATTTCACAGACTAGAACAAATGATAATACAATTTATAGGGAACCATCAAAGACATAGAATTGCTAAAGCATTACTGAAGAAAAAGAAAGAGTCTGGAGGAATAACTCTCCCAAACTTCAGAAAATACTATAGAGTACAGTCATCAAGACAGCTTGGTATTCATACAAAAACAGACATATGGACCAATGGAAGAGAATAGAGAGCCCAGAAATGAACCCACAAACTTTTTGTCAACTAATCTTCGACAAAGGATGCAAGAATATACAATGGAATAAAGACAGTCTCTTCAGCAAATGGTGTTGGGAAAACTGGACAGCAGCATGTAAAGCAATGAAGCTAGAACACTCCCTCACACCATACACAAAAATTAAGTCAAAATGGATCAAAGACTTAAACATAAGACAAGATACAATAAACCTCCTAGAAGAAAATATAAGCAAAATATTATCTGGCATACATCTCAAAAGTGTTCTAGAACAGTCTAATCAAGCAATAGAAATAAAAGCAAGAATAAACAAATGGGACCTAATTAAACTTACAAGCTTCTGCACAGCAAAGGAAACCATAAATAAAACAAAAAGACAACCTACTGTATGTGAGAAAATTTTTGCAAATGAAACCCACAAAGGCTTGATCTCCAGAATATATAAGCAGCTCATACGACCTCATAAGAAACAAACAACCCAAATCCAAAAATGGACAAAAGACCTAAACAAGCTATTCTCCAAGGAAGAAAAACAAGTGATCACTAGGCACATGATAAAATGCTCAATATCACTAATTATCAGAGAAATGCAAGTCAAAACTACAATGAGGTATAACCTCACACCAGTCAGAATGGCCATCATTCAAAAATCCACAAATGACAAATACTGGAGAGGCTGTTGAGAAAGGGGAACCCTCCTACACTGCTGGTGGGAAGGCAGGTTGGTGCAGCCACTGTGGAAAACAGTATGGAGATTCCTCAAAAGACTAGGAATAGACTTACCATATGACCCAGGAATCCCACTCCTGGGCATATATCCAGAAGGAACCCTACTTCAAAATGACACCTGCACCCCAATGTTTATAGCAGCACTATTTACAATTGCCAAGACATGGAAACAGCCTAAATGCCCATCAACGGATGACTGGATAAAGAAGTGGTGGTATATTTATACAGTGGATTACTATTCAGCCATAAAAACCAACAACATAACACCATTTGTAGGAACATGGAAGTTCCTAGAGAATGTCATTCTAAGTGAAGTAAGCCAGAAAGAGAAAGAGAAATACTATATGAGATCACTCACATGTGGAATCTAAAAAAAAAAAAAGAAATCAAGAAAAACAAACAAAGCATAAATACAAAACAGAAACAGACTCATAGACATAGAATACAAACTTGTGGTTGCCAAGGGGGCGGAGGGTGGGAAGGGATAGACGAGATTACAGAATTGTAGAATAGATAATCAAGATTATACTGTATAACACAGGGAAATGTACACAAGATCTTATGGCAGCTCACTGAGAAAAAATTGTGACAATGAATATATATATTTTCATTTATAACTGAAAAATTGTGCCCTACACTGGAATTTGACATAACATTGTAAAATGATTATAAATCAATAAAAAATGTTAAGCAAATTATTGAGGACATATGTTACAGAAGTAGAACAAACACAATAAAATTTATGTGGAACCACAAAAGACCTTGAATTGCCAAAGCATTACTGAAGAGAAAGAAAGAGGTTGGAGGAATAACTCTCTCAGACTTCAAACAGTACTACACAGCTACCATAATCAAGACAGCATGGTATTGGTACAAAAACAGACATATGGACCAGTGGAACAGAATAGAAATCCCAGATATGAACCCACAAATTTTGGTCAACTCATCTTCGACAAAGGAGGCAAGAATATACAATGGAATAAAGACAGTCTCTTCAGCAAATGGTGTTGGGAAAACTGGACAGCAGCATGTAAAACAATGAAGCTAGAACACTCCCTTACACCATACACAAAAATCAACTCAAAATGGATCAAAGACTTAAACATAGACAAGATACAATAAACGTCCTAGAAGAATACATAGGCAAAACATTATCTCACATACATCTCAAAAATGTTCTCCTAGGGCAGTCTACACAAGCAATAGAAATAAAAGCAAGAATAAACAAATGCTACCTAAAGAAAATTACAAGCTCTTCACAGCAAAGGAAATCATAAGTAAAACAAAATGACAACCTACGAAATGTGAGAAAATTTTTACAAATGAAACTGACAAAAGCTTGATCTCCAGAATATATAAGCTGCTCACACAATTTAATAAGGAAAAAGCACAACCCAATCCAAAAATGGACAAAAGACCTAAACAAGCAATTCTCCAAAAAAGAAATACAAATGATCAATAGGTACATGAAAAAATGCTCAATATCACTAAGTATTAGAGAAATGCAAATCAAAACTACAATGAGGTATTGCCTCACATCATTCAGAATGGCCATCATTCAAAAGTCCACAAATGACAAATGCTTGAGAGGCTGTGGAGAAAGGGAACCCTCCTACACTGCTGGTGGGAATGCAGTTTTGTGCAGCCACTGTGGCAAACAGTATGGAGATTCCTCAAAAGACTTGTAACAGACTTACCATATGACCCAGTCATCCTGCTGCTCGGCATATATCCAGAACGAACCCCACTTGAAAAAGACACCTGTACCTCAATGTTCATAGCAGCACTATTTACAATAGCCAAGATATGGAAACAGCCTAAATGTCCATCAACAGATGACTGGATAAAGAAGAAGTGGTATATTTATACAATGGAATACTATTCAGCCATAAAAACAGACAACATAACGCCATTTGCAGCAACATGGATGTTCCTGGAGAATGTCATTCTAAGTGAAGTAAGCCAGAAAGAGGAAGAAATGTACCATATGAGATTCTGCTCGTATGCAGAATGTAAAGAAAAAAAAATACAAAACAGATATAGTAGACAGTATATTCTACAGTACAAAACAGTATATTCTATAGACATAGAATATAAACTTGTGGTTGCCAGGGGGATAGGGTGTGTGAAGGGACTCGGATTTCAAAATGTAAAATAGATAAACAAGATTGTATTGTGTAGCACAGGGAAATATATACAGGATCTTGTGGTGGCTCACAGTGAAAGTGAATGTGTCAATGCATGTATGTATGTATGTTCATGTATTACTGAAAAATTGTGCCCTACACTGGAATTTGACACAAGATTGTAAAATGACTATAACTCAATAAAAAAGTTTATATATAAAAGAAAATAAAAAATGCTTTTTCTGTATCTATTAAGATGATCATTTCGTTTTCGTCATTTCTGTTGTTGATGTGATGTGTTACCTTGATTGATTTGCAGATGTTGAATCACCCTTGTGCCCCTTGGATGAACCCCACTTGGTCAAGGTGTATAATCTTTTTTATGTTCTGTTAGATTCTGTTTGCTAATATTCTGATGAGGATTTTTGCATCTATGTTTGTCAGTGATATTGGTCCATGATTCTCTTTTTTGGTAGTGTCTTTGCCTGGTTTTGGTATCAGGGTGATGGTGGCTTCATAAAATGAGTTTTGGAGTATTCCCTCCTTTTCAACCTTCTGGAAGAATTTGAGAAGGACTGGTATGAGTTTTTCTTTGTATGTTTGGTAGAATTCCCCGGTGAAGCCGTCCAGTCCTGGACTTTTATTTGTAGGGAGATTATTCATTGCTAATTCAATTTCATTTCTAGTGATTGGTTTGTTCACGTTGTCAGTTTCTTCTTGGTTCAGTCTTGATAATTAATGATCTTGAGCATCTTTTCATGTGCCTACTGGTCATCCGTTTGTCCTCTTTGGAAAAAAAGTCTACTTAGGTCTTTTGCCCATTTCTGGATTGTGTCTTTATTCTCTTCCTCATCATCATCCTGCTCCTCCTCCTCCTTCTTCTGTTGTGTGAGCTGCTTGTATATTGTGGAAATTAAGCCCTTATTAATTGCATCATTTGGAAATATTTTCTCCCATTCCATAGGTTGTCTTTTTGCTTTGTTTATGGTTTCCTTTGCTGTACAAAAGCTTTTAAGTTTGATTATGTCCCATTTGTTTATTTTTGCTTTTATTTCTATTGCCTTAGAGATTGACTTAGGATAATATTGCTTTGAATTTTGTTTTGCTTATGTTCTCTTCTAGGAGATTTATGGTGTCCTGTCTTATGTTTAAGTCTTTAAGCCATTTTGAGTTTATTTCTCTGTATGGTGTGAGGGAGTGTTCTAACTTCATTGATTTACATGTGGTTGTCCAGCTTTCCCAACACCACTTGGAAAATTGGCTTTTTAATAAGGCACTCTTTCAACACTTAATGAAGTCATTTACAACTGTCTTGCCCTTCACGCACTGCTAATGCTGAGCCTAGAAATCAGCCAGAGATGACAGCGTATGTTCTTCTCAAGTCTTTACAGAACTACGTCCTGCCCTGGGCATACACATGGCTTTCTAAATTCCTAAGGATATGCACATGCTTTTTCAATGCCCCAGTCTCCCAAAGAAACTCTCCTAGATTTTCCTCCCAGGCTTTTGGCATGTCTGTTGTTTGACTCAACTGTAATATTTTGACAAAGGTTGCAGCCATTTATTCAGTTGCTTTATAGTGTTTTTGAAGAATGGCCTCTGCATAGCCACTTCTCTTGGTTTTTCTTTTTTCATTGAATAAAATTGACATACATTATATTAGTTTCAGGTGTATCACATAATAATTTGATATTTGTATATATTATGAAATAATTACTGCAATAAATTTAGTTAACATCTGTCACCATACATAGTTACAAATTTTTTTTCTTGTGATGAGAACTTTTAGTATTTATTCTATTAGTAGCTTTCAAATGTGCAATAAAGTACTATTAATTATAGTCACCATGCTGTAAATTATATCCCCATGACTTTTTATTTTATAGCTGACAGCTTGTACCTTTTGACCACCTTCATTCATCTCACCAACTCTCACCCCTCACCTCTTGCAACCACTAATCAGTTCTCTGTATCTATGAACTCATTTTTGTTTTTGTTTTGTTTCATTTTATTTTTGGATTCCACATAGAAGTGAGATCATAGAGTCATTGTCTTTATCTGGCTTATTTCACTTAGCATAGTGCTCTCAAGGTCCAACCACATTGTCACAGAAAGCAAGATTTCCTTATTTTTGTGGCTGAGTAATATTCCTCTGTGTGTGTGTGTGTGTGTGTGTGTGTGTGTATGTGTACATTTGACCCTTGAAAATGGGGGGGATAGGGGTGCTGACCCCCCACCCTGTGCAGTCAAAAATCCACTTATAACTTTATATTCAGCCCTCTCTATCTGTAGTCCACATCCATGGATTCAACCAACCATGGATTGTATAGTACTGCAGTATATATTTATTGGAAGAAGTCCACTTATTAGTAGACCTGCACAGTTCAGACCCATTTGTTCAAGGATCAACTGTATACATACCACATTTTCTTTATTCATCCATTGATGAACACTTAGGTTGCTCCCATATCTTGACTATTTTAAATAATACAATGAACATGGGGATACAGATATCTTTTCAAGTTAGTGGTTTTGTTTCCTTTGGATAAATACCCAGAAGTGGAAATTCTGGATCATATTGCAGTTTTATTTTTAATTTTTTGAGGAGGCTCCATACTGTTTTGTATATTGATTACACCAATTAAATTCCCACCAACAATGCACAAGGGTTTCCCTTTCTCCACATCCTCATCAACACTTTGTATTTCTTGTCTTTTTAATAATGGCCATTCTAACAGGTGATTATCTCATTGTGGTTTTGATTTCCATTTCCCTGATGATTAGAGATGTTGAGCAACTTTTCATGTACCTGGTGACCATTTATAAGTCTTCTTTAGAAAAATATCTATTCAGCTACTCCACCCATTTTTAAATCAAACTTGTCTTTTTGCTGTTGTTTAAGTTCTTTATATATTTTGGGTATTATCAGATATAAAATTTGCAAATATTTTCTCCCATTCAGAAGTTTGCCTTTTCATTTTGTTGCTGGCTTCCTTTGCTGTGTAGAAGCTTTTTAGTTTGATATAGTCCCACTTTTTAATTTTTGCTTTTGTTTCCTTTGCATTTGGTGTCAAATCCCATAAAAATTATCTATATGGTAGATGTCAAGGAGCTTAACATCCATATTTTCATGTAAGGAGTTTTATAGTTTCAGGTCTTATGTTCAAGTCTTTAATCCATTTTGAGTTAATTTTTGTGTATGGTTCATGGTCTAGTTTCATTCTTTTGTATATGGCTATCCAAGTTGCCTTTTCCTTGATGCAGTATTTTCTTGGTTGCTCCAAACTCTTGACTATTCTGCAGAGTTCTTACAAAGTTGATTCTGACAGATTTTTGCTCAGTTATTTAGTGGTTCTTTTGAGGAATGGGCCCTTGGTACTACCTACTCCATCATTTTTGCTTCCCTTTGATTCTTTTAAAACTGTGCCAAGGGCATTTATATCCTTCAGTGGCAACTAGAGTAGCCAGTGCTACACCTGTTTTGCACCAGCCCATTCAAAACTCATGAGAACCTCAGCCTGTTGCCTGAGATATATTGAATGAGATGTCACTAGTGACTGTCAGCCCAACCCAGAATTATATTTCCCATTCTCTTAGTAAAGAACCTTCAAAATCCACACTCACATATTCCTTCCAAGATATCTGCTAATATTCATTAGAAAATCCAGTAATTGTTTTCTGGGTTGAATTCTTTTTATTCTTTTATTCTAATTATTCATATTACTCTCTGGATATTTAGTTGTAATTATATTTAGTGTTGAGTATTAAGCTAAAATTATTGTGGAGAACATCAGGAAGAAATAATACCTTCTTATCAAAATAGAAAGTATTTTGATGGGGCCTGTGTTACTTCCCATATACTTCATACTCCCAGGTATACCTCTTTATAACTGTCAGGTTACAAAAATTATGAACCAATTTTATATTACTTAAGCAAAAAAGCAAGTGGAATTTATTAGAATGAAACTAGGATATGTCTCAGAATTCAAAATACTACAGCAGCTCTAGGGACCCCAACAACAGGAGTGTTTGAGCCTTCCTTCTAATACCTTGATGCATTTTAGTCTGTTAAGTTCAAAATACAAGCCTGAAAGAGAGAATCTGATTGACTCTGTTTGGATTAAATGTATCTGTCCTTGAACCAATCATCTATGGCATACACACATAATATATCTGAATGTTTATATTTCCCTGATTCATTCATTGAAATCCTCAACATACACTCAATGTAATGGCATTAGGAGGTGGGGCTTTTGGGAGGTGCTTAGGTCATGAGGGTAGAGCTATTATGAATAGGATTAGTGTTCTTATAAAAGGACACCATAAAGCTCCCTAGTTCCCTCCGACCATGTGAGAACACAGTGAGAAGTCAACAGTCTATAACCTGAAAGAAGGCTTTCATCAGAACTTGATTATGCTAACACCTTGATCTTGGACTTTCCAGACTCCAAAACTGTGAGAAAGAAATTTCCATTTTTTATAAGCTACCCAGTGTGTAATATTTTGTTATAGCAACCTAAATGGAGTAAGACAATATATCTAGATATATATGAAATAGATCTTATCAATAATAAATGTCTTAATATATGTAAATATGTATATATGTAAATATATGTATATAAATATGTAATATTTATAAATATATTAAGATATATATTAGGGATTGGCTTATGTGAATATGGGGGCTGACCAGGCAAATCTAAAATCCATCTACCCATCCAGGGCAGACTATCAGGAAATATAGGCTAGACCTCTTGGGCACAAGCTGAAGCTGCTTTCCATGGGCAGAATTTATTCTTCATCAAGGAAGCTCCTACTTTCCTCTCAAAGCCTTTCAACTGATTAGATAAGAGCCACCTATACTATTTAATTAAACTTAAATAAAACTAATGTGGCATTTCTTGCACAACATTTTTGGAGTTAACAGTTATACTTGCTATGCATATAGTAAGCTTGATCACAGAAAAATTTTCTCTCTCCGTCCCAATTCTAAATTTGTAGGGAAGATACTCTGAATAGCTCAGCTGAGTCTGATTCTTACCCCTGATCCAATCAACTATGATCATAGGAATAGTGTAATCATTAGAGATAATGATAATAGTGCAACACTGATCATTATGACCATAGAAATAGTATAATACTGAAATACAACCGCTGAAGCCCGTCCTTATGACCATGTATGTTGGGAATGTCATTTCCCAGAGGAAGTGAGGGTCATGTTTTTAAACATAAGATATCCACTACAATACTACCATTGACTTATTCCCTTCAGTCCAATCCAGAGGGTATTATAATATGCCTAATTATTATCTGGTCTCTTCAGCAGCTTCAGCTTGAGTCATATTTCACAAGTGATGCAGCTTCAGAATCTGACTATTTGAACCCAAGTCTTTCTGCCCTGTAGTTTCAACATTAATATCCTAAATTCCCGAATCCTTCTCCTGATGCCTACCACTGATATGGTCAATCCTAACTGGCCTTCCAGGAATATGGGCAGATATCCCATAAAGATATTTGGTATACATACTTCCTTTAAAAATGAAAGACTGACATTTCTAGAATCTTGACTACTAAGGGAGGTGTTGAGATGAGGGGTCCTGTTCATTCTACAGCACATGGGAGGATATTTTCTTCAACTGGGTTTGTGAGGATTATTCATGGTTTATATAACTACCATCTTGTTATGTTTATTTGTCTCACCCAGGTGTTTCTGGGTAAAAATACTGTATAATTTTTATTTATAAAATAAACATAAATCTTACTTTTCTGGCATTTATGAGGGAAATGCCAGATAAATAATGCAGAAATATCATATAATCACTCAATTAAACATTAATCCAATCAATGAATATTTATTAAATGCTTTCTACTACTACTAGATACCAGTATAAGTATCTCCCGCTCTCAATCCACCAATTTTAAGTGACAAGGTTATTAAGTGCACAAGCATCATTGTACTGCAAGTACTATGATAGCATCACTCTATAAAGCCATAAATATTTATGGCTTTATATATATATTTATATATATATTTATATATAAATACATAAATAGTTATATATTTAACTATATAAATATCCTTTCTTTCTCACATATCTCACAGGAGAAGAAAATATGTTGTTCAAAATAGAACAGAATCATTATAGTTCAAATAATACAGTGACATCAATATAAAATACTAGTGATATTCTCCTTCAGTAACAATACAACCCCTCACCCCAGAAAGCTCACTACAAAGGATATATATTTTACATTCTAAAAGTCTATCATCAAAACCAAACAACATATGACAGCAACATAAAATGTCGACTATCTTTAATTCTCTAACATTTAAACCTACTAGCCCCTGTTTGTCAATTCAATCACTTCTTCAAAAAATAACTTAAACACCCCCAATATTTACAAAGAATCATTTTTCTCCCCTTGTCCCCTGCCCCACCGTTATCTTCTCAGTCTTCTTAGATCCAAGTACTCAAATTCCTGGTTGGAGCCCAGGTCTCTCCTTTGGTTGTAGACTAGAGTGCCCTCTGGAAAAAGCAATGAGCCCTGCTGTTATATTATTTCAATCCAAATCTCTCACCTGTCCTATAATTTTCAAGTTTTCTGATCTGATACCAAGAATCTCCCTTCTGGCACTTACCTCTCTAGTAGATAATAACAAAAACATATTTGCAATAATGTCTTCCTATACAAATTTCTTCTTACTGTCAAATCTGGCTCTTAATGCTCCAGATAAATACCCAAATGTAGCTTTCATTTAAAATGTTTAATCCCAGGAAGAGTGATCTCATTCTCAAGAACTTGGTTGGTTTGATTCTGTCTCTTTAGCAACTGCACACTGAGATTTCTCCCACGGGAAGTATAAGAGCACCTCCAAATCTTTGTGAGTCTCAGCTTTCTAAAGTTCAAGGAGTGTATAAGAATATAACATCAGCCCCACTCTTGTGAAAACTTGAAAACAAAGTAAAATTCCTGAACTAAATGTGATCCCTGAAGTGGCTGACACTCCAAAGCACCATCTCTTATATAAGATCATTTCCCAAGCAAAAATTATATTCCTAGAACTATATTTTTATTAGAAAAATAGTCCATAACAGAGGCTTCATGTTATTTGGACAAGAGGGAGAGAGAGTGCCAGTCAATCTACAGCAGGTTCTCAGATTCTACAAAGTATGAATTTACATATACCATTTAAAATCTACCACTCATTTAAAATATTTTCTCTCTGGAGACACCTATGAAACATTCCTTTATTTTAGGAGAAAATAGAAATTTGTGACATTTCCACCTCTCTTTTCAGGTTTTTCCTATGACCTCACCCTATGCATTTTCCTTTAGTTTCCAGCCTACATATTTAAATCTATTTTTCATGGTGCCTGACATACTCTTCATTTTGTCCTGCAACACAAACTTGCCTCTTGTGTTCCAGCCCTCATTTTTCCTGAATTAGAACATGTATACAGGAACCTATTAGGGTATTTCCCTACTTACTTCCTGAACATGCTACTAGAGAATTAGCATTTATGGCAGTATACAGAAGTAACACTTGGTGTCCAGATTCTCTAGGAACTTTGGCCTGTGAACAGTTTCTTGGCAAATTGTTAAATGTAGCCATGCAAGTGCTGACTGGCTATTCCCCCTGGCAAATCTGATGAATGGCAGCTCTGGTCAGAAACACCTGGGTGGGACAAATAAACATAACCAAATGGTAATCAGAAAACATGAATAATTCTCATATTCCCAAATGAAAAAAAATCCTTCCATTCACTGTAGAATGAAGAGTCTTTCATCTCAATACCATCCTTAGTAGTCAAGATTCTGGAAATACCAGCCTTTCTGGTTTTCTTAGGAAATTAGTTACCTAGATATTTTGAATTTTATAATCTTTGTCATTTTTATAAGGAAGCCTATATAAGGATATCCCATTTTTCTTTTCTGAAGGATGGAGTTAGACTGGTATTTAAGGGTATTGTAGGGGTCTGTGGGAAAAATAACCTATGAATATATGTTGGTCAGCTCTAGTTCTCCCTTACCTTTGATAGTTAGTTTGTATGTCTTCATCTAGGTTAGTGTTAGCTTCCATTTGTGCAGTGTATACAAGACTCTAATTCATGATATAGGGGATTTAGGAAAAATGTGACCCAGACAGTTGGGTGAGAATTAGGAGATTCTCTTAACTGCAGTTATGATGTGTATATATGGAGTAGGAATACAGAACATCAGGTCTGAAGAAATGGTATAAATTCAAACCAGATGTGCATGTCCAAAGTACATCAAGCTTTAAAGTAGCTGTGAATTGAGGATCAAAATCCAAGGTGTGAATCCAAATGGGGTTCAGACACGATGGAAATGAGAAGCAGTAGGTCTAAACAGGAGAAGTGGTACATATTGTTCTAGATAAAAAAGGCTTTCACCATCATCCATGGCTGAATTTTTACCAGATAACATCTGTGTTTGCTTGGATAAGTGGGTTCAATGAAGGGGCTGAGTTGGCATGAACATATGTCCACAAGATACCCCTCCCTAAGTAGAGCCTGGGATTTTAGAGGTTTACCTATAGAAGGCCCTAATGTGCTCTAGTAGGCAGTTCCCATGACTGCTTTTGTGATTTTTACCCCTTCCAGGGAATCAGGTACCAAAACTGGCCACTGTCTTACCACAATTATTGCATATCTCTCAGGTTATACTTATATTCTCCTTCTTGGGTTGGAGAAAGTAGTAGGATGAAACATGTTTATGAATTGGTATGGCTAGATAGTATAAAATTGTAGTGAAGGGAACCAAAAGAACTCTCCCACTTGGATGTCCTTGCCTGAGCCTTTGTATTGGTTAGAATATTCTTTATATGTCTCTCTATGTGTCATCAGGATATTGGTGAAACTAGGCGATACAAGGAGGCAGTGAGATTAGCAATCACAATTGCTCTAAAGGAGAATATTCATGGTGAAGAAATGCAGTGAGTTGTTAAAAGAGAATATTATGGTAGTAAGATAGTTAACCCAACTGGATTATCATTATTAGACATAACAGCAGACATAATCCAGTAACTTTTTTGATACAGATTATCTGGTCATTAGTCTACTGGTGTTTGGCAGGAGGATATGCATATGTGAACCCTCCACCAGCAGGATTCAAATGTGTAATAGAAACAAGGGGTACAAACTAAGCACAATAGTCAAGATCTGACAGCTGAAAATCCCATAGAAGTAGAAAACTTTCTTCAGGAATGAAGTATCTATGGCCTGTGTTATAAGGGAGATGAAAGAATGTAACTTTCATGGACAAGGTAACCATGGAGTTAGATTTCTTTTATGGACAAAATAACCATTACCAAAACAGAGAAGAAGTGAAAGGCTTCTTTTATTATCAAGGTAGCCATGACTGGTAAAGACAGAAAATGAAAGGCTTCTTTCATGAAAAAAAAAATATCTGTAGGCCATTGCAAACTGAAAGACTGGTGAACAAAGTAGCCATGGTCAATGCTAAAAAAGAGATAGAATATTTGTTCATGAACAAAGTAAACACAGTGACTGGAGCAGTAAGGCAAATAGAAGATTTCTTTCTCAAACAAAGTAGCCAAGTGGCCAGTGCAAACAGGATGATGGAAGACTTATTTTGTGAAGCTGTGGTTGGTACAAATTTGGAAATCAAAAACATTTTAAGATCCCAAGTAGACATGATTAGTACAGACTCCACATTATCTTAGTCCATTCAGGCTGATATAAGAAAATGCCATAAATTGGGTTGTTTATAAAAAACAGAAATTAATTTCCCACAGTTCTGGAGGCTGGGAAGTCCACTGGCAAATTTGGTATCTGATGAAGGCACACTTCCTGGTTCATAGTTAGCTGTCATTTAGCTATAATCTCGCATAGTAGGAAGGGTTAAGGATCACCATGGGGTCTTTTTTACAAGGGCACTAATCCCATTAATGAGGTCTCCATCTTCATGACTTAAGTACTTCCCAAATTTCCCAACTCCTAATATCACCACCTAGTGGGTTAGGATTTCAACATATGAATTTTAGGGAAATGCAAACATTCAGACCATAACACACAACTTTTGTGAACAAAGCATCACCAATGGTGCTGACAAAGAGGTGAAAATCTTCTTTCCTAAACAAGATAGCCATGACTAATGCAAGGAGCAATATGGAAGACTTTTTAATAAAAATTGTACCCATGGTCATTGTAGGCATGGGAGGTTGAACAATTATCCATGAACAAAGCACTTATGTTTGGAGCTCTTCTTATATTTTTCTTTTTCTTATTTATTTATAATATGTAATATAAAAAAATTTGCCAACACTTCTAGTACTTCTAGTACTGTGTATTTTAGGCATTTTACATAGATTGTCATATTTAATCATGAAAACAACCTATGAAGTAGGTGCTAATGCCATAGTTATTCCCATCTTACAAATGAGGGAACTGAAGCACATGGCAATTAAATTAATTGTTCAAGGTTATATAGCTAGTAAATGATAGAGCCATACTTTAAATCCAAATAATATGACTGTAGACATTCTGCTCCTAACCACTTTATGATATTTCCTCTACAGGGAAGTGGAAGACTTATTTAGAGAAAAAAATTAGCCATGGCCAGGTCAAAGAGGGATGAAGGAGACTACTTTTCATAGCAAAGAACTATGAAGCATGTAAGAAGATTGATGATTTATTTCATAAATATTAGAGCCATGTTTGAGGCAAACAAGAATGTGGGAAAATGTGGTGTTTGGGTATATGAGATGGGGAAGAAGGGGGAATTTGTCTCAGCAAGGTTATAAAGGTGGAAGGCATTTTCCTTAAAAAGGTAGTTATGTCCTTTGCAGGCACAGGAAGAAAAGTTCTAAAAAAAATTGCTGCAGCTGATGAAGATTAAGAGGTTGGAGATAGAAAATGTGTTTACTAAGTACCTTGTCTGTGGATATTGCAAAAGAATTATGCAAGATTTGTTTTATAAACAATGTTGTCAGCTGTAACAAGTTTAAATTGGGAATTAGAAGACTCCCTGAATGAGCGAAGTAGCCATAGCTGGGCAGATGCAAGGGATGAAAGACTACTATTTTGGACAAGTGGTCATTCCTAATGTAAAGAAAGATACAGGAAAACTTTCTTCAAAAGTAATGTAACCATGTCTAGTTTAGAAAAAACAACTACTGCTGAGGTACTCAAAGAGTAGAAATACCGGTTTCATTATTTAAAAAAAAATAAAAAGAGGAATCTCCATACTGTTTTCCACAGTGGCTGCACCAAACTGCATTCCCACCAGCAGTGTAGGAGGGTTCCCTTTTCTCCACAGCCTCTCCAGCATTTGTTGTTTGTGGACTTCTGAATGATGGCCATTCTGGCTGGTGTGAGGTGATACCTCATCATAGTTTTGATTTGCATTTCTCTGATAATTAGTGATATTGAGCATTTTTTCATGTGCCTATTGATCATTTGTATTTCTTCCCTGGAGAATTGCTTGTTTAGGTCTCCAGCCCATTTTTGGATTGGGTTGTTTGTTTTTTTCTTATTAAGTCATATGAGCTTCTTATATATTCTGGAGATCAAGCCTTTGTCTGTTTCACCATTTGCAAAAATTTTCTCCCAATCCGTAGGTTGTCTTTTTGTTTTACTTACGGTTTCCTTTGCTGTGCAGAAGATTGTTACTTTAATTAGGTCCCATTTGTCTATTCTTGCTTTTATTTCTATTGCTTGGGTAGACTGCCCTAGGAGAACATTTTTGATATATATGCGAGATAATGTTTTGCCTTTATTTACTTCTAGGAGGTTTATTGTATCTTGTCTTATGTTTAAGTCTTTGTTCCATTTTGAGTTTATTTCTGTGTAAGATGTAAGGGCGTGTCCTAGTAGCCACTGTGGAAAACAGTATGCAGATTCCTCAAAAGACTAGGACTTGACTTACCACATGACCCAGTCATCCTGCTCCTGGGCATATATCCAGAAGGAACCCTATTTCAGAAAAAACACCTGCACCCCAATGTTCATAGCAGCAGTATTTACAATAGCCAAGATATGGAAACAGCCTAAATGTCCATCAACAGATGACTGGATAAAGAAGTGGTGGTATATTTATACAATGGAATACTATTCAGCCATAAAAACTGACAACATAACACCATTTGCAGCAACATGGATGTTCCTGGAGCATGTCATTCTAAGTGAAGTAATCCAGAAAGAGAAAGAAAAATACCATATGAGATTCTGCTCATATGTGGAATCTAAAAAAAAAAAAAAAAAAAAAAAAACCAGAAATAGACTCATAGACATAGAATACAAACTTCTGGTTGCCAAGGGGGAAGGGGGTGGAAAGGGACAGACTGGGAGTTCAAAATTTGTAGATACTGACAGGCATATGTACAATAGATAAACAAGATCATACTGTATAGCACAGGGAAATACAAGATCTTGTGGTAGCTTACAGCAAAAAAAAAATGTGACAATGAATATATGTATGTCCATGTATAACTGAAAAATTGTGTTCTACACTGAAAATTGACACAACATTGTAAAATGACTATACCTCAATTTAAAAAAAAAACACTAAAAAGCCATACAAAGAGATAAATGCAAAAACACTGCAGAAAAATGAAAATGGAATGCTTAAGTTATGTTTAAGTAATCCACAGAATGGCAGGAAAGAAGAGAAACAAAAACAATAAAAAAAAGGCAGACTTAGTAATTTCAGTAATTATATTACATGTAAATAGTCTAAATACTACAATTAAAACCCAGAGATAGTGACATCAGGAAAATGACAAGTAGGAAACTTTAAACTCCTATATCTCCACAGAAACATCAACCAAACCAAAAGAAAACAAACAAAAAAAAAAAAAATTCCAAGAAACTACTTGTATCAGAATTCTGAATACTTTGAATACCAAAGGTTTACAGCAACCAAGCAATTGCTGAATCAAGGAAAAGGCAAATTTGAAAAAGGTAAGAAGGGAATGGGAAGGGATAAATTGGGAGTTTGAGATTTGCAAATACTAACTACTATATATAAAATAAATCAACAAGTTTATACTGTAGAGCACAGGGAACTATATTCAATATCTTATAGTAACCTATAATGAAAAATAATATGAAAATAAATATAGGTATGTATGTATATGACTGAAAACTTAGGCTGTACACCAGAAATTGATACTACATTGTAAACTGACTACACTTCAATTTTAAAAAATGTAATTTTTTAAAAGGAAAGTGTTGTGGAGTTTTACTTGCCCTTGCTACCCCTTCAGATAGGCAGCAGTCTTGGTGGGAATCCACATTCTCAGGGTGAGAACTTGGTCCCTTGTTACAGAGGGAGCTAACCAGATCTTGTTCACAAATTACTGTATTGTTCTATGTTAAACTGCTTGGGGACTATACAGAGGACCGTCACAAGGCAACTGACTCTTTGTTGCATACCTAGGAAGCCAGTCAGGGTGGTAAAGAGTCAGGCATTTCTCAAAAAAATTGTAACGCTATTAAAAACAACCCGGGGCATCCTAGAGCAAAATATTACAGTTGAGACATACAATAGACCTCCTACAGCTGGAGGGGGAAAACAATTAAGAGAGTTTCTTTGAGAAATTGTGGCATTCAAAAGCATACATGTACACTGAGGAATTTAGAAAGCCATACACATGACCAGAAGCAGATGTGTGCTCAGAAAAGACCTGAGAAGACCTTAAGTTTTCATCGTTGAATGATCTATGTGCTCCATGCAATAAGTAAGTAAGGGCTGAGGTAGAAATGTAAATGGCCTGGCTAAGATTTAAAGGTGTTTTCCAGCACAGAGCCAGCCCATAAAGACTGGGAAATGTGTGTGTGTGTGTGTGTGTGTGTGTGTGTGTGTGTGTGTGTGTGTGTGTGTTTAACAACTGCAGTTCAAGGAAACTCAGCCACAACATGAGTTGAATACAAGTTAAGCTTCTAACAACCAAGAATAGCACTCCCTGGAGAAGGGGAAGAATCTGAATTCCATTGTTACCACATTATAGTATCCAGATATCTCATATTCAAAAAAATCACAAAGAATGCAGAGAAACAGAAAAATATGATCAATTCAAAGGAAAAAAATTAATTGAAAAACTATCCCTGAAGAAGCCCTGGCATTGAACTTATTAGAAAAATACTTTAAATTAACCATCTTAAATAAACTAAAAAGGCTAAAGGAAAACAGGCATAAAGAACTCAAGTAAGCTGAGAAGGTGATATATGAACAAAATGAGAATATCAATGAAGAGATTTAAATTATAAAAATGAACCAAATAGAAATTCTGGAGTTGAAAAGTATAATAACAGATATGAAATATTCACTAGAGAAGAGTCAACAGCAGATATGATTAGGAAGATAAAAATACAAAAGCTTAAAGATAGGACAATTAAAATTATCTATTCTGAGTAGAAAGGGGAAAATGAAGAAAAGTGAACAGAGTTTAAGAAGTTTGTGGGAAACCATTGAGCAAACTAACATACACATTATGTCAATCATAAAAGGGGGAGAAAAGAGGACAGAAAGATTATTTGAAGAAATGGTAGAACTCATAGTCAAAAACTTCCAAATTGATGAAAGATATGAATCATCACATCTAAGACACTCAAAAAGCTCCAAGCAGTAAATACCCAAAGAGATCCACAAGACATATAATAGTCAAATTGTCAAAAGCTAAAAACAACTATAGAATCTTGAAAGCAGCAAGAGAGAAGTGACTCATCACGTTAAAGGGATGCTAATAAGATTAATAACTGATTTCACATAAGAAATCATGGAGGCCAGAAGGCAGCTTGATGACATTTTTAAAGTGCTGGAAGAAAAAAGTTGTAAACCAGTGTTATGGACTGAAAAGTGTCCCCTTAAAGCTGAATTAAAGGGAAACTGCAGACTAACTCAAAGTAATATGAGCAAATGAAGAACACTAGTAAGGGCAACTACATAGATAAGTATTAAAGCCTGCATTATTGTATTTTTGGTATGTGACTCTTCTTTTTTTCTGTATGATATAAAAGGCAAATTCATAAAACAATATTCATAAGTCTATGTTACTAGGCATACAATATATAAATATGTGACTTTAAAAATATAAAACTGTAGGTATAGAGGTATATAGGAGGAGCATATTTGTACACTATTGAAGCTAAGTTAACATTACTCAGACTAGGTTGTTATAAGTTTAAGGTGTTAATTATAATCTCCAAGAGGAAACTAAGGAAAAATTACTCAGAAAGGAAACAAGGAATAAAAATGGTACACCACAAAAAAAATCAATACAAAAAAGGCAGAAATAGAGGAATTGGTTAACAAAGAACATATAACATACAGAAAATAGGAGAAGTATGTGACACACACGCACACACACACACACACACACACACACACACACACTGGAATATTACTCAGCCACAAAAAAGAATAAAATTGTGCCATTTGCAACAACATGGATGGACCTGGAGGGTATTATCCTTAGTGAAATAAGTCAGACAGAGAAAGACAAATGCTCTATGTTATCACTTATAAGTGGAAACTAAAAAATAAGAAAAACAAATGAATATAACAAAACAGAAACAGATTCACAGATATAGAGAACAAACTAGTGGTTACCAGTGGGAAGAGGGAAGAGGGGAAGGTGGAAGATAGGGGTAGAGGATTAAGAGGTCCAAACCACTAAGTATAAAATAAATAATCTATAAAGATATATTGTACAACACAGGAAATATAGCCAATTTTGATAATAACTTTAAATGGAGTATAATCTACAAAAATATTGGATCACCATTTTGTATGCCTGAAACTAATTTACTATTGTAAATTAACTATGCTTCAATAAGAAAGAAAGAAATAGGATGAGTATTGTCATTCCTTTGAGTAGTTTCATTAAAAGCAAATGGATTGAAAGCTCCAGTTAAAAGGCAGAGATTGTCAGAAGGGATTTTTTTTAAAATGACCTATCTATATGCTGTCCACAAAAGACTCATTTTGAATACAAAGACACAAAGAGGTTGAAAGTAAAGAATGGAAAAAGATATTACATGCAAATAGTAACCAAACGAGAGCTGAAGTGGCTATATTATTATCAGTAAAAAAAAAAAAAAAGATTTTGAGTCAAACAGGTTACAAGAGACAAAGGGCATTATATATTGATAAAAAGATGCAACAAATATATACATATATGCACCTAACAATAGAATCTCAAAATGTAAAAGAAAAAATGAACCACATTGAATGTTGAAGTCAACAGTTCTACAAAAATTTGAGACTCTAATACCTCACAATCAAGAATACATAGAAAAATCAGTCAAAAGACTAATAAGGAAATATAGGACTTTAACAGTGTTATAAATCAGTTAGACCAAACACATATACAGAACACCACATCCAACAACAGAAAATATATTCTTCTCAGATGTTCATGGAACATTCTCCAAAATACATCATATATTAAGCCACAAAACAATCTTAATACATTTGAAAAAATTAAAATCATAAAAAATATATTTTCTGATTACAATGGAATGAAATTAGACATAAATAACAGAAGAAAAATCAGACAATTTACAATAAAGTGTAAAGTAAATGATACATTTTTGAACAACCAATGGTCAAAAGAAGAAATTACAGTGCCTTTAGAAAGTGCCTTTAGACAAATGAAAACAGAACATACCAAAATTTATAGGCTCCAATGACAACAGTGCTCAGAGGAGAAATTATTAGGAGCAAAAAAGTCCACTTAAAAAAAAAAGGGAGATCACAAATCAATAACCTAGCTGTACACCTTCAGGAACTAACAAAAGAGCAGAAGGAAGGAAACTTTACTTATTAGAATGGAGATAAATTAAACAGACAATAGGAACAAACTAGAGAAAATCAATGAAGCCAAAAAGTTATTTCATTGAAAAGATCAATAAAATTGACAAACCTTTAACTACTTGGACTAAGAAAATAACAAAGGCTCAAATTACTTAAAGTCAGAAATGAAAGTGGGAGCATTACTAATAAATTTAAAGAAATAAAAAGGCTTATAGGAGAACACTAGGAAAAATTGTATGCCCACAAATTATATAACCTTGATGAAATAAATTCCTAGCTACATACAAACTACCAAACTAACTCAAGATAATGGAAAATTTGAACACACCTAAAACAAGTAAGGGGAATGAATCAGTACACAAATTCACAACAAAGAAAAATGTAGGACTAGATGGCTTCACTAGTGAATTCAACCAAACTTTTAATGGAGAATTAAGACCAATTCTTCTTATACTCTTCCCCACAAAATGGAAGGCAAGGGAACTACCTAACCATTCTATTTCCTAACCAGCATTTCCTTGGTAAGGAAGCCAGAAAAAAATATTACAAGAGAAGAAAACTACATACTAATATCTTTTAAGAATATAGATGCAAAAATCCTCAACAAAATACCAGTAAATCACATCTAAGTGACATATTAAAAGGATTATATGCTACAGGAAGTTGAATTTACCGTAGGAATGGAAGTGTGGTTCAACATATGAAAATTAGTCAAGGCAACAAACCACATTAATAGAGGAAAAACCTATATCTTCCCAATTAAAGCAGAAAAAGCATTTAACAAGGTACTACACCCTTTCATGATTTAAAAAAATTAACTAGAAAAAGAAGGCAACTTTCTCAACATGACAAAGACTGTATGTGGAAAGCTTACAGCTAACATCATATTAAGTGGTGGAGACTGAACCTATTTCCCTTAAGATCAAGAACAAGACAAGGATGTGCACTTTCACCACTTCTATTCAATGTAGTACTGGATGTTCTACCCACTGTATTGGTAAGAAAAAGAAATAAAATGCATTTAAATTGGAAAGAAAAATGAAAAATTATACTATTTACATATGAGATGACCTTATACAGAGAAATACCTGGAGAACTTTTAAAAACTATTATAGTTAATAAGCAAATCAGCAAAGTTACATGATACAAAATCAACACTCCAATGTCTTCATATATCAGTTTTATTTCTAGACACTAGTAATGAACAATATTAGAAGGAAATTAAGAAAACAATTCAATTTACAATAGCATACAAAAGAGTAAATTACATAGGGATAAATTAAACCTCCAAGGAGGTTGCTATGGACTGAATGTTTATGTTCTCCCAAAATTCATATGTTAAATACTTAATCTCCAATGTGATGGCATTTGGAGGTGGGGCCTTTGGGAGGTAATTAGGTCATGATAGTGGAGCCTTCATGTATGAGATTATGCCCTTATAAGGAAAGACACAA
This sequence comes from Camelus bactrianus, assembly GCF_048773025.1. Taxonomy (NCBI): domain Eukaryota; kingdom Metazoa; phylum Chordata; class Mammalia; order Artiodactyla; family Camelidae; genus Camelus; species Camelus bactrianus. The sequence goes on from NC_133575.1 coordinate 61,925,283, forward strand.
GAGTGATAACCTCTCTATCCATCATGTGAGGATACAATGAAAAGATGGTTATCTGCAAACCAGGAAGAAGGCCCTCACCAGGAACCAATTTGGCTAACACCTTAATCTTGGACTTTCTAGTCTCCAGAATTGAAAGAAATAAAATTATGTTTTTTAAACCACTTAGCCTATGGTATTTGTTATAGCAGCTTGAGCTGATTAAGACAGAGGTGAAAATCTTGTACAGTGAAAACTATAAAAAATTATTGAAAAGAATTAAAGGAGACCTAGATAAATGGAAAGACACATCATGTTCATGCACTTCAAGATGTAAGGTTAAAAGTACAATAATATCCAAAAAAAAAAAAATACAGATTCAATGCAATCCCTATCAAAATATCAATGATGCTGTTTTTGCAGAAATTAAAAATCCAATTCTAAAATTCATATTGAATTTCAAGTGACTCAGAATAGCCAAAACAATCTTGAAAAAGAACAAAGCTGGAGGATACACTTGTTGATATCAAAATTTACCATAAAACTACAGTAATCAAGATAGTATGGAAATGGCTTAAAGATAGTCACAAACCAATAAAATGGAATTGAGAATCCATAAATAAACCCATTCATCTATGATCAACTGATTTTCAACAAGGGTATCAAGACTTTACAATGGGAAAGAATTAAGAATATTCTCTTCAACAACAAATGGTGCTGGCAAAACTGGATATCCATATGCAAAAGAATAAAGTTGGATGTATACCTTATACCATATACAAAATTTAACTCAAAATAGATCAAAGACTACAATTTAAGAGCTAAAGCTATAAAACTCTGGAAGAAAATGTAGAAGCAGATAAGCATGACCTTAGATATGGCAATGATTTCTTAAATATGACATAAAATCATAGGCAACAAGAGGGAAAATAAGAAAATTAGACTTCATTAAAACTGCAAACTTTTGTGCATCAAAGGACACTACTACCAAAAAAGTGAAAAGACAACCCAGAGAATGGAAGGAAAATATTTGCAAATATTTGCAAATCATTTATCTGATAAAGTTTGTTATAGGTTAAATTGTGTCTTCCCAAACTTTATATTTTGAAGCTCTAATCCTCAGTACCTGAAAATGTGACTGTATTTGTAGACAGGGACTTTAAAGAGGTAATTAAAATGAGGCTGTTAGCATGGATCTTAACTAAATATGACTGGTGTTCTTATGAAAAGGGAAGATTAAGACACAGACAGAGGAATAACCATCTGAGGACACAGTATGAAGGTGTAAGCCAAGGAAAGAGGCCTCAGAAGAAATTAAACTTGTTGACAACTTGATCTTGGATTCTAGCCTCCAGAATTGTGAGAAAATAAATTTCTGTTGTTTAAACCACCCAGTCTGTGGTATTTTGTTATTGCAGCCCAATCAAACTAATACATATTTAATAACCAAAATATATAAAGAACTCCTAAAATGAAATAATAAATAACCCAATTAAAACTGGGGAAAGGATTTAAATAAACATTTCTCCAAGGAAGATACATACATGAGTGATAAGCATAAAAAAGATGCTCAAAATAATTTGTCATTAGGGAAATACAAATTAAAACCACAATGCAATATCACTTTACACATACTAGGATGGCTATTTTATTTTTACATTTAAAAATAGTTTTATTTCATTCTTAAATAACTACATCTTCTGTTCCTAATAGATGTTCACCTGGTGGCTGTCTTTATTTTTTTAATCACAGCAACCTTCAAATATCCAGCTTTGCAACAACATGGTGTCATCCAAAAGAGCACAGCACAGTCTACATTAACACCATTAACTGCCTTGAGTTAGTAATTCACAGTGTCCAACAGATGCTGAGTATAGAATAGCTATTTTAAAAAAGGAAAATAGTAGAAGTTGGCAAGGATGTGGAGAAATTGGAACCCTCATACATTGCTAATAGGAATGTAAAATGATACAAACACTGTGGAAAACTGGCATTTCCTCAAAAAGTTAACACACAACTAAGATAAGACCCAGCAATTCCACTCAAAAGAATTGAAAACAGGGACTCAAACAGATACTTGTACAGCAATGTTTAAAAAAGAATTACTCACAAGAACCAAAAGGGGGAAACAACTCAAATGTCCATTAATAGATGAATGGATAAAAAATATGGTATACACATACAATGGGATATTATTTGGCCATGAAATAGAATTCTGATACTTGCTGCAACATAGGTGAGCCTTGAAAATATTATGCTAAGTGAAAAAAGCCAGACACAAAATGTCATATATTGTGTAATTCTATTCATTGTAATATCTAAAACAGACAAGCTCATAGAGATATAAAATACACTACAGGTTACCATGGGCTGAGGGGAGTGTATTTTGGAGTTATTGCTTAATGTGTACAAAGTTTCTCTTTGGAGTGATAAAACATTTGGGAAATAGTTGTCATAGTTATGAATCTTTATCAATATAATTAATGTCACTAAATTACACATTTAAAATTTTTTAAATGGCAACTTTTATGTTATGTATGTTCTACTACCATTTTTTTTGAAGTTAAAAAAAACCAGATTGGCAGAGGATAAAAAAAAATAACCCAACTATAGACCATCCACAATAAATTCACTTACAATGATATAGGTAATGACTTTAACATGGTACAACCATAACTAGAAAATGGATCTACAAAACTATAAGAAAATAACTTCATGTGGTTTTATGCCAGTAAGTTTGTGGTAATTCATTATGGCAGCAAAAGAAAACTGATACAAACTACCAGATTTCACCCATTTTGTATATAGAATAATCCATGGGAAAAACTCATAACTAATAAATGAGTTCAGCAAGGTTGCAGGATACAAGAGCAATATAAAAATCAACTGTATTTCAATACACTTGCAATGAATCACAATCTGAAAATGAAACTTAAAAAAGAATCCCATTCACAATAGCAAAAAATAGGAATAAACTTAACAAAAGAAGTGTCAAATTTATACTCTGAAAATGACATAATATTGTTAAAGGAAATTAAAGAAGATCTAAACAAATGGGAAAACTTTCCATGTTCATATATGAAAATATTTAATATTGTTAAGATGGCAATACTTTCAAAATGATCGACAAATTCAACACAATCTCTATCAGAATCCCAGCTGAGTTAAGTTTTCTTTCACACAGAAATTGTTTTATTCATTGTAATGGCTTCATATGTGGTATACTTTATTTTTAGTTTGGTTTGGCTTAGTTTATGATTAACAATTACAATTTCAACTATAGGAAAATAACATAATCTATTGGATAAATGATACTATGTACAGGATTGCACATACTCAATATATTTTTAACTTAATTCACACTGAAGTTATTTGTATCCAATATATTTAAGTCAAATAATCTGATGCAGTTAGTCATGATTAATAATTGCATTATCTTTAATTACATGGCAAGATTTCTCCTCTTTGCTCTCTTTTCAAAGGACTTTGTTAGATACTATTATTGCTTATTTTTATTGGAAAGATATTCGTCTAGATTTCCTGACAACTTTGTGAGACTTTCAGCATGTCTTCAAAATTATTCATTACACAGATGGAATCCAACTCTGATGTTTAAAAAAAAACTTTACATAGTGTATTTTCAAGTGACTTGAGTTTAATTTAAAAGAACTTTCCAGAGATTCATGTTAAATCTCAGCCTGAGTCTTGAATGTAAAGTAAAGCAAACCAACTGAGTTCTTTGTAGAAACTGACATGCTGATTCTAAAATTCATTTGGAACTACAAAGGACTCAGAATAGCCAAAACAATTCTGGAAATTAATAAAGCAGGAGAACTAAAACTTCTGAAGTTCAACATTTATAACAAAGCAATAGTAAATAAGACAATGTAGTACCAGCACAAGGACAGACATATAGACCAGCAGAATAGAATTGAGAGTCCAAAAATGAACTCATACATCTATGGTCAACTAATTTTGACAAGAGAGTGAAGACTATTCAATAATGAAAGAAGACTGTCTTCAACAAATAGCACTAGGACAGCTGGATACCCATATGCAAAAGAATGAAATTTGATATTTATGTTACACTATATGCAAAAAAATTAACTCAAGATAGATTAAAGACCTAAAAGGAAGGGCAAAACCTATAAGCCTCTTAGAAAAAAAAATAGAGTAAACGTTTATGACCTTGGATTTGATGCTAGCACATGCAATAAAAGAAAAAAAAGATAAATTGGACTTTGCCCAAATTAAAAACTTTTGTGCTTCCAAAGACGCTATGAAGACAGTGAAAAGACAACATACAGAATGAGAGAAAATGTTTGCAAATCATATATCTGGTAAAGTACTTGTATCTAGAATATATAAAGAACTCTTATACCTCAATAATAAAGACAGATATAATTAAAAATGGGCAAAGACTCTGAATAGACATTACTCCAAAGAGGATCTACAAATTGATAAATAAGCACATGAAAAGATGCTTTTAGTTTCTATATGAAAGTCCAGAGTAAAGAAATCTATAGAGACAGAAAATAGTAATTGCTTAGGGTTGGAAGAGGGGAGAAACAGGGAGATAGTAGCTAAAGACTATGGGGTTTCTTTTTTGAGGTAATGAAAATGTTCTAAAATTCACTGTGGTGATGGTTGCACATATCTCTAAATATACCAGAAGTTTTGAATTGTACATTTTAAACTATAAATTCTATGGAATATAATTATATATCAATAAAGCAAAGCTGTTTTTTAAAAAAAAAAAAACTAGAGGGGTTGAGCCAGGATGGCAGATTAGAGAGACTCATAGCTCATCTTCTCCCACAAATACACCAAGAATTACATCTACAAACCTACTGAATTACATAGAAAACCTACTGAACTCTGGAAGAGCATCTCTCACTTTGAAATACAGGAGGATTCTAATAAAATCCAGTAAGAAAGCAAAAAAGAAAGAAAAAAATGGTGTGGGGGTGGTCCTGCAGGGAGGGAATAACATAAGAAGAAAGGTACTCTCATGCTGGGATGCCCCCTCTCCAGCCAGCACAGAAGTGAAATTCTGAGGCTCAGGGGAGAAAGTGGCAACCACTTAGCAGACAGAACTAAGGGGAACTGACACAGAGGGTCCCTGTGATCCCTAGCCCTAGATGTGAGCCAGCAGGGACAAGCCAGGACTGGCTGCTGGAGATCAGTGAGGAGCCCAGGCAGAGGACTGGGGCGCACTGCACAGAGGCAGCTTCAGGGGACTGGAGGTAAGTGTGAGCTCTGGCTGGGGTGTTTGTGGAACAAAAGAGCCTGGGACCTCCCATAAGAAAGCACCACTGTTGCTGTGTGTGTGTGTGAGAGAGGTGCACAATGCACCAGTGCCATAGCTGCTTTCTCTGCTTGGCTCTATTGTTGGTGTGTTCTCATGAGAAGAGGGTTGGGGCTTGGTCATAGCCATCACTGCTGTGCAGAGGTGGGGCTGAAAGCTGAATCCATACCCAGGGGCCCTGCAACTTCACAGGTGGGACTGAGATCTGTTTACAGCTCCAGGCAGAGTTCTGACACATGGCAGGGGTGAGTAAAGGTATTTACAACAAGCTGTCATACCTTACCATATGTGAAGGTGGGGCAGGGATCTGCATTGACTGTGGTGCACCACAGATTCAGGTGTGTGACTGCACACTTGCTATGGCGGGCCCCAGTGCCTGACATTGGAAGATCTTCACAGTGATTCCTGGGGCTCAGAACCTGGGGGAAACCAGAGCAGGTGGCCAACATACCTGAAGCTAAGGCGGGTACAAAGGCAGCATCAACAAAGAGTACTTTGTAAGCCCTTATAACAAGTAACAGACAACACCACAGAGGGTACTTCTCAGAGGACATGATATGCCTATTCTTCTTCCCAGATGAAGTGCTCCAACCCTACCTAATATGCAACACAGCTCAGAAATTGGTCTCTATTCCAGCAACAGGGGAACAGACCAGGCTACAATAGCCACAGAAAAAAAAAAAAGGAAGATCAGCTCAACAACAAAATTCAAGGCAGGCTCTGAACACAACATTAACCACATCCTCAATCAAAGGGATAACAGTCAACACTCATGGAAGAAAGATGTGGCAACTATCCATACTAAGAACAGCCATTGCAACAAAACTATTAGATGAACACAGACTACACAGGAATGCACCCACTTTAAATAAAAACAAACAAAAATAAAACAGTCCTTCAAGACCACAGTAGATAACTAATACTCCTAAATCCATAAAGCCAAAGAAATATAAGTAAAATGAAGAAGCAGAGGGGCTACTCCCAATTAAAGGAGAAGATAAATCCCCTGAAAGAATGATCAATGAAATAGACCCCAAAGTCTACTAGATCATGACTTCAGAAAGGAGTGATCAAAGCACTGAAGGAACTAAAAGGGACTATGAATAGAGACAGAGAATACTTTGCAAAGGAACTTGAAACTATAAAGAAGAGTCAATTAAAAACAGAAAACTCAATTGCTGAGATAAGAGCCAAGCTAAAGGCAGTCAAAAGCAGACTATATAATGCAGAGGAATAAATAAGTGACTTAGAAGTCAGGATAACAGAAGTCACACAATCAGAATAGCAGACAGATAAGCAAGTAAAAACCAATGAAAGCAATATAAGGGACCTATGGGATGATATAAAGTATGCCAACCTATGCATAATGGGGGTCCCAGAAGGAGAAGAAAGAGAAAAGTGGATTGAAAAAGTTTTTGAAGAAATCATGACTAAAAAGTTAACAAATCTAAACAAGGAAACAGATATCCAAGTACAGGAGGCACAGAGGGCCCCAAATAACAAGAACCCAAACAGACCTACATCAAGACATATTATAATTAAGATGGCCAAAGTTAAAGATAAAGAAAGGATTCTAAAGACATCAAGAGAAAAACAGAGTTACTTACAGGGGAACCCCATAAGGCTTTCAGTTGATTTTTCTACACAAACACTGCTGGCCAGAAGGGAGTGGCAAGATATATTCAAAGTTCTGAATAAGAAAAAGCTACAACATAGGATACACTATCCAGCAAGATTATCCTTTAGAGTAGAAGGAAAGATAAATAATTTCACACACATGCAAAAACTAAAATAATTCAGCAATACTAAACCTACTCTAAGAGAAGTATTGAAAGGCCTATTCTAAATAGAAAAGAAGAGAAACTATAGAAATGAGAAAACCATAACGGGAAATGTGATAACTACAGTGAATTGCAAGAGAAGAAACATGAAGATGTAAAAAAATAAAAAAATAACAATAAAGAATATCCAAATTGTAAAAGATGGGAGAGGAGAGAAAGAAAATATAGATTTTTCCTGCTCTTCTTTTTCTTTGTTCTTTATAGCATGTGTTTGAGCCTACATGACTATCAGTCTAAAGCAAATAGATAAAGTAAGAAATTAGCATACTTGAAAAACAAGGCAACCACAAATCAAAAGCATACAACAGAGTCAGGGGGAAAAAAAAGAAACCAAGATAATACAAAAGAAAATTATCAAAACCAAGAAGAAAAAGAAAAAGGAAAAGAAAGGAACAAAGAAGAAATACCAAATCAACTGGAAAACAAAGTTCAAAATGGCAATAAACAAACATCTATCAATAATTACTATAAATGTCAAAGCACTAAATTCTCAAATCAAAAGACACAGAGTAGCAGATTGGATAATAAATCAAAATCCTACAACACGCTGCTTATAAGAGAACCACTTTAGAGTGAAGGACACATGTAGATTGAAAGTGAGAGAATGGAAAAAGATATTTCATGAAAATGGAAATGACAAGAAAGCAGAAGTAGCAATACTCATATCAGACAAAATAGACTTTAAAACAAAGACCATAAATAAAGATAAAGAAGGACACTATAAAATGGTCAAAGGAACAATACAAGGTGAGGATTTTACACTCATTAACACATCTGCACCCAATATAGGAGCACCTAAATATATAAAACAAATATTAACAGACATAAAGGGAGAAATTGATGGGAATACAGTAACAGCAGACTTGAACACCACACTAACTTCATTGGACAGGTATTCCAGATAGAAAATAAATATGATAACATAGATACTAAATGACACAAGAGAACAGTTGGACCTGGTTTATATTTTTAAGACATCACATCCCCCAAAAACAGAATATACACTCTTTTCAACTGCTTATAGAACATTCTCTAGGGTAGACTACATACTTGGGCACAAAAGAAGCCTCAACAAATTTAAGAGACTAGAAATTATTTCAGGCAATTTCCCTGACCACAATGGCAAGAAACTACAAATCAAATACAGAAAAACAAATGGGGAAAAACACATCACAGAGACTAAACAACATGCTACTAAAAAACCAGTGGGTCAATGATGAAACTGAAGAAGAAATTAAAAATTACCTTGAGACAAATGACAATGAAAACACAATCACAAAATCTATGGGATGCAGCAAAAGCAGTCCTAACAGAGAAGTTAATAGCAATACAGTCCTTCCTCAGAAAAGAAGAACAATCTCAAATAAAATAACCTACCACAAAAAGAATTAGAAAAAGAAGAACAAACAAAACCTAAAGTCAGCAGAAGGAAAAAAAATAATAAAGATCAGGGAGGAAATAAATAAAATAGAGATTTTTAAAAACAATAGAAAAAATCAATCAAACCAGAGCTGTTTTTAAAAGAGTAAACAAAATTCATAAACCTTTGGCCAGACTCTTCAAGAAGAAAAGAGAGAGGACAAAAGTAAAATAAGAAATGCAAATGAAGAGATTACAACCAATGTGATAGAAATACAAAAAATCATAAGAGAAAACTATGAACAGATATATGGCAATAAATTACACGACTTAGGAGAAATGGACAAGTTTCTAGAAACATAAAGTCCACCAAAAATGAATCAAGAGGAAATAGATCATTTGAACAGACCAATCACTAGAAGTGAAATAGATTCAGCAATTAAAAAAAAAAATCCCTACAAACAAATGTCCAGGACCAGATGGCTTCACTGGGGAATTCTATCAAACATACAAAGAAAAGCTCATACCAATTCTTCTCAAACTATTCCAAAAGATTGAAGAGGAGGGAATATTCCCAAACTCATTCATGAAGCCCACATCACACTGATATGAAAGCGAGACAAATACACTACCAAAAAATAAAGCTATACGCCAATATTGTTGATGAACATAGATGCAAAAATCCTAAGCAACATATTAGCAAACAGAATCCAACAGTACATGAAAAAGATCATACGCCATGATCAAGTTGAGTTCACCCAGGGACACAAGGATGGTTCAACATATGCAAATCAGTCAACGTGATGCACGACATCAACAAGAGAAAGGCTAAAAACCACATGATCATCTCAATAGATGCAGAAAAAGCTTTTGATAAAATTGAACACCAATTTATGATAAAAACTCTCACTAAAGCGGGTATAGAGTGAACATATCTCAACATAATAAAAGCTATTTATAACAAACCTACAGCCAGCATAACACTCAATGGTGAAAATCTGAAAACTTTCCCACTAAAATCTAGAATAAGACAAGGATGCCAACTCTTTTTTAAAAATTTTTTTATTGATTTATAATCATTTTACAATATTGTGTCCAGTGTAGAAAACAATTTTTCAGTTATACATGAACATATATATATTCATTCTCACATTTTTTCTCTGTGAGCTGCCATAAGATCTTGTTTATATTTCCCTGTGCTATACAGTATAATCTTGTTTATCTATTCTACATTTTGAAACCCCAGTCTATCCCTTCCCGCCCCCAGCCCCCTTGAAAACCACAAGTTTGTATTCTATGTCTGAGTCTGTTTCTGTTTCGTATTTAAGTTTTGCTTGTTTTTTCTTCTGTTTGTTTGATTTGTTTTGTTTTGTTTTGTTTTAGATTCCACATATGAGCGATCTCATATGGTATTTTTCTTTCTCTTTCTGGCTTACTTCACTTAGAATGACATTCTCCAGGAGCATCTATATTGCTGCAAATGGCATTATGTTGTCGGTTTTATGGCTGAATAGTATTCCATTGGATAAATATACCACAATTTCTTTATCCAGTCATCTGTTGATGGACATTTAGGCTGTTTCCATGTCTTGGCTATTGTAAATAGTGCTGCTATGAAAATTGGGGTGCAGGTGTCTTTTTGAACTAGGGTTCCTTCTACATATATGTCAAGGAGCAGGATTCCTGGGTCAGGTGGTAAGTCTAGTCCTAGTCTGTTGAGGAATCTCCATACTGTTTTCCACAGTGGCTGCACCAAACTGCATTCCCACCAGCAGTGTAGGAGGCTTCCCCTTTCTCCACAGGCTCTCCAGCACTTATCATTTGTGGACTTTTAAATGATGGCCATTCTAACTGGTGTGAGGTGATATCTCATTGTATTTTTGATTTGCATTTCTCTGATAATTAGTGATATTAAGCATTTTTTCATGTTCCTGTTGATCATTTGTATGTCTTCCTTGGAGAATTGCTTGTATAGGTCTTTTGCCTATTTTTGGTTTGGGTTGTTTGTTTTTTTCTTATGAAGTCGTCTGAGCTGCTTATATATTCTGGAGATCAAGCCTTTGTCAGTTTCATTGTTTGCAAAAATTTTCTCCCATTCCGTAGGTTGTCTTTGTTTTACTTATGGTCTCCATTGCTGTGCAGAAGCTTGTAAGTTTCATTAGGTCCTATTTGTTTATTCTTGCTTTTATTTCTATTGCTTGAGTAGACTGTTCTAGGAGAACATTTTTGAGACGTATGTCAAATAATGTTTTACCTATATTTTCTTCTTGGAGGTTTATTGTATCTTGTCTTATGTTTAAGTCTTTGATCCATTTTGAGTTGATTTTTGTGTATGGTGTAAGGGAGTGTTCCAGCTTCACTGATTTACATGCTGCTGTCCAGTTTTCCCAACACCATTTGCTGAAGAGACTGTCTTTATTCCATTGTGTATTCTTGACTACTTTGTCAAAGATTAGTTGACCAAAAGTTTGTGGGTTCATTTCTGGGCTCTCTGTTCTGTTCCATTGGTCCATATGTTTGTTTTTGTATGAATACCATGCTGTCTTGATGACTGTAGCTCTATAGTACTGTCTGAAGTCTGGGAGAGTTATTCCTCCAGCCTCTTTCTTTTTCTTCAGTAATGCTTTGGCAATTCTAGGTCTTATGTGGTTCCATATAAATTTTATTATGATTTGTTCTAGTTCTGTGAAATATATCCTAGGTAATTTGATAGGGATTGCATTAAATCTGTAGACTGCCTTGAGAAGTGTAACCATTTTAACTATTTTGGATTCTTCCAATCCAAGAGCATGGGATATCTTTCCATTTTTTTTAAGTCTTCTTTAATTTCCTTCATCAGTGGTTTATAGTTTTCTGTGTATAGTTCTTTCTCCTCCTTGATTAGATTTATTCCTAGGTGTTTTGTTACTTTGGGTGCTATTTTCAAGGGGATTGTTTCTTTACTTTCTTTTCCTGTTGACTCATCATTAGTGTAAAGAAATACCACTGAGTTTTGAACATTAATCTTGTAACCTGCTACCTTGCTGAATTCTTTAATCAGCTCTAGTAGTTTTTGTGTGGACATTTAAAGATTTTCTATATATAGTAACATGTCATCTGCATATAGTGACACTTTTATCTCTTCTTTTCCAATTTGGATCCCTTTTATTTCTCTCTCTTGCCTGATTGCTGTGGTTAGGACTTCCAAGACTGTGTTGAATAGGAGTGGTGATACTGGGCATCCTATGTCTTTCCCATATTTTAGTGGGAAGCTTTTGAGTTTTTCACCATTGAGTAATATGCTGACTGTAAGTTTGTCATATATAGCTTTTATGATGATGGGATATGTTCCCTCTATACCCACTTTGGTAAGAATTTTTATCATAAATGAGTGCTCAATTTTATCGAATGCTTTTCCTGCATCTATTGACATGATCATGTGGTTTTTGTCCTTTCTCTTGTTGATGTGATGCATTACATTGATTGATTTGCATATGTTGAACCACCCTTGTGTCCCTGGGATAAACCCCACTTGGTCATGATGTATAATCTTTTTTCTGTGTTGTTGGGTTCTATTTGCTAATATTTTGGTGAGGTATTTTGCATCTATTTTCATCAGTGATATTCATCCATAATTCTCCTTTTTGGTAGTATCTTTGCCTAGTTTTGGTATCAGGTTGGCTTCATAGAATGAATTTGGTAATATTCCATCCTTTTCAATCATCTGGAAGAGTTTGAGAAGGACTGGTAGGAGTTCTTCTTTGTATGTTTGGTAGAATTCCCTGGTGAAGCCATCCGGTCCTGGACTTTTCTTTGTAGGGAGGTTTTTTATTGCTATATTGATTTCATTTCTAGTAATCAGTTTATTCAAGTGCTCAGTTCCTTCTTGGTTCATTCTTGGTGGACTTTATGTTTCCAGAAACTTGTCCATCTCCTCTAGGTTATCCAGCTTGTTTCCATATAGTTTTTCATAATATTCTCATATGATATTCAGTATTTCTATGTTATTTGTTGAATTTCTCCATTTTCCTTTGTTATTTTGCTGATTTGTACTCTTTCTTTTTTCTTCTTTGTGAGTTTGGCCAGAGGTTTGTCGATTTTATTTACTTTTTCAAAAAAACAGCTTTTGGTTTGATTTTTTTCTATTTTCTTTAATCTCTATTTGATTTATTTCCTTCCTGACCTTTAGTATTTCCTTCCTTCTGCTGCCTTTTGGGGTTTTTGCTCTTCTGTTTCTAATTCTTTTAGCTGGTGGCTTAGATTTTTTATTTGATATTGTTCTTCTTTTTTGAGGAAGGCCTGTATCACCATAAATTTCCCTCTTAGCACTGCCTTTGCTGTGTCCCATAAGTTTTGTGTGTTTGTGTTTTCATTTTCATTTGTCTCAAGGTATTTTTTAATTTCAACTTTGATTTCATCATTGACACATTGCTTTTTTAAATAGCATGTTGTTTAATCTCCATGCTTTCCTCTTTTCTCCTTTGTTTCTCTGTAGTTGATTTCTAGTTTCATGGCATTGTGTTCAGTAAAGATGCTTGAGATAAGTTCTATCTTCTTAAAATTGTTGAGGTTTCTTTTCTGCCCAAGTACATGAGCAATCCTAGAAAATGTTCCATGTGTACTTGAAAAGAAGGTATATCCTATTTTTGGGGGGTGTAATGCTCTGAAATTATCCACCAAATCTCATTTTTCTATTGTATTATTTATTTTCTCTGTTACCTTATTTATTTTCTTTCTGGAAGATTGGTCTAGTGATGTTAATTCAGTGTTAAAATCTCTGACTATGATTGTATTCCCATCAATATCCCCCTTTATCTCTGTTAGTAATTGCTTTATGTACTTAGGTGCTCCTATATTGGGTGCATATATATTAATGAGTGTAATATCCTCATCTTTTATTACTCCTTTAATCATTATAAAATGTCCTTCTTTATCTTTCTTTATGGCCTTTGTTTTAAAGTCTATTTTGTCTGAAATTAGTACTGCTACACCTGTTTTTTTGGCTTTTCCATTTGCATGGAATATCCTTTTCCATCCTTTCACTCTCAATCTATATGTGTCCTTCTCCCTAATGTGGGTCTCTTGTATGCAGCGTATTGAAGGTTCTTGCTTTATTATCCAGCCTGCAACTCTATGTCTTTTGACTGGAGCATTTAGTCCATTAACATTTACAGTAATTAATGATAGATGTGCATTTATTGCCATTTTGAACTTATTTTTGCAGTTGATTTGATATTTACTCTTTGTTCCTTTCTTCTTCCTTTTGTGGTTTGGTAATTTTCCTTTGTTATTATCTTGGATTTTATTTAGTTTTTGTGACTTTCTTGTATGTTTTTGGCTTGTGGTTATCCTTTTTTGTAAGTCTATTAGCCCATTACTATAGCTGTTTTTATTAAACTGATAGTAACATTATCTCAAATCCAAGGAATACCACTTCTGTTCAGTATAGAATTGGAGTCCTAGCCATAGCAATTAGAGAAGAAAAAGAAATAAAAGGAATCTAAATTGGAAGAGTAGAGGTAAAATTGTCCATTATATGTGGATGACATGATACTATATACAGAAAACCCTAAAGGCTCCACACAAAAACTACTAAAGCTGATAAAAGAATTCAGGAAGGTAGCATGATAGATTAACATACAGAAATCATTGGCATTCCTTTTCCCTAGCAATGAAATATCAGGAAAGGGAAGGAAAGAAACCGTCTATTTAAAAATTGCATCCCCCCCAAAAAAAAAACTTAGGAATAAATCTGATCAATGAAGTGAAAGACTTATCTGTGGAGAACTGCAAAACATTCACTAAGGAAATTAAAGATGACTTAAGGAAATGGAAAGATATCCCGTGTTCTTATATTGGAAGAAATAATATTGTTAAAATGGTCATACTACCCAAATCAATCTAAAGAGCTAATGGGATCCCTATCAAATTACCCAGGATTCTTTGCACATATCTAGAACAAATAACCCTAAAATTGATATGGAATCACAAAGGGCCTAGAACTGCTAAAGCATAATGGGAAAAAAAAAGGATGAAGCTGGAGGGATAACCCTCCCAGACTTTAGACAATACTACAGAGCTACAATAATCAAAAAAGTAAGGTATTAGTACAACAACACACATATGGATGAATGGAACAGAATAGGGAGTCCAGAAATAAACTCAAAAACTTTGGGTCAATTAATCTTTGATGAAGGAGGCAAGAACATACAATGGGGTAAAGACAGTCTCTTCAGCAAATGGTGTTGGGAAAACTAGACAGCTGCATGTAAATCAATGATGTTAGAATACTCCCTCACACTATACACAAAAATAAACACAAAATGGCTTAAAGACTTAAAATATAAGACAAGACACGATAAACCTCTTAGAAGAAAACATAGGCAAAACATTATCTGACATAAATCTTAGCAATGTTCTCCAAGAACATTGGGTAGATGTTCTCCATCTACCCAAACAATAGAAATAAAAGCAAAATTAAACAAATGGGACTTATTTAAACTCATAATCTTTTGCCCAGCAAAGGAAATCATAAGCAAAACAAAAAGACAACCTATGAATTGGGAGAAAATATTTACAAAGGATGAGACTGGCAAGGGCTTAATTTCCAGAATATATAAACAGCACATTTAACTTAATAAGAAAAAAAAGAAACAACCCAATCCAAAAGTGGGCAGAAGTCCTAAACAAGCAGTTTTCCAACAAAGACATACAAATGGCTAATAGGCACATGAAAAAATGTTCCATGTCACTAATTATCAGAGAAAAATAAATAAAAGCTACAATTGCTTATCAGTTCACACCAGTCAGAATGGCCATCATTCAAAAGTCCACAAACAATAAATGTGGGAGAGGCTGTGGAGAAAAAGGAACCCTTCTACACTGTTGGTGGGAATGTAGTTTGGTGCAGCCATTATGGAAAACAGTATGGAGATTATTCAAAAGACTGAAAATAGACTTACCATATGATCTAGCAATCCCACTCCTGGGTATATATCCAGAGGGAACCTTAATTCAAAAACAGACATGCACCCCAATGTTCATAGCAGAACTATTTACAATGGCTAAGACATGGAAACAACCTAAATGTCCATCAACAAATGACTGGATAAAGAAGTGGTATATTTATACAATGGAATGCTACTCAGCCATAAAAAAATAATAAAATAATGCCACTTGCAGCAACATGGATGGACCTGTATATTGTCATTCTAAGTGAAGTAAGCCAGAAAGAGAAAGAGAAATACCATATGATATCACTTATATGTGGAATCTTTAAAAAAGATGAACTTATTTACAAAACAGAAACAGACTCACATAGGAAACAAACTTATGGTTACTAGGGGAGAAGAACATGGGAAGGGATAAATTGGGAGTTTGAGATTTGCAGATACTAATTTATATATATAAAATAGATAAACAACAAGCTTATACTGTTTATCACTGGGAACTATATTTAATATCTTGTAATAACTTATGGTGAAATAGAATATGAGAAAGAATATATGTATGTTTCTATATGACTGAAGCATTGTGCTGTACACCAGAACTTGACACAACATTGTAAACTGACCATACTTAAGTATATATATAAAAAAAAAAAACTAAAGGAGCTTTTTTATTAAAGTATAATTAGTTATAATATATCAATTTCTGGTGTATAGCACAATGTCCCAGTCATGCATATACATACATATATTCATTTTCATATCCTTTTTCATTAAAGGTTAATACAAGATATTGAATACAACTCCCTGTGCTACAGAAGAAATTTAGTTTTTATCTATTTTTATACATAGTGGCTAACATTTGCAAATCTCAAACTCCCAAAATTATCTCTTCCCACCCCCTTCCTCCCAGTAACCATAAGAATATTTACTATGTCTGCAAATCTGTTTCTGTTTTGTAGATGAGTTCATTAGCATCCTCTTCTTTTTTTAGATTCCACATATAAGTGATATCATATGGTATTTTTCTTCTCTTTCTGGCTTACTTCAATTAGAATGATGATCTCTGGGTTCATCCATTTTGCTGCAAATGGGATTATTATATTCTTTTTTATGGCTGAGTAACTTTCCATTGTATAAATATACCACAACTTCTTTATCTAGTCATCATTTGATGGACATTTAGGTTGCTTGCATGTCTTGGCTATTGTATATAGTGGTGCTATGAACATTGGGGTGTATGTATCTTTTTGAATTAGAGTTCCCTCAAGATATATGCCCAGAAGTGGAATTGCTGGACCATATGGTAAGTCTATTTTTAGTTTTATGAGGAATATCCATACTGTTTTCCATAATGGATGCACCAAACTATATTCCAACCAGCAGTGTAAGATAAAGGAGTTATTGTTTAATGGGCACAGAGTTTCCAAGATGAAAAGAGTTCTGGAGATGGGTGGTGTGATGATTGCACAGCATTATGAATATATTTAATAACACTGAACTGTACACTTAAAAATGGTTAAGATGGTAAATTTTATGTTATGTGCCTGTTACCACAATTTTTTAAATGGGAAAAAGGTTAAGAAACAAACTAAAGAAGGAAAATCATATAATCTTATCATTTGTTGCAGAAAGAGCATTTTGCAAAATTCAATATCCTTTCATGATAAATACTCTCAGAAAAATAAGAATAGATGGAATCTTCTTCAATTTAATAAAGAGCATCTACAAAAACACCTATAGCTAGCAATATATATAATAGTAAAAGATCTTATGCTTTCTCCTTAAGATCAGGAGCAATTCAAGGATGTCTGCTCCCAGTACTCTTATTCAACTTAATACTGGAAGTTTTAGCCAGTGCAGTAAGGTAAGAAAATAAAATAAGCAGCATACAGTTCATAGAGGAAGAATGAAAACTGCCCTTATTTGCAAATGACATAATGGTCTACATAGGAAATATCAAGAAATCTACAAATGAAGTAAAAAAAAAGTGAATTCAGCAAGATAACAAGATACAAGATTACATACAAAATCAATTGCATATTTATATACTAACAATGACCATGTAGATACCACAATTAAAAATATAATACCATTTACAATCATTCAAAATTTTGTTGCAAATCTAACAAAACATTTATAGGATTTGTATACTGAAAATTGCAAAGCACTGAGGAAAGAAATCAAAGATATAAATAAATGAAGAGGTAAACTACATTCATGGATTGGAAGAGTCAATATTGTAAAGACAATTCTCCCTAAATTGATTTATAGTTTAATGCAATTCTTATAAAAATCCCAGCAAAGTTTCTTGTAGATATAAAGAAGTTTATTCTAAAAATTGTTTGGAAAGGCAAAGGAACTATAATAGATAAACCAATTATGAAAAACAAGAAGAAAGTTGAGTGGAATCACTCTACCCAACTTTAAGACTTCTTATATAGGTTCAGAAATTAAAAGTGTGATATTGGTGAAGGGAAAAACACATAAATCAATGGAACAGAGTAGAGAACCCAGAAATAGATCCACACAAATACACCCAATTTCTTTGTACAAAGGTTAAAAAACAATTCAGTCTGAAGGCATAAACAACAAATGGTGCTAGGCATTGGATATCCATAGGCAAAACATTATACCCACTCCTTATACAAAAAATTAACTCAAGTTCTGTGAAAAATATCCTGAGTAATTTGATAGGGATTGCATTAAATCTGCAGATTGCTTTGGGTTGTATGGCCATTTTAGCAATATTAATTCTTCCAATCCAACAACATGGGACATTTTTCACAGAACTAGAACAAACCATAATAAAATTTATATGGAATCACAACAGGCCCAGAATTGCCAATACTGAAGAAAAAGAATGAAGCTGGAATACTAACCCTCCCAGGCTTCAGACAATACTACAGAGCTACAATAACCAAAACAGCATAGTATTGGTACAAAAACAGACACTTGGATCAATGGAACAGAATAGAGAGCCCAGAAATAAACCCACAAACTTTGGGTCAATCTTTGATAATGGAGGCAAGAACATACAGTGGAGTAAAGACAGTCTCTTCAGCAAACAGTGTTGGGAAAACTGGACAGCTGCATGTAAATCAATGAAGTTAGACTACTCCCTAACACTATACATAAAAATGAACTCCAGTATTTTCTGGTGTTCATAGCAGCACTATTTACAATAGCCAAGATATGGAAATGACCTAAATGTCCATCGACAGATGACTGGATAAAGAAGCTGTGGTATATTTCTACAATGGAATACTACTCAGCCATAAAAAGAATAAAATAATGCCATTTGCAGCAATATGGATGGAACTGGAGATTGTCATTCTAAGTGAATTAAGCCAAAAATAGAAAAATAACATATGATATCACTTATATGTGGAATCTGAAAAAAAAAAAGACAAATGAACTTATTTACAAAACAGAAACAGACTCACAGAAATGGAAAACAGACTTATGGTTGCTGGAAGGGAAGAAGGTGGGAAGGGATAAACTGGGAGTTCGAGATTGACAAATACTAAGTAATATATATAAAATAGATAAACAATAAATTTATACTGTATAGCATAGGGAATTATATTCAATATCTTATAACTTATGGTGAAAAAGAATATGAAAACAAATATATATATATATATATATATATATATATATATATATATATATATATATGTTCATGTATGACTGAAGCATTATGCTGTATACCAGAAATTGATGCAACATTGGAAATTGACTATATATATATATATATATATATATATATATATATATATATGCACCAACAAGGTTATAGAGAAGATTGAATTAGAAAAAAATTAACTCAAAATGTATCATAGTTTTAAGTACAAAATTTTAAACTACAAAATTTTTAGAAGAAAACATAAAAGAAAATCCCTGGGACCTAGGGCTTGGTGATAAGTTCTTATATTTGACACCAAAAGCAGAATGTATGAAAGGGAAAATTGATAAATTGAGTCTGATCTTATCAACATTAAAAACTTTTTCTCTTTAAAAGACTCCATCAAAATAATAAAAAGACAAGCTACATGCTGGAAGAAATATCTGCAAACTGTGTATCTGTCAAAGGACTTATATCTACAACATATAAAGAACTCACCTGTTTCCCAGAATTTGTCAGATTTGAACAGTGTGTATCTGGCATTTGTTCCTACATCTGTAAGACATTCCTAAATTTTCTATTGTCAGTCTTGTCTGAATCTGACCCTTATAATTGAGCCTTTAGCCTGATTCTGATGCCTAATAATAACTGCCTGAACTTCCATACATTAACACGAGATATAAGCTATTTACCATTAATTTACAGACAGTTTGCTGGCCTGAGAATGCTTCTACATGTAAAAAGGGATTGATAGTACCTGGCCTACTAGTAAGGTAACATTGTTTTTGTAAGAAGTTTTAAAAAGTATTATTATCCTCATTTTCCAGATTGGACTAATGAAGACCTAAGAGATGTAGTGATTTACCCAGGATTATATACCTAAGTAGGAGATAAAAAGCTGAGAACCCAGAGTTTTTGCTTCCTAGTTGGATGGTCTTTCTCCAAACTTCAAAGTATTTCTCATACCAGGCTCCCTCAATAATATCAGAATGTAATGATACCTAAAAGAGATTTTTAAACTCTTCCAGTTGATAGAATTTACAGTTTGTAAAATTTAGTAATACACTCACTCATCTTTCAATAAACACATACTGAGACCTTACAATGATACAGGACTTAGGCTAAGTAGTGTGGAACTAGTTGAGGTGTTCAAAGAGGGATCACTACTGAATAATTCTCAATAAATAATTCTCTAGGAGCACTACTGTCTACAACAGTCTGAAGTTTTCTAAGAGACCTATTTAGAATTCCACATTTAAAAGAGTTTGCCAGAGATCAAACTATTCATTTCCTACCTCCAAGTAAAGGTACACCCAACTTAGGATGACTATAATCATAATTAATGCTAATATAGTATCAAGCACTGATCTAAACACTACCCCCCCACACACAGTAATTTAATCCATACCATAATTCTAAGAGATAAGTGCTATTACCTCCACTTTAGAGATGAGGGAATTAAGATTAGGAAGAGACTTCTCATATTGCTAGTAAGTAGCTGAGCCAAGATTTGAATTCAGTCTGTTGTGGGAGTCTGCACTCTCAGTCACTTCACTCTTCAGCTCCTGCATTATTTCATGGCTATTAAACAGTACTCTCAAAATATCTCCACCAACCTAAGGTGAAAGATAGAAAGCAAAAGGAAGGAAACACAGTAGAAGTCTAATTGAGTACTCCGTATTTAGCTTTATGCTCAGAGAAACATATCCCACCATTGGAGGGAAAAACAAAAGCCATAGTTCTCATAAAGGAGATGGAGAGATTAAACTTGGACTTTTATTATATTCTCTTAAAAGGTAGTACAATTGAAATGTTCTGGGGAGAGTTTCTTGGGGTATTTTTTCATTATTTTTTGGTCTCTTTAATATAGTCTCAACTGGAAATTAAATGGAAAAAATGTAGCATTTCTACTGAGCTTTTGAATCCTTTGACATATGTTCCAAAAGTGTTACTCATCCTATCTCCACCCCCTACTTCCCACAATGTCACAATCCAAGAAGTAGTACAATGTACCTTTTGGGAAAAATGACTCTTTCCAATACTTTTGAATCATAAGAATGTATCCTTTTCTCCCTTGATGATTTCCCACCTCAATTTCCCAGCAAAGAGTGTTTCCTAATGCCTAGACCATTGGCAGTATTTCCACCATGAAAAGCTGCCTCACAGTCCTGCTACATTCTCAAGTGGATAGTAATGATGAAAATCCTAACAACTCTGCCAGGAAGAGTGACAGAGAGGTAGGCTACCTGTCCAGTGATTTCTGCTGTGATAATGTTTCTGTGAGAGAAGTTATCCTGCAAGAACACATCCACCAGAGCTGCCTGTGCCACAGAGGATAAGTGAAAGGAAAGTTAAGTATTGGGGAGAGGATGGAAGAGGACAAACAGCACATGAACAAAGGACATTCAGTTGTTTCAAGAATGGAGAGTAAAATGGAGGGCAACGGACTCTGGAACTCTTCTGTTACTTCCCCCAAAGAATGTAATAATAGTTTTACGGAGAAGAATTGGATGTATTATGTATATTCCACCAGAGGAGTCACAATAGATCTGATCCATCTATTACAGAATCCTCAGGCTAGAGTGTATATCTTCCCTTCCCCTACCTTCCAGAGAGAAAGTACTAGAAAAGAACATACCTGTCATATGTAGAAATGCTAGCTTATTTCTAAAGACTTACAAGAAAAAGTTTTGCCCTGTTTTGTCAAACAGATTTCTCTTAGATACCAACAAAGCCCAAATCCCTTCAGATGGTCTGTCTGCCTGGGTTTGACTTTAGAGGTCAGGAACATTCAATCATGCCACAGTATATCCCTTTGACTCATCCTTCTGATGACCCCTGAGATGGGGTGGGCCTCTAGTAAGAACTTGGAAGGGGGTGGCTCCAAGATACTTATCCCTACTCACCCCTTAGGTAATCCACCCACACCCTGGAGCCAAAGCTCCCATTAGTCTGGCCTTATCTGGCATAGCTACCCTTGTTATTTTTGGCCAAGATGGAAATTACAGCAAACTGTTTCATGATTTTCATCAAGCTCAGCAGTGAGGGAAGCTGAAGGCTCATGGCAGACAGGTGCAGAGAAACTGAAGGTAAAGGATTCCAGACACAGCTTTCATAGCACAAACAGTCAATTTGGGGGTTAGAAGTGAGGAGTAGGGTGTGGCAACTAGGAGAAAAGATCAAAGATTAAGGTTTTTAAAAAACTTTTTCACAATAAAAAACAAACATGTAGAAACAGAGAACAGAGTAGTGGTTACCAGAGGAGAAGGTGTATGGGGGAGGGAAAAATGCATAAAGGGAGCCAACTGTATGGTGATATATGGAAACTAAATTTTTGGTTGTGAATACACTTTACTCTATGTAGAAGTAGAAATATAATTTTGTATACATGAAGCATATAATGTTATAAACCAATGTTATCTCAGTAAAAAATAAATTATAATCCTTTTCACTAATTGTTTTGCATTTCAGAGAGATAGCCAAAAAAAACTGCTTTATATCTTAGAGGTAAATTTTTGCCCCACAGGTAGATATATATATATATATAAACCCTACATTTGGTTTCAAAAAAAAAAAGTACAAAGATAAGATTGAGAAGATATGACTTTCCAACAGCACAGACTTTGCAAACTCAGGCCCAGTTAGCTGATTCTGAATTCAGAATGAGTTAACAAGCTGTCAAAAATTCTAAAGTTAGGTTGTATCAACAGAAGTATACTGCTCAGAATTAAAGAAGTAATAGTTCCACTTTATTCTGGGTTGGTAAGACCACTTGAGATATTATTTTTCCTGCTGGATACCATAGTTTATGACTGATATTGGTAAGGTGGATTGTATCACAAAGCAGTAGCAAGGATGAGGAGAAGCCTGAAAACCACTGAATGTGAGGAACAGTAAAATGAACTAGAGATGCTTATCATAAAGAATAGATTAGCTATTTTAAGGGCTATAATAGGAAACTGAAATGAGACTTGTCCCATATAATACAAATAAGACATAAGATTACTGGGTGGAGGTTCCAGACAAGCACACCTTCTATCAAGTCTGGAAATATGCCAGAACTCAAGGAGGTAAGTCTCAAAATCAGTTTTAAATTGACTGGCTACAGTGATTGCTTACTAATAGCAGGTAGAAGCAACAGTGAGCTAGCAGAAAGAGGGATTATCAGAGGACCCAGAATATTGATGGGAAAAGCTGTCAATTTCAATGACGTGAGAATGAAAGTAAACTCAGGAAGAACTTAAATATCAGAGGGGCAAAGCAAAAAAATAAGAGCAAAGTAAGGTGGACTCCCAGATAGTATGAGTGGAAATCAAATAACCAGAAGAAATGCACATAGTAGTTCCAGATTAAGTCCAGTTAGGAGAACCAAGACAGAAACAGTAGCCATGGCCAGAAACATCAATGACAATTGGATTTTAACTAGCAAGTTATGTTATGGCTCCTTCAGAAATAGAAAAATTTTGAGAGAGTGACTCAAAAGAACAACTGACTATAAAGGTCCCTGCCCCCAAGTGGTTAAATGAATCTTAAAGCTAGAAGATACCTTAGAGAGTATATATAGTCAATCCTCTGCTTCAGTTCTACCTTGAAACTATTTTTTGCACTGAGTGCATATTTCTACAACATGCTAGTTTCAAACTGATAACTAGGCAAAGCACACAAACTTCACACTTGAGCAACACCATTTACCTATAAGACAACTAGACAGCCTTTCTCACTAGGACAGCTATATTTTAGAACATTGCAATGTACTTCATCTGAACACTACTTTCATGCCAACTATAGGGCAAACACCAAGAACTTCCTTCATATTGTCTCTTTCCACAACTTTCTCCACTGTATACGATTACCTTAGGTACTCAGAGCAGTGTAGGCTGACTTCCAAATATTCCTTCCATAGCCCAAGGACTTATATGAATGACCTGATGGAAATAGTACTTCTCAAGGATTCCTACTACCCTAGAAATAACATACAGCTGCTCAATTTCTGTTCATTGTGTTATAAATTCCATAGCCTTTTAGTTACAGCTATCAAATATTCTTGAGACCTACCCCATCTCCCAATGATCCTGAGCCAAAACTAGCTCTACATTCTAGTCAATATCACAAATTTCATTTTTTGTACAAGTAAAAATAAAGTGGGGATTACATACATAGGGCTTCTAGTACAGACAAAATAGTGTAAATTCATGTCTCTCTCCCTTTTCCCCACAATTACAAGTAACAAGCAAAAGAGAACTCTTAAAGGTAGAACTAGTTAGGAATCCCCAGGATTACAGGAAAAACATAGCAGCAGGGTGACTTACTTCATGCCATTCAACAAAAGAAAGTTACCCAAGCCTGGCATTTCCTGACCTCCAACTTAACAACAGAAGATGATGCAAGTACGCTTATTTTGCCCCCAGATCACTCGGAGTCCTGCCTACAATACCAGGCCAGCTTAGCACCACAGGCAAAGAGGTTTGGCCACCCCACTGATAAAAATTGGCCAGAAGAAGTGTTCTCTTCTGTAGGGCCTGAAACTCCTGTACCCAACCAAAAGATACTGGGTGGCTGGGTAGCACTAACAAAGAGATCCTTCCACAACCACCACCACCTGGGTAGAAGTACTCTATTCTCACAGGCTAGAGACTCCTTTCCACCACTGAGAAACACCAGATGACCTTGCTTGGGGAAGTCCCTTCTGCCTCTTCTTTTAGCATCATCTGAGTCCAGCAAGAGCCCCAGTAGCACAAGACAAACCAAGCAGATGAGAATAGAACAAGAAAGGTTCTGAAAGTTACACTTTCATTGAAACCACAGCTCACAGAAGTAGTCCAGGATCTGCATGCTAAACCTAAACAGGATGACTACCTGCTAAAACAAAAAATTTAAATAAGACTCAGAATCTGCTAATATAATAGAAAAAATGTCCAGGAAACAATAAAAAAAAAAAAACACCTATCTTAACAAGAACAATGAAAATCACAACCTGGATGAGAAAAGACAATCAACTAATGACATCATCAAAATGAATCAAATTATTCATTATTGGAATTACCTGACAAGTCTTTTAAGGCAATAAGGATTTTAAAATTTTTTAAAAGATTCAGTAAGTGCTACAAATTATTTTGAAATACAAGAAGAAATAGAAAATCTCAACAAAGAAAGAGATGTTACAATAAAAAAAACAAATGGAAATTATAGAACTAAGGAATGCAATAGCAGAAAAATATTTTAACTTATGAATACACTCAGTAGTCAAGTATAAATAACAGAATATAAAATCAGTGAATTCAAGATCAATTATGATTTACCCAACCTGAACAACAGAAATAGGCTGGGGAGAAAATTAATGGAATCTCAGGAACTTGTGGGATAATAATAGCAAAAGATTTAACATTCATATCATTGAGTTCCAGAAGAGGAGAAAGAAAGTAGAGCTCAAAACCTCTCAAAGCTGTTGAAAGATATAAACCCCCAGATTCAAGAAGCTAAGTAAATCCCAAATAGGATAAACCTAAAGAAATCCATGCCAAGACACGTCATAATTAAACCTGTGAAAACTAAAGGAAAAGCAAAACATGCTGAAATTAAAAAAGAAGAAATAATACATCAAGATCTGACCAATGCTTTACTAACAGTCACCATTGCTGGCTACTGTACCTCAAGATATGGAAAAAAAATTGGCCCCAAAACAATGTCTACCAATAATTTTACCCCTCACCTCATATTTACCCTTTGCTTCCCACTTCAGTGGCTATTTCCATAATATCCAAAAAGTTGTAGAGCAAATATTCTCAGACTTTCTTAGAACTGAAGCTCTACCCTAGAAATTATCCATCTTGTCACCCAGGTTAGAATTCTTCGTGTTTGTTCCTAGCACTATCCTATCCTATGCTTTATGTCCTTGGGCATTTTTCAAGTTAAAGAGCTTCTACCTCCTCCCCTCAGAAGGTGATGGCATCCTTCATTAGTTTTGTCTGCTAAGATATTTTCTACCTTATCAGCATATATTCTACCACACCTTACTAATTTCATGTCATTAATCATACTTTTCTTTCCTAGTATCACTCCAAATAATTGTTCTCAATTTCTCATATTTGCGGGCTATTATCATAGTCCCCACTTCTTTCTTAGGCCTTAGCAGGCAGTAAGTCAGTCTCCCTATCCCTAGAGACTTCATGATACCCCCATCCATTGGGAAGTACAAGACTCTATTTGGATGATCGCAGTTATCTTTCAATAACTCCCTTGAAACTTCTCCAACTTGCTGATATCTGTTTAAAAGCAGGACATACCTGGATCTTCCCTGGGCTTCCCAGTACCAGAACAATATCAGAGTCAATGGAATATTTTAATAACAGCAGAATTAAGAAACTGGTGGAAAATGCCACATTTGATCTCTTAAGGTTCTCTAATCTTCCGTGCCTCTATTCATTCCTTGGTCTCTCAGGAAAAAGTGATTCAGAACCAATATTAGAAAGTTGGCAGAATAGATAGCCCAGAAATAAACCCACAGACTTACAATAAATTAATCTTTGACAAAGGAGTCAACAATATACAATGGATAAAAGACAGTGTTTTCAGCAAGCAATGTTGGGAAAACTGGACAGCTGTATATGAATCAATGAAGTTAGAATAATCCATCACACCATACACAATAATAATTTAAAAAATGGCTTAAAGACTTAAACATAAGACAAGACACAATAAATTTCCTATAAGAAAACAAAGGCAAAACATTTTCTGACATAAATCTCAGCAATGTTCTCCTAGGACAGTCTTCACAGGCAACAAAAATAAAAGCAAAAATAAACAAATGCGACCTAATTAAACTTATAAGCTTTTGCACAGCAAAGGAAACCATAAGCAAAACAAAAAGACAACCTATGGAGTGGGAGAAAATATTTACAAATGATGAGACTGACTAAGGTTTAATTTCCAGAATATATAAACAGCTCATACAACCTAACAAAAAAACAAACAACTCAATACAAAAATGGGCAGAAGATCTAAACAAGCAATTCTCCAATGAAGACATACAAATGGCCAATAGGCATATGAAAAAATGCTCAATATCATTAATTATCAGAGAAATGCAAATCAAAACTACAATGAGGTATCACCTCACACCAGTCAAAAAAGGCTATCATTCAAAAGTCCACAAAGGATAAATGCTGGAGAGTGTGTGGAGAAATGGTACACTGTGGGTAGAAATGCAGTTTGGTACAGCTATTATGAAAAACAGTTTGGAGATACCTCAAAAATTAAAAATAGACTCACCATATGATCTAGCAATCCCATTCATTCCTAGGCATATACCCAGAGGGAACTCTAATTCTAAAAGATACATGCACCCCAGTGTTCAAAGCAGTACTATATACAATAGCCAAGACATGGAAACAATCTAAATGTCCATTGATAAAGGACTGGATAAAGAAGTTGTCATATATTTATACAATGGAATACTACTCATCCATAAAATTAATAAAATAATGCCTTTTTCAGTAACATGGATGGACGGACCTGAAGATCATCATTTTAAGTGAAGTAAGCCAGAAAGAGGAAAAAATGCCACATGATATCACTCATATGTGGAATATTTTGAAAAAAGGGAAGAAAAAAGAAGACATGAACTTATCTACAAAACAGAAACAGACTCACAGATATAGTAAACAAACTTATGGTTACCGGGGGAAAAGGAGGTGGGAAAAGATAAACTTGGAGTTCAAGATTTGCAAATATTAACAACTATATATAAAATAGATAAAAAAACAAATTTCTTCTGTATAGCACAGAAAACTACATTTAATATCTTATAGTGACCTATAATGAGAAAGAGTATGAAAACAAATATATGTATGTATATGTATGACTGAAACATGCCGTACACCAGAAATTGACACATTGCAACTGAATATACCTCAATTTTAAAAAAAGAAAGTTGGCACAACTTTCCTTTCATTCCCATTTCATCCTATATACTCTCATGCTATTGCTATTGCCTTCTGTTGCAGAGGAAGTGCATTTATATTATGCTGGAGACTTAAGATGGTAGCCCTTCAAAGGATATTACATTTTGAAAAAAAATGGGAGAAAGCAATTATAAACTCAAAAAGTAGAATATATGACTAACTTGGCAATTTTAAAGAAGAACTTTGGTCTAGAACAAGAAGCAATGTTATGTAAGTTGGAAAGGGCTAGAATGAGAGTCTGCCACTGATTTACCACTTAAGGACTTAGTACTGACAGTGTGAACTTGATCACATTATTTCGCCTTTCTGGACCTTGGAGGACACTGATTGTTATTAAAGGATTTCGACAAACTGACAGTAAGATATTTCCTAGTACTTAACTTCCATGAATTGTCAACAAAGAATACCTTCCCACCAGGCTTTGAATTACAGCACAAAGGCTATTTCAATTGCTTATGACAGAGATCGGCCAAGATGGTGAAGTAGAATGATGCTCGTAGCCCACCGTCTCCCACAAATACACCAAAACTCACATCCACAGACTCACCCAGCCAACCAGATCACCTGCTGAACTCTGACAGAACATTGCCCTCTTCAAAAGACAAAGACTCCATGAATCTGGTAGAAGAAAAGGAAAAAAAAAAAAAGAAGAAGAAAAAGCAAAACAGTGTGGGACCAGTCCTGCAGGGAGGGAGCAGCAAAGGACTAATAGCGCTCATTCACTGGGTCTCCCCCTCTCCAATGGAGAGGTCTGCAGGATGGAGAAGGAACCTCCAAGGTTTGGATCTGTATGGAACAGACCTTGACCAACAGATCTAAGTTAAATGGGCTCAGAGTGTCTCTGCAACTCCCAGCCCTAGAGGCAAAGTGGCAGGTGGGGAATAGGATAGGCTGCCCAAGCAAGGCAGAGGACTGGGGCAGGCTGCACAGAGGCAACCCCAGGGGACTGAAGGGTGCTGCATGCCATGGATGAGTGGGTACACAGGGCAGAACAACCTGGGACCTCCATAAAATACAAAAAAAAAAAAAAAAGCAACATGGCTGGTGTGCCCTGGGGGGAAGGGTGGCATACTCCATATCTCCAAAAACCCACCAAACCAGTTTTTGGGAGAAGAGAGGCAGGACTCAGCCACAGCCAACATATCCTCCAGTGTTTAGCACCCAGTTTGGGGTGGGGTCAAAACCTGAATCCTTAGCAGCCTCAAAGGCAAGACTGAGACTTATTTACAGCCTGAGGCAGATAAGCTCATTCTGCCCTAGTTCCTCTGAAAACTCATGCCTCCAAGACAAACAAACAAGGAGCTCAGTTTTGGCACAGAGCCAGGGTGGGGCTGTTCCACCAACTTTCCCGAGCCTACCTACAGAGCACGGACCTGAGACGGAGTGGGCAGCTGCACAGAACAGGGGAGCAACCAGCACCTGGAGAGGGCAGGTGGCCACCCACCTTCCTTGCAGGAGCACAGCACCTGATTGTGGTGCTGGGAGGGGATGCAATCTGCTTGCTGACCAGCACTGGGAGCAGCACAGATGAGGGGCACCAATGAAGGCCCTTTGGAAGCAGCGAGCTCAAGCAGCAGGGTGAGGTCAGAAAGACCCCTTGATAAAATCATTAAGACCACACAGTCTCCACGAGAACACATCCACATTTTTTTTCTTTTCTTCTTCTTTTCTGTTCTATTTTCTATTACTTTCTTAATTTTTACTTTTTAAACAATTGTATATATCTCCAGTTTTAATCCCTTTAAAATGTTTCTTTTAAAATATTTTAATTATTATTATTATTTTAAATTCACCTCAAATTCATTTTTATTTCTCTTGGTTTTGATCTCCTGTTACTAATTATACTCAGGTTTCAATTTTTTTACTTTACTCCTTTTTTAAGGTTCTTAAAAGACGTCTCAACCAGATTGCTATTTTGTGTCAACCTGGTCTTCTGTTATTGATTATAAGCCATTTTTAAACCACTTTTTCTCCCTTCCTTTAAAATTCTCTCTCTTTTTTTAAAGTTTTATTCCTGCATAGGCTTTAGATAGATAAATAAATAAACTCCTTAAGGACCACAATAGATAACTGATACTCCATAAGCCACAGTGCCAGAGAGATACGAGCAAGATGAAGAAGGAGAGGAACCACTCCCAATTAAAAGGGCAAGAGAAATCCCCTGAAAGAATGATCAATGAAATAGACATTGATGGCCTGCTAGATCAAGGTTTCAAAAAAATGAGTGATCAAAGTATGGAAGGAACTAAAAGAGATAGTACTTAGAGACATAAAATATGTCAAAAATGAAATTGAAACTATAAAGAACAGCTAAGTAAAATTGGAAAACTCATTTGCTGAGATGAGAGCTGATCTTGAGGCTGTACAAAGCAGACTGGATAATGCAGAGGAACGAATAAGTTACCTAAAAGACAGGACAACAGAAAGCACACAATCAGAACAGCTGAGAGAAAAACAAATAAAAAACAATGAAAACAATATAAGGGACCTATGGGATAATATAAAGCATGCCAATCGATGCATAATACAGGTTCCAGAAGAGGAAGAAAGAACAAAGGGGATAGAAAAGGTATTGGAAGAAATAATGACTGAAAATTTCCCAAACCTAAAGAAGGAATCAGATATCCAAGTAAAGGAAGTTCAAAGGGTCCCAAACAGGAAGAACCCAAATACTCACACCAAGACATATTATAATCAAGATGGCCAGAGTCAAGGATAAAGAAATGATCCTAAAGGCAGTAAGAGAAAAACAAAGATGACTTATAAGGGAACCCCCATAAAACTATCAGCTGATATCTCTACACAAACACTACAGGCCAGAAGGGAGTGGCAAGATATATTCAAAGTCCTGAATGAAAAAAAGATGCAGCCTAGGATACTCTATCCAGCAAGCCTATCCTTTAAAATAGAAGGAGAGACAAAGAACTTCACAGACAAGCAAAAACTAAAAGAGTTTAGCAACACTAAACCCATGCTAAAAGAAATGTTGAAAGGTCTATTCTAAATAGAAAAGAAGTAGGATGTTACAGAAATGAGAAACTCATAACTGGAAAGGTGATAACTACCACGAAATACAAATGGAATAAACATGAAATTGTAAAAGATGACAACTAAAAAAGAGTGGGAGAGGGAAGCAAGAAAACATAGAGATTTTTTTTTCTTTTTAAAATATTTTGTTCTCGGCAGGATGGGTTTGAGCTTATATAACTATCTGTTTAATACAGTTATAGTAATGGGTTAATAGACTTACAAAAAAGGGTAACCACAAACCAAAAGCTTACAAGTGAGTCACAAAAACTAAAAAAATTCCATGATAATACAAAGGAAAATTACCAAACCACAAAAGGAAGAAGAATGAAACAAAGAGGAAATACCAAATCAACTACAAAAATAAGTTCAAAACGGCAATAAACACATATCTATCATTAACTACTGTAAATTTCAATGGACTAAATGCTCCAGTCAAAAGACATAGAGTGGCAGACTGGATAATAAAGCAAGAACCTTCAATATGCTGCATACAAGTGACTCACTTTAGGGAGAGGGACACATAGATAGAGAGTGAAAGGATGGAAAAGGATATTCCATGCAAATGGAAAAGCCAAGAAAGCAGGTGTTGCATTGCTGATTTCAGACAAAATAGACTTTAAAACAAAGGCCATAAAGAAAGATAAAGAAGGACATTTTATAATGATTAAAAGAGTAATACAAGATGAGGATATTACACTCGTTAATATATATGCACCCAATATAGGAGCACCTAAGTACATACAAGAATTACTAACAGAGATACAGGGGGATATTGATGGGAATGCAATCATTGTCGGAGATTTTAACACTGCATTAACATCACTAGAGAGTTCTTCCAGACAGAAAATAAATAAGGCAACAGAGAAATTAAATAATACAATAGAAAAGTTAGACTTGGTAGATATTTTCAGAGCATTACACCCCCAAAAAATAGAATATACACTCCTTTCAAGTGCACATGGAACATGTTCTAGGATTGCTCATGTACTTGGGCAGGAAAGAAGTCTGAACAATTTTAGATGATACAAATTATCTCAAGCATCTTTACTGGCCACAATGCCATGAAACTAGAAATCAACTACAGAGAAACAAAGGAGAAAAAAATGACAGCATGGAGATTAAACAACATGCTATTAAAAAACCAATGGGTCAACCATGAAATCAAAATTCAAATTAAAAAAATACCTTGAGACAAATGAAATTGAAAACACAACCACACAAGATTTATGGGACCCAGCAAAAGCAGTACTAAGAGGGAAGTTTATAGCAATACAGGCCTTCCTCAAAAAAGAAGAACAATCTCAAATAAACAATCTAAGCCACCATGTAAAAGAATTAGAAAAAGAAAAGCAAAAACCCCAAATGGCAGCAGAAGGAATGAAATAATAAAGATCAGGGAGAAAATAAATCAAATAGAGATTTAAAAAACCATAGAAAAAAACAATCAAACCAAAAGCTGGTTTTTTGAAAAAGTAAATAAAATCGACAAACATCTGGCCAAACTCACAAAGAAGAAAAAAGAGAGAGCACAAATAAGCAAAATAAGAAAGGAAAATGGAGAAATTACAACAAATAAAATAGAAATACAAAATATCATGTGGAATATTATGAAAAACTATATGGAACCAAAATGGATAACCTAGAGTAGATGGATACGTTTTTGGAAACATACAGTCCACCAAGACTGAATCAAGAAGAAACTGACCACTTGGGGTATATTTATACAATGGAATACTAGTCAGCCATAAAAACTGACAACATAACGCCATTTGCAGCAACATGGATGCTCCTGGAGAATGTCATTCTAAGTGAAGTAAGCCAGAAAGAGAAATAAATATTCCACATGAGATCACTCATATGTGGAACCAAAAAAAAAAAAAAAAAAAACACACAAACAAAGCATAAATACAAAACAGAAATAGCCTCATAGACATAGAATACAAACTTGTGGTTGTCAAGGGGGTGGAGGGTGGGAAGGGATAGATGGGATTTCAAAATTGTAGAATAGATAAACAAGATTATACTGTATAGCACAGGGAAATATACACAAGATCTTATGGTAGTTCACAGAGAAAAAAAAGGTGACAATGAATATATATATGTTCATGTACAACTGAAAAATTGTGTTCTACACTGGAATTTGATACAACATTGTAAAATAATTATAAATCAATAAAATAGTAAAAATATATATATACTACAGAAATGCAGGATGTTAATAATAGCCAAACTATGTGCCCTGGGTGATACATGGGAACTTTCTGTACTGTCAGCTCAAGGCTCAAATATTCTGTGAATACAAAACTTCAGACAGAATAGTGCCTTAATTAAAAATATGTATATTTCTGGAAAAAATAAAGAAGAAACTGACCACTTGAATAAACCGATCACTAGAAATGAAATCAAATTAGCAATAAAAACCTCCCTACAAATAAAAGTCCAGGACCAGATGGCTTCACCAATGAATTCCACCAAACATACAAAGAAGAACTCATACCAGTCCTTCTCAAACTCTTCCAGAAGATTGAAAAGGATGGAATAATCCCAAACTCAGTATGTGAAGCCACCATCACCCTGATACCAAAACCAGGCAAACACACTACCAAAAAAGAGAATTATTGACCAACATCACTGGTGAACATAGATGCAAAAATCCTTACCAAAATATTAGCAAATAGAATCCAACAACACATAAAAAAGATTATACATTATGATCAAGTGGGGTTCATCCCAGGGACACAAGGGTGGTTCAGCATATGCAAATCAATCAATGTAATATATCACATCAACAAGAGAAAGGACACAAACCACATGATCATCTCAACAGATGCAGAAAAAGCATTTGATAAAATTCAATACCCACTTATGATAAAAACTCTCACCAAAGTGGGTATAGAGGGAACATATCTCTACATCATAAAAGCTATATATGACAAACCTACAGCCAGCATAGTACTCAATGGTGGAAAACTCAAAAGCTTCCCACTAAAATCTAGGACAAGACAAGGCTGACCAGTATCACCACTTCTATTCAACATAGTCTTGGAAGTCCTAGCCACAGCAATCAGGCAAGAGAGAGAAATAAAAGGGATTCAAATTGGAAAAGAGGTAAAAGTGTCACTATATGCTGACAACATGTTACTATATATAGAAAACCCTAGAAGGTCCACACAAAAGCTACTAGAGCTGATTGAAGAATTCAGCAAGGTAGCAGGTTACAAAATTAACGTTCAAACCTCAGTTGCATTTCTTTACACTAATGATGAATCAACAGAAAAAGAAAGTAAAGAAACAATCCCTTTTAAAATAGCACCCAAAGTAATAAAATATCTGGGAATAAATCTAACCAAGGAGGTGAAAGAATTATACACAGAGAACTATAAACCATTGATTAAGGAAATTAAAGAAGACTTTAAAAAATGGAAAGATATCCCAAGCTCTTGGATTGGAAGAATCAATATTGTTAAAATGGTCACACTGCCCAAGGCAATCTACAGATTTAATGCAATCCCTATCAAATTACCCAGGACATATTTCACAGAACTAGTACAAATCATAACAAAATTGATATGGAACCATCAAAGACCTAGAATTGCCAAAGCATTACTGAAGAGAAAGAAAGAGGCTGGAGGAATAACTCTCCCAGACTTCAGACAATACTATAGAGCTACAGTCATCAAGACAGCATGGTATTGGTACCAAAACAGACATATAGACCAATGGAACAGAAAAGAGAGCCCAGAAATGAACCCACAAGATTTTGGTCAACTCATCTTCGACAAAGGAGGCAAGAATATACAATGGAATAAAGACAGTCTCTTCAGCAAATGGTGTTGGGAAAACTGGACAGCAGCATGTAAAACAATGAAGCTAGAACACTCCCTTACACCATACACAAAAATCAACTCAAAATAGATCAAAATGAAAATTTGTAGATACTGACAGGCATATGCAGAATAGATAAACAAAATTATACTATAAAGCACAGGGAAATATATACAAGATCTTACAGAAGCTCACAGCGAAAAAAAAATGTGACCATGAATATATGTATGTTCATGTATAACTGAAAAAATGTGCTCTACTCTGGAAATTGACACAACATTGTAAACTGACTATAACTCAGCAAAAAATTAAAGAAAACCCTTAAAAATAAAAAAAATACACAAACAATTGCTTGTGAACAAATCAGGTAATAAATATAACTTCTTATCTTCCCCAGCTATGAAAGTGCAGAGAGTGAGCAATTAATTCTGCCTGGGAGTTTTGGAATAAATTTCAGAAAGAATTATTGTATGAACAACAACTAGAACATTTTCAGGTGGTAAAAGATAGAGAAGGACATTTCAGGTAGAGAGTAAATTATGTGAGATAATACACTAGTATGTAAGAATGTGCTGTGTTTAAGAAATAGGAAATGGTTGGGTGTGGCTGGAAGATGGGGTATATGATAGTAATGGTATAAGTTCAACCTAAGGTAGGTTAGATTCAGACTTTGACGGGCCTTGAAAGCAATTCTAAGTGTTAGGAATTAATCCTATATGGTCAAACCTAATATGTAGCCACTGAGGATTTGTAAATTAGAGAGTGACAGGATTACATCTGTCCTTTAGAACAAAACCTCTGGCTAAATGCAAAGTCTAAATTTGAGAACAGCCTGGAGGCGGAGAGGCTCATAGTGCAGAGATCTAAACAGAAGGTGATGAGAGCCTGAATTTGTCTTTTTGAGAGAGAATTGGGAAGGTAATGGGGCAGAGAAAGGTGGGTGGCACTTTCACTGGAAAATAATATCAGGTTAATCATGTGGCTCTCCTAGGGCATGAACAAAGCTTTATACTTATTTCTGTTCCCCACAATGCCCAGATGGGCTCACAACAGACATATACTAATCTCCAAAAGTCAAAGACTCAGGAAATTTTCGCTCTACTACACTTTCTAAGCTAGTTTTCATTTGAAGTAACACAAAATTCATCATGGAGTCCATATAGAGATGGTCCAAGTGAGACAAGAATTCTGCTTTAGGTAACTTTAAGCTCTTATTGTTTGATAAGGATTAATTTGGTGGTCTCTACTGATGAGACAGGACTAGGCTTTAATAAAAGGCTTGCAAGGCCTTCCTGGGAGATTTTTGTACATCTTCCTGTTAGAGCCTTTATTTCTTGGACCATATGACTTGTTGTTACTTTTATCAAAAATTATACCTTAAAGTTTATTTTATTTAATTACTCTCTATTCCAGCCTAATACAGGGACCTCCTCCATAACACCCCTGACAAGTATTGTCCAGCCTAGCATCTGCCTAAAATTCTCCAAGGATGGAATACCACTACTTCCCAAGCCACTCAGATTCAAAGCCTAATGGCAGAGGAGTTTAGGTACTCTATGACCATGTACTAATTTTCCAAGGCCAAGGCAACTATTTTGAACATGCAATAGTTTGTTCTTGGCACCTCTCAACCCCCTGCCTTGCACATTAATAGCACTCCATATATGTTAGTAGTAAATTACATATTTACAAGTATTCATTGTTTTAGCAATACTTACTAAAATCTTACTATGTGCAGGGAACTGCTGTGGCTATGGAGGGGGAGGGGAAGGTGGTAGAATGGAGATAGAGAAGGAAGTTAGATACAGACACTACCCTCAATGAGTTTAACATCTAGCAGGGCCAGATCAATGGTGCCAAATACAGCACAAGCCATTGGTGCCAAAGATCATTTACCAAAGCTAGGTATGATTAGGAACATGGCTGAGCCTCCTCAGAAGTGACAAAGCCAATTTTTCCAATAAATCTAAATTTATCCAGTGGCTTGCCACATGATGAAAAGTGTTTATCTCCTGCTTTGAGTTTTTGTTGGCATACCAGCACCTACTCTGGTGAATGATGGCTTCCAAATGCACCTTCTCTTGGGCCCATTAATCATGAATACTGTCTGGTAGAGAAACTGGATTTTAAAATGCTTCTTTAAGGATTCCAGTGTTTGTTGATGATATCCAATCTAAAGAATAACTAAAACCATTACTCTCTCTCTGCTGGGACCTCAAAGATCTCTAATTTCCCTGAATTGCCAAGAAATGCTATTAGCATTTGGCAAAAGGGGCAAAAGAGCACTATATCACCATATTTCTGTTTGTGACCTTTCAAAGTTCAGTAGACTTTATTAGCTAGGGTATCCTGTCTTGCCTTTCATCATCTGAACTGTTATTCCCCTTGAAATATCTGCTTATGTTTTGAAATCATTTTTCTCTTTCTTGGTATGAAAAAAGTCCAAGGTGCTGTGATGCAGCTTTCCAATTTGATTAGGAAGAGTATCTCAGAGCCCTATTTGTAAAAATCATAAATTCCACATGAACAAGTAGATGGAATATAATGTATTAATGACTCAAGGTTACCATTATAAGCTTGAATAGCTGTGCTATGTTACTCTCAGGTGTAATTAAGGTGTTTAGATAAAGTAGCCCCTAATCTGATTCCAGATTATTCTTAAATAATTCTCTCCACTTTTATCTCCTCCTCACTGTAAGCTGTCCCTCCTTGTTGCTGTCAGCATATGTGACTCTAGATGAAATGGCGGCATTCTTCTCCTTAACAGATTAACTAGTTATCTTATTCTGCTCCACAGTGGATTAACTAGTTATCTTATTAACTAATTGAGCTAAAAATTAATGGCTAAAAATAGTGTAATAGCCCTTATGAAACTTCCAGCCTTAAATGAACCTAAACTCCTCTCCAAGCTATCTTCTCAACCTGTACCACTTCTCAAAATATCAGGTTCCATGTCCTTATCACACTTTTATCTTCCTAAACTTACTTGAAATTTTGGAATGCAACAATTTAGATAACCGACTGAAGGATTCTAAAATTTGCTAAACAAACCCAGGTTCACCTAATCCACATCATTACAGACTTTTGTGAAACAGCTTTGGAAGGTCTTTCTGAATAATGAGGTTCCATCTTTTTATACTATCCTTACATGATGTCTCATACGATATGATCCTTATATAGTATCTTTTGTCATTGGTACTTTTTGCTGCCCTTCTTCCTTTCCCACACCTTTTTACTTTTTTATGACCACTACATCATTCCTCATACACAGTGATAAGGCATTTTGGCAATGCCACTCTGTACTGGACACTGCAAAGAATATCAGTGTTCTTCACTTGTAACTTAGTAGATGCCACCTTGCATTCTTCTTTATCTCTATTATCAATAGAAATAAATATTGAATCTTTAGTAGATGAAGGACACAGAGAAAAATAAGCAACTGTTTTTCAGTGCACTATTAATTTCAAACACTCTACCCAAATTTTCACATGATGTGCTCCATATTGGGGTTTGGAAAATATGGTCACCATAAATACAAGGTACGCATGAAAAATATCACACAGTAAATAATCTGATGAGCACAATTCAGTGCTAGAGACAAATGAACTTAAATAAGGCTAGAAGAGTTCAAAGGAAAAACAGACCAATGTGGCCTGAAGGAACTAGAGGGGTTTCACAAGGGGAGATAGGACTGAGCAGGGCCTCTGAACGATGGGTCATATCTGGATACAGTGGTGATGGAAATGAGGGTGAGGGTCACCATCTGAGCTGATTAAAGGACCCACTTACATGACTGTCAAATCTTGCTTGGTAATATCTTATCCCACCAACCAATTCCTTTGCACCTATGCTAGATTCTGAGGTCACTTGTCAGAAGGACCTGCCAAGCCACTCAGAGGTTTGCCTCATGGTCCCACATTCCATCTTGCTAGCTTATTCCCTGGCTTCATCTTACTGAGTTCTTGTTCTATTGGTCAATCAGACACTGACCAAATTAGTTTCATTGTCTAGGTGGACCAGAAATGTTCCAGCCTTTGAGGATAAAGAATTCCAGTCAGTGATTTGATATGACCTTAGCTCTCAGGGCTAGGCTAATTCAGTTTTTTTTTTTCTTCATCTCCAA
Organism: Camelus bactrianus; assembly: GCF_048773025.1. Taxonomy (NCBI): domain Eukaryota; kingdom Metazoa; phylum Chordata; class Mammalia; order Artiodactyla; family Camelidae; genus Camelus; species Camelus bactrianus. The sequence goes on from NC_133575.1 coordinate 61,964,259, forward strand.
TTGGTTTGGGGTGGTTACATAGATATAAGCCATAACAGACAATGATGACATAAACCATTTAAAAATAGTGAATGTAAATAAGATAAATCCAAGTAGAAACCAAATATGTAGAATTAAACAATTACACTATGTGTAGACCCAGGCCCATTAGTGGGGAGTGAATAGGGACAGGCATGAAAGTTTCATGTTTAGACAGACTGAGGTTAAAAAAAATTATTAGGTTTCCTTTGAGTGGCCTAGGAAAGCTGGGAAGAGTTAGGGCATCAAAAACTACTTGGATAGAGTCTAGTGATTTGGGGAAAAAGCAAGGGAGCTTGAGCTAAAGTTTGTGAACAGAAATAAGAAAACTTGAATAGAGCCTTAGAATATCAAACAAGTAAGATTCTCTTTATTCTTATTTATTGGTTTCTTTTATTCCTAGTGCCTCTTAAAATGAGCATGTCCAAAACTTTGGATCACCAAATAGCTGGTAAAAATCCAGGAACATGTAAGAGCTATGAAAATAAGGTAGTACTGTTATTACTATAATTATTATTAATATCTAGATATACAAACTGGTAAGTAAAATTGTTAAAGCAAATATTACAATCCAAGGATGACATGAAGATGGCTAGTTAGCATCTTGAAGCTTTCCCATATGTTTCAGGCATCTTGCTAGTTGCATATATGTTACAGGCATTGTGAACAATTTCTAGGAATGACTTATAAACATTATACACATTACCTAGGAATTGTTTACAATTCCTGATTTAACATTCTGCCTGTAACATAAATACCAGTTAAAATACAAGGAACATGATCATACACTGGCATTAAATCAGAAGGCAGTATTTCTGCAGGACTTTCATATAACCATAAGATTGATTTATATATTTAAAATGTAATATAGTGTAGGTAATGGCCAAATAACTATACTGTACTTTTTAAGACCCATATGCATAAGAGTATGAATTGACTGAAAGAACCTAAGTACAAAGAAAATTTTGATTCAGTACTTTTGAAATAAGCTAATTGTATAATTACTTACTGAGTATTACACGTCTAATCCAAACATATAATGGATACATACTAAAATCTGTTTTTTAATTCAAATTTTCTTTTTTATTTCACTGCTTTTTAAATAAATTAACTGCTAACTTAATATTTATTTTAAGAACAAGCCAGAACTTGTACATCCAAATGCATGCTGTACTTTTCAAAGTAGTCCCCTTAGGAACATATACACTCATTTTGATTATGCTGCTATTGCTCAGAATATTTTTGAAATACTGCTTTTGGAACTGCCTTCAGAGCCAGTTTATGAACTTCACAATTAAAAATCACATTACTTTCTTCTAATACTTCAAGAGGTAATGTATATGATATACATCAGCCATACAATGTATTAGCCATATAATTTATATAAACCAGATTAAACTGATAAATCAAAATACAATCATTTTATTATTAAAGCCCTTTCCCAAACTGCCCTCTGAGCCTTTTCTCAGGCTAGATCCAAGACCAGGTCCTCCCTCTCCACCTAGTCTTCCCTACCAGAGGACATGTCCAATTGAAAAGTATTGACTATCATTTGTTTCAAAAATACAGACTGAACTTACCCCAGTAAAGTTTCTTTGGCCAGATCAAACAGCTAGACTGTAACTGTGAGAGCAGAGACTTTTTCTGTCTGGTTCATTGTTATATGTCTAGTGCCTAGAGCAGTGTCTAGCATGTTGTAACTGCTCAATAAATATTTGTTGAATGAATCAATGGATGGATGAATTAATGAAATTTCTTTCGGAGTCATTATGGATTAACAAACATAGGTGGACAAATGTGAAATACCAAGGTGATGGCTATATTGAAAGTAAAAACATGCTTCTATCTGACAATGGGCCCAAGATATCACTGTTTGGCAGTGGCTAGCAAAGATACTGATGATGGCTATAGAATGTCTCTGAATTAGGAGCTGATTAGCTTAGTGTGACTTTAGAGGCTGATACCATGACCCTTGTGGACCAGTTTGCTCATACTATATTCCATTTGCAGATTAAGCCTCTGGTACAGGCCAGGTGGTTTACAAATAAAGGCCATGTGGTCTTATTTTCAAGGGTAGTTACTGAAACCTAGAGATATTCAATGGTTTGGCTAGGTCACATAGCAAAGTAATGAAGAGTGGAAGAGCTTGGGTCTGAGATAAGAGAAATACAATTCTAGGTTCTCTGTACTGCTCTGGTATTTACCCTATTCCAAGCTAGAATTACAGTCCTGTAATCTTCTTCCTTAGTACTACCACCTTCTATATAAGCTAGGAAATCATGACCTTGAAGCCCTCATCAACTCCTCAACTCATTTGGGGACATCGCTCATTACCAGGAGTAATAGAAGAAAAAGAAGTAGTAGTAATAGTAATAGTAGTAGTAATATCAATAGTAGTAGTAATAGTTGTTGTTGTTATAGTTGTAGTAGCAGAAGAAGTAGTAGCAAAATAAAAATGCTTCTGGTAGTAATGTTAACAATATTGTCTAGCATGTGCAGGATACACACTGTGCACTCTTTACATGTGATATCTCTTTTAGTCCTTCTCACAGACCTATCAAGTAAGTAATGTTATTATCACCATTTTACAAATGAAGAAACTGAAGCTCTGAGAAGTTAAGTCACTCTTCTAGTCAGGAGTCTAACCCTTGCCTGCCTAACTCTGAAGCCAAGGCACTGGAGCATAATACAATGCTGCCTCCTCAGCACTATGTTCTGTTATCTGACCCATCCTTCTCCTGGCCTAGAATAAAGCTACAAATAAAATCTGAAAAGCCACCACAATTCAAATCTTGAAGTGATCTGATTCTACTTATAGCAGTCAATAATAATGGCTGCAAAGCAACATAATCCTAAAGACTGAACATCTGTTTTAAGACCTCAATTGAGTATGTTTTTCTGGAATATCCTCTTAGAAATGTTTTTGAACATTTGTTCAAACAAGTTGAAGTCTGGACACCCTCTGATGCTTTTCTTGATTGGTTATATGCCAAGTATGACATGATTCTTCTGCATGTGGTTTGAGTTAGGTGGAAGCATTATACATGCCTGGGACACTGGTCAAGTCCTCCAGAGCTGCCCCTAAATCCAGACAAATGGATCCACTGAGGAAATATCAGCCCTGGGGTGGCTGGGCTGAGACCACTGATTGGCTGGATCACCCCAGAACCCCCACTGAGGTGGCAGCTTTTGCCTGACAGCTAAGACACTTGTGTTCTCCTAACTTTTCCTTTGTCTTCTGCCTGGATATTTTCTGGTCTTTGGGATAGGTTCCAGAAACACCCAAAGGATTTCTCATTCCTTGAGGTTTAAGAGTTTCAGGGGCTCTGAGCCAAACAACTAGCCTAGGGCTGCTATAGCCTTACTTTCCTGCTACAAGCCACCTGATCTCTACCTGCTATACCATGTAATCATTAGGAAACTGATTAATGTCATTGGCAGGTGCCTGAGTACACATGACTGGAAGGGACTACAATTCCTGACAGTTTTACAGCTTTGGAAGGATGGAAGTATATTCTTTGTATATATTGTATGTCACATCTTAACCTGCATTTGTGGGAGGTGGCTGCAGAGCCCATCAGCAAACCTACCACATGGCCAAGTACATATGAATGATGGAAACATGACTGTGGTAAGAAGCCAAGGCTGGTAATGAAGGGGAAGATACTTAAACCTAAAGGGAATCCCTGAATCTCCAACATCTGTGGGCTGATCAGATGAGGCTAGAGGGTAAAAAGCAACAGAAAAGCATTCAGCTGATTAAGGTATATAAAGAAAAAAGCAAAGAAGATCAAATCTTATGTTGTGGCCAGTGGGAAAGCTACAGGTGTCAGATCTACTTTAACATCCAAATTAGGGGATAAAATATACAATGGGAGGGCTTCAGAGTTAGAAACAAATCTAATCATGGAAGCATCTTTCCTTAGTCCACTATGAACTCCTGAAATTTCCTCCAAACCATTCCAGGAAGTCGTGCAAACTAATGCTATTCCATCTTCTCTTCTCTCAATGCAAAACACACTTGTTTCACTAACAACTGAGACTATCACCTCCTCATAAACTTGGTTTAACATTACTGATGGAAAAAACTAAGCTAAAGGTTGCTGTATGTTCATATTGATTGAAGCTAAGGTTTAGAGGGAATGGATCAGAAAAGAAGTTATTACAGTATTTGAAATGAGAACTTATGAAGGACTAAATGAAGGATGTAGTAATGAGTACAGAAAGGAGTTGCTGGTTATGAGAGAGATTATAAAGGAATATCCATACAACTTGGCAATTGACTGGATTTAGCAGGGGGATGGAAGAATCAGAGATATTGCCAAGGTTATTAGTATTAGAGATTGGGAAAATAACAATGGTGGCACCAATACTAGGAAAAGTCAATTCAAGAGAACAAAAAAGTATTAGAAGGAAGATAAATGAGTTTTATGTGTCATATTGAGAGACAGAACAGGCAATTTGACATACTAGTCTGGTACTCAGGGGAGGTTTGGGCTGGGGATAAAAATTCAGACAGGCATCACTTACATGCTCCTTTACCTAACTCCAAATCTTCTGGCTCTCAATCCTATAAGCAGAAGCCACACACAAAAGGTATTTTAAACTTTATTTTCTCTGCTTCTGCTGCTATTCCTCCTCATTCCACAGGTTCTTCTGCCCTTTGTCTCTAGACCCTTACTGTAGAGAAACTTAGTTGGTCTCTTAGTCTGTTTCAAGCATTCACTGTAAATGCCTAGTTTTTAAAATAGTTCTTTATATTCCCAAATACATGTCATTTGTGACTAATAAGTGATCCAAGCAGATTACATTTACAGAAAGTTTCAACTGCTTTGAAAATCATTTATACCAATGAAAAAAACAATGCATGAGAAGAACCTAGAAAGGAAAGATCAAGTGAATGCTAAAGAGTTATAATGACCATATTTTCTGAAGCAAAAATTGGACATTGGTTTCTGAAGAAAAAAAAATTCATGTTCTGAAGTCCTTTCTTGTTTAATGAGGAAGTTTAGGAGATGCAATTAGGATGGTGAAACTTGACAATTACCAGGACATTTGGATTATTTCTAGGGACAAGAGGATAAAATATTCATCCTGGAAAATCTGGGAATTACATAAAGTGGAATACTAACAACACAATGTGTACTTTATGTTTTGGTATATAAATTATTTTATTATTTTATATTCTATAACTTTCAGTTTGGGATGCCTGATAGTCTTGGTATTTGCTCCCTTTCTATATAACTTTGAGGACCCCAAAGTATTGAAGGTCAGAGTGAGACAGTACCTTGGAGATCAATTAATCCAACCACTTTTTTAAAATAGTGTAAAGAAACTGAAGGTCAGAACTAAGAAATTATTTGCCCACGTTCACATCAAGTCAATGGCAGAACTGGGATTAGAATCCAAGTAGCCTAACCTCCCAGACATCCTTTTTCCAAACACCAAGATTCCATTTAGGCAACAGTTTTTCCACTCATTCTTCACATCACATCCTTATGCTTTGCTTTGGAAATCCCTGGAGGAATGGGGCCCACTGTTAAGAGGGTATAGCGTAAAAGTGAAGAATCCTTAATGCCTATTATCTCAAATTCATTTGATCTATAGTAGGAGCACTCTCTACCCTCACCAAGACATCTTTCTCCTTTTTCAGATGAAATACCTACACTTCTGTTACAGCAGGTAACTTGGGACATCAAGTAAAACTTGGATACCTGATATTCCCAGCATTGCATTCCCAGGTGATTACAGGCTGAGAACTTTGCACACACCTGGACTGCTGGAATGTCAGCACATTTCCTGCATTCCAAGCTTCTCTTAAAATTGTTGAAAGGACCAAACCTCATATTCAGGGGCAAAGATTCACTACTAGGAGAAATTTCATTGATGGTCATACCTCATTCCTTGAGGTGTGTTCAACTCCTCCCTATGGTTAAGCAGGAAAACAATATTACTTTGTATGGCTTGCAAAAAAAAAAATGATGCCCAAAACTAGCACAACAGAGCTGAAACTCAGGACTTATGCTTTACATACCCAAGACCTCTCAAGGCTACCAGAAAAACCAGTGGCCAGGAATAGAACAGTCATGACTCACACTCCCTCATGTATGACTTCTGTACATGGAGCAAGCTCCTATTATTCCATTAATCATGCATAACACTTTAGGAGTTTCCCCTATGAGCTTTTGAGCTTTTTGAAGAAGGGAGTACAGATAGATTGGTCTGTCTAACTCCAGGGCCTGGGGTGCAATCAGTAAGTACATCACAAATGAGTGCAGTAGAAGATTAGAATAGAAAAAGAGGCTGAGACTTGAGTGTGGAGGGCTTTGAATGATACTCCTGGAATCTATACTTCCTAACTTAGTCTGTGATTGTACTTCTTTGTGTCTTATGCAAAACAGAACACTTTCAACATTGAGGTACATAGCTCCATGACAAGTAGGAATTTTAAAAACTATCTCTCCCATTACTTCAGTGTCTGTACAGAAGTATTCAGCCTTTTTTTTAAAAAAAACATTTGAGGAACTCATAGTTCCCAGGAACTCACTCCAATATGCCGCAAGCAATTTAATTGAAGTATTGCATATACCTTGGGCCTGAGACCAAGTGTGAGGAATTTTGCCCCATCAGAAAAACCATTGAGGCAGCTTAGGGTAATGGAAACTGGTGCTTTGGACTAAATTTGTCTCTTTCCATCTCTGTTTTTGGTGTCTGGATAATGCCTTTGAAGGAAAAAACAGAGCATATAGATTTTATACATTGGAGTTAAAGAGGGAAGAAAGACAAAATGGAGAGGATATGGAGATATGTTAAAGGTTTCAATTCAAGTCCTAACTGAGATCTAAAGAGTAACATATGGATAAGTCATGATCAAGAAGGCGGATGGAGTAGGAGGACAGAGAACATACCTCTTCCCACAAACACATCAAAAATAGTCTACATGTGGAGCAATTATCACTGAAAACTAACTGGACACTGGCATAAGAACTCTTATACAACCAAGGCTGTAAGAAAGATCCACATGGGAATCACGTAAGAAGGGAAAGGAAGCAAAGCAGATTGGGACCTGTGCCCCTGGTAAGGGACTCAGAACAGGAGTGGGATATATGAGTGGAGATCCTTACTGGGGAATGGGCAATTGGAGCCACATATAGGGTTCCCCAGCCCTGGGGTCCAATACCAGGAAGATGAGTCCTCATGGTTGGTTGGAGGGCCTGTGGGACTAACAGGAAGGCTGTGGGTAGCCTGGACTCTGTTCATGAGGAGCGTGCACACACTTGCTTACTCCTGAAATATGGAGGAGAGGGCAGACTGAAACTTCACAGGATGCTGTCACAGCAAAGGAAACCACCAACAAAACTAAAAGCAATCGAGTGAATGGGAAGTAACACTTGCAAATGATATGACCAATAAGGGGTTAATATACAAAATGTATAAACAGCTCATACAGCTCAATATCAAAAAACCATAACAACTCAGTAAAGAAAAAAAATGGGCAAAAGACCTGAATAGACATTTTTTTATTTGAAGTATAGTCAGTTTACAATGTTGTGTCAATTTCTGGTGTACAGCATAATAGTTGATTCATACATATACATACATATATTCATTTTCATATTCTTTTTCATTATAGGTTACTATAAGATATTGAATATAGTTCCCTGTGTTATACAATAGGACCTTGTTGTTTATTTATTTTATATATAGTAATTAGTGTCTGCAAATCTTGAACTCCTAATTTATCCCTTCCCACTCCCTTCTCCCACTGGTTTGTTTTCTATGTCTGTGAGTCTGTTTCTGTTTTATAAATAAGTTCACTTGTCTTTTTTTAGACTCCACATATAAGTGATAACATATAGTATTTTTCTTTCTTTTTCTGGCTTACTTCATTTAGAATGACAATCTCCAGGTCCATCCATGTTGCTGCAAATGGCATTATTTTATTGTTTTTTATGGCTGAGTAGTATTCCATTGTATAAATATACCACAACTTCTTTTCCCAGTCATACAGATATACAGGTGGCCAAAAGGTACCTGATTAGATGTTCAACATTGCTAATCATCAGGGAAATGCAAATCAAAACCACAATGAGATGTCACTTCACACCAGTCAGAATGGCTATATCACAAAATCCACAAATAACAAATGTTGGCAAGAATGTGAAGAAAAGGGAACCCTAGTACACTGTTGGTAGAATTGTAAATTGATGCAGCCACTATGGAAAACAGTATGGAGTTTCCTCAAAAAACTAAAAATAGAATTACCATATGACCCAGCAACTCCCTTTCTGGGTATATCTGAAGAAAATAAAAACACTAATTCAAAAAGATACATGCACCCCAATGCTTATGGCAGCATTTTCATAATAGCCAAGATATGGAAACAAGCTAAATGTCCATCAACAGAAGAACTGATAAAGATTTGAGATACACACACATACACACACACACACACACACACACACACACTATATATATATATATATATATATATATATATATATATATATATATATATATATCCACACACAATGCAATATTACTCAGCCATGAAAAAGGATAAAATTCTGCCATTTGCAACAATGTGGATGGACCTAGAGAGTACTATATTTAGGGAAATAAGTCAGACAGAGAAAAACAAACACTCTATGCTATCACTTATATGTGGAATCTAAAAAATAAAACAAATGAATGAATATGACAAAACAGAAAAAACTCAGATATAGAGAACAACATAGATATAGAAAGAAATATAGAAAACTCAGATATAGAGATATAGTGGTTACCAGTGGGGAGAGAGAAGACAGGAAGAGCAAGAAAGGAGCAGGGGATTAAGAGATACAAACTACTATGTATAAAATATGTAAGCAACAAGGATATATTGTATAGCACAGGGAAATACAGCCACTAATTTATAATAAGTTTCAATGGAGTATGATCTATTTTAACATTGAATTACTATTTTGTACACCTGAAACTAACATAATACTGTAAATCAACAATACTTTGAATAAATAAATAAATAGTAACATACAATGAAAACTTTCAAACCAGGGGCATGCCCTAGGCCTTAGGTTCCATTGTCACTAACCAAGCTTAGAATAGCTGCTCTTTTCACCAAAATACAGGACTATGGTTTTTCTCCTTGTCTTTCTTGTGTCCCCAACCTTCTGTAGTGTATTATCAAGACATTATCTATCAGGCAGAGTTGATTTACTACCATGTTGTATATAAGACACCAAAGGCTAAAGGTAAATAAGTTGCAGGCATATAGAATAGTTACCTTTTACAGCTTTAAATGGCTTAGTTAAAAGGAGGACAATTAACAAGAATACTTAACATTTATATAAAGCTTTACCAGTTTCAAAGATCATTTGCTTTGAATTAATGTTCACAACATTAAGAAGTGGGTATTTGTATTAGTTAGCTCAGGCTGCCATAACAAAATATCACAGACTGGGTGGCTTAAACAACACACATTTGTCCTTATGCAATTCTAGAGGATAGATGTACAAGAGCAATGTACCAGGGAAGGTTTCTGGTAAGACATCTCTTCCCAGCTTGTAGATGGTCACTTTCTTGGTATGTCTCCACATTGCCTTTTCTCTGTGCTTATGCAGAGAGTGTGACATCTCCAGCCTCTCTTCTTCATCTTGTGAGGTCACCAATCATATCAGATTATAAGGGATTTATGCCTCATTTAATCTTAACTACCTCCCTAAAGGCCCTAACTCCAAATGCAGTCACATGGAGGGTTAGAATTTCAAAATATGAATTTTGGAAGGATACAAAACAGTATTATTAGTCACGCTTTACTGATGAAGAAAGGCTAAAAGAGATTTCTGATCAAGATGGTGGAGTGGTAGGACCACGAGCTTGCCTCTCCTCACGACTACAATGAAAACAAAACTGAATGCTAAACAACCATGAAAAAAAGACTGGAACGTACCAAAAAAAGATCTTCCACAACTGGAAACATAAAGAGGGAACCACAGCAGGATGGTAGGAGGGGCATGTTCACAATATAATTGGGCTCCATAACCCTCGGCTGGGAGACCCACAAGCTGAAGATTTGTTAAGTCACAGAGGTCCTTCCATAGGAATAAGAGTTCTAAGCTGCACTTCAGGCTCCCCAGCTCAGGTCCTGGCATTGGGAAGAGAAGGAGATCCCAGGACATCTGGTTTTGAAGGCCAGGTGGGGGGGGGGGCTTGGCTGTGGGAGCCTCATGGGACTGGGGGAACAGAGACTCCATTTGCTTGGGAAGCATACATGGAAACTCACATGCACCAGGTCCAATGGTAGAGGCAGTGATTTCATAGGAACCTGGGCCAGACCTGCCTGCTGGATTTGGAGGGTCTCCTGGGGAGGTGGGGGATGGCTGCGGCTCACTCAGGGGACATAAAAGCTGGTGGTGGACATTCTGGGAGTGTTAATCTATATGAGCTTTACTGGAGCCTGACATTTTGATTGGATCATTAGCACCAAGACCTAGCCCCACCCAACAGCCTGTAGGGAAGCCTCAGGCCAAACAATACACAGGGTGGGAACACAGCCCCACCCATCATCAGACTTCCCAAGCCATAAAGGCCTCTAGACACAGCCCTACCCACCAGAGGTCCAGGACCAAGCTTCACCCAGCAGTGGGCAGGCACTGGCTCCTCCTGCCAGGAAAGCTACATAAGCCTCTAGTCCAGCCTCATCCACCAGGGGGCACATATCAGAAATAAGAAAACAATAATTCCAAAGCCTGTGGAAGGAATCCACAAACACATAGACAGATAGACAATACAAGGCAGCAAAAGAATATCTCCCAGGCCAATGCACAAGATAAAAACCCAGAAGAAGAAATAAGTGATGAGGAGATAGGCAATTTATCTGAGAAAGAGTTTAAAGTAGTGATGGCCAAGATGTTTAGAAAACTCAAGGGGAGTATAGATGCACAGAGAGAAGTTTATAGCAAAGAGTTGGAAAATATAAAGAATACCCAGAGCTGAAGAACAAAATCACTGAAATGAACAAGACACTAGAAGGAACCAAGAACAGACTAAATGAGGCAGAAGAACAGATCAGTGAGCTAGAAGACAGATTAGTGGAAATCACTACTTCAGAACAGGAAAAAGAAAAAAGAATGAAAAGAAATGAGAATAGTTTAAGAGAACTCTGGGACAACATGAAGCACACTAATATTCACATTATAGGGGTCCCAGAAAGAGAAGAGAGAAAGGACCTCAGAAAATTTTTTGAGAAATAATCACTGAAAACTTCCCCAACTTGAGAAAGGAAACAGTCACCCAAGTCCAGGAAGCACAGAGAGTACCACACAGAATCAACCCAAAGAGAAACACACCAAGGTGCATGGTCATCAAATTGACAACAATTAGGATAAGGAGAAAATATTGAAATTAGCAAGAGAAAAGCAACAAATAACATACAAGGGGACTCCCAGAAGGTTATCAGCTGATTTTTTCAGCAGAAATCCTACAGGCCAGAAGGGAGTGGTATGATATATGTAAACTGATGCAAGGGAGAAACTTACAACCAAGAATACTCTATCCAGCAAGGCTCTCATTCAGACTTGATGGAGAAATCAAAAGCTTCACAGATAAACAAAAGCTAAAAGATTTCAGCACCACCAAATCAGCTTTACAACAAATGTTAAAGGGTCTTCTCTAGTCTTAAAACCATAAGAAAAGGGAACAAAAAGAAGAAAGGGGGTAAAAAGAGAGACCTACAAAAGACTGCTTTGGCTGTTCGAGGTCTTTTGTGGTTCCTTATCAATTTTGGAATTGTTTGTTCTAGTTCTGTGAGGAATGTCACAAGTATTTTTATGGGGTTTGTGTTAGATCTGTGGATTGCTTTGGGGAGTGTGGCCATTTTGATAGTGTTGATAGTTCTTCCAATCCAAGAGCATAAGAAATCTTTCCATTTCTTTGTGTCATTTTGGTTTTCAGAGTGTAGGTAACCTCCCTGGTTAAGTTTATTTCTAGGTATTTTGTTGTTTTTGATGTAATGGAATTGTCTCTGTCAGTTATAAAATTCCAGGTTTTGAAATGAAAAAAAAAAGTAAATGAAGGGCCACAAATGGCAAAATTGCCTTCTTTTTTATCGGTATGTTGTATTCCATTACATATACATGCTGCATTTTCATTATCTATTCAGTTATTGATGTGCACTTAGGATGCTTCCGTATCTTGGCAATTATAAATAATGTTGCTGTTAATAGCAGGGTGTATGTATCTTTTTGAATTAATTCTTATTTTGTGGTTGGCTTTATTCCTTTGATAACTATGAAAGTTTAAAAAGCTAAAGCTCTAAACGTGCTTAGAAACAATGAACAGTACATATATGTAAATTTAAAAATATATGTGCAGTAAAAATATTGATCTATCAAGCCATGAAAGGCATGGAAGAAACTTTAAAAGACATATTACTAAATGGAAGAAGCCAGTCTGAAATGGCTACAAACTACAATTCCAACCAAATGATATTCTGGAAAAGGCACAGCTACAGAAACAATAAAAAGATCATGGTTTCCAGAGGTTTGGGGAGACGGAGGAAGGGAGGAATGAATAGATGGAGCACAAGGGATTTTTAGGGCAATGAAATTATTCTGTATAATACTATAGTGGTGGATACATGTCATTATGCATTTGTCAAAACCCATAGAGTGTACATCAAGAGTGAACCCTAATATAAACTATGGACTTTGGTTGATAATAATGTGCCCATGTTGGTTCATCGATTGTACCAAATATTCCACACTGATGAGGGATGTTGAGGGTAGGGGAGTATATATGTGTGGGTGGGGAGGGCTATGTGCTAACTCTATTTTCTGCTCAATTCTGTTGTGAACCTGAAACTGTTCTAAATGAATAAAGTATATTTTAAAAAAATTAAAAAGGCTCAAAGAGGTTGAGAGATTTGTACTTACTAGTATATAGTAGAAGGCAAGAGTAGAACTCAACTTTTAACTTCTAGTTAAAATATTCTTTCTATGTTCTTTCTACTATATCATGTTGACTTATTGAATGAGACAAGATGTATTCCTTCTACTTCTGTGTTTTGGAAGAAATTTTAGAGAATTGGTATAATACCTTTAAATGTTTGGTAGAATTCACCAGTGAACACATCTGTGCCTGGTACTTTGTTTTGGAAGGTTATTATTGATTTAATTTCTTTAATAGACATAGATCTATTAAGATTATCTTTCTTTTGATGTGTGAGTTTCAGTAGATTGTGTTTCTCAAGGAATTCATTCATTTCATCTAGGTTATCAAATTTGTAGTCACAGAATTGTTCATAATATACTTTTATTATCTTTTTAATACATGGGATCAGTAGAGATTATACCTCTTTCATTTCAAATATTATTAATTTGTATCTTCTCTCTTTTTAATTAGCCTCTCTAGAGGTTTATCAATTTTATCTATCTTTTTAAAGAAACAGCTTTGAGTTTTGTTGATTTTATCTACTGATCTCCTGTTTTCAATTACATTGATTTTTGTTCTAATTTTTATCACTTCATTTCTTCTGCTTACTTAGGACTTAATTTACCTTTTTCTTAGTTTTCTAAGATGAAAGCTTAGATTACTGATTGCAGATCATTTATCTTTTCCAATACATGCATTCAGTGCTATAAATTTCCCTCTAAGCACTGCTTTTGCTACATCCCACAAATTTTGATATTATATTTTTCATGTAATGTGAAATATTTTTTAATTTCTCATGACATTTCTTTTTTGGCCTATGTTTTATTTGGAATTATGTTATTTAATATCCAATATAGTGGATTTTTCCAAATATCTTTCTGTTATTGACTCTAGTTCAATACCACTGATATCTGAGAGCACACTTTGTATGACTTCTATTCTTTTAAAATTTGTCAAGGATGTTTATGGCACAGAATGTGGTCTATCTTGGTAAATGTTCAATGTGATCAAGAGAAGAATGTATATTCTGATGTTGTTTGATAAAGTAGTCTATAAAATACTTATAGAATTGATTAATCCAGTTGATTGATGGTGCTGTTCCATTCAACTCTGTCCCTGTTGATTTTCTGCCTGATGGATCTGTCAAGTACTGATAGACAGGTATTGTAATCACCAATTATTGTATTGAGTTATAATATTTCTCTTTCTTTTTCTCCTTGCAGTTCTATAAGCTTTTGCTTCACACATTTTGATGCTTTTTTGTTAAGTGCATACGTATTAAGGATTTTTATATGTTCTTGGAGTATTGACCCCTTTATCATTATATAATGTCCTTATTTACCCACGGTAATTTTACTTGCTCTGGAGTCTCCCTTGTCTGAAATTATTATAGCTACTCCAGCATTCGTTTGATGAGTGTTAGCATGGTATATCTTTCTCTATTCCTTTACTTTTATCTGTCTTATATTTTAGTTGGGTTTCTTATACAATATATAATTGAGTCTTCCTAAAAATCTATTCTAAAAGACTCTGTCTTTTAATTTGGGGATATTTAGACCATTGACATTTAAAGTGGTTATTGATATAGTTGGATTAATATGTACCATATTTGTTACTGTTTGCTATTTGTTGTCCTTGTTCTTTGTTTCTTTTTTTGTCTTCCACTCTATTTCTGCCCCCTCAGGTCTTAATTAAATATTTTATGTGATTTCATTATTTTCTCCTTTCTTAGTATATAAATTATACTTTTTTTTTTTTACTTTTTTCTAGTGGTGGCCTTAGAATTTACAATATACATTTACAAACTAATGCAAGTCCCCTTTCAAATAACACTATACCATTTCACAATCACTGCAAATTCCTTATAACAGAGCATTCCTAATTAATTCTCCCCATCCTTTATAATATTGCTGTCACATTCATTTTATTTGTGCATAAGCTCAAATCACCAAATACATTGTTACTATTATTATTTTGAACAGTTATCTACCAGATAAACTAAGAATAAGAAAAATAATATATTTATTGTACCCTCATTTATTCCTTTTCTAATGTTCTTCCTTCCTTAATGTAGACCCAAGTTTCTAGCATATATCATTTTCCTTCTTTATGAAGAACTTTAAACACTTCTTGCAAGGCAAGTCTACTGGTGACAAATTCTCTCAATTTTTTGGCCGTGAAAGCCTTTATTTCTGTTTCAATTTTGAAGTATTTCTCTAGACACAGATTTCTAGGTTTATGGGATTTTTCTTTTTATACTTTAAATATTTCATCCCACTCCTTTCTTGCCTGCATAGTTTTGGGAGAGAAGTCTGATGTAGCTCTTATCCTTGTTCCTCTATAGGTAAGGTGTTTTGTTCCTCTGGCTTCTTTCAAGATGTTTCTTTTGGCTTTGATTTTCTGCAGTTTATTATGATATGCCTAGGAATAGATTTTTTTTTAGGGGGTATCTATCCTACTTGGTGTTCTATGAGCTCCCTGGATCTGTAGTTTGGTGTCTTTCATTAGTTTTAGAAAATTTGCAGTCATTAGTACATTGAATATTTCTTCTCTAGCTTTCTCCTTCTAGTATTTGTTTTAGGCATATATTACAATTTTTGTAATTGTCCCATAATCCTTGGGTATTTTGTTGTCTTTTTCATTCTTTCTCTTTGCATTTCAGTCTTAGCAGTTTCTATTGACATGTCTTCAAGCTCATTGATTCTTTCTTTAGCTGTGTCCAATCTATTGCTTTTGATAAGTTCATCAAAAGTTATTCTTCATTTCTGTTACAATGTTTTTTATTTCTAGCATTTCCTTTTGATTCTTTCTTAGAGCTTCCATATTCCTGCTTACTTTATCCATCTGTTCTTGCATGTCATCCATTTTCTCCATTAGAGCCCTTAGCATATTAATATAGTTGTTTTTATATTCCCCGTCTGAGAATTCCAGTATCTCTGCCCTATTTGAGTCTGATTCTAATGCTTTCTCTGTCTCTTCAAACTGTGATTTTTGTCTTTTAGTATGTCTGTTAATTGTTTGCTGATAGGTGACCGTGATGTGCTAAATAAAAGGAACTGAGGCAAAAAGCCTTTAATGTGAGGTTTTATGTTTATCTGTCTATGAGTCAGGCTGTGTTTACTAATTGCTTTAGCTGTAGATGTCAGAGACTAAAATTCGTTCTCATGCTCTTGTTTTTCTCTACCTTGTTGTCTTTGGTTTTCCCTAGAAATTTCTTAAATAAGGTTTGAGACACTCAGCTCTTTCAGTTGCATTCCTCTATTATACAGAAGCCTTATTGATGTAGTGGTAAAGTGTGGGGAGAAGGACAGCATTCTACAGTCCTATGATTAGGCTTCAACCTTTTAGTGAGCCTCTGCCCATGGACTGTGATCTTCCCAAGTACTTCTCAGTTTTCACCCTCTTAAGTGAAATGGGAGGGCAAGAGGGCCTGGAGTTGGATGTTTTCCTTCATCCAGGTCATTTAGGCTCTGGTAGGACCCCAGTCAGTTAGGCTTTTGTAAATAGTTTTGCTTGAGGGCAGGCCTTGTTAAGAAGAGCAGAATGTTCTAGGCATATTTCAAAATGGCCATTTTCCCCTCACTCTCTACTGGAAGCACAGGGGGATTTTTCTTAGATCCTCACTGTGAGAACTTGGTAGGGATCCTGGAAATAGAACTCATGAAAATGTAGAGCTCCCCTCAAACTGGTACCCCCTGGAGTTTTTGACTCACAAGCTTGTCCTCACTGAGCCTCCAATAATTCATCAATTACAATTTGTTTCCTACCCCAGTAACTACGTTCAGTGGTGTTTTCTGCTGCTAGGCTTCTCCTCTGATGAGCAGTGTCTGTATGTGCCCATCTGCTCTTCAATTTAGGGGGCAGCAGTTTTCTCTGTGACCTAAATTTTCCAGTGCATTTATTAAAAGTTATTGATTTTTAGTTTGTTCCTTTTTTCTTGTTATGAGGACAGGAATGGTGACTTCCAAGCACCTTATATGCCAGAACAGACACCAGAACAGTCACTTTGATCTCTAAACTTTTTAGCTTGCTCTTGTAATCTCTAGTACTAGGAAGCCCCTAAGTGCATCCTATTCAGTTTCAAACCCCCTTCACTCCATACCTCACCTAGTCTCAAATCAAAACTGCCCAGGCTTCATCATCAACATCTACCTACCAGTGGAAGCTCCAATTAAAACATTTGTGTTTCTCCAGTACTAATTTTGTTTCAAGTCCAAATAATTAGGTACATCTGTGTACTAGATCTTGTTTATGTACATTTCTGTATTCCTTATAGAATTTGGCACATAGTAGGTATGCCACAAATGGGGAATTTCTTTAAAAGGATTTTTTCCAGTGACTAGGGCAAATGCTATAATGTGTATGATCAATTCCATGTGTTTGGCAAGAGCCTCAAGTTTTGGAATGATCAAGAAAGGCTTCATGATGGAGGCTGAAATTGAATCTTGCCCTGAAGAACAGATAGGATTTATATTGATTGAGAGGAGAATGAAATGGCATTTCAAATTTTGGGCACAGCATGAGCAAAAGTGCAGAGACAGGATAAGAAAAAACATCTGCTTTGAAGGACATATTCTGTCTCTTGTTAAGAAGAGCTATTATTGGGAAAGCTTGGGTGACTTGAAAGCTTTGAAAATACTAGCATACTCCAGAATTGATTAAGTATGGTTCATGGAGGAAGTACACCCAGTTTGGAAGATATTGACTGAGTCACTGATAAGCAATGACCAAAGGTTTATCACAAACTACTTAATGGTTAGGTATTACTGCTTTGATTTAAAATATTTCTTATAGTATTGGGAAAGTCTCAAGTTCTTTTGTGGGCCCAGGTAGAGGTATATATAGGAGAGAAGTTGTTAACTGAAGTTCAGAAAGCTAAAGCAACTTGCTTAGTATCACCCAGTAAAGTGTGGAGACAGGATTCAAATCCTTGTCTAACATTTTTTAGATCATATTATTTAAATAACACTGTGCTTTGTATAAACAAGTAAAGTCCAAAAATGGAATGGGCTGCCTTGTAAGGGAGTGACTACCTTAAACTCCAAGTGTGCAGCCACAGACTGGATCACTGTCAGGAAAGGATTTTATAGAGGTGATTCAAACATGGGGGTTAAGGAATGAGGTGTACTCACTGCTTAACTATTAAAGATCCTTCCAACTCAGAGAATCTCTGGTCTAATCTAGATGTTTTAAGGGCAATTTTTTTAGTATTATACTTTCAGAGTAGATGCACAAACACAGACATACACACATGTGTAAACACTAATTAAACAATAAATGACTTTTCCTTCCCAGCCAAATTCTCTCCAATATCCTTGCTTGGAACTTATTTTTTGGCTTCTCAGTGTTCTCAGTCATTATTGCCTAAGGTTTTCTGACTGGCAAATGTTATTGCTTTGGAGGCTTCTTTTATCCTGAAATAAATCTTCGGGTCCTCTACTCAGGAATGTTGATCCTGCAGAGTCCTTCAGACAAAACTAAGGTGTCATAGTTACTGCAAGGTAAAATGGCTGTCTGGTGAGTGACTTAGAAGTGTACAAAATAGCTAAGCCTATCATTGTAGTAATTTAGAAACATATTAGAAGAAAACTGGCCTCTGTTGCTTGAAATCAAATCAGAGATATCAAGGGTATCACTGTATAAATTTTAAAACTATTAAAACATTGTAATGTTGCCTTTACTTAACACTATCAGTGTGTTACATTGAGCATTGTCAAAGAAAAGTGAACCTTTACAGCACATGATAAACATTGTACTGTGGTTATCAAAGCATCTGTGGGAAATATCTGGTGATAGAACCTCTGATTTCCTCTCTGAGTCCTGACTGTAGGACAGACTGCCACTTCATAGCTATAATGAACAAACAAATTATAATAAAATGAATTTTCTTCTTTAGACAGTTAGAGAGGAAGACAGCCTGAATCCAGCCTGAATAGCTGTCATGAAAAACATCTTGCTTCATTTCTCTTCCCTCCCACCCTCTGGGTTTAGGTCAATCACCTGGAACTGGGATGACTGTCAGGAGCAAACCTTTAGTTCAGACAGCAAGAAGAAAATTTGGAATGTTTTCTTTATAATGACAACAGGAATTAGTTTGCTTAGCATAAACTAACTGCATTATCCTATTCCGAGTTCTCCATAATTTCCTTTTGTTTTTATTTCTTTTGCTTTTGATTGAGTTGTAGAAAGTTCCCTCCCTCTCCCCTTCCCTCCTTTCTCTATCTCTCATTATCTCTCTCTTACCCCCAACTAAAATTATGAGAATAACCCACTGTTCAGGTCAGCTAACTAAACTTCCTCTTATAATTATGTATGAGAGATGGAAAATGCCTCTCTCCTACTTGGATATAAATTAATTCAGAAAAGACCAACCACACTTTAAGAACTTGAGGGTCCCCAGCTAATAACAGACGTTAAAGTAACAATGATTTTTTTTAAATAGCAAATTAGACCTGTGCCCTGGATGTTTACCTCTATTGCATTTTTACAAACCCCATCCTCTTGCAAGGAAACCAAGAATATAACACAACTTTCATATCTAAAGGTTTGAAAAAATATCTGGGGTCAGAAATCACCATTTGGCCATAAATTAAAGGCAAGCTGGAGTTATAAGTTGCAGCCCTGTGGTGAAAGCCTCTGAACCAGGGCAAAATGAAAGCAGTTGTCCACAACCAACAGTCTTTTCCCAGAACTAAACCCGACTGATAATCTTCCAAAACAGATTTTGAGCAGATATTTTTGAGGAGTCAGTCCTCCAGAGATTTCCCAAAGGACTGTTACTAAGTCTAAGACAGTGAATTCAGTTCTCTCTGTGTCCGGCTGCAATTCCTCTACTGATATTAGAGGGGGAAAAAGAACTTGACTCTTACAGCCTGTTATTTTAAATCTTAATGATTCTGAGTTTATGCAGCATGAAATCCTACTTATCAAGGCTCTCAAAACCAGAAAGAATAAGGTCATAGCTTTGAGCATCTAACATGGGGTCTTATCCAATGTGTGACTGAATTTTTCCAACTGCTATGTATATTGTTAGAGAAGAATGAGCCATGAAATAATGAGGTATTTTTATTGATGATTTCATACACTTAATTTTACCAAGGAGTGAAAAAGTTAGCTGAGATGAGAAGGGGGCAGGAGCAGACCTAAGGCCTGAGCTACCACTATAGGGCTTATTGTCAGTGGAAATGCTAGATGTTAAATAACAATAATAACACATTTTAACTGATCTCTTACTATATATCTGTACTGGTTTCAATGGATACAGGAAACAAAAGACAGTCATGTGTCCTCAAGGAGCTCTTATAATCCAATAGGGTAGACTCTCCCCAGACACTCCAGCAGTTTTTGCCTCCCTATTACTGTGTTCATAGGACAATTACAACTCTTACTGTCATCCATATATTTATAATGAATGTCTCTCCAGCTGGGCTGTGAGGTCTTTGAGGGCAGTTCTTTTCACCTATATATCCATTATACCTAGCAAAGATGGTGGATACCAACTGAAAAATGTTTGAATGAATAAATAAATTAACAAATAAAAAAGACAGGTACGGACTACACAAAACAAAATCAGAAATGGGTCAAGGTTGATGGAAGCTTCTAATCTCATCTTTCTCCAGTATA
This sequence comes from Camelus bactrianus, assembly GCF_048773025.1. Classification (NCBI taxonomy): domain Eukaryota; kingdom Metazoa; phylum Chordata; class Mammalia; order Artiodactyla; family Camelidae; genus Camelus; species Camelus bactrianus. The sequence continues at coordinate 61,984,830 of NC_133575.1, forward strand.
CTATCTACACTTCTATCAGAGTGAACCTTCCCACAAATTTGATCAGATCACTTTCCTTGTTGAGTGGGTCTGCACTGACTTGGGGTTAAAATCTGAACCCCTTAAGCATAGTACACAAGGCCATCATGAAGTGCCCTCTGCCTGCCTTATCTCTCACTGTAGCATGGGTCATACTATTGTAACCCTGGCTAACTCTAACTAGAGTGTAAGTCCCTTTAGAGTAAGAATCTTGTCTAATTTAACTGTATGGTACCAGTGCCTAAAGCAGTGTCTTAATACCTACTAAACATTTGCTATGCAGCAGATCCTTTCAGTGGTTCTAGGGTGCTACTACATATTCACTTATTTTCAGATTCTCTTATACTTAACTGTACCTCATAGCCCTTATAAAAGTTGCCAAATAAATAATAATTCCAATGCCCTTTTATGAATCAGTAAACTCAGCTTCTAGTCATAGCTGTCGTATTATTTAGCCAAATTCATCTATGCCTGTTTCCTCACTCATAAAAGAAAAATCATTATCACCAGTACTTTTTACCTTACATGATATTCTGAGTTGACATACTTTCTGGAATATGGTAGAATACAAATAAATACCATATATACAAATGTTGCAAAGAGCAAATGATGTAATTATGCAAGTGTAAAGTGGTAGAGTTATATTTTGTATGGATTGATTGAGTCTGGAGCTAGATTGCCTGGATTCAAATCTTGACTCAGCCACTTTTGATCAAGGGTTCTCTTTCTAACACTGTCTTCCTCAATAAAGTGGAGATAATAATTATACCTACTTCTTTGGGTTGTGTCAAAGATTAAATGGGTAAATTCATGTAAAATGCTTAGACCATTACCTGGTATGTAGTGGATACTCAGTAAGCTTCAAACCAAGTGTTTTTTTCCAGTTATCTGTGACTTGATTGTGGCAGTGACTGTCAAGTTATCCGTCCAGTAAATACATCAGCTGCACACATCTGATAACTCCTTAAGTCCTAAGAGTTAAATCCCAGCATGTTCAGAGATAGCCTTACCTCTAAATTCTACTCAAAATGTAATATATATGACCAACTCATGAGAACTTTCCAAACACTTAAGGTATGTCACCTAGTCCTCAAGATTAAGTTCATTTTCATTTATTTGAAAACTGTGTATTTGCCCTAGTAACCAGGGAAAGTTCCAAGTTCACATTTATCCAATGTAATAGCTAACTCCTCCCAGGTAGGTGTGATATGAGGGGTTCCCCAAAACTCATTTTCCAATAAATTCCTACCGAATTTCTCTATTCCACCACCATCCTGTCTGATAAGAAAGACAATTGTCGGAGCTCACTTGAGTCAGCAAAAGCTCCAGAGAATGAAAGGCTAGGGAGAGCTTTTTAATTTTAATCACTTCTCAGAGTTGCAAATAGGGTAACTGAATTGAACTCCCTTGAGCCAATTCAGCTAGGATTATATCTTATGCCAGTTTCCTAACTCCTATACAAAGGATATCATAGAGAATTTGATTTGGAAGGGAAGTCAGGGAGAAGGGAGGTTGGTACACAGAAAGTAAATGTGTTTGATTTCAGATATCTGAATTTGAAGTGTAGGTGAAACCAGATGAAGCCAGACTCCCAGGGATGGAAGATTTTTTACTATTTCACAAGACAAAAGAGAATTTGAAAAAGGTAATATGAATGGAGGGTATGAACTAGGAGTAATTTTGAAAGTACCCCTTGGAGATTGGAGTCTTATTTAAAATGCTGGAAGGAGGGCGGAGGGTGTAGCTCAGTGGTAGAGTGCATGTCTAGCATGCACGAGATCCTGGGCTCAATCCCAGTACCTCCATTAAAAAAAAAAAAAAAACAAATTACCTCCCCACCAACAAAATTTTAAAAATAAATAAAATAAAATGCTGGAAGAATGGATCTAGAAAGGGAGCAGAAAAGAGTTCATCAAATGTCTTCCTCTAAAAAAATTGATCCAAAGATGAGATACAAAGATGAGAGGTCACCATGTTGGCCTAACTCTGATTGCCTCATTCGTACCCGAGCCACTCATTTGTCAGCAGATAGGGTAGTACTGTTTTGGTTTCCAGCAGTCTATTAAAGTTGAATTTATGATGCTTGCAATGAATTCTAAGTGTATTTTTAGTGTGTGTATTTTTCTCGACCTTCCTCCAATGCACTTATTTTTGATGTTACATTTGAAATGACCTATTTCAGTTGCTTCTGCAGATCACACACAATTCCCAATAACTAATTTTAACTTTTTCATCTGGTTCCAAGAATAAGCCAGTGCCCAGCAGAGAGTTGATGTTGCTCTTGGAAAACTGAACTCTCTCAAAAGAGAAGTGCAGCACGAGCCTCCAATTCATCAGATCAGTGGGCCTCTCCAGGTACAGTTAACATGCCTAGATAGGAGACATGTGATGTTTGCAAGTCCAAAACTTTTCAATCAGACTCAAGTCAGAGTTATTTTTTTTTTTGAACTCTTATACTCCAAGAAGATGAAAATGTCCTATTCTGTAACTCTTTTCCAACTTTGCTTATGATTGACGTGGTGTTATCAAATCAATCATTTTGTCTTAACAGATTAGTTATTTGTCTCTAGCAAGGAAAGAGTTGATTCTGTCCTACAATCAAGACCATTTTTTAAGTCAGTCTTAAAATATTAATTTGGTTAAGGAAACATTTTGCCAGTCAATTCAATCAAGCAATTACTTCAGTCAAATAGATAATTCCTTCTAACAACAGGTCAGTTCTGTTTCACAACTAATTAATTCAATATAACCACTTATCAGTTCTGTCAATTAATCAATTTATTGAGCCTATCAAACAAGCAGATTTAACAGATCCATTGGATGTGCTCACAATAATACACAAAAATGCTTGGGGCCAGGGGAAACAGGGCACAGAGTTTCTGAAAGATTCCCACATCTAAAGTAAGAGGTTGCTCCCTTTCCTGGTATGTATTGAATGTGCCCAGCCAAAGCAAACTCACAGAAACTCTGAACTAAGGGAAATTTGTGGGAAAATAAAATTGCAAATAATAGCTTACTGTTAACATGATATACTTAAGATAGATTGTGGGAACATTTTTTGATGTATCATTTACACCTTTAAATGTTGGTTCAGAGTTTTCAGTTCTACTATGAGAAGAGTTTTATCAATTTTATTCTTAATAGACCATTCCAGAAATGACTATCATCATCATCAGTAACTTCAAAATGCATTTAGTAAGAAATCTACTGCACAGGGATATTGGACCAAAATTTACACAAGTTTTGGTTTGCTTACTTGTAGCTTATATTCTAAAGATGAGTCAAATATCTATTTATAGGAAATATATACAACCATAACAAAACACTAAACCTGAGATGTGAACAAGCATTAAGATATATGTCAAAGGTAAATGTACCCTAGGAGTAAAGATCAGCAGGAAAGTTTATCTGTTCAAATAATATGATATCAAGGGAGGCTTTACTTCTCTCACTAATTCCAGAAGACTTCATAAAGGTGGAAACCCATGTTGACTTAAGAGGATCCTCTTACACACTAACTTCACCTTCCTCCCAACATTTACAACACCACATATTCACATGGTACAGACATTGGAACATTTCTAAATTCTCTAGAATATATATCTTTTTGCTTCCTCCAGCTCTAGCCCACCCCAGTATATTATGATTTCCAGTTAAGATTTAAATTATGAGATTTTACACTAAAAGCCTTCATTTCAGGGCAATATGGTCACCAAAAATAAGTTTTTTAGTAGCTGAAAGGAAATCTCTGTATTTCTTAAGTGTTCTTTTCAAACACTTAAGAGAGAAGAGTGACATATTCTTCAGAAGGACACAGAAATTAGAAATATGGACCCTTCCTTGCAGTTTTATTTTTCTATACTAAACCAAAATAATAGAAGAGGAAAAACATAGTAGTTCAACATGTATTAATCTCGTGCTATGCCAGACTCTAAGCTTCTTGAGATGAGGAACTATGTATTTTCATTTTAAGGTCCCCAGCACAAGAATGTTTGGACACAGTATACATTTAACATATATTTTACAACTAAATGCATTAATGAAAGGCAGATTGTAGCCAGCAAAGATGACTAAGACATGGCTCATGCTCTCAAAGAGCTCATAATATAATAATAAGAATCAGTTGTATAGACGGTTTAATGAAATACAAAATACGTGTTAAAATGGAAGTTCAGAACAAGGACTATGGGGTGGAGGGAGCAGTTAATTTTGACTAGAGGCATCTGGGAAACCCCTTGAAAGAGGCAGTACTTCAGCTGAGCATCAATTCATATTTTTATGCAGCCATTTTGACACCAGGAACTTTTTGACCTGGCTTCCTTAACCCAGCCATTTTGTTGTGGTCTAAAACAACAAACCATTATATTTTCAGTTGTTTTATAAAGTACCAAGCAACATGTAAAACACATTACCATACCCCATTGCCAACACTCATCCTAATGGTAGCCTCTATTTCTGGGAAGAGTGAGGTTCAAGGATGGAGTGGGAATTTGGGGCATTTTTTTTCATGTACCAAGAATGATGTGTTGATCACCCTTGATCATCTCATAAAAGGCTAAAACACACACACACACACACACACACGCACGCACACACACACAGTGGAATACTACTCAGCCACAAAAAATAATGAAATAATGCCATTTGCAGCAACATGGATGGACCTAGAGATGACCATACTAAATGAACTGATTCAGAAAAAGAAAGGCAAATATGATATCATTTATGTGTGGAATCTAAAATATGATACAAATGAACTTATTTACAAATGAGAAATAGACTCACAGACGTAGAAAACAAACTTATGGTTACCAAAGGGGAAAGAGGTTAGGGAGGGATAAATTAGGAGTTTCAGATTAGCAGATGCAAACTACTATATATAAAGTAAACAACAAGGTCCCACTGTATAGCACAGAGAACTATAGTCAATATCCTATAATAACCATAATGGGAAAGAATATGAAAAAGAATACACACACACATATATATTTACATGTATCTGAATCACTTTGCTATACACCAGAAACTAACACAGCATTGTAAATCAACTATACTTCAAGTAAAAAAGGGGAAAAAAAGCAACAATAACAATTCTTAGTTGGAACAGTTTCATCAAAATGACCAGCTTAAAATGTCCTGCTTTAGATTTTTGACAGTAGGAGGTGGCTGATTTGAAAAAGATGGAGGGTCAGAATAAAAGAGACAGCTTAGTTAATGAAAACTAAGAACATTACTGGAATAAGGAAAATTATGTCATCAAATGAGACTCTACTAATGTCAACAGCTTACAGAGAGATGCATAGTGACCTTATAAAATGGAGAAGAAGGGACATTTCAATACTCCATGGAAGTGAGAGATAAAACAATGAAGACAAGAAGAAATTAAATAATGACACAAAAATAAAGTCTTTAATTTGTATGTATATGTTTCTATTTCTGTAAACCTTACTCTACATTATGTACTATGCCATATATAAGGAAAGATAAGATTAATATTTATGCTTTTACTTTACTTAAAGAATAATAAGCTAAATGATCTCCAAATCTAACTATTCTGAACTCAATCATGTCTAGCTAGCAGGTCTATATGGCAAATACATAAGTTCCACCATTCCCCTGTCACCCAATACTTATATACAAAAAACAAAAAACAAACAAACAAAACCAACCAGAAGCCAAGCCTGTAACTCTGAATCTATGTAGCAATGGTTCTTAATTTTTGGAGAATTTTAGATCCATAGAGAATTTGATCAAAGCTAAAGACTCCAGAAAAATTCACATATGCATATTCACATGAATTTTTTGCATGTAATTTCTGGGGGTTCATAGATTTGAGCTTAAAGTCTTCTGTCTTGGTTTATTTTGGCTCTGAGCATGGTGCTTCCTTTCCTGGCTGAAGATATAACATTCTGACCAGGATGCTAGTGGAGCTGCCCTCCGGAGACAAGCCCTTTGCTTTCTCTGTGCCTCAGGTACTATCTTGATGTAGTGTAGGTAGTAACACAGTTCAACTTCACTTGGGGTCCTTGGAAACTGGCATGTTGCCACAGGTGGTAACTGTGTCTTGGAGGCTAATATGCCAGCTCATTTATAACAATAACATAGTAAAAATAACAGAACAGGAACTCCCCAAACCTTTTTTTTTTCACCCAGCACATTGACAGGCATGCAAAACACGACTGAAGGTGTAATTTTTTTCGCCTTCTTTCTACATTAATTTTTCTTCCTGATTTCAATTAGCCAAACTTGAATGGAGACATTACAGACAGTTCAACTCCACCTCAGAGCTGTGCAGACAGCACTTGCTGCCAAGCTGTCTATCACCAAGACAACTAGGCCAATGTGCTTTGCTCTGGGTAAATACCTCATCAGGGCCAGTTGCAGAAGGAGCCTCTTTGCAATGACCTCCCATCAAATTGAAATCCTTACTCCTAGCAAGGCAAAATATTTTCAAAAGTACATGGGGTATAAATAATTATCTATCTTTTAAAGATAATTCTTTATGCTGAATAACAAGAAGCTTATTTTCAGAGATTGTCTCATATGAAGGCAGGTTGATTTGAGGGATCTAGAAAATCTCTCTCCTCCCCAGTAAGTCTGAAGTTCCTCTATTTGTGAGTCATTATTATTTTTTTCCTTTGCATTAATCATAACTTTCTTCCAACATCTTCTTCTAAGCCACAAATTTCCCTGAAGTGGTCATCAGTAATATAGCAATCTTCTGTCTCTAGTCTCTTCTCTTTAAAATGTTTTGAATAAGAAGAGATGGTAAAAGGTGAGATGGCTGACATTATTACTTAAAATGAAAAACTGAGGAGATGGACAAGTGATATTTTGGATAAGGTCAGTACATATAAATGAATCAAAAGCAGAAAAACTGTATTTCCAGCAGATTCAAAGAAAGTTTTTTCAAAATCCCGGGGAAAAAAATTTTTTTTTCCAGTCCTTAGGGAACTAGCCAAGGTGCCAAATTATTGTACTCCTCCTATCCAGGCTCCATTACCACTTATCCACCCTCAGGAACTTTCTGAGCAGCCCCTCACAAACAGCCCCTGTTTGTTGGTCTCCTTGGCGGCAGGTGTCTGCTAATCAAAGGCTTAAGAAGGTGTGGGGTTTAGGAGTCAACCCTGACTGGAAGGAAAACTTTCCATTCAGCCTTGAGCAACAATATTGGAGCTTTTTTTTTTTTTTTTTTTTTTTGAATGTTGTAATCAACTCTGTGCCAAGTGGGGCCCAATCTCCCCCTACACAGCCCCAGGAATCCAAAGAAAGAAGTGTTTTCAATTCTCTTCAGAACGTCTGATCTCCCACACTGCAGACCAAATAAAAACAGTCTGGGCCAATTGTGCCTCCTCCTACCCCCATCTACTGTGGAATCCACCTGGGAGAAACTCAGGAAAATTGGCCTCAGGCCAGCACTGGCCTTCTGTAGAGACAGGAAAATTCCCTCACCTTCCTTCTATGGACTATCCTGGACACCAAAGGGAGAGCCCTCACCCCAGATATCCCACAGAAAGGGGCAGCTGTGGGGGTCAGGGAAGGGCCTGAGATGATGTGACTGAGATATTAAGGCCTAAAAAGTTCTAACACCTGAGTTGGTATTTTCTGTATGCATACTATTTTGTTACTTACATTTTTTTATTATTAAGTAGACTGTGAGGAAAAGTGGAAAGAGTTGCTTGGAAGTTGAAATGATTAGGGGTTGAATCTCACTCAGCACCAATGTTTACTAACTATAACATTAGACCACTTATTTTACAGACCAAGGCTCTCATCCCAGTTCTCCCACTGACTAGCTCTGTGACCTTAGCCAAATCCCTACCTCCAACTATGGTCTCCTCAAAATAAAAATGAAGAGGTTGCACTAGAAGATCTGTAAAAAACCCTCCAAATCTAATAGTTTAAGTCACTTCTGGAATCCTGCATTTGGAAAGCATACAAGTGGGATTGGAAGTTATTGTCTGCCTCATCCCCAACCTTCATCAACCTCAGTTGGCTTTGGCCATAGCTCCCCAAGCCATTTTCTTAGGGGGCCTTCTAGGCCTAGGAACAGGAAGGAGGCGTAGGCAATGCAAGGACAGGTCCACTACAAAAGTCCAGGTGGCTATGCTCAAAGTAAGAGCAACTCAAAATTGCAGGTTTCCAGGTCAGAACTATTAGTTTATGAGCTGACCATAACGTAATGGCAACTTTCCCCTAAGAATGTTACCAAGCAAAGCTTGTCAGGTAGCTGAGGGGTACCCTGGAGAATATGGCTCAAAATTGCCATAGCCAAGGCTCAGGCTGGGGCTACAACTAACATATACTGAGCATGTTAAAGGAAGAGCAAGTAGTCCAGTGGAGGGGAATCAGGGAACATGAAGCTGGGAAAGTTCTTGGAGACAGAACTGCCAAAGGAAATGCCTCTAAGAACCCAATAGAAGGACACAAGGACAGAAAGCCCTTTCATGCTGCAGGCGTTATCAACTATGCACTAGAGGAGATGATTCCAAAGGCCTGAATAAGCCACAGACAAATAATGGAATGAGGACTCTTAGAAACTAAAACCTAAAGACTTAAATGAACAAAAATTTAAAAGGGCAATCATGAAATTTCTGATACTGTCATTGTTTGTTAAGGAAAACATTTGAGAGAGTGGAATGGGATAGTGATGTTGAAAAGAATTCTATGGAATTCTTTTTTGTTGTTCTTAAGATATAATCATTACCACGTAAAGCTGTTGGGGTGGGTAGGAATATGAGGGAGAATATAGTGGAATTCTAAGCAATATGATGCTTACAGTAGAAATACAGGCTATTTCCATACTCAAAATATTTTAGTCTGAATTTATCAAAATAAAACTACATAAATAAACTTAAAATAAAACCAAAAAGAAAGAACAAGGCTAAACACAAACTTATGTTTTTGTCTTCATGACACTAAATAGGCAAATTTTTATTGAATTCTCCCTTTTTAAGTAGTTGGTTGGTATTGTATAGATGTGGCCAGCATCTAATATGCTTTCAATTGTGTCTTCAGCCCTCAAGACCCTGGGGGGTCTGAAATCTCAGCCAACTTTGCAATTTAATCCAAAACCCAAAGCAGTTCAGATTCCAAGTAACCTGTTACCCTCTGCTAGCAAAACATCACTCATGGTTTGAAAAATACCATTTTTAATAACCCCTTTTCAGTTTCCTGGCAGGCCCCCAGCTTCACTTCAAAGTTGATTTTCCCCAGTGAGAGTACAGCTGGAAGAATCCAGAAGTACACTGCACCATGTTCCCACTATCCCAGGCTGTGAAGTCCTAGCTCTAGGGCAATGAAGAAGCCTGGAGTGGGAAGGTGGGCAGGGGGAGGGGCACGCTGTGGAGCCCAGGCAAATGGCCTCAGCTCAGGCCTTCCCAGAGACAAAACAATGTATTACCCTCAAGAGTGAACAATTGGAGAAACTGAATCCAAACTGAATTTTGGATTATATCATTTTGGATTATTTTTAAATAAATTTGATAAAAAGAAATCACTATAATTTGGTCTGCTTCTTGAGTGCCGTGTTTTTTTTTCAGTGACCCACTCTTCAGATGTCACACAAACAGATGCCAAGAAAACAATCTATGAAGACAGGCACTAGAGGCAGGAGTTGGGGCAAGGAAACAGAACTTCATCTTTGGAGACCTAGGGTCTCTTAACACAAGCGCAGACTGAACTTTCCTTAAATTCCAAGACAGTAGCCTTGAAGTCCTGAATTTGCTCTTGTATTTCTTGCCCAGGACTAGTGAAGTTGGGGTTGCCAATAAAATGACCACTTTGCTCAAAATGTTGCATTTAAAATCCAAGTCTTCTTAAAACAGCAGAGTAGGATTTTGGCCAGAAAGTGCTTTCTAGTACAAACACTAATGCACTTTTACAAGGCAGGTAAAGCCCCAAATTATGTTGCTAATTAATTTTGTATTTCCTTTAGCTACCTAGAACCAACTGCAGCCGAACATTCCCCAATTGGGATTTTGCCAAGAATTCAGATAATGCCATTTATGGACCATGCCAACAGCTGAAGTCATGTTTTCTGTCTAAAGGGGAAAAAAAGAAAGAAAAACAAATAGAGAAGGATTCATGGAAAGTACATATTAGAAGATAGGGGCAGAAGGGAGGGGAAAGAGACAAGGAGTAAAAATCCTTTTATAGCAATCAACCCCATACAGACACACATACCAGAGGAGGGCCTGGAAGTTTTGAGTTTGTATTATTTGGGGGTAAAAGTGAAGCAAAACAGGAGAATGCAGTGATTGTAGGGAATGTTAGAGAAGCAACAATTTGATCTCAAAGAAATAACGCTCTTCACAAAATGTAAAGAATACAAAAAGGGAAAGGCCTGATGTCTTGCATCATGGCTGATACAAATGTTCTCTGTTATGTGCATGCCAGGAATGTGAATTGCTTGCTGCTTGATTTGGGCTTCTGTAATTATAAGTCTTTATTTTTCAGTGCAAACTCACATTCCAAGGACTAGAAAGAATCTCTACAAGTACAGTATCCCGAACCTTAGAGCTAGAAAGGATCTTGGGTCTCATCTTGTCCAATTTTCCCCATTCTAGGGACAAGTAAACTGAGGAAAATGGAGAAGAAAAACTTAGCCAAATGTCACACAATACATTAGTGGCAGAGTCAAAACAAGAACCCAGATCTAGTGAGGCAGTTCCTAAACATTGGCTCACAATGAACATCACTGGTCCAAAGGAAAAGTGAGGAAAACAAGGATTATGTAGTGACTTTTTAACAAAAATAAAATGTTAAACTATTTTTAATTTTGATATTATGTCCATTCTACTTTTTTGATGTTAAAATATCCCTTATTTTATGAAATTGTGATCATCACAGAGAATACTTGTTATTCTATAATGTCCTTATTTAGCAAAACAATAAATTGGCAGCCCTATGTCAAGGCTCAACATCTTTTGAAATATATCTGGTGTGTGAAAACCGTAAATGTTCTACCACTAGTCTAGTTCAATCCCCTGATGCCGGGCAGGATATCACCACTCAGTCCAAGGTCTCTTCTGATCCTAAGCAGTTTTATATCCACTGAATGTGACAATGGAGTGTTGTATAGTGAACAAAGTGTCAGATAGAGAGTGGTTTGGCTGGGATGTGGGGTGGAAGACAAACTGGAAAAGGAAAGAAGCTTATGGCTGAACATGGAGAAACAAACTAGTTTATGGTCAATGCCTCATCCTGTTTTTTGTTATGGTAACTTCAAGTTAGCATAACACCCCGCTTTAATAGGAAATAGCTCATCCATTATATATTTTTCATCTGTAGCTTAATTCAAATTTTCATCATGAGGAAAAAATGCACAGATACTCAATTTCCATGAGGTAGGCACATTGTATAGAAGAAGCTAAAAGAGGTTAAGTAACTTGTCTGAGACAACTTGGTTCATATGGGATTGAGCCAAGAATAAATCCTAGAACTTCATTCTAGATCTCATAATCCTTCCTCAAGTCCACATCTGTATTCTGTGTGTATCTTAACTGAGTTTCTGGATATAACCCATCAGCTGGCCAATGACATTGCAGAATGTACCATCTGTCACCAAAGTGCCCAGCATCATCATTCTAGGTGACAGGCTCAAGAAGCACCAGGCTCTGGGACCCAGAAGAATTACAAGATTACTGGGAATACAAAGGCCTCTGGCTCCTGGGGACTTGCTGATATGATTTGTGGGGGATAGGTACCCCAATAGTCCTATCACTGTAGTCACCTGTTACAACCATTTCTAGCCATATAAAAGCCAGAGGAGTAAACAAGGGTATCAAAATGCACACCCAAGCATCATCACCACCACCACCATCATCATCATTATCAAATTTTCAATGCGTTTTATTGAGATAACTTGACTTATGGATGATCTAGGTTAAATGTTTCATCTTAGCCATCACCTTCCAAAATTCAATCAAGACCCAATCTGATTGGGAGTTCGAGATTTGAAGATACTAACTAATACATATGAAATAGATAAGTTTATACTGTATAGCACAGGGAACCATATTCATATCGCGTAGTAACTTATGGTGAAGAAGAATATGAGAACGAATATATGTATGTTCCTATGTGACTGAAGTATTGTGCTGTACACCAGAAATTGACACAACATTGTAAACTGACTGTACTTCAATAAAAATATATTTTTAAAAAGACCCAATTTGATAATCCAAACAGAATTTAACATCAGCCTAAACCAAACAATTTTAAAGGTAGAGCAAATAATGATAACCAAAAATACCACATGATATACTACTCTAAAGCTGAAAAAAGCCAGTAACAGATTATATTATATGATTCTATTTATATTAAAGGCCCAGAATCAAGAAATCTATGAAGACAGAAAGTAGATTAGTGGTTGATTAGGGCTGGGGGGTTTTAAGGAAAAGAGAAGCTGATAGCTAAAGGGCACAGGGTTTATTTTTTTCTGAGACAATGAAAATGTTGTGAAATTGACTGTGGTGATGGTTGCACATATCTAAATGTACTAAAACTACTGAATTCCAAGTTTTAAATAGGTAAGTATATGGTATATGAATTATATCTCAATAAAATTGTCATTTAAAAAAATACACACACACACACACACACACACACACATATATATATATATATATATATATATATATATATACTCCAGAGCAAAACCCAAAGTGCCTTTGAGATTCTTGCTATTTAGAACTTTCACTGTTCAGGATTACGGCTATTTGGGATGTTTGGGACAATCCTCATCTCTACATCCCTTTATGTAAGTGGTCAGGAATCACATGTTTGTTCTTTTTTTTTTCTAAGCAGATGTCAAAGCCTGCCTTCTGACTGCTGGTTAGGTTGGTGACTAGCAATTTCCAGGGCCCTGACTCAGCACAGTGCTCTGAGGAACTATGCATTGGTCACTTAGCTGTGACCCAGTCAGTATCTGCTTTCATTCACAATAAATAACCTTTGAAAAGAGAACCAGTATCTATATCTGCTCAGGCACACCCAATACAGACTTCCAACCTGGCTCATCAAAAAAAAAATGTTTTATCTTTCAGACCCTGGTAAAGTAAAACAGGGCTCAGGAGCTTTGGGTAAAAGTCAGCTTCCCAGACTCACAAGGGAAAAAAGTTAATATGGTGGTAATGAGCCACTTAAATGCCTGTCTGCCTCTGTTACAATAACATACCCTTTTCATTCCTTCAGCAGCTCTCAAAGGGCATTCTGGACAGCTGCATTTTGTGGGTATTTCTCCCACTCCCCATACCTACCCACAGAAAGCAAATTACTTTTTACCTCTCCCAAACTTTGTTTTTTATAGTTATTGGGGTTTTACCTTTCCTTTAAGTTTTTTTTTTTCTTTTTTGTTTTGTTTTTCTTTCTTTTGTGCTTTTTATCCTTTGGGATTTTTTCTTTTTATCCTCTCTAGTGTTTGGATACTTTTTTTTCTTTGTTGTTTTTGTTGCTTCTACTTCTGCTGAAGTTATTCCCTTTCCTTTCCTTCTTTTTCCCATTGTTTTCCCTTTTTTTGTTGTATTTTGGGGCAACTTCTTTTTCTGTTTGAGGGGATTTTACTTTTTTTTGCGTTTGGGGGGGGTTTCTTTTTTCTTTTTTGCTTTGTTGTTTTATGTTGCATGGGGCTTTCCTGTGTTTGGTTTATTTGCTTTTTTGTTGTTTGGGATTTTTTTTTCTTTTCCAGATTTTCTCTTTTTTTTCTTTTTCTCTTTTGTTTGCTTTTTTTTCCTTTTGTGTTTCCCTTTTTTTTTTTTTTTTTTTTTTTTTGGTCTTTCTTTTGGCTTTGGGTTTTATTATGTTTTTATTTTTGTTTGGGGTTTTTCTGAGGTGTTCTTAAGAACTGAGGGGTTTTCTTTTTCTTTTAAAGTTTTCCCTTTTTTCTATATTGTTTCCTTTTTTAAAAATCTTATCTTCTCATCTCATATACATCTCAGCAATGTTCTCCTAGGGCAGTCTACCCAAGCAATAGAAATAAAAACAAAAATAAACAAATAGGACCTAATTAAACTTACAAGATTTACACAGCAAAGGAAATCATAAGCAAAACAAAATGACAACCTACAGAATGGGAGAAAATTTTTGCAAAAGATGAACCTGACAAAGGCTTGATCTCCAGAATATATAAACAGCTCATATGACTTAATAGGAAAAAAACAAACAACCCAATCCAAAAATGGGCAGAATACCTAGACAATTCTCCAATGAATACATATGAATGACCAACAGGCATGTGAAAAAATGCTCAATATTGCTAATTATCAGAGAAGTGCAAATCAAAACTACAATGAGGTATCACCTCACACCAGTCAGAATGGCCATCATTCAAAAGTCTACCAAATGATAAATGCTGGAGAGGCTGTGGGGAAAAGGGAATCCTCCTACACTGCTGGTGGGAATGCAGTTTGGTGCAGCCACTCTGGAAAACAGTATGGAGAGTCCTCAAAAGACTAAAAACAGACTTACCATATGACCCAGTCATCCTGCTCCTGGGCTTATATCCAGAAGGAACCCTACTTCGAAAAGACACCTGCACCCCAATGTTCATAGCAGCACTATTTATAATAGCCAAGACATGGAAACAACCTAAATGTCCATCGACAGATGGCTGGATAACGAAGATGTGGTATTTTTATACAATGGAATACTACTCAGCCATAAAAATGACAACATAATGCCATTTGCAGCAACATGGATGTCCCTGGAGAATGTCATTCTAAGTGAAGTTAGCCAGAAAGAGAAAGAAAAATACCATATGATATCACTTATATGTGGAATCTAAAAAAAGAAGAAGGAGGCAAATGAACTTAAATATAAAACAGAGACAGACTCACAGATACAGAATACAAACTTATGGTTGCCAGTGGGGAGGCAGGTGGGAAGGGACAGACTGGGAGTTCAAGATTTATAGATACTGACAGGTATATATAGAATAGGTAAGCAGTTTACACTGTATAGCACAGGGAAATATAGTCAAGATCTTGTAGTAGCTCACAATGAAGAAGAATATGAAAAAGAATATGTGTATGTTCATGTATGACTGAAAAAATGTGCTGTACACCAGAAATTGACACAATATTGTAAACTGACTATAACTCAATAAAAAAATATTATCTCCTCTTTCTAATTTTTCACTTTTTGTTTCTTGTCTTCTTTTAACGTTTTTAGTAATATTTTTACCTTGGAATTATTTTAGATTTACAGAAAACTTGCAAAGATAATATCAAAGGTTCTCATATACTCAACACCTAGTTTTCCCTAATTAACATCTTTCATTAGTATGGTACATTTGTTACAATTAATAAACTAATTGTAATATGTTATTGTTAACTAAAGTCCAAACTTCATTCAGATTTCCTTAGTTTTTGCCTAATGTCCTTTTTCTGTTCCAGCATCACATCCAGAATACACATTTAGTTGTCTTGTCTTCTTGAGTTCCTCTTGGCTCTGACAGCTTCCCAGACTTGTTTTTGATGATCTTGATGATTTTGAGGTACTAGTCATGTAGTTCATAGAATGCTTCTCAGCTGAGATTTTTCCAATGGTTTTCTCATGATTAGATTGGGGTAATGTATTTTGTAGAGGAAGCTCACAGAGGTGAAGTGGTTTTCTTATCACATCAAAAAAGGGTACATACTATCAACATGACTTATGGCATCTGAAATTAACCTTGGTCACCTGGCTGAGGTATGTTTGTTTGCCAAATTTCTCCACTATTAATTTAATTTTCCCCCCTTTCCATACTGTACTTTTTGTAATCAAGTCATTAAGCCCAATCTACACTTAGAATGGGAGTGATTAAGTTCCATCTCCTGGACAGGGGACTGGTATTCAAATAAATTATTTGGAATCCAGTATCACATTATTTATTGTGTTGCTCCAATTGTTCCAGCTTTGACTGTTGGAAGTTCTTTAAGGTTTGTTCCTGTGTTCCTTTGATGTGCCCCCCTTCTTTTTGTTTTTTCCCTTGCTTAACTTTTTAAAATTATCCCTCTTCTTTTTTCTTTTACATTTGCTTCAGTTTCCTTTTTCATTTCTATTTTCCTTCTACACCTATTTTCCCTCCCATCTTTTCTCTCCTGTTAGCTTTTAATATTTTCTCCTCTTTTTTTTCTTTTTTCCTTTATACCTGTTTTTAAAAGAATTTTCTCCTTTCCCAACATTCTTTTTATCTTTTTTACATAACATTCTCTGTAACTAGTAAAAACAAATGTAAAGATGCAACATAAAGAATATACCTTCATTTCTACCCTCTCAGCCTCATTGCCAATATCTTTGGTCAGCTATTGGATTTCATACACTCCTGTAGAGCTCTGTGCTCCCTCACAAGAATGACCAGGAGACCCTGTGTGATAACTCCTAAGGGTCTGATAGCTTCCTTGAAAACTCTATACTTCCAAAAGTCATAGTCAGTAAACTGAAGATTGCCCGGAACGCCAAAGCAGTAATGAGAAATTTATTGACTTTCTTGAGGGGAGGGTATAGCTCAAGTGGTAGAGTGCATGCTTAGCATACACAGGGTCCTGGGTTTAATCCCCAGTACCTCCTCTTAAAAAAATAAGTAAACCTAATTACCTCCCCCCACAAAAAAAAGTAAGATAAAGAAATTTATTGTCTTTCTTACATAGAAGCATCCACAGTAAAAATCACTTTGCCTGGCTATGACTAGAGGAGAACTATTCTGCAAAGTCCTTCTCCAGGGCTTTCTAGCTCCTAGCATCAGGATAATGTATATATGTGAATGCACACATTCCTAAGCTCTCTGCCCCCAGACTCAGGGAGCTATTGGGAACCAGGAGTAAGAAGTAAGTGGGAGCCCAGGGAACTTGGGTAGAAAAGCCTTGTCAGAAATGAGATATTTGTGTAGATAGAAGGTACCAGGAAGACATCAGAAGCTTCACAACTTGGGACCAAGAATAGGGGTGGCTTATCTGAAGGCCCCATTCTGACTTCACTGTCTCATCTTAACAGTTTCCTCCCTGTCCAGGTATGTTTTCTGAGAAGTTGACATTTCAAGCCTAACCACATGTGAAGCCAGGCTGGTAGATGAAGCTAGGTACCCAAATTCCTTTGCATTTTTTGCACTCTAGTTTCCTTAGGTAGAAATAGAAATAATAATCCTAGAGCATTTCCTGACAAGCCCTGACAAGTTCAGCAGTTAAAAGCTTATTCAAGTATAATCCTGCATGAGAGCTAGGGATGAGGGAGAGAATAATGGAGTAAATTAGATGACCTCTAAAGCTTCCCTATGATGGTGTGACTCAGTCATCTGAGAGCTTTTGCAGTTGCTATCAGTTGAGGTTGACACCAGGGGCCAAGCAGACTCCGAGCTAGGACAAAGCTAGATCTCTTTTGGAGCTAGGGAGAGGGGAGAACATCATTCTAGATCCTACCACAGCCTTCTACTCTTCCCTTTCACTAACATACCATCTGCTTCTAAGAGAAGACAGAGACAATTCCATTAAAAAAACATGTCCATCCTTCCAAGCAAGGGATCCCTTCCAACCAAGCCTGATTTGGAATGGTGTTCCAGGTCTAGGGCCCCAGCCTGTACCATAGTTTGCTGACTAGTAGAGATCCATTTTATAGTGTCAAAGAGTTACTATTCCTGTCTTTTGCTTTCCACTATACATCAGCCAAGATTTGATAATGGCACTGGGGCTTGAGACCAAGTGACTTTATCTTTCTTAAATATGGTATTAACTTTTACAAGGAAAAAGAAAAGAAAGTGATTAATGGAAATCAGGCACTTAAGGTAACAATAGGGACAGAGTTTTGTCTTAGGACAAAGCATAAGGGTTTGATTTTCCTAGAACTCTCAACCTGATTCTGAGGTCAGCCACAACTAGTTTTGGGGAGTGACACAAATGCATAAGATAAAGCCTTCAACCCAAAACCTGGAGCCAAAAGAACCCAGTAGTTCAAGAATGCAGTGGCTTTAAATGGTTCACATGTTGGACTCCTTTTCAACAATATGGCTGTAATCTATAGAGTGACAAGATTGAGCAAGCTAACCCTGGGAGGTAACCTCAAAGGGCAAAGGTAATATTGGGATGTTGGGGGCAGGTCGAGTATCAAGGGAAGTCCTTTCCTTGCCTAAAGTGGAGGGGGGGTGAGAATCACAATTTATAAAGGTAAATGGATGTGAGGGACACCAGGAAGGCCTTTACCCAAACAACAGCCTCTATAGGAACAGATATTTCACTGTTAACATCAACAATCCATTTCTTTGATTTAAGCAATATGAACTCCCTGAGTTGCCCCTGGAAAAAGAAGTACATTCAATCCCTGACACCACAAACTGTAAGGAAAGTGGAGAAAGGCTAAGAGGAAGGGGTGCTCTTTGAAATGTGAAATACTTGCTTCAAGTGAACCAAAGACTTGTAAAACAGGAAGTAACCTTAGAGATCTTTTAATTCACCCTGAAACTTAACTATAATACATAGTCCCTCAGACTAACAATTAGACATGAAGGCGGGGGTGTGGACTGGGAAAGAGAGGTTCTAGGTTCTACAGGAGGATTAAACCAAGAAAAGATTTTCATTTTTGGGGGATTTGGTATATGACCTTGAAAGGAAGAGAAAAGATAGCACTGAGGAAAATGAAGGGGCATAGACGAATCTAGGCCAGTGTATGGAGCAAGAGTGTGTTGAGATATAACATTAAAAAAGAATTTCCAATGAATTCCAAGGAGGCAGAAAACTCTTTTGAATGGCCAGACATCTACATGAGGCTTTTCTTTAGTTTATGTCCCTCAGACTAATTGAAATAGAATGTTTCTATTAAAGCAAACACCCAACAGACCTCAGACCAAGTTATAACCTCCATTCAAATAAAGATATAGGTAGAAATGATGGCAAATGTTATGTTTTACTCTCTTCATAATATAAAATATAAACTGTATACTTTTGAGGTTTGTTATGGACCTATTTGGAATGTTATAGGACACAATAAGCCCTCTCAGGAAAAAATGGCAAAAATTGAAGCAGCAACTTCCTGTACTGTTACATTTCCTTTCACTATGCTAAGTCTTGTTATGTGTGTAGGGGTGTTACAGTGTTATTTAGAGGAAAATGGAAAGATGGGGAAATGGAATTTTCACAGGCGTATTTGGAAAGTTATTCTCTTTTACTATCTGTTTGTGGTTTTTTGTTTGTTTTGGTCTTTTTTTTTTTTCAGTTTTGAAAGAGCAATCCATGCACATGGTAAACAAGCATAGTTAGCCTCACTAGAGAAAAACACTTAAAAGTTCCTGTGTTACCTTCCAGAGATAATATATATATATACTTACAAGCATATATACACATATTATTATAATTTTGGATGTTATGAAAAACCTCTATGAAGGCTTCCGTCAGGTTTGCTTCAAAGCAACAAATGATTCCCACAGCATGCTCTAAACCATGTGGCCAATCTCCAAAGATTCAGAAAGGCAACATTCTCTACCTTAATACAAATCTAGGACCCAAGTTAACATGGTAGGGGTACAGTAGGGATAAATCTTGGGAATACAATGTGTAGTTCTCTTAGAAAAATAGGGATATTAGTACCTAACTTACAGGATTATTGTTAAGTCCTGAAAAAATCAGTATGTGTAAAGTATTCAAAACAGTGCCTGGCATAGTGTAAGTGCTATAAAAGTGTTAGCTGCTATCATCATTTTTATTGTTGTTGTTTGCTGTTGTTGCTGGGAGAGGACAGCTTGGGGCTTCTTGAAGCTATTCCCTATTTTCTCTGGATTTTCCTCACAGGTACCTCCAAAGTTGGGAGCCTTTATCTGTTACTACTCTTCCTCTGGGATAACTCCCCCACCAGTATCTAAACTGTGGAGCCAATTGGTAACCAAAGTTGTACCTCAAAAGGTCTCCTGGACACAGGAAAACAGCCTCACTGCCTGACATTCTTCTCACAGCATCAATGAGATAAACTGTTTCATATGTTATTACTCACTACTGTTCTTGCAAAGACCATGGAAATGCATGGACACACTGGCCACTTACCACACTTTCTGAGGAATTACTTAGTCTAGAACATGTTGTTTCCATCTTCTTTGTGTGATTCAGTTCCTCCTCATCCCTACATCTCTCACTGCTTCTGAGGAGTTGCATGTTACTGGCTAGCCACAGACATTGCACTGCCTTGCCCCACTGGCTAGGTCTTTTAAGAAGCTGGTGCTACTGGAACAGGCTGGACTCTACAGGCACGGGTCAGACATCCTCTGCAGTCTGACTGTGCCATCTCATTACCTTAGAAGCCCTTCAAGGAGTTGAAGCCAAGCTCATGGATACCCAGCACATCTTCTCACTTACCTCTTTGTCTGAAAGGGTAGGAAACTGACAAATGAGACACTAACTTTCTCCCACCAGTGAGTCTCATCAGTGGCATCTGCCTACTTCCTGGTTTCTTCCAAACATAAATTAAATGTTTGGCTCCTGATGCAAGTCTTTGTACCATCATGGAGGGACTTTAACATCCATGAAGATAAAACACAGAGTACCACTCTCTTGTCTCGACTCCAAAGACCTTTCCCTGCACTTCAGCTGTCCAAATCCACATCCAGGATCTTTTCATCACTCATTATTGCTCCATTTCTAATATCTTAAATTTGTATACCCCACTCTCTGGCTACTTCTTTTTCCCATTTAAGGGATTTTACTTTCTCATTCTTACTACTCCTATTCTCTGGTTTCCTGTTTTCTCCCAATTTATCAGTCTCCTGCAGCCTAATTTTCTTCCCTGACTGGTTTGGGTCTCACAGTTATTTCAACCATTATCTTTTCCATATTCTTAACTCACCACATCATGACCTGGTACCACCCGAAAACCCATGGTCTCCTGCTTAAGGAAAGTTCTCAGTGCTGTCCAACAATTTTCCCAAGAATTTCTGGTCATCTTTATCTCCCATCCCTTCCTATTCCCTCAGAGATCTCTTGCCACAAGGCACTACCCTGAATCTTCACCCCTTCCTTTTCTGGTGGTTCTTTCTTCTCTGAAACAACAGTAGCTTCAGAACTCTTACGGTTTAAAAAACAGTTTCTCTACCTTGGCTCTCTCTGTTTGCTGTCCTCTGCTTCTCTTCCAAACTAAGCTTCTTGAAAGAACAGTCTATATTCACTGCCTTCATTTCCTCTTTCCATACTTACCCCTTGACACACTGCAATCTGGTTCTGTTTCTGGGGTAGGTCACCTCCTACACTTGCTTGTACCTCGATCATAAGACTGTTTCACCTTATTATAATTACCACTAAACCTAAACACCTCAAAAACTAGGACCTTGTCTAACTTACCTATGTGGTCCCAGAACCTAGCACAGTGCTTGATTGATAGGAGGTGCTCAATAAACGAATTATGTCACAAACACTTACTGAACACCTACTAGGAACCAACCACTGTAGTGGCTCTGCTAGAATCCACAACACTTGGACCCCCATAATCCATCACCAAAACTATATCCAAATACACTCTTTCTCACAGAAACTTTCTCCCCTTCGTGAATGTCAAGTCAATACATTTAATTAAGCCATCCAACCCTTGCCTTGTTCTGTGCCATACTCATAGTAATTATTTAGCATTTGTTGAATGAATGTCTGATAGATCTCAGTCAACTCAAGAGATGCTACTGAAAATGGGCACAGAGGAGCCTGTTCTAGGATTTTGCTCCTTACAGAAGGCTTTCGGGGTTTTCCAAAGCTATTTCTAAACAATTTGTTCCCTAGAAACATATATATTGTTTGCAACTCTATCTCAATATTGCTGATAGTTTGGGTAAGCTACTAGCCTCTTTACAATCTCTCCCTTTCCTTTAACTTCTCTCCCTTCTCTCTAGGCGTCTTTCTCTCCACCTTTGAACAGGTGCAAAAGTTTATCCTAGCCACAAATAAATAAATACAGGAATTAGAAACCCTCTGTTGACCTCCAAGGTCCCGCTTTATCTAATATCCTTTGTTTCTCCACTAAATCTTTTCTAAGAGTTGTCTACTCTTGCTAGCTCAAATTTCCTTCTTCCTGTTGGCTTCCACATCAAATGGTCAG
Organism: Camelus bactrianus; assembly: GCF_048773025.1. Classification (NCBI taxonomy): domain Eukaryota; kingdom Metazoa; phylum Chordata; class Mammalia; order Artiodactyla; family Camelidae; genus Camelus; species Camelus bactrianus. Next base: position 62,006,883 of record NC_133575.1, read on the forward strand.
AAAGTATAGGATATGGGTTAGGTTGGTCAGGGAAAAGCTTCGTGGACAAGTAAGAAGATGGGACATAGGGGAAACTCTGAGATTAAAGTACAGGAAATGTAGATGTTTTGGGGGAGTATGAAGCCTTTCTATTTTGTTTTTAGTCTGTTTTATAAGTTTCTATTTTAAGCAGGTAACATATACATATGATACACAGTTCAAAAAGTACAAAGGGTACAATGTGAAACATAAAGGTCTTTCCTACTTCCCAGTTTCCATCTATGGAGGCAGTCATTGTTTAAAAATTTCTTATGTATCATTTCAGAGACAGTCAATGCATTTACAGATATTTACATAGATGAAGTCTTTATATATAAGGGTAGAAAATAATAGGAAATGCCGTGAGAAGGGTGAACTGACAAGCACAGGAGGAGGTGTTGAAGAACTAGGGAAAATCATCTTCCTCCCACCTCCATTAATAGCTGTTCCATCTTCCCAAGTTGCCGAGGCTGAAAGCTTCTGAGCATCTCCCATTGGTACAGTGGCCTGCAATTTACAGAGCACTGCCATAGCCCTTATTCCACATAACTTTGGTACAACCCTGTGAACTAAGCAGAGTCCCAATGGTTAGCCGCACATTAAAGTTAAGCTGATTAATAATCCTTCCATTCTTGCTGCTGCTACCTCCAATTTTATTTCCAAAATGTAAATTGCATACCTTTTGTAAGTCTTCTATCCTGTTTCCATCCATAATACATCCTTTCCCCTATTATTGGGCATTTCCAATCTCATTCCTATTCTTACTTTTACAAATAATGTTATACTGAAGGTACATAAATCTTTATCTGAATTTCCATTCCCTCAAGAAACATTCTTAAAAGTTGAATTTATGAGTCTTAAGATAATTCAGATTTTTAGAGCTATTGATACGTACCCTCAAACTACTTCCCAAAACAGCATATCAATTTAATCCACTGGCAGTGTACAAAAAAGACCACCTCACTGCACTCTCACCAGCATAGAATATTATCTTTTCTATTTTTTTTCTAATTTGTTGGCAACAAAAAATGACATGTCATCGTTGCTTTAATTTGATTTCCTTGATTACTAGTAAAATAGAGTTTTTTCAATAATGTTTATATACATGATTTGTTTTCCCTGTTTTGCAAATTACATTTGTAGAAAAACCATATATTTCCTTTGCCTATTTTTTAAAACAGGATCTTGACATTTAAAATCAATTTACATATATTTTGATATATTTAGCACATTATATTATAATCATAATTATATATAGTTGATTTTCATTATTCATCGTAGTTATGTTTTATAAAGTCACTGCAAACACTGAGATAGCAAATCCTGAACCACTGTTCCTGGGGAAATACAGAGTTAGGTTCTGGTGAGCCTCTGTCACAATATTTTTGTCAACAAATCAATACATAACTTGTTTATGTGTGCTTCTATTTAGAGACATTTTATTTAATACATACATTCAATATATATTTTATATATACTATATATGTATATAGTTGATTCATTAGTATTGAACTCACAGCCAGTAACACTATTACTCCTGTCTGAACTAAGCTTATCTAATACATGAACCAAGCTTATTTAACACACGTATTTTCTCCACAAGGCACATCACAGCCTTCCTGCACTCAGGAACACTGTATGGCAATTAAGTTCTATGCCTGGGGGACATTTTAAACAGCAAAATCACAAAAATAATCCTTTCTTTTGTAATATCATATATTATTTTAAGCCAATCCAAAGAGGAAATAATGTATTCACCTACATTTTCTTCTATTTTTTAAGTCTTTAATATTCTGCATAAAGTCCTTTCATACACCTGAAATTTAGCTTGGTGGATGGTGTATCAAATCTTTTCGGGACATAACAAACCACCAATCACCAATCAATTAACCTCACTTCTTGAGCCCTGTATTAGTCTGGCTCCCAGTAAAGTGCCCTTCTCAATACAAGTCAACCAGTTCCAGAGTACCTATGAAGCTTCCAAAACAATGGAAAAGCAGGGTAAAGAAAATTCCACTACATCCAAGTGTGAGATATCAAGAAATGAGATGGAGCTGGTGATAGCCTGCAGCTACTTCATGGCTGTACTCTGCAGTGAAACAGGACCAGGCATAGGGCTAGAGGCCAACTCACTGCCAGGAACTAGAGTGGGTCAAATGTAGTTCTCTCCATATCATAGGACAGTGTTTCTCAGAGTATTGTAAAGGAGAATCTGCATCAGAGTCACCTGAAGTGTTTGTTAAAACAAGGATTCCTGGCCCCCATTGCAGACCTGTTGAATCAGAACATTGATGACTGGGTACCCAGAAACTATGCTTTTAACAAGCTTCTCAGGTAAATCTTCTGCAGGCTAAGGTTTGAGACTCATTTCCATAGATAATCACTATTTCATTACTAGGGTGGGGATGATTAATAATATGGCTTACTCTGCTTATACCTGCTAAAAGACTTAGGCAGTTTAGTCAACAATATACATGATATGTGCCAGTGCTGAGACCTGGAGACCACAAACGAGCTAATGCAATCTTAGGTCACACAAATACACAAATAAAAGTGTAGTGTCTAGAATGAAGGAGGAGATGGTCTTGCTCTTACTCTACACTATACCAAGAGTACTGAGTTTAGCATTAGAACACCACACCACAAGAGTAATAAAACCAAAATATATGTCCTCAAAAAAACAACTTGGCTTATGAAGAGGCTGGAATCCAAGACAAGTGCAGAATTATCAAAGATAATTCTGACATCTAGGGATGTCAAGCCTAGAGAATTGAATAATCTAGATAATATGACTATCAATCTCAAATAGCTGAAAAGTTGTATGTGGATGAGAGCCCTCTGCCAAGGCAATGCCATCCATGCTTATGGCTTTTTTATATACCTTCCCCTTGGCTATTAACTCTCAAATATATAAATCCAGACTGGGTCATTCTCCTGACCTTCAGCCTTCCTAAATCTATCCACCTGTATTTTCCACAAGCACCTCAAATTCTACATGGCTAAAATCAAACTATTATTCCCATTTTCACAGATAATGAATCTGAAGTTCAAAGAGGTTAAAGAATTTGCCACAGGTTCAGGTAAATAAATTAAACCCAATCTGTCTGACTCTAAAATTTATGCTTTTTTCATTTTTTTTATCATGCTGGTTTTTATAATATTAGGGGGAAAAAACTAAACCAGAACATTACATATCTATCTTGTAGCTCTGAAACAGAGTAGCAAATTTCACAAGGGAGTTGTTCCTTCCTGAAAAACAAACCTGCTCTAAAAAACTCTAATCCTAAATACGCTAGATTATATGTTTAAAATTAAATGCCTAGTAACATCAGGGGCAAAATTATTAAGTGCAAGAAGTTAGAGAAGTCCCTCCCCCTATCTGGATCACAACATCTTGTTCTTCAGAATAGATAAGATTCTGTGAACTTTGAAGATCTTTACATCCTCTTACAGCTGCGCCATTCTAAGAGTCTATGGACGACAGCATTCCGTATAAGGTACAGACGTTATGAATAAACAGTCATGCCATTTAGCCTGCGTAATAGTTCAGCTGCCTTCCAACACCATCCTCCAGGACCTGCTGGACTAGAGACTGATCATATATCTTCATGATATTCTCATCTACTCCAGGCACCAAGCCCAGCATGACGCACTTGTCCACAGTCCTGACTTGCCTCTGGCAATACCAGCTCTTTACACGACTGGAGAAATGATCAGGTAAAAACTATAAATTCTGTCCCATTTTTCTGTACATAGGGTTCTGGTGTGCTCCCCCAAAGTCACTTACTAGCTAGCTGTACGACCTTGGGCAAGTCACTTAACCTCCCTGAGCCTCTGTTTTCTCATCTGTAAAAGAAATACTAATAGTATATAATTCACTTGATTGTTGCAAACAAATGTTTCCTTCCTTCAGTGTCACCCTTGGCTGAGCCACACCAACTAACCCCAGGGCTTCCTTGGATTCACTAGTTATTATCAGGGATTATTCTATCCCTCTCCTTTCTGATCACCACCCCCTCCATCAACCAGACAAAGAACATTAGATAAATGCTCATGTAAATCTTCTCAATTCACTGAACTGTAGCAATTAAGGATGTATTTGAGATTTTTTAGCAACACTTAAATCCATAACGAGAAGTCAGCCAGCATCTGCTTAAATGTTTCCTATGATAGGAAACACAACTTATTCCCTTCTAACACAGCCCATTTCATCTTCAGTCAGCTCTGCTATAACTTCCACCCAACAATTCTAATTCTATCCCTTGAGGTCTCATTTTATAGATAAAATCATCTTTCTTATGACATCCCTACAGATACTGCAATATAGCAGTCATGCCCCACTCTGCCTTCCAGGCTTCTCTTCTTAACCTCTATTTTGTCCTTGTCCCTCTTGAAAAGATAACTACCATAACTAAGCACAATACCTGAGGCATGGTTCTAAAAATTCAAAGAAGAGTGGGATAATCACCTCCCTTATTCTAGACTCTATACTACCATTAATGAAGTCTGGGCTTCCATTAACATTTTGGCAGCCATATTAAACATATATCCATCCTGTAGAATTGCTAATTTTTTTTTACATTTTATGAAAATTATGCAAGATGTCATATTTATTCTTATCCAATTAATTTTGTTGTTTTTGAACCATCTTTGCAGTCCAATAAATTCTTGGATTCTTGGCACTGTCATTCAGTACATATACTTTCCCTCCCACTCCAGTTCTCTTAATGTTTGATGAGCATATTTTTCTATATCTCTATCCAAGTCATTAATTAAAATGTTGAAAACAAAACAGAGCTAGGTACAGAGCCCTACAGCTCACCACCAAGGATCTCTCTTTGCAATAATGAAGCTCAACCTTTCTCTTGCCTTCAACACACGTGAGGGCCATTCCTACCACCCAATCAAATCAATCACCTTAGCTCACAAAGAGATACCCAAGGAGAGGCAGGCCTTCTAAAGGGGAGTACTTCAGTGGAAAGAAAGGCTTATGTGGTTTGGAAAAAAATCCTCATCCAAGTGATTCTGATAAACCCTTCAGAGAATGTCTGGCACATAGTAAGTTTTTAATAAATAGTAGCACCTTAAAAAAAACTATTTCAGAATTCAACTAAAGGAACAATGTTCCAACTCATGTTTGTTCCAACTTATTCACCAGCATGTCATAAAAATAAAAATCTTTGTAATGTACCTTGCTGCAATATAAGTACACCGTAACCACCATATACTTGCATCTGTTAGGCAAATGGTCCTATCAAAAAGCCTACATTTCCAAGACCACAAATCTGAATACAGGACACAGCTCCCTAATGGGAAACTTATAGCCAAAAATCTATTCAATTATTTCAAGCTCAGGCTCTACTGACCTGGCTCCCATCTCTCTCGCTTATGAATGGCAGAATCAGGACCTCCACATTCATGAAGGTCCACATCATTTCCCTTCCTGTTGCTCCTTCACCTGATCCTACTGTTTTCAAGAAAGGTGACAAATCCAGGTGAGGTAATCCAGGCTTGCCTTGCAATAAAAAAATTTCAAGATGTTTGTAGCCAAAAGACAGATTGTGATACCCACAATGGGTCACATCTATAACCTATATTTCTGACATGACCTCCTTGTCTCCCCGCTCCCACCTTTGGTCACCGCAGTTTAGAATGCTGCATACCATATCTTAGGGCTTCTGGTGGCAACAGATCCAGGATAAAGTAGGAAGTGAATCTGGAACCAGAGATATCTGTGAGTCTGCAACATTGGAAGCCATTTTATGCTGTAGCTTTTGTGAATATCACTTTAATGATAATCAACATATTATAAAAACAATAACTGTTCACATCTATACTGTCCTTTATAGTTTACAAAATACTTCAATAGACAATTTTTCTTTTGCTCCTCAAAACAGTTCAGTTACTTCATTTGGGGGCAACACTGTTAAAAAATTTAAAGAAATTATCTTTATTAAGCTAAATTATGCATTATTCCCCCCGACACACACATACACAAAATAATCCCTGCCACACAATCTAGTTTAATCAAACAAAAATGTTGAATGGCAGCTACTTTGCTCAAAAAAGCACTAAACTCAAAGGTTCTTATTTTTTAGGGCAGATGATATTTACTTTATTTTACAAATGAGGAAAATCAGTCTTTGGGAGGGAGGTTAGATAATTTGCTCAACATTCACATAGCAAATAACAGAACCAGCATTCAAAGCCTAAGTTATCTGACTCCTAATCTAATTTTTTTCTACCTCAACATTTCGAAGTGTCATTCAGCTGTCTTAATTAAAATGGTCACCGTCCTCCTCTGTCAAAAAATAGGCAGTGGCTAACTACATTCATCCTCCTAAAAGACATGTTTCAAATTACAGGATCATAAACCAAATTCTCTCACAAAAGGATCAGTTTCCTTCCCAGGCAGCTAAGTTCCTATGCCATTCTAGGAATCTTTTCTTTTGCACCTTACAGGTAAGCAGCCATACAGTCTCATCGATCTGCAGAAAAGATGTTGAGACATACTGCACCAAACCAGAGCTCCAACCCCACCCTCAATCTTGCAGCATTCTGTCACTTGTTGTCAAAGCATTCAGCATGGCCATTATCCCACTGCAGAGATATTGCACAAATCAGAAACGCTATAGGCTATAAAATTTTCATTTCTCATTCACCAATTTATTTAAATCCCTACCCTTCACAGTGTAGTCCCCACAAAGGACAAAAAGACCACCACTTGGGAGAAATACCAGAAAACACAAGTCAATTTCTACTTCAGTCCACAGCAATAAGGAAATAGATAACTAGTCCCATAAGTGAGAGATTAGATACTGTTCTCGACCTACCACCTTCTCTCATATATCTCTCTAAAAACTCTGCAACTCAATTTTAATTAACTGAGTCACTCACTTCATATCTTACCTATTGTAATTAGCTCTTTTCTTCAAGATATACCAGTTCATTCTTATAACCTAAATAGCATCCCTAAGCAGCCAAAAAGCACCATGACCATCCCACAGTTAAAGGGAGTGGAAAGGTTGTTATTCATGGTTTGGGACTCTAAAAATTGCAAACTGAAATGAGGCCAGAATGGCCCCAAGGGCTGGCTGGCAGGAATCACTGGGGCCACATACAATCCAGCCTCAGCTCTCGCAGAATGGAGCTGCTAAGTGGTATCAGCTCTCATACTACTTCCCAGACATACCAAGGCAGAGCCCCAAATCCTGAATTGCCTCCTCAAAATGGCCTCTCACCTCTCAAAATAAGTAGGTCTGGGTGCAATTAATCTATTTTGGGCCTCCCCTCAACCAACCCAGGGTTCTGTATTTTCCTGTCTCATTTTATCTGTTTTCCTTCCTAGTTCTCAGCTCAGTTTCAACTTCTGTAAGTACCTGATTCCTTGCTTTGGCTCAAATCAGCATTGTCTTCAGCCATCTTCCTGGGTTTACCGACCTCACGCTCGAGTTCTGCAGGATTAGTTTAAACTGGTTGAAATAGATTTGAACTGGTCAGAACTGATTTTCCCTTGTGAGAAAAGATTTGAACTGATCAAGAGCAAGTTCTGACCACTTTAAACCCATTTGGACCAGTTTTACATTGTTAATGCAAGAAGAAGCCACTGAAGGGATCAAGATGAATCAGGAATGAGATGAAGCAGCTTCAATCTGCTTAGACCAGTGGGGGGTACAAAAAGGACCTGATGCTAAGGACCATACCATTTGTGGTGGTGGTGCTGGAGGGGGGAATCAGAAAGGGCCTAATAGTCTGTGAGGTAGGATCAAACCACTGTAGACCCCGGGGGAGGAGCTAAAAGAAACTGATGCTCAATGACGCAGGATCAAATCATTGGCATGAGACAGGAGGGGGAAAGATGCTGACGCTCTATGGACAGGACCAAACCACTGAGATGTATAGAGAGCTGAATAGGGATACTTTTTTTTTTAAATAAAAGTCATCAAACCACTTCAGGGTAAGTATGGAAGAAGGGAGAGTAAGGACACAAAGGGCCTAGTAGTCTGTGAGATAGGATCAGACTACTGGAGGATTTGCAGAAAGGGAATGCTGTTCTAAGAAGCAGGATCAAACCACTGTGGGAGGGAGGGGAGCAAAAAGAAGTTGAAATTTCTTTAAGCAAATTTACATTCATTTTAGTAAAGTAAAAGTGAATATGATATTCTGTAAGACAGAATAAAACTCTGCTTTTATCGACAATAAAGGGCATTTAAATTATCTCATTTGCTCTTTACTCTGCCCTGTTGGCTGGGTCAGACCATCTTCCCACAAAGGCCTCTGCAGTAATTCCCAGCTGCCCCTGATGGTTGCTAAGCAACAGTGTAGCAGCTGCCTGATGAACCTTGCCCTTTTGACATTAACCCTTGGGTTTCTGGAAGGAAAATAATCTGTGCATACATTTAAAAATTGGGGAGCAAATTGAGACAGTATCATCAAATGCTAAGTGGGGAAGAGTGTGAGCCAACCATACAGACTTTCAAAAATAAAAAAAAGACAGCAAGTAGTTATACTATGATGGTTATGTGGAGGAAGCAAAACTCACAAAAGCACAGTTCTATAGACTTAGAAAGCAACAAGGGCAAGCCCCTACAAGACCTTTGAGCTCTTCTATGACATCCCTAACCAGTGCTAGAATACCTTTGGTGAAAAAAGAGTAGTTCTAACTTCCTGGGAAATTTGTTCCATTTCCCTATAATTCTGAATTTTTTAACCAAACTCTCTCCCCCATGGTTTATACACAGTAGTCTGGGTCTTTTTTCTAGAGCAGAAGTTGGCAAACCAGGGCTTGCAGGCCATATCCAAGCCTCAGCCTATTTTTGTGCAGAATGTGAGCTGAGAATGTTTTTTACATTTTTAAGTGGTTGAAAAAACTCAAAAGAAAAATATTTTATGATGTGAAAATTATATGAAATTCAAATTTCAGTCCATAAATAAAATTTTGTTAGAACACAGCCATGCTTACTCATTTACATCTTATCTGTGACTGCCTTCCTGCTACCATGGCAGAGTTGAATAGCTACATCAAAGACCTCATGACTCTCAGAACCAAAAATATTTACTATCTGGCCCTTTATTGAGTAAGTTTCACAACCCCCAATCTAAGCAACAATCAGTTTTCAATAGGACTCTGCCTAAGTAGGAATGTAATGGGAATGCCAGATACGAAAGAAAGTGAAAGAACCTCACAAAGAATCCTAAATTCTCAGAGAGGGAAGGGACTGGTGCCAAAGTCCTTTGAGCCCACAAATAACCTGAAGCCATTTCTCATGGCTTCTGGGGAAAAGGAGGAGATGTAGCCTGTAGGGAATTGCTGGGAGTCTTCAAGAAGAATGAGAGAACAGATCGAAGGGAAGGTTGAGATCAGAGTGTGAAAGGCCTTGAATACCAAATATAGTTGCTTGACCATCCTGAAAGCAGTGGAAGAGTTGGGTTTCAGTTAGGGTTGAGTGACCGGGTAAAAGACAGGCTTGAGGAAGATGATTCATGCTTCCAGACATCTCTCTAGTTCTATTCCAGCTTTAGGCAAGTAGCAGTGGTCTGAGAAGTTCAGGCCATTCTGGTCAATCAAGTTCAAAACCATCTCAATACAAGGATCCTAGTCTGAACACAATCTGGCTGGAGGCAGTATCCCACAGAAAATTAAAGATATATGTTGGGTCAGTTTCAAAGGATTTCTGCCTTAAGAGCATAAGGGAACTCCCATCACGTTTATCTGATTCTTACTCACTTTTCAGGACCCAACTCAATTCATATCTCTCCCAGAGCTCCTGCCCTCCTCTGAATTCCTTCAGCACTTCCTTGTGCCATTCATGTGGTCCTCCCTCCACCTAGTCTAATACTGAATGTATCTTTTCTGTGAAAATGGCATGTTTCCCCAGAAAGACTTTGAGATTCCAGAAAAAAGAGATCTTGATACCCTTTTGTGTTCCCATGTGATGTGGTTGATTGATTGGTAAGGATATTGATCTAATGACCTAGTGGTCCGCCAGTGTAGGGAGGTCCCCACTTGGGGGACCTCAGGCACTTTGGGAGCTATGTCAGCTTTAAGCACACATCTACCCTCCTAGGCTGGATACTTTGGGAAGGGGTGAGGTGTAATGATGTATTCTAGCCAGTCCTGGGCTGCAATGACCAAGCAAAAACCAGCTAACTCTTTCTGGCCCTGATACTACAAGGACCCCAGCACCCCATCCTTCCTGCCTTCATGAGCTCAAAGCTGAATGCCCTGGTCAGGAAGACAAAGCCCACAGTTCTGGCTGCCAGGCATCTAGTCCCATTTTCCATGGCCTCTGTTGATCCTGGACCCAGCCTTCAGGCTGGACTCAACAGATTCAGGACGAAAATAGGCCCTTGGCTGGGAAGGCTGGCTTTCCACAAAGTGCTCTTTCCCCCAACGGCCAAAGCAAACGCCGCCGGCCAGGGCTAAAAGCCAGCCAGCCGCTCCCGACCTCTGCCGGCCAGCATCAAGGAGGCCCAGAGTCAACAGTGCATGGACAGGTCTGCTATTTCATTCCTTCTCATTCCTCAAACATCAGATTTCCCTTCAGTGAATCTAAATAACCAAATAGAACTAAAGTCAGCTCTAGCCTGTAGGAAAATGTCAAAGATCCCCCATGGGCCTCAATGGCTGAGAGAGATTCAGCACAGCCCCCACCTTTGTTCTCCTCAGCCTCTCAAGGGGTGCCCAAGCCCACAGGCCACCTTCTAGAGTGTCTCTGTTTAAATTGTTTTCTCCTGCTCCCTTAGGGGAGAGGAAGGAGGTATATAAGAATGAGCTATCAATACCCACTGTTCTTGCTGGCTCACAGGCCAAACTGAGACTCAAAACAGAGTTAAACCAATCTTTTTTCCTGAATTAAATAGCCAGCCTTTCCTCACAATCATGGGGCAGGGGCCAGGTTTCAGACACTGGACAAGAAGGACATGGAGAGAGGAAGAAGAGGAAGGGAAAGAAAGAGGAATGGAAGACATCAGACAGAGGGAAGTACTTTTTATCTGACATACAGAAGTCTCTTCTGAACAAGTGATTTTTGGCAATGATAGAGGAGTGGGAAAATCTTAGCAAAGCTAGAAAATGGTACTGCTTTGAGAATAAAGTTTTCTTGTCTATTCACATAGAAATCACTCTCCCCTCCTAGACTGGGTAAGTTGGTACTGACTTAGAAGAAACCTGGGACTAGATGGGATTACTAACAAAAAAGGAGGATCTCTCTTCAGAGATATTCAACATTTGAGTCAAACTATTGGATCAGCATCTTTTTTGGTACCCAGGTCCCTCCTACTAATAATTGCAGACATTTTACAATAATAATAAATATCATGTACTTAGCACCAACTATGTGCCTAGTAACATTCTATTCCCAAACTGTGTACCAAGGCACCCAGGGTACCATAGCCAACTCACAGGGGAGATTTTAATTTTGAGGGAAGACACAGCGACATCTGTCGGACATAGCATGAATTACTACTATTAAGTTTTTTACACCTGATTAGTTAATAAACAGAATTGTTTCTTTTGACTTAGGGGTGCTGTGAAAACAATTACACAAAGGGCACAGTGAACTAAGAAAATCTGGAAACCTTTCCTATATGTATTATATGGATTATCTCATGCAATCCTTAAACTTTATGAGGTATATCTTAATATTTTTTTCATTTTATAAGGAAACTAAGGCTTCAAGAGATGAAGTAATTTGCCCAAGGTACTCAGCTAAGTGATGGCAAATCAGAGGTATGGCAGACTTCAGAGACTGTGCTCTTAAACCATTCATAACACTGCCATCCCATCATTAGTTTTGTCCACTATTCTCATTTCATAGGCAGGCTGTGAAGAATGCCTTGATAAGACATGCAATTTTTGTGTTATGGAAATGGTGTTATCTTTCTATAAGTCCAGAATTTAGTCTCTAAATCAACACACATGCCATAAGGGGCATAGGAAAAGCGATGTCATTTAAATCAGGAATTAAACAAACATGAAGCATAAGCTGAAATTGAGCCAGCCTTCAAGCTATTTGAACTGTTTGATTGCTTTTGAACTAATTCTTGGGTGATCCCCCATGCTTATTATAATCTTGCCTTAAATTTTGCTTAACCCAGACCACTGAGGTTCACTTGTATTATGATGTGAGAAACGAGGCTCTCTACGCATCAGGCCTGGTTACCACTGGTTTCCTTCTTTTAACCATGAGGGAAACCAGCCTGAGAACAAGGCCAACACACAGAGGAGGGCAGAGTCAAAAGAATCACAGTGAAAAGGAGCAGAGTCATGACTGAACCATGCTTGAAGCCTGTCCTACCTCTAAATGTTCCTGTTATATAAGCTGATAAATCCCTGGTTTGTTTCAGCCAGTTTAGGTTGGGTTTCTTGTACTTTGTAACCAAAATCATTCTGAGTAATAGTTACTCTCCTAAAGCACCCACCACAATGCCAGTCCTGATGTTGATTCCCCAATGAAACTCATTCTGAACCCCCAAACAGAATATATTGCTTTATCCTTTGTGCACTCATAGCTCATTATACGTAACTTTACTGTATAATACATCACATTGGGTTATTTATTTACAGCTAATTCTTTATTCATTGTCTCACCCACTGTAATGTGAACTTTGGTGCCTTAAAAAATGCCTAGCACATAGGAGATGCTCCATAAGCATGTTTTGATCTGAAATGAAATGAAATATTAAGCATTCAATCAATGTTAGTTCAGTTCTTCCTCTGGAAGGCAGAATGATGCCTGATAGACCCTACTCTTGCTGTAAACTCCAAAAGTTCATGCAACCTGACTTACTCTAGCCCCAGACACATGCAGAACAACTACAAATGGTTAACACTCAGTCGGCTGTCCCAGCATCCAACACCTTTTGCACCAGACCTGGCAGAATCAATTAAGAGGTTGATGGGACAAGCTGTGGGCCTCACTGAACCCAGCCCAGACAGTGGCAGCACAATAATGGCCACCACCAATGTAGCCAACTCTAATCAGAACAGCACAAAGGTAATTTCAGGAAGGCCCCCAAAATATATGCATTCAATTCTCTCCTCTCTGCTCCATCTCCAGGTCTACAATTCTACCATAGGAATTTACTTGTGTTAACTGAGGGCTTTGGCACTTTTTAACTGCCAATTCCTCTCTGTACAGTAGCTCTCCCTTATTCTGAACTCCTACTGTGCTTTATACATTCTCTAATTATCGCTTCTCTTATTGGCTTGTGATCATCTATGTACGTGTCTGTCTTTCCCACTAGACTGTGAGTTCCCTGAGGGTAAGAACTGTGTTTTCTCAGTCTGCATCCTATGGACCCAGAGTAGTGCCCAAAACAGAGTAAGTACTCAGAAAGTGTTTGTTGAAATGAATTATTGTTAAATTTTCCTCAAAAGAATGGATTATCTCTATGGGTTAGATTTGATGACATTTTAAATCCTTGATACCTCCTTGTACAATGGAAACATTTAGGAATTGGAGATGGTGGTAGAAGACATGGATTTGAGCCTGGCTTGGCCAATTACTAGCCCTATATCCTTATATCCTATGTCCCTATAACTTTGCTCAACTCTTGTAACCTCTGTGAACCTTTGTTTCTTCACTTTCACAATGAGGATAATCATAAACATATCTCACAAAGTTGTAGTAAGGGTAAAATGTACTGTCAGAGATAGCACGTTGTGAATGTGATATCTTGTGAAAAAGCTGAGTTATTATATGACATAATTTCATTGAGAGAGAATTCTTTTCACAATTTTGTTTGCCTAGGAATAGACAGGGGTTCTTTCAGAGAGCTACTGAGATTACTCTTTTGTGTGCTGGATATGCCCCTAGGAGTTTTTCATGACTGTAGGCCCATTCTCCCTGCCCCCTCCATTAGATAATAAATAGCTTTCACCCTTCCTTTTAGCAGTCCTCCCTCAGCAGTGTTGAAGGTTGGCAAAAGGCAGTGGGAACAACCCAGAACTGGCTGTTAGAATCAGTACTAGAATGATATTCTTGCAGATGAGAGGCCTTCCACATTCAGCCACACTTCAGCTCGTATTAACACCAGTTTATGTTTCCTGAGCACCTGCAAGGCTGGATGGTGAAAGAAGCCATCTAGGAACAGGGATGATCACAGGAAAAAAGTCACCTCTGAATGCCAAACAAAAGCCTGCCAAACTGAACTACTGTTGCTCCTCATACATGCCCTGTAATTTTTCTACCTTTGCTCTTGTGCTCCAGAAGTCTGAAATGGCCTCCTTCCACCCTTTTCTCAATGTTATGCACTAACTATCTCTCAAGGCTTGCCTCAAATTCTGTCTTTATGAATCTTTCCCCACATACCAAACCCCTCACCCTTCACCTGAAGGTTGCTACTCCCTCTTTGATATTCCCCCAAATCACCTTCTGGCACTAACTACTTTTCTATTGTCTGTCTCAGTTAGTGGCTCTCCAATTTATCCTCTCCTCCTAAGTGCTCGTCTCTTGCCTAAAATATTACAGTTAATACTAAGCAGTCTCCCTGCCACCAGTTTTTCCACCCTTGAGTCTATATCCCATAATTTTGCCAAATGCAGCTTTCTGAAATACAGACTACTCCTATGATTTACAATTTCTCACTGCAGGAGAAAAATCTAAATTCAGTAACATGACATAGCATAGAAGTTACCAAATTCAGATCCATGAGCTCACTCCATTAGGATTGTTGCGGGGGGTATGGGGGAAGTGGGGGGAAGTTGTTTAAAACCTTAAATTCCTAATAAGTTTTTGTTTTCTGAAAATCTGTAACTTTAAAAGCATTGCAGATCAGCCAAGGGTGGCAAACACGTTTCACCTCATGAATCAATTCAAATTGACTGCAAGTAGCCATTGGGAATACTGTGTTTAGAAGGATTCTAAGCCATATCTAGGTTAACTGGGAAGAATGTTATATCTGATTAACAATTTCTGCCAAGGGCACAGGAGGAGCTGATAGTTGTGATCATGCCAGGTATTTACCATGCCTGCTCTAGACACACAGAATACAAGGCATTCCCTAAACAAGACAAACAACCCCCAACTTTGCGTGATGTTCCATTTGATCTAGAATGCCTCTCCCTACCCATACCACCAATCCAATCCTTGATTCCCTAGAAAACTCCTAATCATCCTCTGAGTTCAATTCAAATATCAGCTAATCTGGAAATCTTTAGCTGATTCACTCCACATCATTCCTTCACTCACCTGGGCTTTCATTACAATTTGTTCATAAGCAGTATTTACCATGTTTATCACCTCATATCCATTTTATGAGTGAAAGGTGATATAAATGAACTATTTTTCAATACTTAATTATGTTATAAAGCTCTGTGCATATCTATCTATACTTTTATACTTTGATCTACTAGAGGTAGCAACCATAGCATATTTATCTTTTTATTCCAAGATCTTGGTTCAATGCCTGGTACCCACAGGGTGCTCAGTAAACATGTATTGAACTGACAACAAACTCCATTAGGGGAAATGAGAAGAGAGTGAAGTAAGTAAATCAAATACATCATCCTTTCCTGAAGAACCATGGAGAGAAGGTCAGGCCCATGGTTGCAAGAGAACACTTCTGAATGAAGGAAGATAAAGGACTAACAGGAATGCAGCCTAAAATAGGTGTAAAGATGTCTTCTTTCCTCCATAATGACTTCTTGGACCACTTCAGCCTTTTGTGGTCTCCTGTTATTCTCAACAGTACTTATTGTCTGTATCTCACAATTTGGTATCTGCTTGTCTCAGGCAGGTGAGTCTTGTGTCTGCTGCTAGACTGCTCCTAGAAAGCAGGAATCAGTGCTGAACGTCTTTATATTTCCCTAAGCATCTAGCACAGGTCTAAGCACATGTTAGGCACTCAAAAAAAAAAGGCTTGCTAATTGATTTATTGAATGACTTATTTGTGGTTAACAGGTCAGGTATTTAGTAATACTTGGTCCAGTTGTTATTGCCCTCCAAAACCAGAGAGAAAAATGTTCAAGGAAACTCCTATTCATGGAAAAACCAAATTCTTCCACCTCCACATTAATCTGCCCAGAGCTTCTCCAGATTGACAATGCCTTGCCTTTGCCCTGTAGTTGAAAAATAAGATTAATTTTTATGTCTAATATGCTACAGGAAAAGTTGTGTATCTACGCTTAGATGAATTGAACTCTTCTTCTGACTCTGTCAACAACTTGCTGTATGACCCTGAGCAAGATCCTTCCCCTCAGTCCTACCATCTATTAAATGAAGGAGGTAGACAAGCAGATCTCTAAGGGCCCTTTCTGCTTTAACATCCTTGTTTTACTGAGACAAGTGTATTTAGCATGAGGAACATGAATGGGGGAATAATTGAACAGTGTCTACTCTTAAGCTTTTATGATCTTGTTTATTTATTTACCCAACGGATTTTTTAAATATCCTATTTAGTTCTAGAGGCTAGAAATATAGCATTGAATCAAAGTCCTTGTTCTCAAGCAATTCATATTCTACTGAGGAGAGATAGATCACAATCAAATAAATAAGCAAAATCATAATATGTCAGTGAGTACAATGAAAAATAATAAAGCACAGCAAGAAGGAAAGAGTGCAAGGGTGTTTCATTGCTAACTTACATAGTGTAATAAAGAAAGGCTTCTTTTATAAAGTAACATTTGATTAGGAAGGAAGTGAAGGATGCAGCCATGTATCTGGGGGGCAGATAATTCCAGGTATCAGGAACAGAAAGTACAGAATCCCTGAGAAAGAATGTACTGGAGATATGCAAGGAAGCTAATGCAGTTGGAGCAGAGCAAGCAAGGGGAAAGTAGTAAGAGGGGAAGTCAGAGAAGTTGCAGGCAGTATGAGGAGAATGGAAGGGCCTTGTTGGCCATTGTTAGGAATTTGGATTTTACTCTGAGTGAGATTGGGAACCACTGCAGTGTTTTGGTCACAGGAAGTGTTATGATCCAACTTGTATCTTAAATGGGAACACTGTAGATTCTATGCTGAGAGTAAGCCATAGGTAGGGCAGTAAAAGCTGAAGCAGGGAAAAATCAGAAGGCTTCATGAGAAATGATGATGACTTTCTGGGGGAACACAAACACGTGAAACGGTTGGTGATTCAAACAGCAATAATCAAATGAGTACATATGGAATACAGAGTTTAAGTACTATGGTTGATGGGCAGTGGAGAGACAGGGTGATAATGGAATTACTATCTGGGAGGTGAAGTTCAAGCTGGGTCTTAAAGGATGAAGAGATGTGATCTATCAAATGAGAATAAGAATCCAACCCCTATCAACCCCACAGGATTCACATGAACTCTACTGAGATCCTTGATTGAAAAGGATTGTGTAAAACACAATAATAGCATACAGAGAAAAAGAATTATTACCCCTTCTCCTTTACCTGACTATTCCCCACTCCTCATGAGCAACTAGAAAAAAGGGACTGGTAATCATGTACTTTCAGAAAGGCTTGAATACTCAAATCCCACTAAGGAATTGATCAACTCAAAAGACATGCCTCAGGGGGAGGGGATAGCTCAGGGGTAGAGTGCGTGCCTAGCATGTACAAGGTTCTGGGTTCAATCCCCAGTACCTCCACTAAAATAAATACATAAAAACCTAATTACCTCCCTCTAACATAAAAAATAAATAAATTTAAATGTGAAGTTATTTTTAAATGCTTAAAAAAGAAAAATTGATAATTTTTTAAAAAGACCTGCCTGTATGTTAGTCCATATGAGTAGCCCAATTCTTATGTATAGGGCAGCCCTGCCTTGTTAACTAAAGCGTAGTGCTTCTACAGCATTTGAGTCTGAGAGCCAAGGCTACACTGGTGGAAAATATTATCAACAGTCAAGCTTGGCTCAATTGGAAAGGTCCAATACTTGATAACCAGCACCACAGAAGCTGCTCCAATCCCCAAGTCTGAGGATTCTTCTTTTCCACTCTGTGCAACCACTGAGAGAAAATTATCAATGCCGCAGGCTACAGCCCTTTCCCTTTATTCCCTCATTTCTGTGACACCCATATTACTGAAGAAACCTCCCCAAATTCTTGAATAAGCTATAAGGAGGGATGAGCAAAGGTTCCCAGTGCTGTTGCCAGGCAAGTTGTCACAGAATGTCTGAGCTAGCATGACCTCAGATACTAATAGCCCTGGCTCTTTTTCTCCCCTCCACCTCCACCTCAGTAGGCCCTGACAGGGCCCTTCATGCCCCTAGTGTACCACAGAGTAGAGTTTGAAAGCCACTCATCTACACAACCAAGTATCCTCATTCATAGATGAGGGTACTGGAACCCAGAGAAGGGGAACTGTCCAGTTCACAGCAGAAATAGTCTAAACCCAGGTTTCCTAACTCTTTGCGCCCTGCCCTTCCTACTATAACCTGGCTGCCTTGCTTCATCTTGGTTTGCACATTCACTTTTCTCAGATGATCATCATTTGCACCTATGGGTCCCATATGTGCCCACAACTCAACGCCATTATTTGGATTCTCCCACCATTTTCCAACCTTAAATACTTTCTAAGGACTATTTCCACGCTGGGAAGCCTCATCTGAAACAGCCAAGTTACTCTGTCTTTGCTATATGAATCACCATTTTGCCAGGCTCAAAATCCTGGAGTTTTTTCTGCCTCTCCTTTATCCCCTCAATTTTTCCTGTTCTTATTCTGTCACTCTGAGTTTTGAACCCTAAATAAAATTACAATCCTCACACACATAACCTATCCCTCACCTGTGTTTTACTTTTATCTTTAGTATTTAATACCATCTAATATACTACATGTTTTCCTTATTTGTTTGTCTATCCCTCTCTCCAACCACAATGTGAGCCTTATGATAGCAAAGATTATTGTTTGTTCATTGTCCTATCCTCAGCATCTAGAACAGTGCTTTGTATATATTAGTCACCCAATAAATATTTATTGAATCAATAATTCCACTGGGCAGATCTAGTCAAATGGTCACACCTAGCTTCAAAGGAGGCTTAGAAATATAATCTTTAGCTGTGCAGCCTTGTATCCAGCTAAAATTTCTACTTCTGCAGAAGAAGAGGAGAAAATCAATATCAAACAGTTAGCAGGCTATACCTCACAAAGCAAAGAAAGTTAAAAACTCATGCATAATTTATAAGCAGTCTACAACATGACTGTTCTACTACATGTCCCATAACACACGTATACCTGTGAGAAACAGCCTCTCTCCCCAGGAAATTATCATAAGCTCAATAAAATTAAGTCCTTCCATTTGTGTAATATTTTTCAAAGTTGGGAAACCTATAGGTCCCAACTCTGTGAGACCTTGACCAAGTGACTTGATATCTTTGAGCCTTTTTCTTATCTGTTGAATAGTGAAGTTCTAAGCTTCAAACACAGTAGAAGATGTAAAAAAGTGATCTATAAATGCCAATGCCTTATACAATTGAGAAGCATTATTATAATAACACAAAACCTCAGTCTGATCCTCACAACTATGCTCTGAGGGAGGCAACCCCAGTCTATCCTCTGTAGCTTCCCCAGAAAGAGGGTTCAAACTTGCTATTTCCATTGCTCCAGCTTTTTGCTGTACTGGCCTCAATCATAGATATTATTTCACCTACCTAGAGAAGAGGACTAACCTTAGTCAGTTCAGAGAAATTTATCTCATTCTAGAACTTATCAGCCCCTGAAAAACTATTGCCTTAATGAGTCATTTATAATATCATTTAAAAGGGTTAATCAGCTCTTGTGTACCCTTATAATGTGGAAGACAGAGAGCAGGTCCTGTTCTCAAGTAACCATTGTCTGGGTCAGTGCAATATAGCAAATATGTTTTAGAATCAGACAGGCTTAGTTTCAGATCCCAGCTTCACCACTTAATAGCTGTGTGGTCTTGGACAAGTAACTTAGTTTCCTCTGATCTTTAGTTTCCTGATCAGTAAAATGAGGATAATAATAGAAAATAGTTTAGTATAGTTTATTACAGTTTAGTAATAATAGAAAATATTTTCTACTGTTACTCGAGATATAACTGATGAATGAATGAATGATTGCATTGAATGTAGATCATTTAGCAATGTACCTGACATGCAGCAGATTTTGGGCCCCTTTGTCCAAGATTAAGGTACTATGATTAGTAAACAGATCCTAAATATTCACTGAAAATGGTATTCTGAGAGTTAAATGACTATCCTTGTATTCAAATATGTTATTTCCAAGTAGAAAGAACATGGGTTTCAGGATAGATTACCTGGGATCCATCATTCATTTGTTCTTCCACTCATTCATTCATTCATTCAATTAATCAAGAAATATCTGTAAGCATCCATTACATGCCAGGCCCTGTGCTATATTCTAGGGACATGGTGGAGAGTTAAAATTGACATGGTTCTTGATCTTATGGCACTTACAATCTACTGGAAGGCACAGACAGGTAAACAGATGATTATAATGATAGCATAATAACAGCATATTAACGAGCAAGTCGTGGGTGCCATGGAAGTTCATAGAAGAGGCAACTAACACATCCTGAGTAGGGAGGTAGGCAAGGGGAAGGTTCCCAGAGAAGACAATGTCAAAGGTAGAGCTTGAAGAACAAGCAGGAGTTTACCAAGTGAAGAGGAGTTGAGGAATAGAGTGTGGCAAGCAGAGGGAATAGCATGTACATACACTGGAGCCAGAAGCTTCAAAGACATGAAAAATTTCAAAGTTATTGGAGGAAAGAATGCAAGGAAGGAGTGGAAAGAAATAGAGATAGTAAAGAGATGATCCATACAGACCACAAGATGCTATGTAGGCCAGATTCAAAAGGTCGTTTTTTATTCTAGGAGAAATTGGAAAGAAACTGAAACTGGAGCGCATCAAAATCAGCTTAATATGTTAGAAAGACCACTCTGACTTTCTACGTAGAAGATGGACTAAAGAGCTTGGGCTACAGTGTTGAGAGAAGCTGTGATGGAGAGAAGTGGACTGATTAAGAATGAGGCATAGAAGAAAATCACCCAGACATGGCAGTTAACTGGAAATAGAAAGAAAGGAGTCAAGGATGCCACCCAAGTTTTCCCCATTCTCAGTCCGGCACTATTGCTTAATAACTAGAGCCCCTTGGCCATTACTTCACTGCTGAGCCAGTTTCTTTGTGCGTCAAATGGATATAATAACTGCTAGTGTACTTGCCTCCACCATATTAGGGAGACTCAACTGAAACAATGACTGTGAAGGCTTTTTCTAAGGCACAAAGGGCTATGCAACAGGAGGCCTGAGGATAACTCGTGGGTTTGGGCTCACCGCAAATGTATGATCAACAGGTCATAAGATGCCTAGTTCAGTAACACTTTCCCAGGTTTTTTGGTCCTTTATTTTAAAAAAAAAGTTCCATATAAGAGCCCTTGTAAAGAAAGGGCATCTTACTTTATTCTCAGGAGGATACGAGCCCTGAGGTCTCACAGCAATGCTGGGCTTCCCCTAAACCATCCATACTGTTACCAGGCTTTCTCATAAGCAGTGCAGGACTGTTCATCTGGCTAGTGGCTACCATACTGGACAGCAAATGTCTAGATCTCAGGAGGACAGTAATTCAGAGAAAAAAGCACCAGAGCACACATAGAACCAAAGCGAGCTCTGAGGCCAGGGCATAGGCTGTTTGTTCTCTACTCTCTGACATCCCTTCCCAGGTATATGCAGCCCAAGTACCTCTCTGATCCAAAGGAAATAAGAAGCTTGAAAATACCAAAGCTAAGCCAAGGATCTGACAATCCAAGTGACCAGTGAAGACAATTTCTAGAGTAGGATTAACACCAGTCCACGGCATAATGGTAAGAGGCAATAAAATTTGTTTTAGGCACTCTCCACCTTCCTGGCACACCATGTGTCACCCCTGATCCCAATATCTTGCTTCCCATTATCAAAGACTTTGCTTCCACTGGCTGTCAACATCTCCTTGATAAGATTTTAGGGTATTCTTATTTTCATATCGGGTTATGCTACTGCTTATACCACCATTCTTCCCTTTGCCTTATGACTGTCTAAATCCTTGGAGACTTTCCCATACCCTGCCATTCTACCAACACCATGGGATGGGGGAAAGGAAAGGAGAGCAACTAGATGTTGCCTGAGTCTGGGAGAGGTAAGAACAAATTCCTAGCATTCCTTTATTTCCCCTAGCACATTCATCAATGTCCTCCACACCTTGTTCTTACTCCATATACATGAATCAGGTATTAGTAGCTCCACTTTAAATGGAAGAAGCTGAAACACAAAGAGGTATTGAATGACTGTGTAAAGTCACAATGCAAATTTATGGCAGACTCAGGACTTAAACTCAGGTCTCCTGCCACCGCCTCCCACCCAGACAGCTAAAGTTTCTATCCAAGAGAATATGCCTCTCCATCAGCAGATGACTTCTTCCTGTTGGAAGCCAGTCAGTTAAAGAAATGTAACAAGTCACAAGTAGGGATCTACCCAGCAGGGGCCTGTTCCATGAACCCCTCTACTTCACCCTCAACTCCAAACCTGACAACCCAATTTCAGGCCTGAAAAATGCAAGCACTAGCCAGGCTAGGGGGAAGTGTACAGAATATGGCCCCCTTTCCCCTCTTCCCCTCCAGATCCCTGGAGCTTGGGCTTTGGAAAAGCCACGCATTACAGGGAGGGGGCCGCCCAATGACAGCTGCAAGCAGGTTATTCCAGAGAATGTTGAGATGGCAGGAATATTTTCCAGTTGAAATCAAACCAATTCCCTTTGCGTTTGAGTCTCGGGAACATTCATGATGAAAATCTAGACAGCATGACATTGTATGAACTCTAAAAGCCGGGCTGATGCTACTCTGGTTGGTGTTGCCTTTGGCATACACTAAGGACCCAGTCAGAGTCCTGGAAAGATCTGGCCAAAGCAGCTTCAGCCAAAGAACCTGTGCCATCCGTATTTTAAAAGCTGTCTACGTGTAGTAGTTACCTGGTCTCTCTGTCAACGATTGGCTTCTTGTACTGTGCAAGGAAGATCTGGGGTTGTGAGCCTCACCACCGGGAGTAGCCCAAGAAATGGGAGTCCCTTGGTTGTACTTTTGTTCCAGCGACCCAGGTGAGGAGAGAGAATGGCAGAAAGGAAACATGTCAGGCTACAGGCAAAGGTAACACATGCTCACCCAGAGTATTACTGGCATGAGACAGGGGTGGATACAGGGCTATGAGTGGGCAGAGACAAGGATTTTCCCACCAAGGTCTTTCAATATACTCAAGGGAGGGAGTATGGTGTTGAGGGAGGGGACCTTGACTGGAAATGGAGAGAAATTTGGTTTCCTAACTTTCTGTCTCCTTCTACGCCCCAGCCGGGGACCTGCCTAATATCTGAGAGGGATTTTAGTATGCTCATAAAAGTGACCATAACAACCCAAACAGTAAAAGTGGAAGCATAGAGTATTGCCAGAAGGTAGAAGAAGTCAGCTGCACCACTCACTGGCTGCATGACAAGTTACTTTGCCCACTCTGGTCTTCAGTTTCATCCCATTAAATTATAATAAGGCCTGCCCACCTCACAAGGCTCTTATGAGAACCATATGAGATAATGGGTATGAGTGAGCTTTAGAAGCTGTAAAGTCTGAAACTTATAGCTAGGGTCTCTGGAGATGACTGGGTGATGCAACTGTCATGATAATGTATGTAAGTAGCTTCCCGGGGCCTGGAACATTGTGAGAGGAATGAAAGGAAGAGTGAAGTACTCCCTAAACTCTGGGGCTCTGGCTTATAATACATAGAAATCCGAGTGCAAAATGAAACCAGAGAGCAGAGAACAGCACTGAGTTTTAAAAAGAGCCGGTATGAGTGCAGTGCAGGGAGGAGGTCTCCACAGTGTTATGTTCCAGGGCCAGGAAGGCTCTGGTTCCCAAATACCCCCATTGCTAATGGCTTAAATCCCAGAAGAAAAGCTATTTTTTGCAGCTAAATTGTTTCTTCTGTTAAAAGTTTAAATGTACTCATAGCATGGGAAGGAGGGTGGGTCTGTGGCATTTCTACCCTACGTTTGGGGCTACTTCTTATTTGCGTTGCACCCTCTAAGTACTCTCCCACTCCAATCCACCAGGTACTACTATACTGCACCTCTTGAGTAACATCCTTAAATTGCAGATAATGCCACACCACAGCCCTAGAATTTTCAGCAGTATTCCATTACCTATAGGAGAAAATTTAAATGCTTCAGCTTGGCATTCCAAGTTCTCTATAGTCTTGCCTTAGCCTCCTTCCAGCTGTACCTCAAACACATGATTTTAAATTCTCTATTTTGGTCAAATTGTTCATTCCAGGAGCCTCAGAACAAATGCAGATTACAAGGAAAATAAACTGAACTAGAAATCAGGAGAAATGGCTTCTGGTCCCATTAACTTTCTGGGAGACCTTGTATAAGTCATTTATTCAACCAGAATGTCTGGAGTGTCAAGATCACTTCAAAAGTATGTTAAAATAAATTTGCCACTAAATTAAAGTACAAATATTTGTGAATGATTTAATTTTTATATTCTAGAACAGAATCTAGGTTTTCCATATAATGTCATCCATATTTACTTTTTTCTACTATGTTTTCCAGAATGAGAAGGAAATGACTGTTACAGCCAGCACCCAGGGAATCAATCAGAACCCTGGATAAATATAAGGATCCTTGTAGTTTTAATGCTGTAACAAGCTGAGGTCACATGCTTCCCCCTTTCCTTGTGCCTCTCCTTCACATTTATCCCTTATAATGTCCTCCTACCTTCCTGGAAAGTGTTTAAATCCTTCACATCCTTCAAGACCTTACTACTAATACTAGAAGTTCTTTCAAATGCCACAAATCCCTAGCCTGCAGTGAACTTCTCCCCCAACTACACATGCAGTCTCTAATACTGGCTGTGCCTCTGCTCTGGCTCTTCAAAATAGACGTCTTGTGATTACTCTGTCAATCATCTGAAACAGCTTGCCTTACCCAACTTAGCTACTCACAGTGTATAATCTTCTGAAAGCGTCTCTCTGTCTTATAGGGCTTGAGAGAAACTCCATAGGGTATTAGGGGTAGGATAACGGGGTCCTGGCTTAGGGGATAAACCTGGCTGCTGAAGTATGGCTTAAAGTCAACAGGAGCATCATTGGTATCATCATCACTACCATCACTCCTGAAACATATAGGGCACAGTTTAAAATGTACCTTTCTTACACAATCAGAGAATCAAAGCTAGAAGGTCCTTAGATGATTCCAATCCAGTGGTTATCCTTGCCTGGGGTGGGGGCTTGTTAAAACATCCACTTCTGGGCCCTACCCACAGAGTATCTAATTTTCCAGGTCTAGGATGAAGCCTAATAATTGGCATTTCTAACAAGTTCCCAGGTGATATTGCTGCTGCTCCCCCAGGGAACACAATTCAAGAACCACTCATCTGGTCCAATCCTACCACTTTACAAATGAGGAGAATGAGGCCCAGAGAAAGGAAGAGCCTTGTCCAAGTTTACCTCACAAGTCAGTGAACAAGCTGTGGCTCCTGACTTCTAAGCCAGAGCTCTTTTATTCACCACGACACAGCTAACCCCCAGCCCTTCTTTTCTCCTTCCCAAGGGTGCAGTGAAGATAAATTAAAAGCTATCTGGAAAAGCCCTTTGGGTTCTGCAAAGCTAAGATGCTCATAACCAGGTGGCAGTGTTATTTCTCTACAAAGACATCTGATCCCAATTAGGACGCTCCTCCTCTCTGCCTGGACTCTGATATTTGGATGATCCCCTTTACCCCACCCCCTCCCAGCTGTGTCTGCAACAAATAGCCACACTTCTTGGCCCCAAGCCAGCTTGGGCCACTGTTACTAGCTGTGACTTCCCTGAGGCTGTGTGCACATGGAATAGCCAGATTCAGCCAAGGAGATTGGGGGGTGGGGGTGGGCTGGTTTGCTTCAAGCCAGGCCCCAGATGGGCCTGAAGCTCAGGTTCCACCTGTGACTTGCACTTTCCCCCACTCTCTCCAGGCCTAGTCAAGGGCAGTCTGGAAATTGCAGGCTATATGTAGGTCCTATTGGGGTTGGAGGATAGTCTACACCCTTCCCACTGTGCACCTGACTCAGTGTCGGGATCACACCATAGATTATCCAGGGGTCAGCAACACATGGCCCACATGTTGGATTTTGTCCATAGCCTGTTTTTGTAGAGCTCATGAGCTAAGAATGGCTTTTACATTTTAAATGGGTGAGAAGGAGGAGGAGGAGAAAGAAGAGAGGATAAGAAGGCAGAAGAAGAGAAGACAGACTGTAGTGGCTCAAAGCCTAAAATACTTACCACCTGACCCTTTAGAGAAAAAGTCTGATGACCTCTGGACTTTATACTGATGACAGGAGATCCCTCAAACTATAAAATACCAGACTTGAAGGGGTTTGAGAGCTCAGTTGAGGATCAAATTTCACTCCTTGGGGTCCTGGGGTTCTAGAAGTGGCTCAAGAGACACCTCTGAGGTGAACCTGAGCCTACACCCCCACTTAACCTGTTCTCTCAACCAGAGAAGTTATGCCAATTTCATTTTAAAAATGAGTTTCTCTGCTTTTAAAAATATTGAAAATCATTGGCAGGAACCAACACCCCTCATTTTATAGATGTGAAAATTCAGGGCCAGAGAAGGAAAGGATCATATTCAATATCACATGACTCAGAGCCAGAAGAGACACCAAAGTGTGCAGACTCCCAAGGTCAGTGATCTTTACACAACATCCCAGAAATAAAGGAGGACATAATCGTAACAATGACAGTTATCATTTGCATAGGATTTTGTCACTTTACAAAGTTCCTTCCCATGCTTATCATCCCAACAGGCAGCACATATTAACACATATATTAACAGTCCTTTGCCAATTCCATTACTAGAAATGATAAACCATTCTAAAGTATCAGATCACCTCATCCAACTCTCTCATACATGTTCTGGATCTCAGTTTAATGGGTTTGTATTATTGGGTGACTTACCAACTTATACAATGAATCAGCGGCCTCACTCTCTACTGTACCACACTTAGAAATCAGATATTACCAATCTGGGGAAAAAGAACAAAGCTGCTTCCTCCCAGGGAATGAGATTTCACTGCTTCCCAGCTCCCTGATAAACTTTGGCCTGAGAACTTTCATGGAACTGTCTTCTCTCTACACTTAGTCCATAATTTATCTTGTCAGTTCTGATGGTTTAAAATGTCACCTGTTTGCAAACAACTTCCAAATTATATCTCTAACCAAAAGTGTCTCTCAAATTACAGACTCATAAATCCAACTGCCTATTCAATACCTCCATTCAGACGTTGAATAGACCTCTCAAACTCAACATATTCAGAACTAAACTCCTGATCTCCCTTGCATCTTCCAAAAGAAGTACATGCTCCACCCACAGGGAAGAAATATCAATGGCAATGGCTTGAAGACCACTTGAACCAACCCAAAGAATAAAAGTGTTAGTAAGTATTGTGATGACTGAGATATTGCCTATATAGTAAAAGCCAAGTTCTTTTCCAAAAAGGAAGAAGACAGACATTGTCTCTTTTTTCCACCAGAGCATTCTGGGAGAGTACAAAATCAATTAATCTCAAACAGCATGACATTAAAAGCAAATGCAAAAGTGGCCTGTGGGATATTTTGCTCCTTTGAAAGTTACTATGAGAGGTAGTAAAAAAATGGAGGTAAACTAACCCAATGATTGATAGTCTCTGTTTATGACTTGATGAAGGTGGGCTAGTCATATGGAGGTGAAAGGAGATGATAGTATGAACAGGAAGCAACTAGAAGGGAGGAAAGAAGGGATAATATACATCTTGGGGCTCAGGTCCAAGGAAGAAGTCTCCCAAACCCCCAAATTGTGTCTGAAGAGGCAACTACAACATCCTCTGCCCACAAATCTCTGGACTTTCTCCCTACATAATGTTCAGCTGCAAATACTCTGGCACACACTGCAACTAAACTCTATTTGTAAAAGACTACTGAGCTCTTAGTCTTCTTCAAACTTCCTGTGATAGGACATGACCAGCTCAATGAAGCAGTATGGGCTGGTAGAAAGTCCTAGACTTGGAGTCAGCAGACCTGGGCTCCAGGCCCACATCCTCACTAACTTTCTATGGGAACTTCCCCTACCGCTAACTTGGGCCTCAGTTTTATCACATTAAAAATAAGAGAATTATGCTTGGAGGATGTATCTGTTTCCAAGCCAGTAGGAAGCCTTCAGGTTTCAGTCCCCCACTACATTTTTTCACCTTTTTCAGTCAGCCCCATTCAGATTCCTATACTCCACTCCAGTAAATACACACACACACACACACACACACACACACACACACACGAAGCTCCTCAGCAAATGGTATTGGGATAACTGGACAGCAGCATGTAAATCAATGAAGTTAGAAGACTCCCTCACACCATACACAAAAATAAACTCAAAATGGATCAAAGATGTAAACATAAGACAAGACACAATAAACCTCCTAGAAGAAAATATAGGCAAAACATTATCTCACATACATCTTAAAAATGTTCTCCTAGAACAGTCTACCCAAGCAATAGAAATAAAAGCAAAAATAAACAAATAGGACCTAATTAAACTTACAAGCTTTTGCACAGCAAAGGAAACCATAAGTAAAACAAACCAACAACCTATGGAATGGGAGAAAATTTTTGCAAAAGTTGAAACTGACAAGAGTTTGACCTCCAGAATATATAAACAGCTCATATGACTTAATAAGAGAAAAACAAACAACCCAATCCAAAAATGGGCACAAGACCTAAATAAGCAATTCTCCAATGAAGACATACGAACGACCAATAGGCACATGAAAAAATGTTCATATCACTAATTATCAGAGAAATAAAAATCAAAACTATAATGAGGTATCACCTCACACCAGTCAGAATGGCCATCATTCAAAAGTCCACACATGATAAGTGCTGGAGAGGCTGTGGAGAAAAGGGGACCCTCCTACACTGCTGGTGGGAATGCAGTTTCA
This sequence comes from Camelus bactrianus, assembly GCF_048773025.1. Lineage (NCBI taxonomy): Eukaryota > Metazoa > Chordata > Mammalia > Artiodactyla > Camelidae > Camelus > Camelus bactrianus. Next base: position 62,035,819 of record NC_133575.1, read on the forward strand.
TGCAGCCATTGTGGAAAACAGTAGATTCCTCAAAAGACTAAAAATAGACTTACCATATGACCCAACAATCCCATTCTTGGGCACATATCCAGAAGGAACCCTATTTCAAAAAGACACGTGCACCCCAATGTTCATAGTAGCACTATTTACAATAGCCAAGACATGGAAACAACCTAAATATCCATCAACAGAAGACTGGATAAAGAAGTGGTGGTATATTTATATAATGGAATGCTACTCAGCCAGAAAAAAATGATAAAATAATGCCATTTGCAGCAACATGGATGTCCCTGGAGAATGTCATTGTAAGTGAAGTATCATACGATATCACTCATATGTGGAATCTAAAAAAAGAAGACAAATGAACTTAAATATAAAACAGAAACAGACTCACAGACATAGAATACAAACTTGTGGTTGCCAGGGGGGAGGGGAATGAGAAGGGATAGACTGATAGTTGGAGCTTTGCAGATACTGACAGGTATATATAAAACAGATAAACAAGTTTATACTGTAAAGCGCAGGGAAATATATTCAAGATCTTGTAGTAGCTCACAGTGAAAAAGAATATGAAAATGAATATATGTATATTCATGTATGACTGAAAAATTGTGCTATACACCAGAAATTGACACAACATGTAAACTGATTATAACTCAATTTTTTTTAAAATGGAGCCCCTGTACAAACTACTGGCTGTGTGCCCCTCTCAATAAGGCCTAGATAGAGAAATCTGTTAGTTAACCCTCATTCATTTTTAGACGGGGAAACTAAAAACTAAGATCAAGAGAAGGAATACAATTTTCCTAAAGTCATATACGGGGCTAATGGCAACCAACATTGCTGTTCAGTCTTGAAAGGGAACCACCCATGAGTGAACTGAGGCTGATGTGAGCTCTCAGAGGTGGAGATCAAGGGGGCAACGGGGACATGCTAAAGCCACAAAGCAACCTAGTGGAAAGAGCCCTGTAATGAGAGTCTAGGAGTCCTTCTACCTCTGCTACTAACTAGTGTGTGATTTTGGGCAGGCCCCTTCACCTTTTATGGTTTTAGATTCCTCATCAGTAAAATAAATAAATGAGCTAGACATCCTCTAAGGGCCTATCCCCTACTGCTGATACTCTTTAAGATATGATTCCTTAACTCCAAGAATGCTTATAGAAGGATGCAGGGACAATAAGGCTGTTAGAAAAACTCTAGCCATCACTCCCAAGAAAAGGATCAGGGCCCCCTAGACACCTGGAAACTTGTTCTTCTCCTTCTCACTCAACTATGTTTTCCTGCAAACTCCTTCTGAAACTTAGAGACCCCACTTTAAGCATCATCTCATCTGTGAGGCTTTTTCTGACTCCACCAAACAGAACTAGTCTCAGCTTCTTTGGGGCCATCACTGTGCTTTGTACTAATGCCTTCATTAGAGAATTAATGTTTCTGAATTAGCTTCTCATTTATGAAATGAATAAATGGCTATAAATACGGTAAAGAATGAGTGTTACGGAACAGGAGGTAAAAGTTGGAGTAAAGTGTCAGATGACCTTCAAAGCAGAAAGGCCTGAACCAGATGAGAATACAATAGTGAGCCAGTGATGAGTAGTTTCATGCAAGGCACATGGTGAAGCAAGTGTTTGTTAAGGTAGGAGCATAAGTGTGGAGGTAGGAGTGGTCCTGAAGTTCAAGTGTCTGCCTATGTGCTGAGGGGGTGGGGGAAATAGAGAACCCAGTCCTGACTTTGTGTGGCCCACATTAAACTGTTGGCCAATTTCATAATGCAAAGATCTTTCTTTTATGATAAAGTTCTCTAGACTATGGGACGTGTTTTTTTAAATAGGCTATCTGGGCAGCTCCATTTAGGAGCATGAAGATCAGGCTCAGCAAAGGAGGAAGGGGTAGCATCTCTAGCCCATTTTGCTTTGGGACAATTTAGGAGGTAAGAGGGAATAAGGACAGCTGGGTTCAAGCCCCAATCCAACACACCAACTGAGGTACTGTGGTCTACCTCAGGAGTCAGCTCAGGGACGGCCCTTAAACACACACACCCCTGGCAGCCCTTAGTGCTTTCACACAGCAGGGGAAAATCAACCTTCTCAGCAGCCTTCACAAAGGCCAAGCAGCTGAGAGGCCCCTAAAGAGAATATTCAGAAGATATGAGGGTGCAGGGAGTGGCCAGGCACAATGACTAGCAAAGATTTTGGACTCCTGCTTCAAAGTAGGCTTGACCTCATACTGCCAAACATGACAGAAGAAGGTCTAACTTGGTTTTGGCCTAACTTCAGAGGGGGCAATAAGTGCCCACAAACAGCCTGCTATGAAAAAAATATCTGCTCCCTCTGGAAAATCATGGCCTTTAGCACATTCCCCAGAATGACATCAACCAGGGAACAGTGCCAAAAATGTGACTTTCACGTTTCTGCAGCAACAGACAATTTCCTCTCCCCACTTGGCTTTTTTTTTTCTTATATGTATAAATAAAAGAGCCAGTCAATCGTTCAAAAAGTATGAACATCTTAAGCACTTCCAGGCTTTGCAAGTAGTAATTATTAATAGAACCAAGTGACCATGCCTCTTAGAAATGTTATTTCACATATCCTTTTTCTGGTTCCTTAAAGGAGATTTATATATGCGGCCATGCTGAACTGAAATAGTAAGAGTTGACACAATGACTGCACCAAAATGGATTTTTTCCCTACTTGATTTATATCAGCAACCTTGCACGTGAATGTTCCATTGGGTCTGCCCAAAGACTCTTAAGCCTGAGGACAAGGGACTGGAGGTCACCCAACCCATAGTAGCTAAGGATAGAATCAACCAGGGCAAAAGAAGGAGGGTGGAAGCATCAGGGAAGCCTAGCCGTGTTCCTGGTTCACTGTTATTCGACCTTATCCAGAGGTCACTCTAGAATCTAACAAGGAAAAATCAATATTCATTGTTCAATATTTACCCTCAACTTATTTCCCCTCATTCTCACCTCCTTGCCTAGTCTGCTTTTCTTCTCCAGCCATAGCATTCCTCTAAATTCTGGAAATGATGTATGTCTTACTCCTTCATGACCAGTTGCTCTCTTTGTTTCCTCTCCACCAACCATTTGCCTCATCAGCCCTCCCAATATGACAGAGCCTTAGAGACACCAACCAGCTAAGCAGCTCAGGTATAGTTGCATTGTAGGCAATAGCTTTTTAGTGTGAGTTATAGTTGGAGCTATAAAGGGAACTAAGGCCCCAACACATTGCCATCTACTTGGATGAAGGGGGTTTTCTGATTTACCTAGAACTAAATGAGCTACTTACTGGTTCATACCGTGTGAATAACCTGCTCTGCTGCTAAAAGGATTTTGTATTCTAGATGCTGGTGATGTCCAACTAGTTATCTAGCTAAGGGAGGGCTCCCCCATTCCAGGAGGTGGCAATAGAAATGCCAAAATAGACGTCTCTGTGGTATAAGACTGGAATTTATTTTCACTTTAGAACACATGGGTCTGCAGTCAGAAGCCAGAGAATCAAGAAACACTAGCTAAGTGTTTGCACTAAGGATTAATTCTAAGTAAAAAACAGGTCAAATTAAGCTGCAATCAGTTCCACAGCTTTCTGGACTTTGGAAGACAATTTAAAAGATGAGATTTTCTACAAAACTTCTTTGAGGATGTTATCCATAAAGATGTATAAGGTGAGCCTTCCAAAATTATATGAGAATCCAAAGAAACGTTGGAAGTCCTTGGGACTTGCTAGCATATTAGCTCTAACTTTAATTGACTTCATTGGGAGCCCATCAAAATAACCCATGGGGAGGCAGATAGCATGTACCAAGACCTCATACAGGGCTTGATCAAATTTGTATTCAGATTTAGTTAAGGGTTGAAAGTCTCATGAGTGCTCTGGGCTAAATCAATCCTTTAGAATAAATCAAACAATATATTTCAGTGATTAAGTGTGTGGATTTAATAGCCAAACAGACCTGGGCTTACATTTTTTGATGTATGACACAGTGTAGGGTACTTAAACCTTCTCAACCCCAGTTTCCTAATTTGTAATATGGGAATAATGATAGTACCAGCTTAACAAGTTTGTTGTAAGAACTAAATAAAATAATATATATATATAAATTATATATATTCACATATGTATACCTTATAATTTATGTACATATATGTACTTTATATATATACTATAATACACATACACTTATATAATACATACTTTATATATACATATATACCTTATAAATATACATATACTCTTATATAATACATACACACATACATACACACACACAACTTAGTGTAGAGCTTGGCACATGGTAAGCAACCAATAAACGGTAACTATTTTTATCATCTAGATTATTATCTCCTAATAAGATCACAAAATATATAAAGGTTAATTAAGTCTTGGATACCCATGTAGGACATTATAAAGAACAGTTGTCATGAATCTATGTCCAATAGTGCTTGTATCTGATTTAGCATGCCACCTTACAAGTCCACAAATAATACTGTTAGCCTCAAAAGGACTAGCTTTGTAAAACTGGTAGTAAAAAAAAATGGTTAAGCATGTCAAGGCCAGTGATTACACAGCAGGTCCAGCAGTCACTGTAGAGCAGGACTCCTCTATTCCTTATGATGAAAATTGCAGGTGCCTAAATAAATAAAGTATAAGAGTGACAGGAATCTTGGCAAAGGTTGAATGCAAGGAAGTGCTAAAGGACTTGGCCATGATCGTTCTTAAGCTCCCAAGTTTTTTCTAGTTCAGGATCTTCTGGAACCCGAACACACTATCTCCTGCATCACCAAATTATCTAGCTCTAGTGGGTCATTCCTAACAGCATACAAACAAGAAAAAAGGGCCCTCTCATGACCCCCATGCTCCCTTCTTGTTACTCTCCAAATTCTCTACTATTTTTCACAGAAAAACTTATTCAAATACTTTGAAGAAGAATAGTCTAGAGTCACTGTCCCCACTGCCTTTCTGTTTCTAAACTCAACTCACTTCAATTGGGATCAAAAATTAAAATTCACTGAAACGACTCTTTTCAAGGTCACCAATGTCATTCATATTACTAATGGGTAGAAACCAATCTGTCCTTATCTTTTTCAAGCACTGGGCAGCATTCAACCTGTTAAATCACTCTCCTATTCTTCTTGAAATACTTTTTTCTCTCGTCTTCTTGGCACCATATTCACCTGGTTCTCCTCCTATTTCACTGGCCTCATTTATTTTCCCTTACTGGTTTCTCTTCCCTGTTTCATCTCAAAATGTTAGCACATCCCAGGGTTTGACACTTCTCTTTTCCATCCACTCTCTCTCCCTGGAAAAGTTTCTCCAGTCCCACAGTTTTATACATACCATCTGTAGGAGGATAATTCCCATCTTTTAAATATATTCCTGAACTCCAGCCTTGCATGTCCAACACTTGATTTACCACATCATTTGTATATTGAATAGGGATCTCAAATGTAATGTTCTAAAGCAGAAATCTTGATTTCACACATACACAAAACCTGATCCTATTTCATTCTTCCCCATCTCAGGAAATGGTACCACTATTTATCTAGTCACTCAAATCCAAAAAAAAAAAAAAAAAGGAAGAAGTAATTCACGATTCTTTTCTTTCCCTATAGCACCCAATCCATCAGATTTTCCTATTAATTATTCCTTGAAAAAATATTCCAAATCCATCCACTTCCCTCCATATTCACTGTTAATACTCTACTACAATCATTTCTCTTGCCTATATTGCCACAATATCCTCCTAACAGGTCTCGCTACTTAGATTCTTGCCTCAGTATGGTCTATTCTTCAAGAGCAGTCAGGAACATCCTTTAAAATATAAGTTATATGGGACATTATGCTGTACACAAGAAATTGACACACTGTATCTGACTATACTTCAGTTTAAAAAATTAAAAATAAATAAAAATAAAAAATAAATTAAACCCAAAAGTCAGCAGAAGGAAGGAAATAATAAACATCAGGGAGGAAATAAATACAATAGAGATTAAAAACAAAACAAAAAAAAAAACCACAGAACAAATCAATCAAACCAAAAGCTGGTTTTTTTGAAAAAGTAAATAAAATCAACATATCTCTGGCCAAACTTACAAAGAAGGAAATAGAAAGGGCACAAATAAGCAAAATAAGAAAGAAAATGGAGAAATTATGACAACTAACATAGAAATATAGAATATCATATGAGAATATTATGAAAAACTATATGGAATCAAACTGGATAACCTAGAGAAGATGGACAAGTTTCGGGAAACATACAGACCACCAAGACTGAATTAAGAAGAAACTGACCACGTGAATAAACTGATCACTAGAAATGAAATCGAATTAGCAATAAAAACCTCCCTACAAATAAAAGTCCAGGAATGGACAGCTTCACCGGAGAATTCTAACAAACATAAAAAGAAGAACACATACCAATCCTTCTCAAACTCTTCCAGAAGATTGAAAAGGAGGGAATACTCCCAAACTCAATCTGTGAAGTCACTATCACCTTGATACCAAAACCAGGCAAAGACACTGCCAAAAAGAGAAATACAGACCAAAATCACTGCTGAACATAGATGCAAAAATCCTTACCAAAATATTAGCAAATAGAATCCAACAACACATAAAAAAGATTATACATCATGACCAAGTGGGGTTCATCCCAGGGACACAAGGCTGGTTCAACATACGCAAGTCAATCAATGTAATACATCACATCAACAAGAGAAAGGACAAAAACCACATGATCATCTCAATAGATGCAGAAAAAGCATTTGATAAAATTCAATACCCATTTATGATAAAAACTCTCACCAAAGTGGGTATAGAGGGAACATATCTCAATATAATAAAAGCTATATGTGACAAACCTACAGCCAGCATAGTACTCAACAATGAAAAACTCAAAAGCTTCCCACTAAAATCTGGGATAAGACAAGGCTGCCCACTATCACCACTCCTATTCAACATAGTCCTGGAAGTCCTAGCCACAGCAATCAGGCAAGAGAGAGAAATAAAACGGATCCAAATTGGAAAACAAGAGGTAAAAGTGTCACTATATGCCAATGACAAGTTACTATATATAGAAAACCCTAAAAGGTCCACACAAAAACTACTAGAGCTGATCAAAGAATTCATCAAGGTAGCAGGTTACAAAATTAACGTTCAAAAATCAGTTGCATTTATTTACACTAATGATGAATGAACAGAAAAAGAAAGTAAAGAAACAATCCCCTTTAAAATAGCACCCAAAGTAATAAAATACCTAGGAATAAATCTAACCAAATAGGTGAAAGAATTATACACAGAACACTATGAACCATTGATGAAGGAAATTAAAGAAGACTTAAAAAATGGAAAGATATCCCATGCTCTGGGATTGGAAGAATCAATATTGTTAAAATGGTCACACTGATCAAGGCAATCTACAGATTTAATGAAATTCCTATCAAATGAACCAGGACATATTTCACAGAACTAGAAAAAATCATAATAAAATTTATATGGAACCATCAATGACCTAGAATTGCCAAAGCATTACTGAAGGGTAAGAAAGAGGCTGGAGGAAAAACTCTCCCAGACTTCAGACAATACTATAGAGCTACAGTCATCAAGACAGCATGGTATTGGTACAAAAACAGACATATAGACCAATGGAACAGAATAGAGAGCCCAGACATGAACCCACAAACTTTTGGTCAACTTATCTTTGACAAAGGGGACAAGAATATACAATGGAATAAAGACAGTCTCTTCAGCAAATGGTGTTGGGAAAACTGGACAGCAGCATGTAAAACAATGACGCTAGAACACTCCCTTACACCATATACAAAAGTAAACTCAAAATGGATCAAAGACTTAAACATAAGACAAGATACAATAAACCACCTAGAGGAAAACATAGGCAAAACATTATCTGACATACATCTCAAAATTTTTCTCCTAGTAGAAATAAAAGCAAGAATAAACAAATGGGGCATAATGAAACTCACAAGCTTCTGCACAGCAAAGGAAACCATAAGTAAAACAAGAAGACAACCTATGGAATGGGAAAAAAAATTTGCAGGTGAAACCGACAAAGGCTTGATCTCCAGAATATATAAGCAGCTCATACGACTCAATAAGAAAAAAATAAACAACCCAATCCAAAAATGGGCAGAAGACCTAAACAAGAAATTCTCCAAGGAAGACATACAAATGATCAATAGGCACATGAAAAAATGCTCAATATCACTAATTATCAGAGAAATGCAAATCAAAACTACAATGAGGTATCACCTCACACCAGTCAGAATGGCCATCATTCAAAAATCCACAAATGACAAATGCTGGAGAGGCTGTGGAGAAAGGGGAACCCTCCTACACTGCTGGTGGGAATGCAGTTTGGTGCAGCCACTATGGAAAACAGTGTGGAGATTCCTCAAAAGACTAGGAATAGACTAACTGTATGACCCAGGAATCCCACTCTTGGGCTTGTATCCAGAAGGAACCCTACTTCAGGATGACACCTGCACCCCAGTGTTCATAGCAGCATTATTTACAATAGCCAAGACATGGAAACAGCCTACATGTCCATCAACAGGTGACTGGATAAAGAAGAAGTGGTATATTTATACAATGGAATACTACTCAGCCATAAAAACTGACAACATAATGCCATTTGCAGCAACATGGATGCTCTTGGAGAATGTCATTCTAAGTGAAGTAAGCCAGAAAGAGAAAGAAAAATACCATATGAGATCGCTCATATGTGGAATCTAAAAAACAAAAACAAAAACAAACAAACAAACAAAAACAAAGCATAAATACAGGACAGAAATAGACTTATAGACAGAGAATACAGACTTGTAGTTGCCAGAGGGGCGGAGGGCAGGAAGGGATAGACTGGGATTTCAAAATTGTAGAATAGATAAACAAGATTATACTGTATAGCACAGGGAAATATACACAAAATGTTATGATAACTCACAAAGAAAAAAATGTGACAATGAGTGTGTATATGTCCATGTATGACTGAAAAGTTGTGCTGAACACGGAATTTGACACAACATTGCAAAATGATTATAAATCAATAAAAAATGTTAAAAAAATGGGGGTGCAGGTGTCCTTTTGAAGTGGGGTTCCTTCTGGATATATGCCCATGAGTGGGATTCCTGGGTCATTCAGTAAGACTATTCCTAGTCTTTTGAGGAATCTCCATACTGTTTGCCACAGTGGCTGCACCAAATTGCATTCCCACCAGCAGTGTAGGAGGGTTCCATTTTCTCCACAGCCTCTCCAGCATTTGTCATTTGTGGATTTTTGAAAGATGGCCATTCTGACTAGTGTAAAAAAATACCCAAGCAAAGCATAAATACAAAACAGAAATAGACTCATAGACATAGAATACAATCTTGTGGTTGCCAAGGGGGCCGAGGGTGGGAAGGGGTAGACTGGTATTTCAAAATTGTAGAATAGATAAACAAGATTATACTATATAGCACAGGGAAATATATACAAGATCTTATGGTAGCTCACAGAAAAAAATGTGACAATGAATATATATATGTTCACGTATAACTGAGAAATTGTGCTCTACACTGGAATTTGACACAACATTGTAAATTGATTATACATCAATAAAAAATGTTAAAAATAAAAAAGAAGTGGTGATATATTTATACAATGAAATACTATCCAGCTATAAAAATGACAGCATAATGCCATTTGTAGCAACATTGATGTCCCTGAAGAATGTCATTTTAAGTGAAGTAAGACAAAAAGTGAAAGAAAAATACCATATGAGATCGCTCATATGTGGAATCTTAAAAATAAATAAATAAATAAATACAAAACAGAAACAGACTCAGACATAGAATACAAACTTGTGGTTGCCAAGGGAATGGGAGGTAGGAAGGGACAGCCTAGGATTTCAAAATTTGTAGATACTGACAGGCATATGTAGAACAGATAAACAAGATTATACTGTATAGCACAGGGAAATATATACAAGATCTTGTGGTAGCTCACAGTGAAAGAAAATGTGACAATGAATATATGTGTGTTCATGTATAACTGAAAAATTCAGCTCTATACTGCAATTTGATACAACACTGTAAAATGACTATAACAATAAAAATTGTAAAAAATAAAATAAAATATTCTATAAAAACATGGACCATTTCCAGATTAACTTCAGGTAGAAACCAAATAATTTCTTACAGTAAAATCTTTAAATAAATTTAAATGATAACCTGAAAGGGAAAGGCAGATAATTAAAATTCTGAATAAAAATTTTTTTCCAAGTTTTACATTTGAACCTCCATCTGGCATGATATCAGTGGAGTAAAATAAATCATTTAATTTAACAATTACTAAAATCAATCATACATATACCCTTTGAGCTAGCATTTCTCCTCCTTAGCATACACCTTATCAGTGCTTATGTCCACCAAAAAAATCATGTCAGTAATGCTCATAGAAGCACCATTTGTAATAGACCCAACTCATTTTCATTCTAATAGATACAAGATTCTAAAAAAAAGTTTCATATTCAAATTACCCATTCACAAATTTTTTAGGAGTTGGATAAATACTATATAATTTGTATCAATGTCTGAAATGATATATAAATAAAATATATTCCCTAGAATAAGCTAGAAATTGGCATATAAAATAAATTAGGAAGCCATATCTGGAATAAACTAGAAACTGGTGTAATCGTTTAAAAAAAATAGGCTGAAGCCACTTGTGGAGTATAGAGTTTTAAAAATAAAATAGAAATAGCCTATCTGCACACAAATCTGTGCATGAAAATCCTGAGGGTTAGGAAGAGAGTCAGCTGAATGAATAATAATGGCAATTTGTCTCCTTGGAAACAGTTTTAGAGGATGAATACAATTGTATGCATTTGTAGCAGATGAATATGATTATAGTGGATGCTCTGGTGTGCTATGCAGCCTAACGAAGTGGAAAAGTAACTGGCTGATGGAAAATGGTCTTTTATATTTATGATTACCTGAGAGGTAACTATAAAACTTAGCATCTAAACTTAATGAATTAATTAAGCATACACATAGTATGAACTAGTTCATCAAATTCCAGGATATTGGGACAAAAGCGTGTCCTCTTCAACTATGAAGTCAGTGATGATTATGGGAAATAAAAGGTTGCTTTATACTGAGGGTGGAAAACTTAAGGATTTTCTTGGTTAAATGGCAACTTGGAATAAATATATGAAATACCTAAGAAGAACTTTAAAAAGTTACAGTGACCACATGTTCTGATCCCAAATCAGGAATTTTAGCAATTCATATAAAAGGTTTTATAAGGGCATAAAAATTACATCTAAGTCAACTTTGTAGAAAACGTTAAAACTCTATCAAATTTGAATAGCTAATAAAGGCAGTCATGGAAGAAAAAAAATTAAAAATAAATTAAATAAGCTATATCATTTAATTTCCCTACTTACAGGCCTCCAATAGCTTCCTATTACTATCAGAATAAAATCAAAATATTTTAACACAAACATCTAGACCCTATTTGATCTGTCTCTGTCCATTTCATCTCATACCATTCCTTCTACATCACTATGCTTCAGTCATGCTATTGGCCTTTTTGTCTCACTGACATTTCACACATTTTCTAGTTGTTCCCTCCATTTATAGATGTTCTTTCCCCAGACTTCACATGACTGGGTTTTTTTTTATCATTCAGATTTCTGCTTAATTTCACACAATTACTCTATATCATATGACCTTGTTTGCTTTTACCTTAACACTAATCATTATCCATCATCTTTGTTTATCATCAGTCTCCTCCCATATCAAACTAGAATGTAATCTATACAAATATAGGGACTTTGTCAGTCTTATTCAACACTGCATTCTCTACCACTAGAACAGTGTTTAGCATCTAGTAAGCTCCGTGAAGGCAGAATTTTGTTATGTTCATCATTATACCTCCATGGTCTAGAACAGTGCCTGGCATATAGTAAATATTCAATAATACTTGAGTAACACTTGAGTAAATTAATAAATAGTAGGAATGCAAAAAGTATTTGCCAAATTAATACAAGTCTAGGTTAGGCTTGTCAAGTTATCAATCAGACCAATTGTTTGCCTTGGGCTCCATAACACACAGTGTGTGAACCTTAAGAATGTTCATAAGATACAAAGAGAAATTAATCTTATAGACTTCACTTTTTCATTGCTTTTTCAATCCTCTGCTGTTTAGAGACACAGGTTCTAGCTTCTTTCTAGCAATTATAGAAGCAATCCTTCACATTCAGCTATTACCACCTGAGATGAACAAAATTTCCTCACCCCATCCCTGGACACTATTATTGGCCATTTCAGAAGAATCAGTCCATGGTTTCTCTGGACATGTTGATACTTCCTGAATGTACTTGATGCCAAGGAGAATGATACCACTGCCATAATCACCCTTATGAAAATGTCAATGATATGGCCCCTCTTCCCCCATTTCTGGGTAAAGACAGAGGATTAAATACACACATTTACCTTCATCTCCTTTCAAAAAAACCCACTTAAACAACATATGGAATTTTTTTTTCCCATAGGGCAGAAGACTTTGAGAGCTTTATATGGAGAATATGACTAATCTACAAAGAAAGACTTCAGATATTTGGGATTTCCAAACTAAACAGCCCAAGTTATATTATTCTATGGTAAAGCCCACAGATTTCAAGCACCCTCACTCTGAACAAAACTTACAATAATCTTTTTAATGTTCCAGTCTTAAGTATGTGCAGAAATCCATAGATCATCAGACATTTAAGAAAAGTCTCCAATAAATATACAAATACCAAAATAAACAGGAAAGATCAACTTGTAAGAAACAGAGGTGATGCAGCTCGTTTTCAAAAGGGAATGAAAGCCAAGCTACAAAATGGGAAAATATGTTTGCAAAAGATACATCTGATAAAGAACTATTATCCACAATATACAAAGAATCCTTAAAATTCAACAATAAGAAAACAACTAACCTGATTAACAAATGGGCCAAAGGCCTTAACAGACACCTCACCAAAGAAGATATACATATGACAAATAAGCATATAAAAAGATGCTCCAGTTTTCCTTCTTATCAAATGAAAAGCTAAACAGACTGAAAAATCAACAACTCTGCTTGATCCATAGAGAGGGAAGAGGATACAAGGCAAATCACTGTCTCCCAATTAAAGATACAGGCAAGTACAGGAAGTCAAGGCTTATGGGGCAAAGATTCAAGAGGTAAAACCACCTCAAGAATCAGTGTCAGAGTAGGAAAACCTAAACTGTAATTAACAAATTGCTCAGGGTGGACCAATATGAGAGTTAAAAATTCCAAGGACACCCAGTCACAGGGGGCCACCAGAACTGTGTGGGATTTACTTCCAGGAGCCTGATCAGGATCCACAGTAAATACCAGAGAAAAATCCCCTCATACTTCTGTCAGGGGAAGGGGAAAAGAGACAATTTTGAAATACACTACAGCACTCTGTTCTTCTTAACACGGTATGCCCTCAGGGGAAACCAGTTAACTAGAGCTAGAGCCTAACTGACATGAGGTAAGGGAATTACCCAACTCCAGGCCATTTTAGCCATCCTGCCCCACCTAAGGGGAAGATAAAACTGAGAAGTGTGTGAAGTTTACAGTCAAGAGGCAGAGGACTGAGACCCAATCAAAGAGCTATCAAATGCTTTCTCTGCTCCCCCACCACTACGTTAGTAAAGGCCAATTTATAGTCACTCCTTTTACACTGTACATCATGTCTAGCAATCAAGAAAAAATTTACAAGTCATACCAAAAGGCAAAAAAAAATTTGATGAGACAGAACAAGCATCAACAACTATACTTCAGTTAAAAAGTGTCCAAGGAGCACCTAAATACATAAAACAATTACTAACAGAGACAAAGGGGGATATTGATGGAAATACAATCATAGTTGGAGATTTTAACACTGCATTAACATCAATAGAGAGATCTTCCAGACAGAAAATAAACATGGCAACAGAGAAACTAAATAATACAATAGAAAAATTAGATTTGGTGGATATTTTCAGAGCATTACACCCCCCCACAAAAATAGGATATACATTATTTTCAAGTGCACATGGAACATTTTCTAGGATTGATCATGTACTTGGGCACAAAGGAAACTTCAAAAATTTTAAGAGGATAGAAATTATCTCAGGCATCTTTACTGACCACAATGCCATGAAACTAGAAATCAACAACAGAGAAACAAAGGAGAAAAAAAGAAAAGCATGGAGATTAAACAATATGCTATTAAAAAACCAGTAGTTCAATGAGGAAATCAAAGCTGAAATTAAAAAATACCTTGAGACAAATGAAAATGAAAGCACAACCACACAAAATTTATGGGACACAGCAAAGGCAGTGCTAAGAGGGAAGTTTATAGTGATACAGGCCTTCCTCAAAAAAGAAGAACAATCTCAAATAAACAATTTAACCCACCAACTAAAAGAACTAGAAAAATAAGAACAAAAAAACCTCAAAAAGCAGCAGAAGGAAGGAAATTATAAAGATCAGGGAGGAAATAAATAAAATAAGATTTAAAAAAATAGAAAAAATCAATCAAACCAAAAGCTGGTTTTTTGAAAACGTAAATAAAATCAACAAATCTCTGGCCAAACTCACAAAGAAAAAAAAAGAGAGAGCACAAATTAGCAAAATAAGAAAGGAAAATGGAGAAATTACAACAAATAAAATAGAAATACAGAATATCATACAAGAATATTATGAAAAACTATATGGAAACAAACTGGATAAACTAGAGGAGATGGACAAGTTTCTGGAAACATACTGTCCACCAAGATTGAATCAAGAAGAAACTAACCGCTTGAACAAACTGATCACTAGCAATGAAATCTAATTAGCAATTAAAAAACCTCCCTACAAATAAAAGTCCAGGAATGGACAGCTTCACTGGGGAATTCTACCAAAGATACAAAGAAGAACTCATACCAGTCCTTCACAAACTCTTCCAGAAGATTGAAAAGGAGGAAATACTCCCAAACTCATTCTATGAAGCCACCATCACCCTGATACCAAAACCAGGCAAAGACACTGCCAAAAAAAGACAATTATAGGCCAATATCACTGATGAACATAGACGCCAAAATCCTCACCAAAATTTTAGCAAATAGAATCCAACAACACATAAAAAAGATTATACATCATGACCAAGTGGGGTTCATCCCAGGGACACAAGGCTGGTTCAACATACGCAAGTCAATCAATGTAATACATCACATCAACAAGAGAAAGGACAAAAACCAAATGATCATCTCAATCGATGAAGAAAAAGCATTTGATAAAATTCAATACCGATTTATGATAAAAACTCTCGCCAACGTGGGTACAGAGGGAACATATCTCAACATAATAAAAGCTATATATGACAAATCTACAGCCAGCATAGTACTCAATGGTGAAAAACTCAAAAGCTTCCCACTAAAATCTGGGACAAGACAAGGATGCCCACTATCACCACTCCTATTCAACATAGTCCTGGAAGCCCTAGCCACAGCAATCAGGCAAGAGAGAGAAATAAAACGGATCCAAATTGGAAAACAAGAGGTAAAAGTGTCACTATATGCCGATGACAAGTTAGTATATATAGAAGACCCTAAAAGGTCCACACAAAAACTACTAGAGCTGATCAAAGAATTCATCAAGGTAGCAGGTTACAAGATTAACGTTCAAAAATCAGTTGCATTTATTTACACTAACGATGAATCAACAGAAAAAGAAAGTAAAGAAACAATCCCCTTTAAAATAGCACCCAAAGTAATAAAATACCTAAGAATAAATCTAACCAAATAGGTGAAAGAATTATACACAGAACACTATAAACCATTGATGAAAGAAAATAAAGAAGACCTTAAAAAATGGAAAGATATTCCATCCTCTTGGATTGGAAGAATCAATATTGTTAAAATGGTCACACTGCCCAAGGCAATCTACAGATTTAATGCAATTCCTATCAAATGAACCAGGACATATTTCACAGAACTAGAAAAAATCATAATAAAATTTATATGGAACCATCAAAGACCTAGAATTGCCAAAGCATTACTGAAGAGAAAGAAAGAGGCTGGAGGAATAACTTTCCCAGACTTCAGACAATACTATAGAGCTACAGTCATCAAGACAGCATGGTATTGGTACAAAAACAGACATATAGACCAATGGAACAGAATAGAGAGCCCAGACATGAACCCACAAACTTTTGGTCAACTTATGTTCAACAAAGGAGGCAAGAATATAAAATGGAATAAAGACAGTCTCTTCAGCAAATGGTGTTGAGAAAACTGGACAGCAGCATGTAAAGCAATGAAGCTAGAGCACTCCCTTACACCATACACAAAAATAAACTCAAAATGGATCAAACACTTAAACATAAGACAAGATACAATAAACCTCCTAGAAGAAAATATAGGCAAAACATTATCTGACATACATCTCAAAAATGTTCTCCTAGAACAGTCTACTCAAGCAATAGAAATAAAAGCAAGAATAAACAAATGGGGCATAATGAAACTCACAAGCTTCTGCACAGCAAAGGAAACCATAAGTAAAACAAAATGACAACCTATGGTATGTGAGAAAATTTTTGCAGGTGAAACTGACAAAGGCTTGATCTCCAGAATATATAAGCAGCTCATACGACTTCATAAGAAACAAACAAACAACCCAATCCAAAAATGGGCAAAAGACCTAAACAAGCAATTCTCCAAGGAAGACATACAAATGATCAATAGGCACATGAAAAAATGCTCCATATAACTAATTATCAGAGAAATGCAAATCAAAACTACAATGAGGTATCATCTCACACCAGTCAGAATGGCCATCATTCAAAAATCCACAAAGGACCAATGCTGGAGAGGCTGTGGAGAAAGGGGAACCCTCCTACACTGCTGGTGGGAATGCAGTTTGGTGCAGCCACTGTGGAAAACAGTATGGAGATTTCTCAAAAGACTAGGAATAGACTTACCTTGTGACCCAGGAATCCCGCTCCTGGGCGTATATCCAGAAGGAACCCTACTTCAAAATGACACCTGCACCCCAATGTTCATAGCAGCACTATTTATAATAGCCAAGACACGGAGACAGCCTAAATGTCCATCAATGGATGACTGGATAAAGAAGTGGTGGTGTATTTATATAATGGAATACTACTCAGCCATAAAAGCTGACAACATAATGCCATTTGCAGCAACATGGATGCTCCTGGAGAATGTCATTCTAAGTGAAGTAAGCCAGAAAGAGAAAGAAAAATACCATATGAGATTGCTCATATGTGGAATCTAAAAAATAAAAAGCATAAATACAAAACAGAAACAGACTCAGAGACATAGAATACAAACTTGTGGTTGCAAAGGGGGAGGGGAGTGGGAAGGGATAGACTGGGATTTCAAAATTGTAGAATAGATAAACAAGATTATACTGTAAAGCACGGGGAAATATTCACAAGATCTTGTGGTAGCTCACAGAGAAAAAAATGTGACAATGAATATATATATGTTCATGTATAACTGAAAAATTGTGCTTTACACTGGAATTTGACAAAACATTGTAAAATGATTATAAATCAATGAAAAATGTTTAAAAAAAGAAGTTCACAGACAGGCAAAAACTAAAAGAGTTCAGCAATACAAAACCTACCCTAAAAGAAATATTAAAAGTTCTATTCTAAATAGAAAAGAAAGAGGAAGCTATAGAAATGAGAAAACCATACCTGGAAATGTTATAACTACTGTGAATTGCAAGAGAATAAACACGAAGATGTTAAAAAAGAAAAAGAAAAAGGAAGAATATCAATTCATAAAAGACAGGAGAGGAGAGAAAAAATACAGATTTTTTTCTCTCTTCTTTTTTTTTATTTGTTTTTTATAGCATATTTTTGAGTCTACATGACTATCAGTCTAAAGCAAACAGATATCGTAAGGCGTTAACATACTTGGAAAACAGGGTACCACAAATGAAAGAGTAACCCAAAAATAAATTAAATAAATAAATAAATAAATAAACAAACAAACAAACAAGTTAGAGACCAATCTAAACAAAAGAAAATTATCAAATCAGAAAAAGAAAAACAAAAAGGAAAAGAAATGAACATAGAAGAAATTTCAAATCAACTGGAAAACAAGTTCAAACTGGCAATAAACACACATCTATCAATAATAATTATAAATGTCAATGGATTAAATTCTCCTATAAAAAACATAGAGTCACAGATTGGGTGATAAAACAAAAGCCTACAATATGCAGCCTACAAGAGACCCACTTTAGTGTGAAAGACACATGTAGATTGAAACTGAGAGGATAGAAAAAGATATTTCATGCAAATGGAAATGACAAGCAAGATTAGCAAAACTCATATCAGACAAAATAGACTTTGAATCAAAGGTCATAAGGAGAGCTAAAGAAGGACAGTATATAATGATTAAAGGAGCAATAAAAGATGCACATATTATAGTCACTAAATTATATGCACCCAATTTAGGAGAACATGAATATATAAAATAAATACTAACAGACATAAAGGGAAAAATTGATGTAATACAATAGTAGTTGGAGACTTTAACACCCCACTAACATGATTGTACAGGTCTTCCAGACCGAAAATCAATAAGGCAATGGAGATCCTAAATGACACAATAGAACAGTTGAACTTGGTTGATATTTTTAGGACATTACATCCCCCAAAAACAGAATATATATTCTTTTCATGTGCTCATGAAACATTCTCTATGATAAACCACATACTCAGGCACAAAAGGAGCCTCAACAATTTTAAAAGGATAGAAGTTATTCCAATTATCTCCTCTGACAGCAATGGCATGAAACTAGAAATGACCCACAAAAAAAAAAAAAGGAGAAAAAAACTACAGCATGGAGACTAAACAATATGCTACTAAAAAGGGGGGGGGGTCAATGATGAAATCAAAGGAGAAATTTAAAAATACCTTAAGACAAATGACAAGGAAAACACAAATACACAAAATCTATGGGATGCAGCAAAAGCAGTCCTAAGAGGGAAGTTCATAGCGATGTGGAACTTCCTCAAAAATGAAGAACAATATCAAATAAACAACCTAACCTACCATCTAAAAGAATCAGAAAAAAAAAGAACAAACAAAACCTAAACTCAGTAGAAGAAGAGAAATAATAAAGACCAGGGAAGAAATAATTAAAATAGAGACTTTAAGAAAAAATAGGAAAAAATCAATCAAACCAAGAGCTGGTTCTTTGAAAGAGTAAACCAAATTGACAAACCTCTGGCCAGGCTCACCAAGAAGAAAAGAGAGAGAACACAAATAAACAAAATAAGAAATTAAAATGGAGAGATTATAACCAACACCACAGAAATACAAAACAATCATAAGAGAATACTTGAACAACTATATGGCAATAAATTGGACAACTTAGAAGAAATGGACAAGTTTCTAGAAACATACAGTCCACCAAAACTGAATCAAGAAGAAATAGATCACTTGAACAGACCAATCACTAGAGGTGAAATAGAATCAGCAATTTAAAAAACAAAAAACAAACAAACAAAAAAAACCTCCCTACAAACAAAAGTCCAGGACCAGATGGCTTCACTGGGGAACTCTATCAAACATACAAAGAGCTCATACCAATCCTTCTCAAACTCTTCCAAAAGACTGAAGAGGAGGAAATACTCCCAAACTCATTCTATGAGGCCAACATCACCCTGATACCAAAGCCAGACAAAGACACTACCAAAAAAGAAAGCTACAGGCCAATATCGTTGATGAACATAGATGTAAAAATCCTCCACAAAATATTAGCAAACAAAATCCAACAATACATAAAAAGGATTATATACCATGATCAAGCTGGATTCATCCCAGGGACACAAGGATGGATCAACATATGCCGATCAATCAACATTATATACCACATCAACAAGAGTGAGGACAAAAATCAGATAATTACTTCAATAGATGCAGAAAAAGCATTTGATAAAATTCAACACCAATTCATGATAAAAACTCTTACCAAAGTTGGTGTAGAGGGAACAAATCTCAACATAATAAAAGCTATTTATGACAAACCTATAGCAAGCACAGCAGTAAGCAGTGAAAAGCTGAAATCCTTTCCACTAAAATCTGGAACAAGAAAAGGATGCCCACTCTCACCACTTCTATTCAGTATAGTATTGGCAGTCCTAGCCATAGCAATTAGACAAGAAAAAGAAATAAAAGTGATCTAAATTGGAAGAGAAGAGGTAAAATTGTCATTACATGTGGATGATGTGATATTATATATTGAAAGCCCTAAAGGTTCCACACAAAAATTATTAGAACTGATAAAAGAATTCAGCAAGGTAGCAGGATACAAAATTAACATACAGAAATCAGTGCCATTTCCTTACACTTACAATGAAATATCAGAAAAGGAAAGAAACAATCTCTTTTAAAATTGCATCCAAAAAATAAAAAACTTGGGAATAAATCTGACCAAGGAAGTGAAAGACTTATATGGAGAGAACTACAAAACATTGACTAAGGAAATTAAAGATGACTTAAGGAAATGGAAAGATATCCCATGTTCTTGGACTGGGAGAATTAATATTGTTAAAATGGCCACACTACCCAAAGTAACCCATAGATTTAATTCAATCCCTATAAAATTACCCAGGACATTTTTCACTGAATCAGAATAAATAATCCTAAAATTTATATGGAATCACACAACGCCCAGAATTGCCAAAGTATTACTGAAGAAAAAGGATGAAGCTGGAGGAATAATCCTCCCAGACTTCAGACACACTACAGAGCTACAGTAATCAAAACAGCATTTTATTAGTACAAAAAGAGACATATGGATCAATGGAACAGAATAGACAGCCCAGAACTAAACCCACAAACTTTTGGTCAATTAATCTTTGACAAAGGAGGTAAGAACATACAATGGAATAAAGACAGTCTCTTCAGCAAATGGTGTTGGGAAAACTGGAGAGCTGTATGTAAATCAATGAAGTTAGAATAATCTCTCACACCATACACAAAAATAAACTCAAAATGGATTAAAGACTTAAACATAAGACAAGATACTATAAATCTCTTAGAGGAAAACATAGGCAAAACATTAGCTGAGATAAATCTCAGCAATGTTCTCCTAGGGCAGTCTATCTAAGCAATAGAGATAAATGCAAAAATCACTAATGGGATATAATTAAACTTATACACTTTTGTACAGCAAAGGAAACCATAAGCAAAACAAAAAAGGCTGCCATTTGCAGGAACATGGATGGCCCTGGAGAATGTCGTTCTAAGAGAAATAAGCCAGAAACAAAAAGAAAAATATGATATGACATCACTCATATGTGGAATCTAAAAAAAAAAAAAGACAAATGAACTTATATATAAAACAGAAAATGACTCACAGTCATAGAATTCAGACTTGTGGTTGCCAGGGGGAGGGGGGTGGGAAGGGATAAACTGCGAGTTCAGGATTTGCAGATGACTGGTACATGTAAAATCCATATTGTATAGCACAGGGAAATATATTCAATATCTTGTAGTAGCTCATGGTGGAAAAGAATACTAAAATGAATATAGATATAGATATAGATATAGATATCTCCATGTATGACTGAAGAACTATGCTGTACACCAGAAATTGACACAGCATTGTAAACTGACAATAACTCAATTAAAAAAAAAGACAACCTACGTAATGGGAGAGAATACTTGCAAAAGATGAAACTGACAAGGGCTTAATTTCCAGAATATTTAAACAGCTCATACAACTTAATAACAACAACAAAAAAAAAACTGAATCCAAAAATGGACAGAAGACTTAAACAAGCAATTCTTCAATGAAGACATACAAATGGCCTATAGGTGCATGGAAAAATGCTCAATACCACTAATTATCAGAGAAATGCAAATCAAAACTACAATGAGGATCACCTCACACCAGTCAGAATGGCCATCATTCAAAAGTCCACAAATGATAAATCCTGGAGAGACTGTGGAGAAATGGGAACTCTCCTACACTGTTGGTGGGAACATAGTTTTGTGCAGTCATTATGGAAAACTGTATGGGTATTCCTCAAAAGACTAAAAATAGACTTACCGTATGATCCAGCAATCTCACTCCTGGGCATATATCCAGAGTTAACCTTAATTGGAAAAGATATATGCAATGTTCATAGCAGCATTATATACAATAGCCAAGACATGTAGACAACCTAAATATCCATTGACAGATGACTGGATAAAGAAGTTGTGGTATATTTATACAATGAAATACTACTCAGCCATAAAAAATAATAAAATAATGCCATTTGCAGCAACATGGATGGACCTGGATGTTGTCATTCTAAGTGAAGTAAGCCAGAAAGAGAAAGAAAAGTACCATATGATATCACTTATATGTGGAATCTAAAAAGAAACAAAAAGACAAATGAATTTATTTATAAAACAGAAACAGATTCACAAGCATAGAAAACAAACTTGTGGTTACCGGAGAGGAAGGGTGTGGGAAGGGATAAATTGGGAGTTTGAGATTTGCACATACTAACTAATATATATAAAATACATAAACCAAGTTTATACTGTATAGCACAGGCAACTATATTCAATATCTTGTAGTAACTTATGGTAGAAATGAAGACAATTAATATATGCAAGTTCCTATATGACTGAAGTATTGTTCTGTACACCAGAAACTGACACAGCATTTTAAACTGACTATACTTCAATTAATATATATATATATATATATATATATATATATATATATATATATATATATAGAGAGAGAGAGAGAGAGAGAGAGAGAGAGAGAGAGAGAGAGAGAGACACCAAGTAAATATCTGTGTTGTTAGTGTCCCAGAAGACAGGATAGAATGAAGGGCCAAAAAGGAAATTATAACTGGAAAAACTCCAGATTGAGAAAAAGACATAAACTTACAGATTCAAGAAACTTCAACATCACCCTCTCAGAAACCTGCTGAATTACTAGGCAGAAAAATCAGCAAGGAGATAGAACTCAACAATACCACTAACCAACAGAAAATAATTGACATTTATAGACCACTCCTTTCAACAACAGTAAAATACAAAATTTTTTTCCAGTGCCCATGTAACATATACTAAGATAGACTGTAATCTGTGTCAACACAGACTTTAACAAATTTGAAATAATTGAAATCATACAAAATGTGTTTTCTGACCACGATAGAATCAAATTAGAAATCAATAACAGAAAGACCAATAGGAAAATCTCCAAAGCCTTGGAAACTAAACAGCACACTTCTAAATAATCCATAAATCAAGGAAGAAGTTTCAAGAGGTATCAAGAATACACTGCAGTGAATGAAAATGAAAATACAACATATCAAAATTTGTGAGACAGAGCTAAAACCATATTGAAAGAGAAACTTAAGCACCAAATACTTTTGAAAAGAGGAAAGGTTTCAAATGAATAATATAACTCCCATTTCAAGAAATTAGAAAAATGATGACAAAATTAATCCAAAACAGGATGAAGAAAGGAAAGAAATAAGAACAGAAATCAATGAAACTGAAAATAGAAAAACAAAAGAGAAAATTAATGAAACAAAAAGCTGGTTGTTTGAAAAGTTCAATAAAGAGGACAAACCTCCAGTATGAATAACCACAAAAAAAGAGAATACACAAATTATCAATATCAGGGATGAAACAGGGTATATCACTACAGGATCATGCAGATCTCAAAAGAATAATAAGAAGGAATATTACAAACAACCATACAGACATAAATCAGACAATTGATGAAAAAGACCACTTTCTCAAAAAACAAAAATCACCACAACTAACCCAATATGAAAGAGATAATTTGAATATCCCTATGAATAGTAAAGAAATTGCATTTATAATTTTTAATTTAGACATAAAACCCTCAACAAAATATTAGCAAATATAATCCAGTAACATATAAAAAAAGAATTATATACCATGACCAAATTAAGTTTATTCCAGGGATGCAAGGCTAGTTCAATATTTGAAAATCAATCAATGTAATTCACTAAATTAGTAGGCTAAAGAAGATCCAGCAATCCCACTACTTGGCATATATTCAGAAGGAACCCTAATTCAAAAAGAAACCTGCACCCCAATGTTCATAGCAGCACTATTGACAACAGCCAAGACATGGAAACAACCCAAATGTCCATCAACAGATGACTGGATAAAGAAGTGGTGGTCTATTTATACAATGGAATACTACTCAGCCATAAAAACTGACAACATAACACCATTTGCAGCAACATGGATGCTCCTGGAGAATGTCATTCTAAGTGAAGTAAGTCAGAAAGAGAAAGAAAAATACCATATGATATCACTCATATGCAGAATGTGAAGAAAAATGAACTTAAATATAAAACAGAAATAGACTCACAGACATAGAATACAAACTTGTGGCTGTCATTGCGAGGGGAGTGGGAAAGGATAGACTGGGAGTTCAAGATTTATAGATACTGACAGGTATATATAGAATAGATAAACAAGTTTATACCATATAGCACAGGGAAATATATTCAAGATCTTGTAGTAGCTCATGGTGAAAAACAATGTGAAAATGAATATATGTATATTCATGTATAAGTGAAAAATTCTGCTGTATACCAGAAATTGACACAACATTGTAAACTGACTATAATTCAATTTAAAAAAGAAAAAGAAGAAGAAAAATCAAAAGATCATATCAACTGATACAGAACAAGCATTTGGCAAAATTCAAATCCATTCATGATAAAAAAAAAATGCTCAACAAACTAGGAGTAAAAAGGAACTACCTCAACTTGTAAAAAAATATTTACATAAAACTTATAGCTAACATGATACTTTTTTTTATTTTTCTTAACATTTTTTATTGATCTATAATCATTTTACAATGGTGTGTCAATTTCCAGTGTAGAGCACAATTTTTCAGCCATACATGAACATATATATATTTATTGTCACATTTTTTTCTCTGTGAGCTATCATAAGATCTTGTATATATTTCCCCATGTTATACAGCATAATCTTGTTTATCTGTTCTACATTTTGAAATCCCAGTCTATCCCTTCCCACCCCCAACCCCCTTGGCAACCACAAGTTTGTATTCTATGCCTATGAGCCTGTTTCTGTTTTGTCTTTATGTTTTGTTTGTTTGGTTTTTTTAACATTCCACATATGAGCGGTCACTATGGTATTTTTCTTTCTCTTTCTGGCTTACTTCACTTAGAATGACATTCTCCAGGAGCATCCATGTTGCTGCAAATGGTGTTATGTTGTCAGTTTTTATGGCTGAGTAGTATTCCATTGTATAAATAGACCACCACTTCTTTATCCAGTCATCTGTTGATGGACATTTGGGTTGTTTCCATGTCTTGGCTATTGTAAATAGTGCTGCTATGAACATTGGGGTGCAGGTGTCATTCTGAAGTAGGGTTCCTTCTGGACATATGCCCAGGAGCAGGATTCCTGGGTCACAAGGTAAGTCTATTCCTAGTCTTTTGAGGAATCTCCATACTGTTTTCCACAGTGGCTGTACCAAACTGCATTCCCACCAGCATTGTAGAAGGGTTCCCTTTTCTCCACAGCCTCTCCAGCATTTGTCATTTGTCATGATACTTAATGATAAAAGATGGAACTCTTTTTAAACCCCTAAGATCAGGAATAAGGCAAGGATATCTACTCTCACTATTGCTACTCAGTGTATTACTGGAAGTAAGTTCTTGTTGCCACAATATGGAAGAAAAGGAAACAAAAGGCATATGGATCAAAAATGATTAAATAGAACTGTCCATATTTTTCAGGTGACATGAGTCTATATAGAAAATCCTAAGGAATCTACAGAAACCTCCTATAACTATTAAATGAGTTGAGCAACTTTCCAGGATAAAAGAGAAACATACAAAAACAACTGTATTTTATATACTAGCAATTAATACATAGAAACCAAAATTTAGAATACAATTTTAAATAACACAAAAATACTTAAGTATAAATCTAACCAAAAGTGTGCAAAACATTGAGGAAAGAAATCAAAGAAGATCTAAATAAATGGAGAAACATACCATGTTCATGGACTGGAAGACTCGGTATAGTAAAAATATCAATTCTTTCCAAAATGACACAGAGGTTTAATGCAACCCCTATCAAAATCTCAACAAGATTTTTTATAGATAGAGGCAAGCTTCTTTTAAAATTGATATGGAAAAGCAAAGGCACTAGACTAGCTAAGTCAATTTTGAAAAAAATACAATAGAAGGAATCACTGTGATTTTAAGGCTTATTATATGGTTACAACAGTCGATACCATGTGCTTTGGTAGAGGGATAGACCCATAGATCAACAGAACAGAATAGAGAACTCAGAAATAGATCAACACAAGTATGCCAACTGATTTTTTACACAGGCACAAAAGCAATTCAGTGGAGGAAGTGTCCTTATAAATGGTGCTGGAGTAATTGCATATCAATAGGCAAATACAATTAATCTTGACCTGAACCTCACACCTTATATAAAAATGAACTTAAAATGGATCATGTAAAATGTAAAACTCAAACTATTAGTAGAAAACATAGGAGGAAATCTTCAAGACATAAGGCTTGGTGGAGAGTTCTTAGGCTTCAGGTGCAAAGCATAATTCACAAAGACAAAAAATCAACACATTGGACTTAACTTTTTTAACTTTTGGTCTGGGAAAGATCTCATGAAAAAGACAAGCCACAGATTAGGTGGAAATATTTGCAGGCCACATTTCTGACAAAGGACTCCTATTTAGAATATATTAAAGAATGTATTCCATAGTCAACAGTAAAAAAAAAAATAAACAACTCAATTAAAAAATGAGTCAAGGACATGAAAAGACATTTCACCAAACAGGATATGTGGGTGGCAAATAAATACATGAAGGATGTTCAAAATATAACTTGTCATTAGGGAAATGCAAATTAAGACCATGATGAGCCATCACTACACATCTATCAGAATGACTTAAAAATAGAGATGATATCAAATGCTGGCAAGGATGTAGAGAAGCTGGATAATGTATATAGTGCTGATGGGAATATAAAACAAAACAGTCTGGGAAGTTTGGCAGCTTCTTTTAAAACTAAATGTGCAACTACTATACAACCCAGCAATTGCATTCTTGGTGGTTTATCCCAAAGAAATGAAAACTTATGTCCACAGAAAAACCCATAGCAGCTTTATTCATAATCATAGCATATTTATTCATAATACCTAAAAACTAGGATCAAGCAAAATATCCCCTAATGAGTGAGTGGTTAAGCAAATTGTATTATATCCACACCTTAGAATACTACTCACCAATAAAAAGAAACAAGCTATTGATACATGCAACAACTCAGATGGATCTCAAGGGTACTGTGCTAAGTGAAGAAAGACTCTCAAAAGATTACATACTATATGATTCCATTTATATAACATTCTTGAAATGACAAGGTTATAAAGATGTAGAACAGATTAGTGGTTGCCAGGGTGTAGGGATAGCAAGGAGAGAGGAGTATGTGACTAAAAGGGTAACATAAGGGAGACCTTTGTAGTGATGGAACAGTTCCCTATGTTGATTGCAGTGGTGGTCACAGGAATCTAGATGTGATAAAATGACTCAGAACTATACACACACTTTTTACCAGTGTCAATTTCTTGGTTTTGATGTTGTACTTTAGTTATGAAAGAAGTAACCATTAGGGGAAACCGAGTGAAGGGGTACACAGTGCCTCTCTATTATTTTGATAACTTCCTGTGAATCTATAATTAATTCAAAATTTTAAAGTTTAAAAAAAAATGGTATCAAGGTAGCCAAGAAACCTGAGATTATTAAACACTACACTAGTTCCTGGCTACACCAGAAGATCTTAGATATGTCATTATCTTAAAGTTAATGAAGGGCTGTCATGTAAAAGGAGCATACTTATTCTATGACATCTAAAGGATAGAACAAGGACCAATAGCTAGAAGCTTCAGTGACAGATTTCAGCACAGTAGAAAAAAGAAATTTCTAACCTTCAGAACTGTTTTGAGAGGTGGGTGATGAAAGCTGAACAAAATGCTTCTATCATGAAGTATCTGCAAACTCTCCTTAGCTTTTTCACAGTGGCTCTCCATCCCACTGTTACTGTTCCACTGGATTCCTTCAACCCCTCTCTTCCCTCTACTACAAACAGCCTCCAAGACAGTCCATCTGCCTCAAATCTTTACCCCAAAATGGGCCACTTGTTCTCTACACTGCCACTAGAGTGATCTTACTGAAACACAAATCAGACCCATTTTCCTCCTCTACTTACAGCCTTTCAGTAGTTCTCTACTGCCTAAAAACTGAAGTTTGAACACCCTAAACTCACATGATCAAAGTCCTCAGTAACTTGGCCCATGCTAACTTTTCCAGCATCCATTCCCACTTCATTGTCCATGTACATCACCCTCCAGAATCAGGGAACTTGAAGCTATTACTCAGGCGTATTTTGTACTTCCAGCAGCCATGTATTCTTTCTTCCTGTTCTCTCACTGGGAATGCTTTCCCATCTCAATCCCTACCCCCACTTTTTCTCAGTCTCTTAAAATCCTATTCATAGTGATTCATGCTGAATTACTGATTTCCAATACTGCCTCTTCCATGGAGCCTTATTTTGATCCTCCCCATCACTACCATCCTCATTCAGATTTCATTAGTTCTTCATTGCTATGCTGGCCATTTACCTATTGTCTCTCAGATGCAACCCCACTCTTCTATATACTGATCTGTAATTCATTCTGCAAACCACACTTCCTAGACACCCTTGCCAACTAACTTCCAATTTGGCTCTGCCATTGGGAGGCAACTATACAGAGATATGAAAATAGAAATAGGGAAAAGGGACTTCCTTCCCCTCTTTTCTGTTTACTACCAACACATCCAGTAGCTTCTTTCTGAACTCCCAGCACTAGTCTCACTGCATCCCTTCAAAGCAGCAGCTAAGTCATGTTCCTTTGAACATCACAGTCAATTTCTCATCAATTAGGCTGCAGCCTCTGGGCCAATACCCATTGAACCACAACCCCTTCAGGGGTTGTAGCACCACTTAAGTTGCACTTACCTCCTCAGAGGTCCAGCATGCCATGCCTCCTCCTCAAAGTTTCAAAAACCAGTTGTTCATAACTTCCCTCTATAGACCTTTTATTCCCCCAGCCTTAGCAAATTCCTGCAGTTATTAATCTCCAAGTTCTCTAGTTATCTCACTTTGCTCTTTCATATTTCCAACTTCAGTATAACTAATTGTCTTTTATCACTTTCCTTCTGCTTAAAACACGTATCTTCTGTTTTCCTAACTGGACTCTACAATTGCAATAGTGTTTTGCCTGCTTTTCCATTATAGCACTCCTAACATTCTTGTACTGTGCATGTGTATCTCTTGCTTCCATATATATCATGTCATTGGGACATATTTGTTGAATTAATGCATGAATAAATGAATGAACAAATGGTATTTTGTAACTGGCTTTTATAGAGCAACCTTGTGTTAAGAAAAAAAACAAGACTCTAGTCATAGGTATAAATGGAGAAGACAGATCAAAGATAGACTGAAAGGATGAATACAAACTTGAATTCTCCAATATTGTTTACTATGAAATGCAATATCACTTATCTTTAAGCCCATCTTCAATAATTTTAATTTATAAACCAAAAAACTAGGCAGAGAATAAAAGACATGATTCACCTCTTAAAGAACAAAAAATATTCACAATGTGGCCACTACATACATCATGGCAGCCAATAAGTACATAAGGATCTACTGTGTGTCTAACACTCTGCTGGGCATCAGGGGAAATAAACAAAATGTCAAGATAGTCACTTTCTTTAAAGATCTTATAATGTACCTGGAAATATAATCAAAAGATAACTTGGAGGTCAACAAACACGATTTTGGCCAAATCACTTCTCTCTCCTGGATCTCAGTTTCTTCATCAATAAGAAAAAGAGGTGCACTAGGAGCTCCAAAAAGCCCCACTAGCTGAAATACACTGTAGTTTTAAGCTTTATGAGGAGAAAGTGATATGGGGTCATTCGTTCATTTTGAACTGAGGATTTTAAGCAGTTCCAAACACAAGAATAATCACGTTCATTTTCTATGTCCATACCAGATAGAATCAGATACAAGCTAAAAACTTGAGACAAAAATGAGCGTGTCAGCAATAGAGTGGGGAGATAGTCTCCATTTCCCTAGATGGGTGTATAAGTGGGTGTCAGATCTTTCCATGGAGATGACACCCTGTTTGAGACCTGAAAACTTTCCATTCTTCTCTCCTTTCTGCAGCATAATTTCCCAAACACCATTGGAGAATCAGGTGAAACTTATGCCCTCTGAGCTGTTCACTTAGCCATTTGATGGTTCCCTACTCATACACTCCACCTGTAAGGCAGCTGGATTCCCAGAAGGTGTCTCTTTCCTTCTTTACTATCTCACACATTGCCTAGGTCCATTTTTTGCTGGTTGTATTCTAATGCAGGGGCTGGAGCTAAAACATACACATGAAAACAACTAGTAAACAAGCTCAATGTAATATGTTGTATTAATTCAGTCAACAAGTATTTATTGAGCACCTACTATGTGGACAACAACATCACAGTCCCTGCTCTCATTAAGCTTACTTCAGGTGACTAACCAAAAAAAAATTTTAAAGGTAAACCAACATGTGAATAAAATATATTTATAAATTATAATAAGTTCTATGAAGTAAATAAAGTACTAAGAGAATAATGTGGGAGCTACATTAAAGAGTGTGATCAGAGAAGGACTCAGAGGGAGATAACAATTGTACTGTACTGAGACCCAAAGTATAAGAGGCAGGAATAGGTAAATGGGAGGTTGACTAGTCCAGAGAGAAAATCATGTGCAGAGGCCCTATAATAGGAAGTAGTGTGAAGGTTTAAGAGAAGGCCAGGGTGGCTAGAGCACAGTGGATCTAAAGAGTAGTGGTGGGGCATAAATCTAGTCAGATAGGCAGAGGCCAGATTACATATGGGCTTTTTGGATTTAATTCTAAGTGAGATAGAAAGCTGTTGGAGGGTTTTAAGAAGAAAATGACATGCCCTTGGCTTACATTTTTAAAAGATAACTGTGGATGCTATGTGGAAGATGGACAGTAGATAGAGTGAATATGCATTTCTATATGCATATATAAGTAGATAAGTAAGTGTAAAAGCAGGTATACAGGTTAGGAAGCTGTTGCAATAGTCCAGGAGAGAAATAATGGTATCTTGGACCAGAGTTTTGGCAGAGGAAGTAGAAAAAAAGTTAATAGATTCAGCATGTTTTAGAGGTAAAATCCAGAAAATTAATGAGGGATTAGACATAGAGTTTAAGGGAATGTGAAGGAGTCAAGGAGGACTCCCAGGTTTCTGGTTTGAGAAACTTTAGCACAGAATCCTTCCTGAGGCAGCCAGTCTGACCAAGAGGAAAAGCAAGAATTTACCATAGTCCTCAGTAAGAGTCCACAATCTGTTGGGGGTTTTTTTTATTATTTTGTTTTTCACTCTCTGAGTTCCTTTTGAGCTGATTGGTAACTGCTTACTCCTATGTAAATCCACTGTCACATATTTTAGGTCTATATCTTTAGTTTCTCTCAGTCTCACCTGCCTACAGGTACTAATATGAGTCACCTGAGAGTAATAACCCATGTTTCATCAGCTCTTTCCACACCTTCATAATGCAAGACCTCAGGCCCCTGAAAACTTCTCCCAAGTATTTCTGGGAGTCCTTATGGTTGTCTCACATGTGTTCACCACCAGTGCTCACAAAGTTTAGGTATCCAATTCCATAATTAGGGTCATTTTATTCACGCTGGCTCTGAAATATGAAAAAAACTGCGATGTGGAAATAAATGTTTAATGTATGCAAACTTCAACCACTGTTACTTTTAATATTCATAAAAACTTGCATTACATTTGAAAACAATTTGTGGGTTATATTTTCTCACTTCACAAGAATTCCCAAGTATTCATGATGATTACTTCGAAATCATAGCCAATTATAAATTAAAGGAATTCATTGTAGCCAAATAATTTCAAAAGTAACATTTAAAAATCTTTTTATAATTTTTCACAGCAAGAAAATTCTATTTCATGTGTACTATGAGTGCACTTTATTACATTTGATATAATGATGGGTGGGGACTACAAAGCCTAGGGCCTATGAAGATTTGTAAATATCCTCACCCACAAGCAACACCCACTGCTCTTAAAGCTATTTGCAAGTAGCACTCCCCCACTTCCACTGTTTCCAGGGCCCACTGTGAATAAGGGGGTCGTTTGCAGGTGCTCCAAGACTGTAAACTTTCTTTTTCTCAAAGTGTTCCTGGATTCCCTAGCATTTTCAAAGCAGCAAAATCACACTTTGTTGTATACAGGGAGAATATCTCTCCTCATTGGCACACAAAAATTCAGCTCTGAAACACTACTTTGTGCCCCAGTTCCTCTCAGACTACCATGATTAACCTGCCCCTTCTGCCTGTAACTGTCTATGGGGCTGTAAATAGACCATGGAGCTAGCTAGTTTTCTTCCCAATGTTAGGCACCAGCATAAAGCTGTTTCCTTATTCTTTTTTCCTAAACAGCAAAAATAAATCCCCTGAAGGCCTGGCCTAGCAGTGAAGACCAGCCCTGCATGAACTATGGTTTAGACTTAAGATGGCTACCACCACAGGTATTTCAAAGGGCAAAACATTTTTCAACCCTTATCAGTCTTTTTATCCTGCATCTGGAGTCATTAGTTTTCTGAAGAGTTGATAGAGACTCTAAGATGTGGTCTGGCCATTCTTATTCTATAAGGGCAAGGTCACTCAGGATTGGGATTAGTTTCATAGAGGTAGTGAGCCTATAGCTGAGAAAAGTAAATGTAAAGTCCTTTTTATAGTCCATTACATGGTCTACAAAGAACTTTCACATATATTGTATCATCTGATCATCACAATATACGATGTATGTAATACCATTAGTCCCCTTTATTAAGGTTCATAAACACCTGTGTTTGTTTATTTATATTTTATTTTATTTAGTTCCATTAGTTCCTTTTAATACATTGGGAAATGGAAACTCAGAGATTAATGATAATCCAAGATTTCTCAGCTGATACAGGAAGAAGCTAGAATTTGAATACAAGTCCTCTGACTCCAAATCCTTGAGCTATTTCCATGACACACTTTGAGTTCTGGTATAAAGATATTATTGAATATCAACCTCTAGTTAGCCCAGTGTTTCCCAAATTTGAGAGTACATCAGAATCATGTGAAGGACTTTAATAACTGTTTAATAAACACAGATTTCTGGGCAGAGGCCCCAGAGTTACTGATCTAGTAAGTCTGGTGCAGGACCTGAAAATTAGCATTTCCAACAAGGTCCCAGGTGATGCTTATGCTGCTTCTTTGAGGACCACACTTTGAGAACCACTGGTATATAGCCAGGAGCTCTGGTTATAAGGCCCATTGCTCTCTAGATTACAAGAACTGGTGATCATCTATAACTTTACAAAGAAAAATAAGCAGTATTTAGTAGCTCAATGAGCTATTATGCAACCATTAAAAAGGATAATTATAAAGACTGTGTAGCAACAAAGAAGATGCTTTCATCTGATGTTAAGATATGATGATAAAGGGGATAGTAGAAAGGTCATTTGACTGAAATAATGTCTCCTTAATTATTAATGCATAGGTTTAATGGCATATTTTAGAATTCCAGGCTGGCTTTTAATATGCTTTCTGGGCTGCTGCATCCTCCTGTCAGTCAACCTGTGGACAGAATGAGAGGAAACAACAAACATGCAGCAGAATATAGAAAAGTTTATGATCAGGCCAGAGTGCTGAAGAGGAGGAACATAGAAGAGGAGGAACAGAAGCCCTTCTTTTGGGGAGTTTACAGTCAAGTTAGGAATCTGAGACAGATACATGGGAAAGAGACTACCAAACACCAATCAAATACCATGCTATATTAAGTGCCAAAGGAGTGCAAGGAAGATAAGGTCTGAAGATGACCTAGAGGAGGTAGAAATTGAGCTTGAAGAATGAGTAGTATTTAAATGAGACAATAGTGAGCTAGTGTAAGCAAAAATAAAATAACATCTTTGGGAACCAATAAAGAGAGTGTTCTAACTAGAATAACACATTAGAGATGAGGCTGGAAAGGTAAGTAGAGACCAGACTGAAAAAGGTCTTGAGTGCTGGGCCTAGAATTCTGGTGTTTAGCTTATATGTCCTAGGGAGTTATGAGTGGTTTTTGAGAAGGAATTGCTAGGATGAAAGCTATTTTTAAAAAATACTCCATGTGCAACATGTACAAGACAGATTACAGGATATGGGAATGGAGACAGGGAGACCAGGTAGGAAGTCTTTGCAGTAATCTAACTGTAACTAGGAGCAGAGGTTCTTTAATTACCCTTTCAAATTGATGAAGGTTTTATTTTTAATCTTTGAAAAGATTAAAAAATAAAAAGAAATGCTGCTATCCCTGGCTCTCTACCTGTGTCCCTAAAAGTACTCTTTATTGCATTTGTAATAGGTCTGAGTTCCCTCTGCCAGTGGGTAAATAGGTTGTGTCTTCTTGCCTCTCCCAATTCCAGTGCTCAAATGAGTTGTGTAACCAACATTTGGAGGCATTCAGTAGACAGGGATTTCTCATCAAAACCCAGGCGATCAAACCCCCACAAACACATCAATAGATCATTCAGAACAACCAAGAGTACCAAATATATGTAAATATCACCAGTCAAGACCAAAACAAAGACCTTTTTACCAAATCCAAACAGGCTTTGAAAAGCACACACAAAATAGACAGCCTAGCATAGCAATGCAGTTTATCTCTCTGCCCAGAAGTCAATGTTCTGTAAGACTTCTTCAGGGATTAAGACCTGCAAGCTTTTATATAATTTTTATGTTTAACATGTGTTTTCCTAACAAGGGTAATAATGACCATTTGTGGAGAATTCACACACCACAACCAGGTTGATTTGTACTGATTGAGCTGTCAAGAAGCACCCACTATATGCAAAGTATTAAATTAAATGCTGGGTTTATGGAAAGAATGAAAGCATAGGTCCTGCCACTCAGGATCACGTAGCAGAAGAAACAAGAGGTAAAAGGACAATGAAGACTTCATTACCTACTCAAAAGTTACTGCCCTGCTCTTACTAACAGCACTTCACTTTTGTTTGGAATAACAGAATGTCCCAGCCTCAGTAGATGAATCATGATTAGTTTAAGCCATTAAAAATACTTCCATTTCCTTTTGTAAAATCTTTACTTTCCCAGAATCCCATGCAACTAGAAGTGGTCATATGATGAAGTTCTGTGCAAAGAAATGTAAAGGGAAGTCTTTTGGAAGGCTCTGCATAAGATTTTGCTAGGCTTACTCCAGTCTAATAGGAAGAAAACCTTACACCCCTATCCCTTTTCCAATACATGTAAAGATGCTTTTCCAACAGCCACAGAAGTTTTCTTGCAACCATGAGACAATAAGAATGAACACAAAAAGCCATATACTGAAAATGAATGAACAACAGTATAGAAATAGTTTAAGACCTTTGTGATATCCCTGAGCCACTGAATAAACCATAAAACCACCACCTCCAAACTTATTGGTAAGTAAAAAATTATATAAATACTAGTTAGGTTTTTTGCTACTTGCAGATGAAAGCATTGCTAACTGATACCATAATTCACATTTATTAGTCATCTATTATCTTCCAGGAAGAACATGCTGTTTAACACATTTTATCATATTTAATTCTCACAGCAGTGTCATAGGATAGATATTATCATCATTTTTACTCATAAATCTTAAGAGAGATTCAGTGTCTTGTTCAAGGACACGAAATTATTAAGTGATTGAACTAAGAATCAAATCCATCCACACAAAAACTACTAGAGCTGACAAAAGAATTTGGCAAGGTAGCAGAATACAAGATTAAAATACAGAAATCAGTGGCATTTCTTTGCACTAACAATGAAATATCAGAAAAGAAAAGTAAAGAAACAATCCCTTTTAAAATTATATCCAAAAACTAAAATACTTAGGAATAAATCTGACCAAGGAAATGGAAGTCTTATACATGGAGGACTATAAAACATTGACTAAGGAAATTAAATATGACTTAAGGAAATGGAAAGATATCCCATGTTCTTGGATTGTAAGAATTAATATTTTTAAAATGGCCACACTGCCCAAAGTAAACTACAGATTTAATGCAATCCCTATCAAATTACCCAAGACATTTCTCACTGAATCAGAACAAATAATCCTAAAATTTACATGGAACCACACAAGGCCCAGAATTGCCAAAGCATTACTGAAGAAAATGAAAGAGGCTGGAGGAATAACCCTTCCAGACTCAGACAATACTAGAGAGCTACAGTCATCAAGACAGCATGGTATTGGTACAAAAATAGATATATGGACCAGTGGAACAGAATAAAGAGCCCAGAAATGAACCCACAAACTTTTGGTCAATTAATCTTTGACAAAGGAGGCAAGAATATACAATGGAATAAAGACAGTCTCTTCAGCAAATGGTGTTGGGAAAACTGGACAGCAGCATGTAAAGCAATGAAGCTAGAACACTCTCTTAAACCATACACAAAAGTCAACTCGAAATGAATTAAGGACTTAAACATAAGACAAGAAACAATAAATATCCTAGAAGAAAATATAAGCAAAACATTATCTGACATACATCTCAAAAATGTTCTCCTAGAGCAGCCTACACAAACAATAGAAATAAAAGCAAAAATAAATAAATGGAACCTTAGTAAACTTATAAGCTTTTGCACAGCAAAGGAAACTATAAGCAAAACAAAAAGGCAACTTACAGAATGGGAGAAAATTTTTGCAAAATATGAGACTGACAAGAGTTTAATTTCCAGAATATATAAACAGCTCGTACAAGTTAATAACAAAAAACAAACAACCC
The DNA here is from genome assembly GCF_048773025.1 of Camelus bactrianus. Classification (NCBI taxonomy): domain Eukaryota; kingdom Metazoa; phylum Chordata; class Mammalia; order Artiodactyla; family Camelidae; genus Camelus; species Camelus bactrianus. The sequence continues at coordinate 62,072,788 of NC_133575.1, forward strand.
AATCCAAAAATGGGCAGAAGACCTAAACAAGCAATTCTCCAATGAACACAAATGGCCAAGAGGAACATGAAAATATGCTCAATATCACTAATTATCAGAGAAATGCAAATCAAAACTACAGTGAGGTATCACTTCACATCAATCAGAATGGCCATCATTCAAAAGTCTAGTAATGAACTGAAAAATTGTGCTCTACACCAAAATTTGTCACAACATTGTAAAATGACTATTACTCAATAAAAAAAAATGTTACAAAATGCAGTAATGATAAATGCTGGAGAGACTGTAAGAAAAGGGACCCTTCTTACACTGTTAGGGGGAATGCAGCTTGGTGCAGTCATTATGGAAAACAATATGGAGATTTCTCAAAAGACAAAAAATAGACTTATATGATCCAGCAATCCCACTCCTGGGCATATATCCAGAGGGAACCTGAATTCAAAAAGATGCATGCACTCAAATGTTCATAGCAGCACTATTTACAATAGCCAAGACATGGAAGCAACCTAAATGTCCATTGACAGATGACTGGATAAAGAAGTTGTGGTATATTTATACAATGGAATACTACTTAGCCATAAAAAAGAAAATAATGCCAATTGCAGCAACATGGATGGACCTGGATGTTGTCATTCTAAGTGAAGTAGCCAGAAAGAGAAAGAAAAATACCATATATCACTTATATGTGGAATCTGAATAAAAAAGATAAATGAACTTACTTATAAAACAGAAACAGACTCACAAGCATACAAAACAAATTTATAATTACCAGGAGGAAAGGGGGTGGGAGGGGATAAACTGGGAGTTTGAGATTTGCAGATACTAACTAATATATATAAAATAGATAAACAACAGCTTCATACTGTACAGCACAGAGAACTATATTCAATGTTGTAGTAACTTATGGTGAAAAAGAATATGAAAATGAATCTATGTATGTTCTTGTATGACGGAAGCATTATGCTGTACACCAGAAATTGACTCAACATTGTAAACTGACTATATTTCAATAAAAAATATATATATACATAAAATCCATATATGTCCAACTCCAAAACTCTTTCCTCTAAAAATATATTCATAACTATACTACGTGATAAAAAATGAAAAATATTTTAAGAGATTAGAGATAAAGTGAGTCTGAGAATTAAGCCAAAGAAGAGCTTATTTCCAGATAAATGGGGACATATCATGAAGGAGGTAACATTTAAATTGAGCACTGAAAAATGGGTAGGATTTGTTTTATCTAAAAGGGGAAAGGAAGGCAAGAATATCCTGAGCAGGTAATTATTACCTTTTGTTCTTGTTTTCCAGTCACAGATTCTTTTGAGAATCTAAGGACCCTCTCTTCCAAAAAAAAAATCATATTTCCAGACTCACAAAATTTTACATATGTATAAGTTCTATACACTCATAGGTACCTTGAAGCTTTTCCACTGATGTGCAGATTCTATTGATTGACAGATTCTAAACAAAAGACACAAAAACACAAGACAAGTCACTACTACAGGAATGTATAGGCCATATGGATGAAGCAGTAAATAGAGTTTGGCTAAAGTATAGACTGCTTAAATGAAAGTTCTGGAAATAAGGTTAAAAAGATAATAGTCAACATTTGAGGACCTTGGATGCTCTCTTAGTAAAAATGCATCAGAAGAGATGACATTAGTGAAAATGGCAGAGTAGGGAGTTCCAAGGTGCCATCCCTTCACAGAAACAAATAATAATAATAATAAGCACAAACCATTAGTATCAACTTTGTCAGAACTCTGAAAAATATTCAAAGGCCAACAGCAAACAAATGAATGTTGAATCTAGGGAAAGGTGACTAGAAAAGGGTAGGAGAATTTTTAGGCACTTTAACTTAAAATTTCCTCACCCTCCTTCCCAGCACAGTGGCTGTGTTGAAGACTGTGCATTCAGGTATAGACACCTGGTTTCTGGAAGGACACAGTGGACCTTGTTCCTAAAGAATTGTGTTTGTTAGTTTTGACCTCTCTAGAAACAGGATTGCTGTATGCTGATGGTCAGACAGTAGTTTGTAGCCTTGCTTATCTTAGATAGATATGCTATGCATTTTTTGTTGGTATACCATGTCTGATGTGTTCCTTATACCCTTGGTGTTTTCTGAGAAATACAATAGTCATGCCACACCAACTTATCAATAATATATTTTAAGCCTTTAAAAAAGGAATGATATAAGTCACTTGATGTGTTTCATGTCATTACTCTTTCAGTGCAGAAAAGTGACCATGTGAAGGGCATTCCTTAAAAACAGAAAAGCAAATGAATGAGATATTTCCATTGGAGATAAAAAAGTTGGGCAAACATTAGCATGGTGAACTTCTGGGATGAAAAGCTGGAGAGTTACTTGGAGGAATAAGGACTTTGAAATAACTCTCATGTTCTAGGTAATTTGACAGGGATTGAATTAAATCTGTAGATTGCCTTGGGCAGTATGACCATTTTAACAATATTGATTCTTCCAACCAGGAGCATGGGATATCCTTCCATTTTTTTAAGTCTTCTTTAATTTCCTTCATCAGTGTTTCATAGTTCTCCGTGTATAAGTCTTTCACCTCCTTGGTTAGGTTTAATCCTAGGTATTTTATTACTTTGGATGCTATTTTAAAGGGGATTGCTTCTTTACTTTCTTTTCCTGTTGCTTCATCATTACTGTACAGACATGCAACTGATTTTTATACATTAACAAACACACAAGGCTACAGATACAAGAAGCTGAATGAACCACAACAAAGATAAACCGGAAGAAATTCATGCTGATACATGTCACAACCAAGCTCTTAAAAACTAAACAGAAAGAAAAAAATCTTTACAACAGATAGAAAAATGACACTTTACCAATGGGAAAATAACAATTTGAATGGCAGCATTTTTGCCATCAGAAATTATGGGGGCCAGAAGGAAATGGCATAGCATTTTTTAGTGCTGAAATAAACAAACTATCAACACAACTCTGCATCTATTTTAAGAATAAAAGGAAAGGGGAGAGGGTATAGCTCGATTAATAGGGTGCCTGCTTAGCATGCATGAGGTCCTGGGTTCAATCCCCAGTACCTCCATTAAAAATAAAAAGGTAAATAAAGCTAATTACCTCCCCCCAACAACAATAACACTAAATAAAAAACAAACATTTTTTTAAATGAATAAAAGAAAAAAACTGACATTCTCAGAAGAAGGAAAACTAAGAAAACTTGTTGCCAACAGAACTAATTTAAAAGAATGGCTACTCAGGGCCAAGATGGTGGAATAGAAGGACACTTGTACCTCACCCTCTCTCACAAATACACCAGAAGTCACATCCACGGATCCACCCAGCCAACCAGAGCACCTGTAGAACTCCAACAGAACATCACCCTCTTCAAAAGGCAAAGAGGCCACGAAACTGGTAGGAGAAAAGGAAAAAACAAAGAAGAAAAAGCAAAACACTGTGGGACCAATCCTGCAGGGAGGGAGCAGCAAAGGAGGACTGGCACTTGTTCGCTGTGTCTCCCTTCTCCAATGGAGAGGCCAGCGAGACAGAGGGGGAGCCTCTGAGCCTCAGATGTGCCCCCGAGCACCCCTTTACTGACACTGACAGAACTGAGTTAAACAGGCACAAAAGGTCCCTACGACACCCAGTGTGAGATGCAAGCTGGCAGCTGGGGGCCGGGACAGGCTGCCCGAGCCAGGCAGAGGACTGGGGCAGCTGCACTGAGGCGGCCCCGGGGGACTGCAGGGTGCTGCGCACTGTGGCTGGGAGGGGATAAGGAGCAGAACAACCTCAGTCCCCCATAAGTTGTGAAAAAAGCAAAGCTACATGACTGGTGTGCCCCGGAGGGAGGGGCACCATACCCCTTTTCTCCTCAGACCTGCGCCGACATTACTGGCACTTCACGAGAGAAGAGAGGCGGGGCTCAGCCAGAGCTGCCATATTCTCCTGTGCACAGCGCCCGGGCGGGAGTAGGGCCAAGAATTGAATCTGCACCATGGGGCTCCGCAACCTCCTAGGCAGGACAAAGAATAGTTTACAACAGAGGCAGATAGGATCTTTCTGCCCTGGTCCCTCAGAGAACTCGCGCTGCCAAGACAGAAAAGGATCTGAGATTTGGCATGGAGCAGGGGTGGGGCCATTTCACAGTCTTCCCTGTGCCCACCTTCAGAACGCTGACCCGAGGCGAAGCGGGCACCTGCACAGAGCAGCGGAGCGACCAGCACCAGGAGAGGGTGGGTGGCCCCCTACATTCCTGGCAGGAACGCAGCACCTGACTGCAGTGCTGGGAAGGTGAACAATCAGCCCACCTGCCTTGCCCGAGCGCAGCATCTGACTGTGGCATTGGGAGGGGGAGTGACCCGCCCGCTCACTGAGTAAGAGCTCAGCACCTGACCCAGTGATGGGTGGGGATGCAATCTGCTAGCCAACAGCCACTGGGAGCAGCACAGATGAGGGCGCCAACAGAGGGCCTCTGGAAACAGCAAGCTGAGTATGCAAAACAGAGCTAAGGCACAAAGACCTCTCGGTAAAATCATTAAGAGCACACCATCTCCAGGAGAACTAGGTAACTGATACTCCTTAAGCCACAGTACCAGAGAGATATGAGCAATATGAAGAAACAGAGGAACCACTCCCAACTAAAAGATCAAGAGAAATCCCCTGAAAGCATGATCAAGGAAAGAGGCATTGATGGCCTACTAGATCAAGATTTCAAAAAAGGAGTGATCAAAGTACAGAAGGAACTAAGAGAAATAGTGTTTAGAGATATAAAATAGGTCAAAAATGAAATAGAAGCTATAAAGAAGAACCAAGTAGAACTAGGAAACTCATTGGCTGAGATGAGAGCTGACCTAAAGGCTGTGCAAAGCAGGCTAGATAATGCAGAGGAACCAATAAGTGACCTAGAAGATAGGACAACAGAAAGCACCCAATCAGAACAGCTGAAAGAAAAACAAATGAAAAACAATGAAAACAATATAAGGGACCTATGGGATAATATAAAGCATGCCAATCTACGCATAATAGGGGTTCCAGAAGGGGAAGAAAGAACAAAGGGGACTGAAAAGGTATTTGAAGAAATCATGACTGAAAACTTCCCAAACCTAAAGGAATCAGATATCCAAGTACAGGAGGCTCAGAGGGTCCCAAACAGGAAGAACCCAAACAGACCCACACCAAGACATATCATAATCAAGGTGGCCAGAGTCAAGGATAAAGAAATGATCCTTTGAGAAAGAAAGAGCCTGGAGGAATAACTCTCCCAGACTTCAGACAATACTGTAGAGCTGCAGTCATCATGACAGCATGGTATTGGTACCAAAACAGACATATAGACCAATGGAACAGAATAGAGAGCCCAGAAATGAACCCACAAACTTTTGGTCAACTCATCTTTGACAAAGGAGGCAAGAATATACATTGGAATAAAGACAGTCTCTTCAGCAAATGGTGTTGGGAAAACTGGACAGCAGCATGTAAAACAATGAAGCTAGAACACTCCCTTACACCATATACAAAAATAAACTCAAAATGGATTAAAGACTTAAACATAAGACAAGATATAGTAAACCTCCTAGAGGAAAACATAGGCAAAACATTATCTGACATACATTTAAAAAATTTTCTCCTAGAAGAAATAAAAGCAAGAATAAACAAATGGGACCTAATGAAACTTACAAGCTTCTGCACAGCAAAGGAAACCAGAAATAAAACAAGAAGAAAACCTACGGAATGGGAGAAAAATTTTGCAAGTGAAACCAACAAAGGCTTGATCTCCAGAATATATAAGCAGCTCATACGACTCAATAAGAAAAAAATAAACAACCCAATCCAAAAATGGGCAGAAGACCTAAACAAGAAATTCTCCAAGGAAGACATACAAATGATCAAAAAGCACATGAAAAAAATGCTCAATATCACTAATTATCAGAGAAATGCAAATCAAAACTACAATGAGGTATCACCTCACACCAGTCAGAATGGCCATCATTCAAAAATCCACAAATGGAGAAAGGGGAACCCTCCTAAACTGCTGGTGGGAATGCAGTTAGGTGCAGCCACTGTGGAAAACAGTGTGGAGATTCCTCAAAAGACTAGGAATAGACTTACCATATGACCCAGGAATCCCACTCCTGGGCTTGTATCCAGAAGGAAATCTACTTCAGGATGACACCTGCACCCCAATGTTCATAGCAAAACTATTTACAATAGCCAAAACATTGAAACAGCCTAAATGTCCATCAACAGGTGACTGGATAAAGAAGAAGTGGTATATTTATACAATGGAATACTACTCAGCCATAAAAGCCGACAACATAATGCCATTTGCAGCAACATGGATGCTCTTGGAGAATGTCATTCTAAGTGAAGTAAGCCAGAAAGAGAAAGAAAAATACCATATGAGATCACTCATATGTGGAATCTAAAAAACAAAAACAAAAACAAAAACAAACAAACAAAAACAAAGCATAAATAAAGGACAGAAATAGACTCACAGACAGAGAATACAGACTTGTGGTTACCAGGGTGGTGGAGGGTGGGAAGGGATAGACTGGGATTTCAAAATTGTAGAATAGACTACACTGTATAGCACAGGGAAATATACACAAAATGTTATGATAACTCACAGAGAAAAATTGTGACAATGAGTGTGTATATGTCCATGAATAACTGAAAAATTTTGCTGAACACTGGAATTTGACACAACATTGTAAAATGATTATAAATCAATAAAAAATGTTTAAAAAAATTTAAAAAAATAAAAAAGAAAGAAATGATCCTAAAGGCATCAAGAGAAAATCAAAGAGTGAGTTACAAGGGAACCCCCATAAGGCTCTCAGCTGATTTCTCTACACAAACACTACAGGCCAGAAGGGAGTGGCAAGATATATTCAAAGTCCTGAATGAAAAAAAGATGCAGCCTAGGATACTCTATCCAGCAAGGTTATCCTTTAGAATAGAAGGAGAGTTAAAGAACTTCACAGACAAGCAAAAACTAAAAGAGTTTAGCAACACTAAACCCATGCTAAAAGAAATATTGACAGGTCTACTCTAAATAGAAAAGAAGCAGGATGTTACAAAAATGAGAAACTCATAACTGGAAAGGAGATAACTACTATGAATTACAAAAAGAATAAACACAAAATTGTAAAAGAAGACATCTAAATCATTAAGAGTGGGAGAGGGAAGCAAGGAAAGCCACTGTGGAAAACAGTATAGAGATTTCTCAAAAAATTAAAAATATGACCCAACAATTCTACTCCTGGATATATATCCAAAAAAAAATGAAAACAGTAATTTGAGAAGATACATGCAACTCAATATTCACAGCAGCATTATTTACAACAGCCAAGATATGGAAGCAACCTAAGTGTCCATCAACAGATGAATGGATAAAGAAAATGTGATATATACACAAGGAAATGTTACTCAGTCATAAAAAGAAACAAAATTCTGCCATTTGCAACAATGTGGATGGACCTAGAGAATATTATGTTTACTGAAATGAGTCAGAGAAAGACAAATACTGTATGATATCATTCATATGTGGGATCTAAAAATAAATACCAATGAATGTGTATGCAAAACACACTCACAGACTCACAGATATAGATATATATATGGAAACAGACACATAGATATAGAAAATAAACCTGTAGTTATCAAAAAGAGTAGGGAAGAAGGGAGGAACAGAGGTATGGGATTAAAAGATACAAACTACTATGTAAAAAAAATAGATAAGCAAAAAGGACATATTGTATAGCACAGATAATTATAACCATTATCTTGAACAACTTTTAATGGAGTATAACCTATAAAATACTGAACTACTATGCAATATACCTAAAACTAATATATTATAAATCAATTATAGTTCAATTTTTTAAAAGGGATCAACAAAATGAAAAAAAAAAAACCTATGGAATGGAAAGAAATATCTAAAAACTGTATATCTGACAAGGGGTTAATACCCAAAATATATTTAAAACCTCATGTAAATTAGTAGCAAAACTATATATAAAAATAATTCAGTATTTAAATGAGCAAAGGGCCTGCATAAACATTTTCCAAAGAAGATATATGAATGGCCAACAGGTACATAAAAAGTTGCTCAACATCACTAATTCATAAGAGAAATGCAATTCAAAAACCACAATCATATCACCTCACACATGTAAAATGACTATTATCAAAAAGATAAAAGATAAGGAATGCAGATGAGAATCTGGAGACAAGGAAACACTTTTGCAGTGTTGGTGGGATTGTAAATTGTTACAGCCAGTACGGAAAATAGTATGGAGGTTCCTCAAAAACTTGAAAACAGAACTACCATATGATCTAGCAATTCTACTTCTAGGAATATATTAAAAGGAAATGTAAATACTTTGTCTAAGAGATATCTGTACCCCCCAGATTAATAGTAGCATTATTTACAATAGCAAAGACATGGAAACAACCTAAATGTTAATCAATGGGTGAATGTATATAAAGAAGTTTTGATGAATACATATACAATGAAATATTATTTAGCCATAAAAGGAAGGAATCCTGCTACTGGTGACAACATGGATGGATCTTGAGGGCATTGTAGTAAGTAAATCAGAAAAGAGAAAGAAAAATATCATATTATCTTTCTTATATGTGGAATTAAAAAAAACTCATAGAAAAAAATCAGATTTGTGGTTACCAGAGACATGAAGGAGGAAGTGGAAGAATGGATGAAGGTGGCCCAAAGGAACAAACTTCCAGTTATAAGATAAATAGGTGCTTGGCATATAATCTACAACATGATGACTAGAGTTAATACTGATGTATAGTATATTTGAAAACTGTTAAGCTAAGAGTTCTCATCACAAGAGAAAAATATTTTTTTCTTAGTTTTTGTTTCTACATGAGATGTTGAACATTAGCTAACTGTATTCTGATAATCATCTCACAATATATAAAAGTCAAGCCATTATGCTGTACACCTTAAAATTACACAGTGCTGTATGTCAATTATATCTCAATAAAACTGGAATAATTCTTTTTAAAGAAGTAAAACTCAAAGATTCACAAATATGTGGAAATCATACAACACAATCCTGAACAAAAATTGAGTCAAAGAAAAAAGTCAAAAAGGAACTTTAAAAATATCAAGACAAGTGAAAATGAAACATTTCAAAACATGAGATGCACCAAAGACAGCACCAAAAGTGAAATCCATAATGATGAGCAACTATATTAAAAAAAGAAAAAACATCCCAAATATTCAACCTAACTTTACATCTCAATAAGCTAGATAAAGAACAAACTTAGCCCAAAGATAGCTGAAGGAGAGAAATAATAAACATTAGAGCCAAAATAAACAAAATAGAAAACAGAAAAACAGCAAAAAAAAAAATTTAGAGTTGGGTTTTTTTAAAGATAAACAAAATTGATAACACCTTATCCAACTAAGGAAAAAAAGACAGAAGTCTCAAATAGATTAAACCAGAAATGAAAGAAGAGACATTAAAACTGGTGCCAGAGAAATACAAAAGATCATGAAACCACTATGAACATTTATACACCAACAAACTGAATAACTTAGAAGAATGGCAAATTCCTAGAAATATACAGTTTACCAATACTGAATCTTGAAGAAATAGAAAGTCTGAACAGAATTATAAATAGGATAGAGATTGAATCAGTAATCAAAAACTTCCCAAAAAAGAAAAGCCCAGGACCAGATGGCTTCACTAGTGTACTTTAACACACATTTAAAGAGAAATTAACATTAATTTCTGAATTAAAACTGGGTCAAAGAAATTAACTTCTTCTCAAACTCTTTCCCAAAAAATGAAAGAGGAGGGAACACTTTCAAACTCATTTTATGGCAGTAGCATTATCCTGATACAAAAGCAAGGCAAAGACATTACAAGAAAAGAAAAATACAGGCCAATATCCCTAATGTAAATAGATGCAAAACACTTAACATACACAAATCAATTAATGTGATATACCACATTTCTAGAATAAGGACTAAATATCATGTTGCTGTCTCGATAGATGACAAAAAAGCATTTGACAAAATTCAACACCCTTTCCTGAAAAAACTCTCAACAAACTGGGAATAGAATGCACCCCAACATAACAAAGATCATATATAAGAAGGTCACAGCTAACATTATACACAATGGTGAAAAATTGAAAGCTTTTCTTCAAACATCAGGATAAAGTCAAAGTTTCCCAAATAAGTGGGTAGACATACCAAATTCATAGATTGCAAGACTTAATATTGTTAAAATGTCTATGCTACTCAAAGCAATTTACAGACTATTACAATCCCTATCAAAATCACAATGGCATATTTCACAGAAATGGAAAAATAATTCCACAATTCATATGAAACTACAAATACCACAGACAGTCAAATCAATTCTGAAAAGAAGAACAACGCCAGAGGCATCACACTTCCTGATTTCAAATTATATGACACTACAATAATTAAAACAATATGCTACTGGCATAAAGACAGGTTTATGTATCAATTGAACAAAATACAAAGCCCATAAATAAACCCACAATTATACAGTCAACTGATCTCTGACAAGCGTTCCAAGAATAAACAATGGAGAAAGAATAGTCTCTTCCACAAATGGTATTAGGTAAACTGGATATCTAAATGCAAAAAAGTGAAATTGAAACCCTCACTGATATCATATGCAAAAGCCAACTCAAAAAAGGATTAAAGACTTAAACATAAGACTTGAAACCATAAAACTCCTGGGAAAAAAGACATAAAGGAAAAGCTTCTTCACAATTTTCTTGACATTAAGTTCTTGCATATGATACCAAAAACACATGCAACAAAAACCAAAGTAAACAAATGAGACTACATCAAACTAAAAAAGCTTCTGCACAACAAAAAGAAACAATCAACAGAATGAAAAGGCAAAATAGAGAATAGAAGATATTTGCAAACCATATATCTGATAAGGCATCAATATTCAAAATATATATGGAATTCCTATAATTCAATATTAAAAATCTAATAATATGATTTAAAAATAAGCTAAGATGTGAAATCTTAAAAAATGATATAAATGGGCTTATTTACAAAACAGAAACAGATTCACAGACATAGAAAACAGACTTATGACCGTAGACCTACATCGTTGGAAATGCCTCATAGGGTAACTATGTGGTTTCCTTTACTCACAGAACTACATGTTAGATCTGTGGAAATAACTACTAGACAGAGCTGCTAAATAAACTATGAAAAACCTAACAGTCAGACTTTTTTATCTTAGGTATTGGCAACGATCAGTACTGTTCTAGGGTGTGATAAGCTTAGGAGTAAATGACTTGAACTTAATGCATATTTAGAGGGTGTCTGAAATTCAGAACCAGGCAGATCAATCTTCCCTGACCCCAAATATGTAATAGTCCTGAAGTAAATTGCTTGAGAAAATTGGATCCCAAAGATTACAGGTGAGTTGTTTTCTGAAGTGTGCTCATGTTCCACTGGAAATCAAAGCCCAACTAAAAGAATTATGGGCTGACTGACAACTGTTGCTTGACCAAAAATCATTGAAAGGGCTGTCTTGAAGATTATATGACTCAGACATTGGAGGACCTAAGGGTTGATGGGCAATGGAAAGAATCAGAACATGTGTTAAATTCTTAAAACGTTTATTGACTTAAATTATGTTACACAATAAAAAAAATTCTTTAAACTTTTTGTAGAAAAAAAAAAGAAAAAGAAAACAGACTTATGATTACCAAAAGGGAAAGAAGGTGGAGGGATAAATTAGAGGAGTTTAGACTTAATACACTACTATATATAATAGATAAACAACAAGGACCTACTGTATAGCACAGGGAACTATATTGCATATCTTGTAATAACCTATAATGGGAAAAAATCTGTAAAAGAATATGTCTGTGTGTGTATGTGTGTGTGTGTGTGTATATATATATATATATCACTTGGCTGTACACCTGAAACTAGCACAACACCTATATATACTCCATGCTATATATACTTCATCTATATATGCTTCAGTAAAAAAAAAAAAAAAAAAGGCTAAGAAATTGAATAGACAATTCTCCAAAGAAGACATGCAAATGGCCAACATATAGATGAACAATTGCTCAACATCACTAATCATCAGGGAAACATAAATCAAAACCTCAATGAGATATCTCTCATACCTGTTAGGATGACTATTGAAGGAAATTCTGCAATATGTGACAACATAAGTGAACCTTGAGGACATTATGCTAAATGAAATAACCCAGTGACAAAAAGACAAGTATTGTATAATTCCATTTACATAAGGTATCTAAAATAGTCAAATTTATAGAGTTAGATAGTGAAATGACGGCTTCTAGGGGCTGAGGTGAGAAGGAAATGAGTAGTTACAAATCAATGGGCATAAGGTTTCAGTTAACCAAGATGAATAAACTCTAGAGATATGCTTTACAACACTGTACTTATAGTCAACAATAACTTTAAAATTTATTAAGAGGGCAAGATCTTTTGTTGCATGCTGTTACAACTTAAAATTCAAAATAAAAGATCCTTAACAAAAAAAAATCCAACATATAGATCTAAAAAAATGAAAAGAGAATCAAAGCATGTACAGTGAATTGAATTTATATCCCCCCCCAAAAAAATTCACATGTTGAAATTCTAAGTTCCAAGGTGGAATTAAGTGGTAGGGTCTTTGGGATGTGATTTGTTCATAAGAGTGGAGGTATCACGTGTAGAATTAGTGCCCTTATAGAAGAGACCCCATAAAGACATCCCTTTCTCTTTCTGAGGTTATAGCAAAAAGATGGTTGTCAATGAGGAAGTGGGTCCTCACCAACCACCAATTCTGCCAGCACCATGACCTTGCACTTCTAACCCCTAGAACTGTGAGAAATAAATTTCTGTTGTTTATAAACTGCCCAGCAATGGTATTTCTGTTATAGAAAATTGAATAGAGTAAGACAACATGTGACAACAAAAAATTAAAGAAAACAAAAGGCAATAATGGAGGAATTGAGGAAACAAAAAGATATGTCACATAGAAAACAAATAACAAAATGGCATAAGTGTTTTCTTATGAGTAATTACTCTAAAGGTAAATGGATGAAATTCTCCAATAAAAAACAGAGATTGGCAGAATGGAATTTTTTTTAATCATCTACTGTATGCTGTCTACAAGAGACTCACTTTAGATTCAATGACACAAAACATTGAAAGTGAAAAAATGGAAAAACTCCATCTAAATAATAACCAAAAAACAACTGTGGTGGCTATACGAATATCAAACAAAATCAACTTTAAGTCAAAAAAATGTAACAAGAATCAAAGAAGGACATTATAAATCAATAAAAAGGAACACCCATCAAAAAGCTATAAAAATTATACACACATGTGGACATAACAACAGAGTCCCAATATGTATGAAGCAAACATTGCAAGAAATAATGAAAGAAACAGACATTTCTGCAATTATAGTTGGAGCCTTCAATACTCCACTTTCAATAATGGATATAACAATCAAACAGAATTAATGAAGGAACAGAGAACTTGAAAAACAGTATGAATCAACCAGATATAACAGAAATATATAGAACACTCCACCCATAAACAGCAGAATACACATTCTTCTCACATGAAACATTCTCCAGGATAAACCATATGTTAGGTCACAAAAAATTTCATAATAAATTTTAAAAGATTTAAATAAGCCAAACTATCTTCTCTCACCACAATGGAATGAAACTAGAAATTAAAAACAGATGGAAAGCTAGAAAATTCAAAAATATGTGGATATTAGACAGCATTCTTAAACATGGGTCAAATAATAAGTCACAAGGTAAATTAGAAAATACTTTGAGACTAATGAAACAAAAACACAAAATACCAAAACTATGGAATGCAACAGAATCAGTATTCAGAGGGAAATTTACAGCTATAAATGCCTATGTTAAAAGGGAAGAAAGATCTCAAATTAAACCTTGAGGAACTTGGAAAACAATAGTAAACTAAACCCAAAGCTGACAGAAGCAAGGAAATAATAATAGAGAGGAGTTTAAAGAAATAGAGAATAGAGAAAATTGATGAAACCAAAGTTGGTCCTTTGAGTAGATCAACAAAACCGACAAAACTTTACCTAGACTAAGAAGAAAAGATTGACTTATTTACTTATGAAAATCATAAATCCAAGTGGGGATATTACATTAAACATTACAGAAATGAAAAAGACTAAAGAAAGCTATGAGCAACTTTCACCAACATTTTAAATAACTTAGATAAAATGAACAAATTTCTAGAAGTGCACTAATTACTTACACTGAATCAAGATGAAATAGAAAAACAAAGACAAGAGATTTAAACTATATTTAAAAAAAAAAAACTTCCTAACCAAAGAAAGCCCATGACCAGATGGCTTCATAATGCATTCCACAAATCATTTAAGAACTAATACCTATCTTTCTCAAACTCTTCCAAAAATAGATAAGCTTATAAGCTTTTTGACAGCAAAGAAACTAAAAGCAAAACTAAACAACAACCCATGGAGAGGAAGAAAATATCTGCAAATAATGTGACTGACAAAAGTTTAATTTCCAGAATACATAAACAGCTCATACAACTTAATAAAAAAAAAAACCCAATCCAAAAATGGGCAGAAGACCTAAACAAGCAGTTCTCCAATGAATACATACAAATGGCCTATAGGCACATGAAAAAATGCTCAATATCACTAATTATCAGAGAAAGGCAAATCAAAACTACAATGAAGTATCAACCCACACCAGTCAGAATGGCCATCATTCAAAAGTCCACAAATGACAAATGCTGGAGAGGCTGTGGAGAAAAGGGAAACCTCCTACACTGCTGGTGGGAATACAGTTTGGTGTAGCCATTGTGGAAATCAGTATGGAGATTCCTCAAAAGGCTAAACATAGACTTAACATATGATTCAGCAATCCTACTCCTGGACATATATGCAGAGGGAACCTTAATTCAGAAAGACACCTGTACTCCAATGTCCATAGCAGAACTATTTACAATAGTCAAGACATGCAAACAACCTAAATATCCATTGACAGATGACTTGATAAAGAAGTGATGGTATATTTATACAATGGACTACTACTCACCCATAAAAAAAATAATAAAATAATGCCATTTCCAGCAACATTGATGAACCTAGAGATCATCATTCTAAGTAAGCCAGAAAGAGAAAGAAAAATACCATATATTACCCATATGTGGAATCTAAAAAAAGAAAAAAAGAGGACACTAATGAACCTATGTACAAAACAGAAACTGACTTGCAGACATAGTAAACAATCTTATGGTTACTGGGGGAAAGGGAGTGGGAAGGAATAAATTTGAGTTTGAGATTTGTAAATGTTGGCCACTGTATATAAAAATAGATTTAAAAAAACAAATTTCTTTTGCATAGCACAGGGAAATATATTCAATATCTTGTAGTAACCTTTAATGAAAAAGAATACGAAAATGAATATGTATGTATGTGCATGACTGGGACATTTTGCTGTATACCAGAAATTGATACATTGTTACTGACTGTACTTCAATAAAAAAAAAATTTTAATAGATAAGGAGGGAACACTTCCTAACTCATTCTATGAGGTTATCCTTACCCTGATACTCAAGTCAGACAAAGACATCACAAGAAAACTACAAACTAATATCTCTTTTGAATATAGGTGCAAAATGCTAGATAAAATACTAGCAAATGGAACCCAGGAGAATGTTAAGGGGATTATACATCAAGACCAATTGGAATTTATCCCCAGAATACAAGGGTGGTTCAACGTTTTTTAAAAATCAATCAATATAATACAGCATATTAATAGATTGAAGAAAAACCCACATAATTACTTCACTTGCAGCAAAATCACTTCACAAAATCCAACACCCTTTCCTGAGAAAAACACTCAAGAAAGTAGGAATAAGATGAAGCATCCTCCACATGATAAAGACTATACATGAAAAAAGAGCTAACACTATGCTCAATGGGGTAAGGCTGAAAGCTTTTCCTCTAAAATGAGGAAAAGGAAGGATGTCTGCTTTCACCACTGCTATTCAGCATGATAATAGAAGTTCCAGACAAACCAATTAAGAAAAACAAATAAAAGGCATCCAAATTGGAAAGGAAGAAGTAAAACTATCTTTATCTGATAATTGTATGACCCCATATGTAGAAAATTCTACAGAATCCACAAAAAAAATTAATGATAAGAAACAATTTCTACAGTTTTGCACAATATAAAAATCAAGATTCACAAAATCATCTGTATATCTATACACTAGCAATGAACAATCGAGAAATGAAATTAAGGAAAAAGTTCTATTAACAAATGAATCAAAAAGAATAAATTACTTGGGAAAATTTAAAAAAGGAAACATAAGATTTGTACACTGAAAACTACAAAACATTGCTGAAAGAATTTAAAGAAGGCTTAAATAAACAGAAATATATTACATGTTCATGGATTAGAAGACTCAATACTGTTAAGATGGCAATATTCCTCACAGTGATCTACAGACCCATATCTCTATGGTTAATTGATTTTAAGATATTTTTTAACATTTTCTTATTGAGTTATAGTCATTTTACAATGTTCTGTCAATTTCCAGTGTAGAGCACAATTTTTCTGTTATACATGAACATACATATATTCATTGTCACATTTTTTTTGCTATGAGCTACCACAAGATCTTGTATATATTTCCCTGTGCTATACAGCATAATCTTGTTTATCTAGTCTACATATGCCAGTCAGTATCTACAAATTTTGAACTCCCAGTCTATCCCTTCTCACCCTCCTCCAACTTGGCAACCACAAGCTTGTATTCTGTCTATGACTCTGTTACTCTTTTGTATTTATGTTCTTTTATTTTTAGATGCCACATATGAGCTATCTCATATGGTATTTTTCTTCCTCTTTCTGGCTTACTTCACTTAGAATGACATTCTGGCTTACATCACTTAGAACGACATTCTCCAAGAACACTCATGTTGCTGCAAATGGTTTTATGTTGTCGGTCTTCATGGCTGAATAGTACTCCGTTGCATAAATATACCACTTCTTCTTTATTCAGTCATCTGTTGATGGATATTTAGGCTGTTTCCATGTCTTGGCTATTGTAAATAGTGCTGCTATGAACATTGGGGTGCGGGTGTCATTTTCAAGTAGGGTTCCTTCTGGATTTATGCCCAGGAGCGGGATTCCTGGGTCATATGGTAAGTCTATTCCTAGTCTTTTGAGGAATCTTCATAATATTTTCCACAATGGCTTTCCTTGTTTCCCTCTCCCACTCTTAATGATTTAAATGTCTTCTTTTACAATTTTGTGTTTATTCTTTTTGTAATTCATGGTAGTTATCTCCTTTCCAGTTATGAGTTTCTCATTTTTGTAACATCCTGCTTCTTTTCTATTTAGAGTAGACCTGTCAATATTTCTTTTAGCATGGGTTTAGTGTTGCTAAACTCTTTTAGTTTTTGCTTGTCTGTGAAGTTCTTTATCTCTCCTTCTATTCTAAAGGATAGCCTTGCTGGATAGAGTATCCTAGGCTGCATCTTTTTTTCATTCAGGACTTTGAATATATCTTGCCACTCCCTTCTGGCCTGTAGTGTTTGTGTAGAGAAATCAGCTGAGAGCCTTATGGGGGTTCCCTTGTAACTCACTCTTTGTTTTTCTCTTGCTGCCTTTAGGATCATTTCTTTATCCTTGACTCTGGCCATCTTGATTATGATATGTCTTGGTGTGGGTCTGTTTGGGTTCTTCCTGTTTGGGACCCTCTGAGCCTCCTGTACTTGGATATCTGATTCCTTTAGGTTTGGGAAGTTTTCAGTCATGATTTCTTCAAATACCTTTTCAGTCCCCTTTGTTCTTTCTTCCCCTTCTGGAACCCCTATTATGCGTAGATTGGCATGCTTTATATTATCCCATAGGTCCCTTATATTGTTTTCATTGTTTTTCATTTGTTTTTCTTTCAGCTGTTCTGATTGGGTGCTTTCTGTTGTCCTATCTTCTAGGTCACTTATTGGTTCCTCTGCATTATCTAGCCTGCTTTGCACAGCCTTTAGGTCAGCTCTCATCTCAGCCAATGAGTTTCCTAGTTCTACTTGGTTCTTCTTTATAGCTTCTATTTCATTTTTGACCTATTTTATATCTCTAAACACTATTTCTCTTAGTTCCTTCTGTACTTTGATCACTCCTTTTTTGAAATCTTGATCTAGTAGGCCATCAATGCCTCTTTCCTTGATCATGCTTTCAGGGGATTTCTCTTGATCTTTTAGTTGGGAGTGGTTCCTCTGTTTCTTCATATTGCTCATATCTCTCTGGCACTGTGGCTTAAGGAATATCAGTTACCTAGTTCTCCTGGAGATGGTGTGCTCTTAATGATTTTTACCGAGAGGTCTTTGTGCCTTAGCCCTGTTTTGCATACTCAGCTTGCTGTTTCCAGAGGCTCTCTGTTGGCACCCTCATCTATGATGTTTCCAGTGGCTGTCGGCTAGCAGATTGCATCCCCACCCATCACTGGGTCAGGTGCTGAGCTCTTACTCAGTGGGTGGGTGGGAGGGTCACTCCCCCTCCTGATTCCACAGTCAAATGCTGCACCCAGGCGAGGCAGATGGGCTGATCGTGCATCTTCTGAGCACCACGGTCAGGTGCTGCGTTCCTGCCAGGAAGGTGGGGTCCACCCGCCCTCTTCTAAGGTTGACAGATTGTAATTGACTGTACTTCAATTTAAAAAAAAAATGGATCACAGAACTAAACCCATAAAACTATTTGAAGGAAACATACGGTAAATCTTCATGACCTTGGGTTTGACAATGGATTCTAAGATATACATGACAGCAAAAGTACAAAAAAAAAAAGAAAAAATAGATAAATTGGACTTCTTCAAAACAAAACAAAAAAAAAGTCCATTAAGAGAGACTACTAAAAAATTGAAAGACAACCCACAGAATGGGAGAAAATGTTTGCAAACCATCGATTTGATAAAGGTCTAGTATCCCAAATACTATATAAAAAACACAACTCAACAACAAAAAGACAAACCATTTAATTAAATACATACAAAAGACTTAAATAGACCTTTGTTCAGGGAAGATAAACAAATGGTCAATAATCACATGAAGTGATGCTGAACATCACTAGGCATTAGGGAAATGCAAAACAAATCCAAAATCAGATGTTAAGTGTTCATGAGGGTGTGGAAAAATTTGAACATTGCTATATTGGTAGTAGGAATCTAAAATGGTATAGCCACTATGAAAACAATTTTGAATTTCCTCAGAAAATAAACATAGAATTACCATGACACCCAGAAATTCTACTTGTAGGTATAACACCTCAAAGAACTGAAAACAGGCATTCAAACAAATGCTGTAAATGAACATTCATAGCAGCACTATTCACAATAGTCCAAAGTTGGAAACAATTCGCATGTCCATCAACAGTGATTCCATAAATGAAATGTAGTATATCCATACAATGGAATATTATTTAGCCATAAAATGAATGAAGTATCTGTACATGCTACATGAATGAACCTCAAAACATTATGCTAAATAAAAGCCATATGCAAAAGGTCACATATCATATGAATCCATTTATATTAAAATTTTATAATAGGTAAATCCATAGAGAAAGAAAGCAAATTAGTTGTTGCCAGGGGCTGAAGGGAAGAGGGAGTGAGGAGTGACTGTTTAATGGGTACAGAGTTCTCTTGTAGGGTAGTGAAAATATTTTGGAACTAGATAGAAGCGATGTTTACAAAAACATTGCAAATGTACTAAATGCCACAGAATTGTACATTTTTAAATGGTTTATTTTTTGTTATGTGAATTTCACTTTAAAAAAGAAAAGCAGCAGAAAAATGAAGTGTAAGACAAACCCAGTCATCCTTAGGACCTCTCTATGATATATCCAAATGTTGAGAGATCATGATTTGGAAACAGTGGAAGAGGGTAGGGGAGGGGAGATTCCCGGGATTAGAGTCTAGATATCAGGGTTTTGGCTCCACTGTTAATTAGCTGCATATGCTGAGGCAAAGTATGTAGCATCTTTGGGTATCAGTTTTTGCATTTACAAAATGAAAAGTATCAAATTTGCTGTTCTTATCTATTAGAAAATTTCAGAAGAGCCACTCACAGAAAAAGAGTTCTATAAAAGATGCATACACAAACATACTCACCCATCCTCATGGACTTGTTGGTAGAAACAGGATGAGTCAATGAGTGGGAAGGCATTTGAGGTTAAAAGGCTAGGTGATTTTAAAATAACCAAATCTATACTTTACCCTTTCATTTGTTCAGAAAGCAATTATTAAGCACCTGTTATATGTCAAACAGCATGCTAGACAATGAAGATACACAGATAAATAAGACATTATTTTCTCAAGAGCTATCTAATCTAGTGGGGGAGACAGCAAAACAGAGTGTGATAAAGAGATATAATATAAAATTTGATGGGATGCTGTGGGATCACACTGGTGAACCACCTCACTCAATCTGAAAAGATTTCCATGATAAAGTAATAAACAGTTATCCAGTCAAAATAATGAGTAAGGAAGATTCAAGAAGTTGGGGACAGAGGAGAAGCAAGATGGTGGAGTAGAAGGATGCTTGTAGCTCACCCTCTCCCACAAATACACCAAAACTCACATCTACGAACCCACTCAGACACCAGAGCACCTGCCGAACTCTGAAAGAACATTGCCCTCTTCAAAAGAGAAAGAAGCCAAAAATCTGGTAGGAGAAAAGGGAAAAAAAAAAGAAGAAAAAGCAAAACAGTGCAGGATCAATCCCTCTGGGAGGGAGCAGCAAAGGAGGAAGGGCACTCATTTGCTGGGTCTCCCCTCTCCAGTGAAGAGGCCATTGGGACAGAGGGGAAACCTCTGAGGCTCAAATCTGCCCTGAGCACCCCTTGACCAACAGAACTGAGTTAAACAGGCACAAGGGTCCCCCTGACACCCAGCCTGAGACGTGAGCTGGCAGCTGGGGCTGAGGCAGGTGGCCCGAGCCTGGCGGAGGACTGGGGCGGCTTCACTGAGGCAGCCCCGGGGGACTTCAGTGTGCTGCGTGCCTTGGCTGGGAAGGGATATGGAGCAGAACAACCTCAGTCCCCCATAAATTGCGAAAAAAGCAAAGCAACATGGCTGGTGTGCCCTGGGGGGAGGGGTGCCATAGCCTTTGTCTCCTCAGACCTGCACCACCATCACTGGCACTTCTCGCTAGAGGAGAGGTGGGGCTCAGCCACAGCCACCATATTCTCCTGTGCACAGCGCCCAGGTGTGTATGGAGCTGAAACCTGATTCTGCACCCAGGGATTCCATAACTTCCTAGGCAGGACTGAGACTTGTTTACAGCTAAAGGCAGATAGGCTCTTTCTGCCCTGACACCTCAGAGAACTCATGCCACCAAGACAAACAAGGAGCTGAGATTTGTCATGGAGCAGAGACGGGGCCATTTTGTGGTCTTCCCTGAGCCTGCCTTCAGAACGCCAACCCGAGGGGGAGCAGGCGGCTGCACAGAGCAGCGGAGAGACCTGCTCCAGGAAAGGGCGGGTGGCAACCCACTTTCCTGGCAGGAAAGCAGTACCAGACCACGGTGCTGGGAGGGGGCATGATCCACCCACCTGCCTCCCTGGAGAGTAGCATCTGACTGCACCATCAGGAGGGGGAGAGACCCGCACTCCCACCGACTGGGTAAGAGTTCAGCACTTGACCCAGTGTTGGGAGGGGGCGTGATCTGCTAGCCAACAGCCACTGGGAGCAGCACAGACGAGAGCGCCAACAGAGGGCCTCTGGAAACAGCAAGCTGAGTTCGCAAAACAGGGCGAAGACACAAAGACCTCAGTAAAATCATTAAGAGCACACCATCTCCAGGAGAACTAGGTAACTGATATTCCCTAAGCCACAGTGCCAGAGAGATATGAGCAATATGAAGAAACAGGAACCACTCCCAACTAAAAGATCAAGAGAAATCCCCTGAAAGCACGATCAAGGAAAGAGGCATTGATGGCCTACTAGATCAAGATTTCAAAAAAGGAGTGATCAAAGTACAGAAGGAACTAAGAGAAATAGTGTTTAGAGATATAAAATAGGTCAAAAATGAAATAGAAGCTATAAAGAAGAACCAAGTAGAACTAGGAAACTCATTGGCTGAGATGAGAGCTGACCTAAAGGCTGTGCAAAGCAGGCTAGATAATGCAGAGGAACCAATAAGTGACCTAGAAGATAGGACAACAGAAAGCACCCAATCAGAACAGCTGAAAGAAAAACAAATGAAAAACAATGAAAACAATATAAGGGACCTATGGGATAACATAAGGCATGCCAATCTATGCATAATAGGGGTTCCAGAAGGGGAAGAAAGAACAAAGGGGATTGAAAAGGTATTTGAAGAAATCATGACTGAAAACTTCCCAAACCTAAAGGAATCAGATATCCAAGTACAGGAGGCTCAGAGGGTCCCAAACAGGAAGAACCCAAACAGACCCACACCAAGACATATCATAATCAAGATGGCCAGAGTCAAGGATAAAGAAATGATCCTAAAGGCAGCAAGAGAAAAACAAAGAGTGAGTTACAAGGGAACCCCCATAAGGCTCTCAGCTGATTTCTCTACACAAACACTACAGGCCAGAAGGGAGTGGCAAGATATATTCAAAGTCCTGAATGAAAAAAAGATGCAGCCTAGGATACTCTATCCAGCAAGGCTATCCTTTAGAATAGAAGGAGAGATAAAGAACTTCACAGACAAGCAAAAACTAAAAGAGTTTAGCAACACTAAACCCATGCTAAAAGAAATATTGACAGGTCTACTCTAAATAGAAAAGAAGCAGGATGTTACAAAAATGAGAAACTCATAACTGGAAAGGAGATAACTACCATGAATTACAAAAAGAATAAACACAAAATTGTAAAAGAAGACATTTAAATCATTAAGAGTGGGAGAGGGAAACAAGGAAAGCCATTGTGGAAAATATTATGAAGATTCCTCAAAAGACTAGGAATAGACTTACCATATGACCCAGGAATCCCGCTCCTGGGCATAAATCCAGAAGGAACCCTACTTGAAAATGACACCCGCACCCCAATGTTCATAGCAGCACTATTTACAATAGCCAAGACATGGAAACAGCCTAAATATCCATCAACAGATGACTGAATAAAGAAGAAGTGGTATATTTATACAACGGAATACTATTCAGCCATTAAAACCGACAACATAATGCCATTAGCAGCAACATGGATGTTCCTAGAGAAAGTCATTCTAAGCGAAGTAAGCCAGGGAGAGAAAGAAAAATACCATATGAGATTGCTCATATGAGGAATCTAAAAAGAAAACAAAACAAAACATAAATACAAAACAGAAACAGACTCATAGACATAGAATACATACTTGTGGTTGCCAAGGGGGTGGGGGGTGGGAAGGGACATACTGAGATTTTAAAATGCAGAATAGATAAACAAGATTATACTGTATAGCACTGGGAAGTATAAACAAGATCTTGTCATAGCTCATAGCAAAAATAAAATGTGGCAATGAATATATATATGTTCATATATAACCAAAAAATTGTGCTGTAGACTAGAATTTGACACAACATTGTAAAATGACTATAAATGTTAAAAAATAAATTAAAAAATTTTATTAACTCTGAAAAACAAAAGAAGTTGGGGACTGCACAAATAGAGTTACAGATGTTTTAAACAAAATAGTATCTATAGGGGACTTCAAGAAGTTCAGTGTTGCTGGAGCTTACAGGGCAAAACAAAGTGGCATAAAAAACAAGGCTTATGAAATAAGCAGGATCAAGACCATGAAGTGTCTTATGGGTCTTGAAATGAATTTAACTTTTTCTTAAGGGCAATGGGTAGCCTGTTGAAGGGTTTTAAGTACCTCGAATACCATAAGTTTTATATTTTAAGATTATTTTGGTAATGTGAAGGATTAAGTGGAGGGTGCCAAGACCGGAGGTATGGACATTAGCCAGGAGACCACCTCAGTAGTTCACATAGGAAGTGATGAGGATTTGAATTTAGGCAGTGAAAATAGAAAGAAAGAAGTAGATGGATTTGAAATATAATTAGGAGATTAAAAAAAATAGTAGAGTTTGCTGATGGACTTGGATCTGATAGGTAAGGGAGGGAGGCTAGTCAAGGATGGCTCTGTATAGTTTCTAGTTTGGATGACAGGGTAGATAGTGGTGCCACTAAGTGAAACCAAAAACTCATGATTACAATCATGTTTATGGGATAGTATGATGAGTTCTACCTTGGACATGTTGAGTTTACTATACCTATGGTGTACATCCAGGTGGCAGACAGCTTAATAAATTTATTTGTAGCTTGGAGATGAGGATAGGCATGTAGAATTGGGAGTGATGAGAAAATAAATAGCAGTTGAAACTTGAAGATTAAATGCCTCAGGAGGTTATACTAGATGTTCTTTGTAGAATCTTCCAGCTCCAAGATTAAGACTCCTTCATGAGTCCTCTTCTATTGCCCTTCCATTGGAGGAAATCTATTGAAGTGAAAGTGGTAAGATTTTAGGAAAGAACTGAATGGAGTGAAAATGACAACTTAATGGGTCACAAAAGAAAAGTTTTTCTAGATAGGAAGAGAATATAGGCAGGAAAAAATAGGTTTAAGATCTTCTGGTAAAGCTGGAATGTACAGCTGGTCAGCTATTGGCACAGATACACTAAATCTCCAACCAGGCCATCTAGATTTTGATGTTGATCCAGACAAGACTATCCCTACTATTGGCCTGACATGGCAAGCTGGCACCAGATGCTGCTACCTCAAGGATCATGCCTGAGAATTCCAGTGAAGTGGCCTAGGAACTATATTTGGAAGGCCACGTGCATAGCTTTTCTGCCTTGTCTCCACATGGAGGAAATTGATTTCACTGATTTTTTGGAAACACTGTCCAGGAGGAATGTGAAGTAGGTTTCTAATCTTATTCTGCTTAGACATAAATTAACATCTTGTTTGTTCAGAAAGACTGCTGTTCCATCCTGCCAGAAAATCTACTGTGCTCTCTGGGGTGTGCAACCTCTATTTATTAGGTTATTTTGTTGGCCAGGGGCTCACACTGTGCTTTGTTCTTATTGTTCTGCCACTCCCATGGGTTGGCTGCCGAGCAAACCAGACAGTGACCCCTGATTCACTCTTCTACTAATTCTATTCATATCTCTTCATTGTCTTTGGATGATGTGACCAAACACCTCAAAGCAGATGCCAAGAGCCTTGTGTACTACTCCAGAGCAATAAGCTCCTCCCAGACCCTAGAGACAGGAAATCCAGCTGCAAGACTTCTCCTCCTGGCTCCACCCAGCAATGGCAGTATAGTTGGGGACATGGAGCTTTGAAATATTGGCTCTTCTAGACTGCTATGAGTATCAACAAGTCTGGCCCGGTTTGAAGGCTGAGTAGGAAACTGTCCACAGGGGATTTTGAGGGGAACTGAAAGACCTCTCTATCCTAAAACATCTCCATTCACTCACTTACACTCCAATACACTTGGAGTCACTCCTTTTGGTTAAGGAAATGTACCTCCAAAAATGTCCGAGAGGCAAATTGATACAGAAAGGGGCCCACAACTAAGTATCAAATTCCCTAGATTCTAGCTCCATTTCTGCCTTATGATCTTGGGCAAGTCCCATTCCTTTTCTGGGCTTCAGTTTCCTCAATATACTACATGAGTAAGGAGTTAGATGATATAATCTCTAGGGCCCCTTCTGACTATAACATTTTATATTATTTTGACCCAAGTTCAAGCCCAAATGTTACTTTACAGGGGCTAACATTTAATTTGCTAGTATTCATTGATCTAATTGTTTGAAATGACTAGATATGTCACTGGGAAAAGGAAAAGCTAGGGACATGTATAGGTCACATAGATGTCCCAAAGACACAGAAATCTTTCATGGAAACAAATCCTGACAGGACAAACAGAGATTAAAGAGATCTCATCTTACTTTCTTCCCCGGTTGTCTCATCCCCACCTTGCCCCTCTCTACTGCATACCACTTATGATCTCAGCTGGGAGGAGGTAAAAGCCAGGCAGAAGTTAGAGTAGTACATTCAAAAGATGGGCAGGAACTTCCAGGTTGAGGAAGTTAAGGCAAAATCCTATATTGTTTTCTAAAGAGGTCCAGATTGAGGCCTCTGTACGGCAACTTCATGGAGTTATACATTGGAGGGGCAGTAAATGGCCCTCTCCAAAGAGAGATGGGGTAAGTTTCCAGATGCCTAGGAAAGCAACCACTGTGTGGTCTCTTTTCTCAGAAAGGAGGGAAAGGTGAGTGCCAGGAATCCCAGATACTCTACCCTGGTTTCCTGGGATAACCCAGGAAAGAGTTCTATAATAATAATGGTAGCTAACATTTTTTACTGTGTACCAGGTAATGTTTTAAGTGCTTCATATAAGTTGAAACAATTAATCCTTACAACAATCCTATACGACAAGTACTATTAGTATCCCCATTTTATTGATGAGGATACTGAAGCACAAAAAGGTTAAGTAATTTCCTTAAGGTCACTCAGGCAGGAAAGAGTAGGTCCAGGATATAAACACAGGCATTCGGGCTTCAGATCTTATACTCTTAACCCAAATGTAGGAAGGTAAGTATCCTCTCCAATGTCACAGATCAGAGTTGAAAAGATCCTTAGGGACTGTCAAGAGCCATCTCTTTGTTGTATACATGAGGGAACTGAGACTCTGAGAGAGAAAGGAACTTGTCAAATGTCACATAGCAAGCAAGTGAGACTATAGCAGAGCAGAACCAGAGGCCTGGTTTGCTGACTCCCCACCAGTGCTCTTTCCATTGCAGCCTCTGATCCTCTGTTGGTTCTCTTACTTGAACTGCCTCCCTACTGACATTGCTGACTTGGTCATTCTCTCACTCTGTCTGACAAGAGTGAAGGGGCAGTCATTTCTGTAGTAAATTCATTGTCTTCTCTTTCCAAAATACAGATGAAACTAGAGCTGGCTCCAATCAAGCATTTTTCAAGTGATTAGATCCCTAAATCCCAATATCACCTCTGTGGGGTTTACTGATAGAATGCAAACCAACATTTTCCATCCATAAAGACATCAACACCCAGCCATGCCAAGGCCCCGACCTTCTGAGTAGATGAGTGTTCAATGATGTATGAGGCCCGCCTCATGCTCAGACAGATCCATGGATTCAAATCTGAACTTTTTAAGGGTCATTCAGGGAAACCAATACTGAGCCCAGCTGGAAAAATTCTGCCTGATTCATTGAGAAGTGATGAGTAGAACTTGTGAAAATGGAAAATGAGGTTGAGCAGTGGGCTCTGCAGGGAGTGGGGTTAGCCTGGTTTATAATGTCACCAATGTATGCTGGCTGGTGAAAAGGAGATGGACAGCCTAGGTTCTCCAAAGGCTGAGGCCCCTCTTCTGCTGGTATGGAGTTGTTCATGGCTCACTGCCTCAAGATGGATTTCACAAAACCATCCTCCCCACCCCACTCCCCACTCCACCCTTCCAATGGGTGTGGGAAATAAAAGTCTCCAGTATAGATGGGAAGTTTAAAAAGCCTCTTGTGGGGCTGCACTTTCAACCCACATGAGGCACTTTGTCCATTACCCAATTCCTTTATGGGCCTCTGAGCTGGGCACACAACATCAAGCCTAGTGAGGTAAGGTGGACCTACCTTTCCCTGAGAGTGAGAGATGGGCGTCTAATACCTTTGGAAAGGCAGAAGAGTGAGGAAGTAGGGAACCCTTTTCCAAGCATAGGAGGAGAATGGTCCCAAGAGGCTGGTTCATGGCCCAGGACAGTATTAGTGCCACCTACTATCACATTCAGATTGTCCACTGCATTGGCTTGGTACAAAATCTTCCTACAATAAAATGGAGCAAGTGGTTGATTCTGAAGCACCTGTGAGGTGAAATACAAATAATACTAACCTGATTTGCTCATTTATTCATTCATTTATTCAGACAATAATGATTATGTACCTACTATGTACAAAGTATTATGAAATACACAAGGCAGGTGCTCATTCTCCAAAAACTTATACCACAAGAGGGCATAACCTATACACATTCCCAAACACTGCTCAGTTGTACACGGAAAAGACTTTTAAACAATGTAAATGAGAGACGCAGTCTTCCACTTTGAAAGACCTTTAGATGGGACCATGTAATTAATCCTTTTCTTTGTACAAGTAAAGACACAAACCCAGAGAGGGAAAGAATATTCTCAGAGGTACATAGCCAGGTTTCATAGGAGTTTTGAGTTCAAATTTAAAGAACAGGGAAGACTTTTTTGTAATATTTTACTATGAAAACCTTTCAACATACAGCCAGGATCAGCTACATAAATTGTGGGGCTGAGTGCCAAGTGAAAATGTGGGCCCTTTCATTCAAAATATAGGGGAAAGTACAGCTAAATAGGGGGAAAGTAGAGCCAAATAAAGATACTAAAGTATGAACGGTTTTTCATTTTTCTGTGCATGTGTGCACACTCTCTCACTCTCTCAACTTGTCATGATATTTTCTATTTTTTATATTGTTCTAAGTAAAGACTAAGTTAAAATTTAAATGATTAGTATGAATTCTTTACTGCTCACCTTTATATTATGCAATATATGTTAAATGCAAATATAAGAGCATTTAACTCATATACACCAAAATTACACATTTCATGTTTCTCACATGCATGTGCAATTCGTTCTTACCAGAACAGTAGAAATACCACACAAAATTATTTTGACTATTTTTATTTCACTTTTTGATATACACACATTCTATCGACATTCTTTGGTTTACAGATGAATAATGAAGAAGTAAAATGAAAGGAACTATGGGTTTCCTATCTTTCCCTTTACTTCTATATCATCATATCCAGCAATAGTGGTTGAGTAATACATGGAAGTAACATGAGTAAGAAAGAATGATGAGTTCCTTGGTTGTTCATGTTTCTTAGAATGCCATTTCCTTTTTTTTTTTTAACACTTGAAGCAAACTCATTTGCATAGAAAATATAACCTCTTGGGATTGTCAGTACCCCCATTTACTCAGTCTTGCTGGGTCCACTGGAATCCTGTGCTCATGCAGCATCAAAATGCTATATGCAACTGGGGTGGCTAGGAACAGTAGACACATGTATGCTTATGTTCATGCTCAATTGTCCCATTGGACTTCACTTACAAAACACAAGTTCAAAGATGAAATTATTAGGAACTTCAAAAGAGTGACAGTAGAGCATCAAACCAAGTACAGGGCCCTTCTGAGCATACAGCCCTGTGTGACTGCACAGGTCACACATTCGTGGAGTTAACCCTACATATAACAAAATAAAAAGAATTTTATAGTGAACATCCATATACCACCACCTAGATTCTACCACTTACATTTTACTTAAATTACTTTATCATATATCCACCCTTCTATCCATCCATTAAGCTATCTTATTTTTGTTGCATTTCAAAGTATCAGACATCAGTACACTTCACCACTAAACAGTTCAGCATGCATGTTATTAAACTAGCATTCAATATGTTTACCGTTATTCTAAGGTAAACTGTACATACACATAAAAGTAAATAATAAGGGATCATTTGCTGAGTTCAGATATATCTGTAACTCAAATCACTATTGAGATATAGAACCTTGCCAACATCCCAGAAATCTCCCCTTTCCAGTAAATTATGACTGCCCTACCACTCTCAGAGGTAATCACAAGAACAGGTAAGAATTTGATGTATGAAGACTACAACAATCAAAGGGAAAGGAGAAAATAGAGCTATGAGGACAGCAGATGGAAAGCTTGTCTTAAGTAAACATTTTGTGTGATAATGGTAAGAGCTACCATTTATTGAGCACTTATTTGCCCAGCATGATGCTACTTACATAAATTAACTTGATTTTTATCTTTACAACAACCCTATAAAGTCAATACTATTAATATCCCCATTTTACAAATGAGAAAACTGAGTCATAGACAACAGCCAATAAATGACAGCCTCAGGATTTGAATGTAGGTGGTATAATTCTACAGCCCATGCTCACAGGCAGCTATGGTAGGAAATCAAAGGAGAAAAGATGGAATAGTGAAGTGATCATAGGGTATGTTGAATGACAGAGTAAAGAACTTAGATCATAATTTAAATCATGGGAAACATTCAGAGGTTTTTGAGTATAGAATGGAACTTGACCTAAACTTCATAACTTAAATGGATCACACATTTAAATGTAAACATGAAACTATAAAACTTTTAGAAGGTAACATAAGAGAAAATATTCAGGACTTTGGGATTAGTGAAGGATTTGTAGATATAGCACCAAAGTATAAGCCATAAAACTTTGATAAATTCTACTTCATCAAAATAGAAAACTCTCACTCTGTGAAATATCCTATTAATAAAATGAAAAGACAAGCCACAGACGGGAGACAACATTTGCAAACCACCAGAGTATAGAAAGAACTCACAAACTCAACAGTAAAATACGCACACACATACACAAAAATTCTCTTAGAAAATGGGTTAAAGAACATGAAGAGATGCTCAGACAACACCACTAGCCACTAGGGAAATGCAAATTAAAACCATAATGACATATCACTTAATACCTACCAGAGTAGCTTAAAAAAATGTAACAACACAAAATGTTGGTGAAGACGTGGAGAAACTGGATCTCGCATACATCATTTTAGGCGTGTACAATGGTGTGGTCCCTCTGAAAAATAGTTTGGCAGCTTTTTAAAAAAAACTAAACATACAACTACCATACAACACAGCAATACACTTCTAGGAAGTTATTCTGGAAATAAGTAAACCTGTCTTTACACAAAGCTTTGTACATTAATATTCATAGCAGCTTTATTTGTAATAGCCCAAAACTTTAAGCAACCCAAATATCCTTCAATGGGTGAATGGATAAACAAACCATGATACACCCATTACCATGGAATACCACTTAGCAGTAAATAGGAGCAAACCATTAACATATACAATAACTTAGATGGATCTCAGGGGCACTATGCTGAGTGAAAAAAAAAAAAGCCAACCTCAAAAGTCACATACTGTGTGATAGTATTTGCATAACATTCTTAAAATAACAAAATTATAGTGATGGAGAAAAAATCAGTGGTACCAGGAATTAGGGATGAGGGAGGATGTAATGATAAAATGGTAACACTAGAGAATTTCTTTGTGCTAGTGGAACAATTCTTTATCCTAATTATGGTGTTTGCTAACAAATCTATACTTGTGATAAAAGGTCATAACACTTATTATGGACTGAATTGTGTCCCCTCAAATCTCATATATTGAAGTCCAAAGCCCCAGTACCTCAGAATGTGACTATTTGTAGTTAGGGCCTTTAAAGAGGTGATTAAGTTAAAATGAGGCCATTAGGGTACACCCCAGTCCAATCTGACTGGTGTTTTTGTAAGAAGAGGAGATTAGGACACACAGAGAGACACCAGGAAGACATGTACACAGAGGGACAACCATGTGAAGAGCCAGCAAGAAGGCAGCTGCCTGCAAGCCAAGGAGAGAGGCCTCAGAATGAAATCAACTCCACCAACACCTTGATTTTGTACTTCTAGCCTCCAAAATTGTGAGAAACAAATTCCTGTTGTTTAAGCCACCCAGCCTGTGGTATTTTGTTATGGTAGCTCTAACAAACTACTATAGCACTATACAGCAAAAATGAAATTAGTGCATATAAAAGCTGGT
Source organism: Camelus bactrianus (assembly GCF_048773025.1). Classification (NCBI taxonomy): domain Eukaryota; kingdom Metazoa; phylum Chordata; class Mammalia; order Artiodactyla; family Camelidae; genus Camelus; species Camelus bactrianus. Next base: position 62,104,517 of record NC_133575.1, read on the forward strand.
GAGATAAACAACAAGGTCCTACTGTATAGCACAGGGAACTTTATTCAATGTCTTTTAATAATATATAATGGAAAAGAATGTATGTACATATATTTATGGCTGAATCACATTGCTGTACACCACAAATTGACACAACATCGTAAACTGACTATACACTTCAATTTTTAAAAAGCTGGTGAGATAGAATAAGGTTATATTGGTTATATTAGTCTGCTCAGACTACTATAACAAAATACCACAGAATGGCTGGTTTAAACAACAGAAATTTATTTTCTCACATTTCTAGAGGCTAGAAGTCCAAGATCAAGGTGCCAAGATTGATTTCTTCTAAGACCTCTCTTCCTGGCCTACAGATGGCCACCTTCTGTGTCCTCATATGGCCTTTCCCTTGTGTGCACACAGAGAAAAAGAGAGATCGCTGACATTTCTTCCTTTTCTTATAAAGACATCAGTTCTATTGGATTAGGACCCAACCTTCTGATTTCATTTAACCTTAATTACTTCCCTAAAGGCCCTATCTCCAAATACAATCACATTGTGGGGGTCTAGGGTTTCAACACATGAATTTGGGGTGGGAGGAAGGACAGAATTTAGTCCATAACAAAAGTATATGGTTTAGTTCATAGTATTGTACTAATGCCAATTTCCTGGTTTTGAAAATGTACCATGGCAATGTTATCATTGGGGGAAGCTGGGTGAAGGGTACACGGGACTCTGTACTATTTTTGCAACTTCTTCTGAGTCTAAAGTTATTTTAAAAGGATAAGTTTAAAACAAACAAAATAAAAGAAAGCAGTATTCTAAGAAGTCCTGTAGTGTACAGGAGTTCTTGATTCCTCCTGTAACATAGAAGACCAAGACAGGTTAGATCCCAGCTTCACAACTTAATGGCTCTGCAACCTTCACCAAGTCACCTAAGTTTTCTAAGCCTCAATGTCTACATCCTTAAAAAGCATGGCATGCAGGGCAAAGCACTTCCCAAGGCATGAGGAGCCCTGGATTTTTGCCCTATTAATTTCTAGGTATTCTTTGAAACATTGCTTTCTCTCTTTTAGTAATATGGAAATGATCTCTAACTTGCCCTCCCTCACAAAGCTATAGTGGGGATCTAGGGTGGTAGTATCAGGCTTATGGCTTACTGACATCTTCATCTTTCTTTTAGAATTTCCTTCCCCAAACAGCAAAAATAGAAGATGGGGGGTGGGGGTAGAAATTAGGCAACATGTAGACAGGAAGAGGGAAAAAAAGCTGCATACCAGATGTTTTTTGAGAAATGAAGAAACTGTGAGGTGAAGTAAGCATTTGACAAGAATGCTCAGGAAGAAGATTAATCACCGTTTCAGTGTTCCATGTCCAAAGTGATTGTGTCTTTGCTCGTTTGGCTGGGTCTGATTTCAGAAATAAGGAAACCAGCTTTCTCATTAAGGCAGGATGGGGTGGAGGGGGGAAGGTAGGGACAGACCAGGGCTTCTTTAAGTTTGGCCACTAATAGAGGACAGATGGAAATGACTGGTATGCCCTTAAATAAAGCAGAAAGCAACTGAGGGAAAAACTGTTAAAAGAAAGTACATAAACAGTTTGACTACAAACTACCAGGTTCTGACTTGCTGATAGGAGTGTAAAACTAATTTGTCAGCTTGGTTTTTTTAAGTGCCAAACAGTGAGTGCTGAAGTGAAAAGGAAGACCAGTCAATAGGCACAGTCACTCCCACTGTTCAAAATCTTTCTATGGCTTCCCACTGCCTACCAGGAATAATCCAAACTCCTCTGTGTTGAATGCAAGGCCCACAGTAAGCATGCCCGAACCTGCTTTCTAAATTCTAGGGAGTTGGAAACTCAGGAACTGTGTCCCAGATCCATGAAATGAGATGAATCTATTGATGACCTCTTTAAAAACAGCAATGCACTGACAGACAAGAGACCTAGGTTCAAGTCCCCACATTCTTATTAACTGGCTATGTAACCTTGATAGATAATTATTTGAACTGTAGTTTCTTCCTCTGTGAAAAGAGGATAATAACCCCCACTCTGATGACATCACAGGCTTTTGTGAGGAGTGCAACAGCACCTCGGTTTCAAAAGGTCTCAAGTACCTGGTCTGTCAGCCAGGGTTATAGCATTTTTATCCTTGAAAATGGTCAGTCTCAAGTCTCTCCTACTTAGGGAAGACTCCATCTGGAACCAATCATTTTATCATTTGAGCCCCTCTGATTCTTGACTAAATATGTTCTATGAGACCCCTAGTACACTACTGGTGGAAATGTAAATTGGTGTAACCACTTTGGAAAACAGTGTGGGGGTACCTCACAGTTTTAAAATAGAGCTACTGTAAGGTCCAACAATTCTACTTCTTGGAACATATTCAAAAAGTTACAAATAGTATTGCAAAGAGATATCTTCACTCTCGTGTTTATCACAGCATCAGTCACAATAGCCAAGACATAGAAGCAACCTAAGTGTCCATCAATTGACAAATGGATAAAGAAATTTTAGTATGTATATACAATGGACTATTATTCAGCCTTAAAAAAGAAGGAAATCTTGCCATTTGTAACAGTGGAGATGAACCTGAAAGACATTATACTAGGTGAAATAAGCCAGACACAGAAAGAAAAATACTACATAATATCATTTATATGAGAAATATAAAGCAGTCAAATTCACAGAAACAGAGAGTGGAACGGTGGTTTTTACAGACTGAGGGGAGGGAGAAATGGGGAAGTATTAGCCAAAGGGTAAGAACTTCCAGTTATGCAAGATGACTAAGTCGCAGAAATCCACTGTGCAGTATAATACCTATAGTTAACAATACTATGCTTATAGTTAACAATGCTATATGTAACATTTCAATAACAGGGTAGATCTTATGTTAAGGGTTATTATTACAAAAATAATAGTAAAAATAAATAACAAGGAAGGAGAAAACTTTTGGAGTAACAAGTATATTTATGGCCTAGATTTTAGTGATGGTTTCACAGAAATATACATATCTCCAAACTCATCAAGTTGTATACATAAAA